>NC_141685.1:604087120-604737087 GCF_964263255.1 Lissotriton vulgaris | reverse complement strand
GCTTAGCAGCTCTGGTTAATATTGTAGCAGTGCTGTTACCCCAGTCTTATTTTCATGAGAGACCTTGAGCATATCCTGCAACTATGCCCAGAATCTATGGATACAGCCATGTCCTGCACCTAAATCATACACAACCCACTCCTGCAGTGAACTGCCTTTTGCTATGTACAGCAGGGTTGGCAGCACTGCTTAGCCTGTGGCCATTCACTATTCCTAAACTCCCAAGTTACCATCTCAATCTGTGTATGCTCTTCAGTCTAGCATTACAACAACCTCCCACACATCCAACTCTCGCTTCACGCAGCCTTCAACATGCGGAGTTAGTATTGGCCAAAGCCATACACTCAACCTTATAACCACCTTTGCTGTGCACCAAAAATGCATGCCTTTGCCCATTTAAAACAGGCTCAGGTACAAACCTTGCGCCCACACCCAGACCACTGAAACCAGCTGCATATACTTTGATGAGTGCACACCATGGGTCTTATTATGACTTTGGCAGTCTCAGAGCTGGGCCCCCATGCCGCCGCCCCACTCTGAGACTTGCAAAGCCATAAGAAAACACCCGCCAGAGTACGACTTTTTAAAGGTTCAGATGGGCAGTTCTCTGGTAGCCCCACGATGGTGCCTTTGAAAAAGGCCTGCAATGGGAGCATCAAAGACAGTTCCTGCAGGGCATGGACTGTCAAGTCCATGCCCTGCCGGAACTGGGGGTGCATGTAGTCAGGGGAGCACAACATATGACCCCCACATGCACCCTATGGTGCAGAGGCTCACTTTGTTTCCTCACTTTTCATGGCGGTCGCACCTCCATGAAAAGTGTGGCGGTGAGGGAACTCGTACTATGCTTGGCAGACCGCAGCAAACATAATGCGCCCTCAAGACCGCTAAAAAACTTGCAGCAATGTCAATGCGGTTCAACCGCCCAAGTTGTAATGGGGTGGTCCGACCGCCAGTACGGTGGTGCAATAGTAAGTTCCCATGCTCTAGACACAGGGCATAGCATGCAGCCAATATCCTATCCGGCCTCAATGCCATTGGACCAGCTTCAAAAGCCATTAGGTTTTAGAGCAGGTAATGGCCTGGAAAACAGGAACTACACCAGCCCCTGTGTCACGGAACCGTCTGTGCAAGGACGTTTACCATGCCCCGCAAGCACTCCTCTGCATAGTAGCAATATTTTTGCTATGTACTTTTTTCAGGATTTGGTAAAAAGTCTGTATAGAATTACAAGTCTGTGCATCAATACACCTGAAATTGTAACTGTGCATCTCAGGAAATGAATGGGGCATACTGTTTAGTTCTGTAGGGTAAAATCTGCCCCTCTGGCACCCCAGCCCATTCTATTCCTGCTTGGGGTTGGTGGATGGTCTCCGACCCCCTTAAACCCTATCAAATGTTTATAAATGTAGGGTTCTGTAAATGGTATTCTGAAATTGCCCACTAATAGAATTTTTTTTTTTTTTTTAGCAACTTGAGTTTCCCAGATCCTTGAAACCTAAGGGGATATGCCAGCCCTTAATGTAAAACAATGCTCCCTCTTACATCAAATTTGTTTCATTTTCAAAAGTATTTTCCATGGAGGTGAAACGTTGTTTTCTGAGCTCACCTGCTTATCATTGGTCCTCAGATAGATCTTTTAAACTTGACTGAGAGGTGATGGGAGTTAGACTTTGCATTCAATCAAATTGCAATTAACAGATACAACATATTTGGATACACAACGAATCGGTAGCCTAGTTCAAAAAACCTTATTACAAATTAATAATCAAGGTAAGAGACACTACTCCTAAAACCATGCTGTAAAGGTACAGAAAAACAACTGGAGGTCCAAGCCTCCTGAAGAAAATCAGGTGGACTAGTATTAAATACACAAGCAGTTCTGATTGCGATACAGAAAAGCAGCATCAATATGTGGTGCTCTTTAAATACTCTAAAACTCTCTTGCCTGTACATTAATAATCTAGCATTTGAAAGTCCAGAGGATGGTTAGGAAACAAAGGGGCATATTATCAAGGGGGTTTATCTCAGCTTTTTTGGCTTTAAAAGCCAAGAAAGTGGAGATAAAATGATCTCCCTATTACCTAGCTGTCGCTAACACCAGTTAGCGACAGCTAGTTGGAGATAGCGACCATCTTGGGCCCCGCTTTGCATGTCAGTGAAATTTATCACTAATGACATGCAAAGTGGGCGTGCCAAGATGTTAGCGACTGGAAACAATCGCTAACATCGCTATCTCCTATTACCAACTTTTGGAGATATTCGCGCTAAGCGCGAATATCTCCAAAAGCTAACACCTGCCCTGAGCAGTTTTTAGCCATGTTATCCAATGGGAGGTGGATAACATGGCATAGAGCATTAGCTCAGTAATGCATGAATATTGCTGACTTTTCAGCGATATTCATGCATTTCGGCCGATTTTTATCGCTTAGGAGATAAACCTTGATAATTGCAAGGTTCCTAAGTGATAAAAATCGCCGCAGCACGGCTATAAAAATATTGCTGCTAAGCCAACATAGCGATAATTATCGCTAGTTGTTTGTAATATGGCTCAAAGTACTCACAAATCAGGGAATTTCCATGAAGGAAGTCAGGACAGAACAAAAGGAAATCAAGCAAGCAAGAAAGTGTTAGCATCTCAGAAGCTGGGTCAAGAGTCTTCTATGGGTGAGGAATAAGTATTAGTCTAAGCCATACTTAGGAATGAATCAAAAGAAAGCATTGAAGTCCAAATCTCTCAAACGCCATTCAAGTGATGGGGAATCAAGGAAAGGTGTCTGCAAGGAATCGACCAGAAAGGCCTGCATAGAGTCTGCAGAAGGGGTTCAGCAAGGCAGTCCGGCAGAAGTCAGGAAGGAATCTCCAATGGGGTTCTGCACGAAATCAGGAAATAAGTCATCTACCTCTCTGGGTGAGTGAGCACTGTATTATAACATGCAAAGTCCATAGGTAAGCCCCCCTTGATCACACCATCAGGGGGCCATTTTCGTCATCAAGTTCCCAGGTTGCAGTCTGATTGTCCCACATGGGAACAGCATTTCTTTCTCAGACACTGTGGATTGAAACATTTGCTCAATAGTCCTTTCAGTTGACGCTCTTTCTCCATCTACCTTGGTCAAGGTGTTCGTCGCAGGCTATTTTCCCTATCTCTAGTCCAGTAATGTAGTTATCCTAAACCAATAATGAATGTGAATACCTGCAAGAAATGTCTTGCTAGCAGAAAATGGAAACCATTATTGTGTAAAATGCAACATGGTGAAATACAGGCCTAAACTATTAAGACAAGTTAAACATAAATCCAATGGTGCCATTCAATATCCCTGTGCACATTTGAGCATAAATGGATACAAGTTTCTAGTACATGTTATTGAAATCATACTGTGTGTGGCATACAGTAAATCTTTACAATAAACCAAGTGTAAGTATGACTAAGAAATACATTTAAATGTATATACATATAACATCAGTGCACACATTACATAAACTTTTTTGTTTCTGGTAAGATCACATTATACATATAATCAGATGATTTTAATCACAGTTTAAAGTCATAGTGTGTTAATCATATGTTATAGCACTCATTTACAAAAGTCGAGTTTCTTCTTCAGAATTAGTACAATATGTAATAAATGATGAGATTTTATATTCCTAACATTTTCTTCAAACATCTTAATTAGCATGGTTAAGAACGCTTGTAGATTCTCCAATTCTACAATAAAGACATCTTTAATAGTAATGCAACTTGGCGCTACACCAGAGGTTTCAAGGATCCAGAACCATGAATGATCTGCAAATTAATGGTCCAGATTCCAGGAACATTAAACTTTCAAAGCCTTAGCAATACCTGTTTGTAATACTTAGCTCTCAGAACCTGGTGACCATGGCCCACATGCATCAATGTAGGATTTTGCATTTCTTAAATAGCGAAAATTAAGGAATCGCTATTTAGGAAATGCAAAATGCTATGCATCATTTTTTTCGGTATTTCTTTGTGATTCGGTAAAAATCGCATTTTTTACCGAATCCCAAAGAAATACCGAATTCTTAAGTTAATTTTCGCAATTTCCATTGATTCCTATGGGCCAAAAGGCCCATAGGAGTCAATGCAAATTGCGAGTGGCACTTAGAAAATTTCATGGGTGCAGGGGGGGGTCCAAAGGACCCCCCCATGCACCCCTGAAATGTATTTTTCGCATCATGTTGCACACACACATGTCCTAAGGACATGTGTGTCCGTAACATGAATGTTGAAAAAAAAACATTTTAAGCATTTTTAACACTTTTTCCAAATTTACCGAGTGGTTCAACCACTCGGTAAATTTGGAACCCTAAGTGCGAATTTTCACTTGTCAAAGTGATGATGCATTGCTTTTAAGAAGTCGCACATCTGCGACTTCTTAAAAGCACCCGCAATTTTAGAACTCGCAACAATGTTGCAAATTCTAAAATTGCTTCATGCATCCCAAAAAGCACTTTTGCATTCGCAAACGGCCGATTTTAAGGAATCGCACCGTTTGCGAATGAAAAAGTGCTTGATGCATGTGGGCCCATATTTACTTCATACCCAACAAAGACACTGCTCTGAGTTAATTTCTAGTTTTATGCCAATTTTGATATGATTATGTTCAGCCGTTTTTAATATAATGCAGAGCAAAGTTTCCTAAGAGAAATATAAAGAAAAACAATTTCTGACCACCTTTCAATCCGATTGCCCAGATGCTTCTCCATGAACTTAACATGGAATAAACGTAGACACTTAGGGGGCCATTAGGATGACGGGCGGACAAAGTCCGCCCGCCATCCTATTGGATAACGGGACTGCCCGCCATAAGGGCGGGGGTCCAGTTGGGGTATTAGGATGCGCCTGCCACTGTGCTGGGCGCATTCTGCATTTTTAACATTGTGGCGGACGGTGCTCTCAGCACCGCCCTCCACAGTGCTAAAAATGCATGTTGTGCATGTGCATGCACAACGTGGCAGGCACCGGGCGGTGTTGGCCATGTTGTGCATGCACATGTAGGGAGTACCAAAGGTACTCCTCATGTGCCTCCCCCACCCGCCATCATCCTGGGGTCCCGCATCGGGCTCCCAAACTGAAAGACCGCATGCCTGTCAGTGGCGGCAACGCCGCTAAGTAAAAGGCACCCTCCCGCCTGAGTCCTAATGTGGATGGCGGTGTCTAACACCATATAAAGCCTTTTCTGCCCCAGTCGCAAGGCGACTGGGCGGAAAAGCTGCGGACGGTGTTTCCGTCTGGCGCGGTCCCCCTGCCATAGTAATATGGCGGGGGGGGAAATGGGTGGTGGGCGGGCGGTGGCGATCCGCCCGACATCCTAATGGGTCCCTTTGCCTAATTACGAGTCTGACTGACCTTGGGCAACCAGACTCATGGTGGGGTGGTGGTGACGGTCTTACTGCTGCCACATTACAACCCTAGTAGTCCTGCTACCCTCAGACTGCAAACTCTGCCAGGGAACCGCTATTCCCTGGCGAATTGTGCGGTGGTCCAGAGGCATCCATATGCTTGGCGGGACTGCTGTAGTCCCGCCAAGAATATTATGAGTTTCCTCTCTGACAGGGTTTTAATGGCAGTTCGTCCTCCATGAAAACCCTGGCAGAGAGGAAACCTTTTGCCTTACGCCCTGTGGATGCACACAGTGGGGCCTAACCTGCGTCCCCATGTGCATGCACAGACGTTCCAGCACGGCATTGATTTCTCAGTTGATGCCATGCTGGAAATGTATTTGACATTCCCATTGCAGTGCCGCTGTCAGAACGCCACAGAAATCGACCACCAATGACAAAAAAAGTAATTATATAGCGAGCGGTTTTCACTCGCAATTGGCCCCTAAGCCATTTGATTGAAAATGTATGCGTGAATGTATCTTGCGAGGTAGGCTATGCTATAGAACATGGGTACTCACATATTTTCTCTCGGGGGCCAAATTTACAGTATGGTTTGTGTCCGAGGGCCGCACCGGTGGGGGCGGGGTCAGTAGGGGAAGGGGCGGGGCTAGAGAAAAAAAAACTGTGACCATGAGGTTGATCACAGGTCCCTGCAGCGGATGCCTTCGTCCACTGAGCCACCGGAACCGGCATACACACATCTCTCTCTCTCTCTCTCTCTCTCTCTCTCTCTCTCTCTCTCTCTCTCTCTCTCTCTCTCTCTCTCTCTCTCTCTCTCTCTCTCTCGCTCTCTTCTCCCTCTTTCTCCCTGTCTCCCTCTGTCTCCCTCACTCTGACAGTCTCACTCCCTCTCTCTCTCTGTCTCCCTCTCTCTCTCTGTCTCCCTCTCTCTCTCTGTTTCCCTCTCCCTCACTCTGTCTCCCTTTCTCTCCTTCCCTCTCCCTCACTCTGTCTCCATCTCTCTCCTTCCCTCTCCCTCGCTTTGTCTCCCTCTCTTTCCTTCCCTCTCCCTCGCTTTGTCTCCTTCTCTCAACTTCCCTCTCCCTCACTCTCTCTCGCTCTCTCTCCTTCCCCCTCCCTCACTCTGTCTCCCTCACTCTGTCTCCTTCTGTCTTCCTCACTCTGTCTCCCTCACTCTCCTTCCCTCTTCCTCACTCTGTCTCCCTCTCTCTCCTTCCCTCTCCCTCACTCTGTCTCCCTCGCTCTCCTTCCCTCTCACTCGATCTGTCTCATGCTCTCTCCCTACCTCTCCCTCACTCTGTCTCCCTCTCTCTCATTCCCTCTCCCTCACTCTATCTCCCTCACTTTGTCTCCCTCACTCTGTCTTCCTCACTCTCCTTCCCTCTCCCTCACTCTGTCTCCCTCTCTCTTTCCCTCTCCCTCACTCTTTCTCCCTCTCTCTCCTTCCCTCTCCCTCACTGCCTCCCTCTCTCTCCTTCCCACTCCCTCACTCTGTCTCCTTCTCTCTCCTTCCCTCTCCCTCACTGCCTCCCTCTCTCTCCTTCCCACTCCCTCACTCTGTCGCCCTCTCTCTCCTTCCCTCTCCCTCATTCTGCCTCCCTCTCTCTCCTTCCCTCTCCCTCACTCTGTCTCCCTTACTCTGTCACTCTCCCTCTGTCTCCCTCCCTCTGTCTGTCTTTCTCTGTCTCCCTCTCCCTTCCGCTGTCTCCTCTGACTCCCTTCCTCTGTCTCCCCTGATTCCCTCCCTCGGGGTGAGATCTACCTTTGGGCTGAATTTTCCCTGGGTTGGGGCCATGGTTCATTTGCACCTGTTTGGGTCAGTGGGCACAAAGCAACAAAAAGATGGACTGGAATGTGAGGCAGACCGAATCCCTCTCCCTCCCTTTCCCTCCCTCCCTCTGTCACCCTCCCTTTCCCTCCCTCCCCCTCTATCTCCCTCCCTCTACCTCCCTCTGTCACCCTCTGTCATCTCACCCTGCCTGTGTGTCAGCCCGGGCTGAGACAGCTACCAGGCGCACACACACACACACACACAGCCACACCCGAGCACTTCACATGTCTTTAAAAGACCCTTCGCATGCTAATGAGGCAGGGTTGTATTTCACCTCTTAGCGCCCCTGCAGCTCCACTCTGACTGGGGCTGGAATCGCCCGGCCCCCACAGAGCAGCAGAGTCTCTGAGTCGCAGTGCTGCAACTGGCAGTGTTTTCAGACAGTCTTTAAAGAAAAAAAAAACACGGGTACAATGTCTGCAAGGTCCGCAGGCCGCCAAGGAAGGCTTGCAGGGCCGCTGGCGGCCCGCGGGCCGTACTATGAGTACCCATGCTATAGAAGATACCAGAGTTGTGATGGGCAATCAGACATTTGAAAAAGTATATGCACTCTAAGAATATGTTGTTCTTTCTTCCACAGGTAAAAAATGAGGGACTTTTTGTTGTCACCTACATAATTGTGAACCTGGCCTTCTTACTTGCTCTTCTCGTGGGAATCGGACAGTCGTGAAAATTAACTTCTGCAGAGAATAACGGAGTATATGACTGAGAGAAAATGCTTTCCTTTAACACATTTCTTGACATTTCAAAAAAGCTTTGTCATTTTCCTACTTATTATTTTTAGTAGTGAACTAATCGCACAAATGTATTACTGTCAATAGTTCGGAGAAATAATTACCAATCAAATTGTGGTTCACCCTTGTCTTTCAGTATACTGCCTCCCTCTGATTGTGAAGATTCTCTAAAGAATCTCTTAGTTTATTATCAGAATGTTGTGTGGCTATTGATGTTTGTAATTTACTCCAACAATATATAACATTTATATTGGATGTGCCATACTATCAGCTTCTCCCCGCCACTCTTAAAAAATAAATACTTTCTGTTGGTTTTTCTACTTATTTATTTTTAGTATACTGAATATTAAATGTTCAAGACGTAATATTTCCATAATAGATAAACGGGGTCATTTTAATGTTGGCTGATGCTGGAAATCAACCAACGTGTGCTGGATGTCATGTTCACTAACCTCGCAGTGTCCCGCTTCTTTGGAAGCATGTCCACTTTCATCAGTGACAATCGCGTAAGACAAGCCGTGCCTTATTTAAGGTCAAGTGACTATCACTTTATTTCCTTCAACCCGGTCACCAAGGGGTGTTGTCCTGGGCAAGGAAAACACTCCCTGCGTGTCAGGGCCATAATATTTTTGTTGCTCAGAAACAAACTTCTACTTTGTGACTTTGCTAAAATAAAAAATAAAAACTGGAAGGAATACTGAGCGGGGACAAAAAACATGGCACCTGCTCAAAATTATTTTCTATTTACACATTTGTCTTCTCAATGGGCGCTCCTCCACTGAGATGCCAAAGGCCAGATTTTCAAACACACCGGTGAACCAGTGGGCTGCCCACCAAATTTTAAATGAACCCCAAAGCCCATAAAATGTGCAAGCTGTTCCAAGCTGTTCCAATGAAATCCTTTGGAGGATTCAACTGATGCAAAAACCATTCTCGCAAAGGAACTGCATAGGTGTTGCTGTAGTGTGGGCCTAAAAAAAACAAGTTTAAAACTTACAATACATTTATATCTGTATAGTGCAATGGAATGGAAGAAAACCATGCAGTCAAATCTCCCTTACATTGACCTTATCAAGACAGTAAAATCTGTATTCTGCATATTTAATGGTGATTGCACATATATATAGTGTTGCTGCACTAGCATTCGAATTTTTATATATATATATATATATATATATATATATATATATATATATATATATATATATATATATATATATATATATATATATATATATATATATATATATATATATATATATATATGTCGAGTCATGCAGGATCGGGTGAGTTGATTACAAACTTTTAATCTCAGTAAAAATCAGAAAATATTGTACATTCTGATTGCTTCCTAAAAAAACAACAACAAAAAAACAATGCACTAAGACTGGAAATAGAAATACCATGATTAAAAAGTCCATCACATGTTTTAAATGTACTCCAATAACTTATTGGCTAACACAAAAAAAGATGAAACTTGTGAACGTAATGGCACTGACTGAAAGCAACTCTCAAAAAAGTTATAGTTCCCCCCCCCCATTTTTTATAGAATCAAATAAAACCAATTGGGGAAATCTGCAGTTTTATTGAACATTACCTATAATGGAGCACACCAGTTTCATTCACGTTTGTTTTCCTTTTACTGTTCTGCTTACCATGATGCCTTTATTTAGATTTGATGTAAATTGTTAAAAAACAGTAAACAATTGGACTTTAAAGTTCTGTTAAATATCTTAATGATGAAAGCAAGTCTGTAATGGTTTTTTTAAAGTTCTTCCGCACATGCTTACGCAGTGTCATATAATCACAAGCTGATGACTGAAAAACATTTTGCTTCATATGACTTTTGAAGGCATTCTTCAATAAACTAGTATTCCAAAATGTTGCCATGGTTTTTTTTCTAATGTATCTAGCCTGCATATCAACAGGTTTACCCCATTGATTTTTTGCAGATCGTTTTCAATTACAAATGTAATAGGTTGCTCATGTATTATAGTTTTTCAGCTCACTGTAGGTTGACCAAATTCCATTCTAATGGCTTCCTAAGCAGTTGTCTTCTATATAGAAATGTGGGCATTATTTTCAAAACACTGGTATCAAAATACTGGTAGAGCACCGCAACCAGTAGTTATACAAACAGTGTGGAATTTTGCAAACCAACCTATGTATATTAGGTTGGTATGCAAAATTCCCATTCGGCAATGAATGCAATCCGACCTAAATAATGAATGTTAATAAGGGAGGCCACATATTGAGAGTTTCTCCAATTGCATGCCAGCAAAAGGATTGTGGCCTAATAGAGTTAGCACACCATCATTTCTATTATCGCATTTGAATAAAGTGAAAACAATCAAAGGAACTGTGTGTAAAAAGAAGTTTACTTAAAAAATCTTTTAGAATTGGCAGTGTCTTCTCCCCTTCAACACAGCCTTTTTATTCACAAAGGAGACCCCAGCCCAGAATTCTGTACATTTTCAAAGGTTTGCGGCTGGATTATAGTTACAAAACATAAATATATCTCATGCCAATTCACAATTTTTCCAAATTGCAAACCCGTAATTATTTGCACTCCCAATGGTATTAGTACATCCTAAAAACCTATTTAGTAATCACAACCTCATCCCAGCGTTTTCTGCCACAAAATAGGTGGATGTATCAGGCCCTATGTTTTGCAGGTTGTTTCAGTAAATATTGTATAATTGGTGTGGACTAACATCTTACCATGCAAGATGACAAGATACTTCAGTGTAATATTGCATAATATGGCTACTCACTACTGGATTTGTCCATGCTGCATGCTTGTGAACTGACCAATATAACTTAGATAAAAGATTAATACCTAAATACTGGTAGAACATAACCATTCCTTTAAAAACATGTGAAATGTAATTTTTTTCATCGGTGAAAATCAGAAAACAAATTGAGTTACAATGTAGACAAGGAACAATGTTGACTACTTAATCTCAAGCTTGGTCAATAATTTCTGCAAGCAAGTAGTCTAGCCTCAGTGTCCAAAGGTCAATAAGCATCATGATCTTGCTTGTTAAGATCCCTAAATTATCCACTTTGCCCAAATCAAACTTTCAGGAAACCTATTCTAGATCAGGACAGCATGACAACTTTACCCTTAGCAAATTACAGTTCATTAATTCAAAGCCTCAAATTTGTTGGCCTTCAGGAAGGGCCTGAAAACTTGGCTTTTTGCTTCCTAGATTTCTTCATTCTGCTGACCCTGTTCTCTTTTAATCTGTGTGTTGTGTTTGTCTTTTCAGGCTGTCAATAAAGCGCCGGGACACTCTTTTGAGTAGCCGAGCGCTATAAAAGACACAAATAACATAACATAACATAACAATCTTTTTAACAGAGGCAAATATACCACTTCTGCCTTCCTAGCTTTGGCCACACGTGTACTGGTGAAGAATCTCCAAATCAGAACCAGTCTGGTAAAATGGTATTAAAACGATGGGCTCAATACGATGTCGGTTGGAGTTGCCTCCAACCGACATCTCTGTGGCCTCAGAACTAACCGAACTCCAGTCAGTTGTCCCGACATCCCAAATTACAATGCGAACACACATGGCAGGGTCACAAGCTCCCATTCCCCATTGGGAGCTTGTGCAGTGGTCGGAAACAGGCCGCAGCACGAGCTCCTATAGAGAACTGGGAGTTTCCACTACTCTCGGCACCGTGTGGCAGGGATTAACAGGGGGGTGCCATAAGTGCCCCCAGTCCTCCAACCGGAGGACAGTGAACCCAATGTCGCGTTCCAACAGGCTTTTCATGCCGGAAAGCCCAACATGAAAAGCCTGTCAGAAACCCACATCATAATCCCCATGTCGGAAACACCGTCCATAGGAGATTATGTGTGGGCTCTGACTGGCCAACTGGCTCCTTGAGCCCGTTGGAAGCCAGTCGGTCTGACCAGGCAGTTTAAACTCAAATTGCCTACATTGTAATAAGGCGGTTTGACTTTAAACCTACAATGTCAGGTGATGAGCCTCCGATGAGCGGTTGGAGGCTTAGAGACTGCCATCATAATAGGTCTTCTGTCCATTCTCGCACATTTGTTGCCAAATGAAATATAAGAAGCTTTGCCTCAGCACATCATATGATGATCACTTGAGCAGACAGAACAAGGTCACTTTTTATAAATAAGCTGATGGACCTAGGCCTACGGGGAAAAACTGCCATTTTTACATGTACACAGGTTTTTCCCTAAACTTGCCTTCACTTTTGCACAATGACTTTTGCTACACATTTGCAAATGTGACAGTGTGGATCAGTTTCCAGGAAAGTATACTTGCTTAAAGAACCAACCACACAAGAATGCTATTATGATACATTGACTCATCATGTACAAGGTCTATACATACAATGTTCTACTGTGATTATTTGTTTCATACATATGGCGACATAGCTATCTATAACACATAAACAACAGCGGCCTGATCAAGATTGTGGCCCAAGGAAAGGATGCCTTTAAAAAAAAAAAACATCTGTTTCCTAGTTTTGGCAGAGTAACCCTTTTCATGTAATTTGTGGGGTCTCTACACACTGAAGCTTTGGCTCAGCAGCCTGCTGTATCTCTACAAGGGGTGTCCAGATGGTGACCACGACTCAGACCTACATTCTGTACCTTCAGGTAACGGGGGTACGATTACCCAGTATGGGGATTCCTAACAGAAAACATACATACACCATAGATGCTTAGGTTAGGTAACGTACCATAAGAGTATCCTAGATGTTCGTATCATTTTACATGCTTGCATATATACATTGTTTTAGCACGATGGTGGATTTCTTTCTACTGTTCACTGCATTTATACTCTTAAATATTTTCATTTGTGTCTGGCTAATAATCATTGCAGCACATATATTTTATACAAGAATCACACTGGTTCAATAAATATTGAAAATTCCCCACTGTGTATTCCTTATATATATCTCTGAGAGAAAGAGAGCACAAGTGACTGAGAAAAAGGGTTCTAGATCTGTTACCATGATTCCTGGGAGATCAGGGTTGTCTTGTTCAGTGGTTGCCAGATCCATTCGTCACCCGCCTACGGTTAGGGGGGCTTATGGTGACAGTGTGAGTTCTCTGGTCTATAGGACAACATATCCTGAGGAGGTGTAAGGAATAAGTGTGGTTATGCTGTTGACCCCAAACATGCAGTTCCTACCACAGAGTGAAAACTACACAACATGGGGCCCAACATTGGTTGGGTTTATATTTTTATGGGTCACCTGAGTAGTTCAAGGCTGCCTTATCAGCGACCCCTACTTACTTCCAACTGGAGACATCCATGGTGGTAGGGAATATCTTCCTCAGCAAAGTAGGTAAATCCTATGTATCGGCTGTAAATTGTTCAAGTTTGAACTCTTAAAGGATCTATTTCCCACTGTACTTCTCTCTCTGTAATTCATTTAATTATTTCTGGAGTTGGGGCATTAAACATTGCAGAGAACTGCAGACATTTGGGGCTAGATGTAGGTAATTCCTATTTACAGACTCTTAAATACCGAATTTTACCGAATCGGTATTTAAGAGTCTGTAAATGGGAAGGGGCAGATTTAGGTAATTCCGAATTTAGGAATACTGAATCTGTAAGATTCGGTATTTACCGATTCAGTAAATACCGATTCGGTATTGCCCATTGATTCCTATGGGCCTTGAAGCCCATAGGAATCAATGGGAAATACCGATTCAGTATTTACCGAATTGCTAAATACCGAATCCTGCAAGGGTGCAGGGGGTGTCACTTTGACACCCTCTAGCACCCCAAGTACAGGCTTGTGTGACATGTGGCACACATACATGCCCTAAGGGCATGTCTGTGTGTCACATGGCAAAGGTGCATGCCCACCTGAATTCGGTATTTTACCACACAATAGGATGGTGTGGTAAAATACCGACTCTTAAGGGCCTGTGGCACTCTTAGGAGTGTCAGCTACATATGGATTTACTGATTCGGTAAATATACCGATTCAGTATTTTACCAAATCGGTATATTTACCGAATCGGTAAAATTACCGATTCGGTAGGCCCCCTACATCTGAAAAGCCTAATACCGGTCAGAAACAGCCGAAATCGGCCGTTTCCGACCGGTATTAGGGCTCCTACATCTGGCCCTATATTACTAACAAAATAGCTCAACGTGTTATCACATTTATGGGTGAAGATGTTATTTTTGTGGTGAAGGCTCGTGAAGCGTATAGGACAGAGGTGTTCTATTCTTGAGTTATATTCACAGCAGCAGATAATATAACACAACTATTTCACACCTACACTGAGAATGGAATACCAGGAAATTATACTCCATATGAAGAGATAGAGATAACTTTAACCTACCAAGAACATATAAATTGGTTTAAAGGCACCCTTCCACACACAACAGAAAACGTTAGACTCGGTCCTCTCAGCTAAGCATGGGCGGAAAATCCGTTTCGCTCGCGGATTTTGCGGATTTTTGGTAAATTCGCAATCCGCGAGATTCGCGAATCTCCCGCAAAATCCGCAAATCCGCGAGCAGCGGATTTTGCTCGCACTGTTCGCGTGAGTTCGCGGCTTCCCAGTACAACTTCGCGCCCGCGAATAAGCGCTAAATTGCAGAAATACGATTTTAGCAAAACTGAAACTACTTACCAGGTTCAAAAGTTCAGGCTCAAAAGTTCAGGCTCATCATTAGTAGCCATTTCCTGTAGTGCTTCCTGAGGGGCCCCTCCAGAGTTCAGTTGCCAGTTGCAACTATTATGTGACCCTGCTCTGAACCTCAGAATAGTTACACATATGCCACAAAGGTCCTGAATTACAGCTAAGGGAGACAAGCAGGAGCCAGGCTGGAAGTTCAAATCCATTAATCAGCCCCTAATTCATTATTGTCAGTTGGGGCAGGGCAGGTGTTGTAACTAATTTTGCAACAATGAAAGCACTTAGCAAGTGCAAAAGATCACTAATCAGGAAGCACTAAGGAAGCAGGTGCCAGCTAAAAAAATATTCTGTGACACATTAATCAGCCCCAAATTAATTCAGGTCACTTGAGGCAGGGAAGGTGTGCTTGTGTTGCCACAATAATGTACACTGACTGGACAACCAGAGGGTGCTGTGATGAAACAGAGGGTGGCATGGGTGGGCCAGAGGGTGGCATGAGTAGTCAGAGAGTGGCGGTGGTGACAGAGAGTGGCAGTGATGAAGAAGAGTGTCCCAAACAGGCTGGACACGTAGAAACAACAAGTTCGCGAAACTTGCGACCCGACAGGTAAGTTCGCGTTTTGCGAAATTGTAGAAAACCCTCGCGAACTGGCAGAAACCCGCGCGAACACAAAAAAAATCAGCTAATTCGCGAGAATTCGCGGATTTTGCGGATTGCGAGTTCGCAAATCCGCAAAATTCGCGAACGCGAGATTTGCTAAATTCGCCCATGCTTACTCTCAGCAATGAGGGCGCAACATGGCCAGACTTAGTCGGATGCAGACCTCATTGTAATGTTGATAATTTATCAGCAGGCCAGGTGCAGACATTATACGAAGATCTAGCAACAATATACAGATGTTTGACACAGTTTGTGATGCAAACACTGACGCTTAACCCTGCGTGGGCTGCTCAAGCTGCATTACCACAATTAGCTACACCAAGTATTAGCCCACAAAGACTGAATGCAATAATAGGTAAGATTCCCACCAGATGGGAAGAAATCCCATTCTGGGTTGCAGAAAAAAAGAGCCAGCTTGAAGCAGTGTTTTCCCATACAGGACCAAAGCAAAAACACAGAATATTGACAATGTGCTTGTCAATGGGGATGTCTCCCCCTGTGGAAGAATGCACAACTTTTTGGTACAGTCTTTGCTGCAGTATATACCAGACCACATAGTACCCTTCCACTGGTTGTATTGCCTGAGGTGCTGAAACATGTCCAGAATGAGTATTCAGAAAAGGGGGTGGTGATGAACAGAGTGTCTGAATTAAGCAGACCACTCTTACCCAGTCCAAAGATCAGGGCTTGATCCATCACCGTTATTTATCTCACTGCCCCATCCCAGCTCAGAACCTGGCTATATGCAAATCAGTCTGTCCCTGGCCCAGTGCATCATGGGAACAGGGCAGACTAAACTACCAAGCCAATTCTTCACCAGAAAGGAGACAAGCTACCGGGGACCGGTTTCTGGCATTTCAGCCGTCTTCGGCCCGGCTTGCTTGAATCCTGATGGAGCAGTGAGAAAGGGACTCATGTCTGAGTATACCCTGCCACACCTATAGTGGCCAAAAACGATTCAGAAAAGGGGGTGGTGATGAACAGAGTGTCTGAATTAAGCAGACCACTCTTACCCAGTCCAAAGATCAGGGCTTGATCCATCACCGTTATTTATCTCACTGCCCCATCCCAGCTCAGAACCTGGCTATATGCAAATCAGTCTGTCCCTGGCCCAGTGCATCATGGGAACAGGGCAGACTAAACTACCAAGCCAATTCTTCACCAGAAAGGAGACAAGCTTCCGGGGACCGGTTTCTGGCATTTCAGCCGTCTTCGGCCCGGCTTGCTTGAATCCTGATGGAGCAGTGAGAAAGGGACTCATGTCTGAGTATACTCTGCCACACCTATAGTGGCCAAAAACGATTCAGAAAAGGGGGTGGTGATGAACAGAGTGTCTGAATTAAGCAGACCACTCTTACCCAGTCCAAAGATCAGGGCTTGATCCATCACCGTTATTTATCTCACTGCCCCATCCCAGCTCAGAACCTGGCTATATGCAAATCAGTCTGTCCCTGGCCCAGTGCATCATGGGAACAGGGCAGACTAAACTACCAAGCCAATTCTTCACCAGAAAGGAGACAAGCTACCGGGGACCGGTTTCTGGCATTTCAGCCGTCTTCGGCCCGGCTTGCTTGAATCCTGATGGAGCAGTGAGAAAGGGACTCATGTCTGAGTATACCCTGCCACACCTATAGTGGCCAAAAACGATTCAGAAAAGGGGGTGGTGATGAACAGAGTGTCTGAATTAAGCAGACCACTCTTACCCAGTCCAAAGATCAGGGCTTGATCCATCACCGTTATTTATCTCACTGCCCCATCCCAGCTCAGAACCTGGCTATATGCAAATCAGTCTGTCCCTGGCCCAGTGCATCATGGGAACAGGGCAGACTAAACTACCAAGCCAATTCTTCACCAGAAAGAAGACAAGCTACCGGGGACCGGTTTCTGGCATTTCAGCCGTCTTCGGCCCGGCTTGCTTGAATCCTGATGGAGCAGTGAGAAAGGGACTCATGTCTGAGTATACCCTGCCACACCTATAGTGGCCAAAATCGATTTACAAAAGGGGGTGGTGATGAACAGAGTGTCTGAATTGAGCAGACCACTCTTACCCAGTCCAAAGATCAGGGCTTGATCCATCACCGTTATTTATCTCACTGCCCCATCCCAGCTCAGAACCTGGCTATATGCAAATCAGTCTGTCCCTGGCCCAGTGCATCATGGGAACAGGGCAGACTAAACTACCAAGCCAATTCTTCACCAGAAAGGAGACAAGCTACCGGGGACCGGTTTCTGGCATTCCAGCCGTCTTCGGCCCGGCTTGCTTGAATCCTGATGGAGCAGTGAGAAAGGGACTCATGTCTGAGTATACCCTGCCACACCTATAGTGGCCAAAAACGATTCAGAAATGGGGGTGGTGATGAACAGAGTGTCTGAATTAAGCAGACCACTCTTACCCAGTCCAAAAATCAGGGCTTGATCCATCACCGTTATTTATCTCACTGCCCCATCCCAGCTCAGAACCTGGCTATATGCAAATCAGTCTGTCCCTGGCCCAGTGCATCATGGGAACAGGGCAGACTAAACTACCAAGCCAATTCTTCACCAGAAAGGAGACAAGCTACCGGGGACCGGTTTCTGGCATTTCAGCCGTCTTCGGCCCGGCTTGCTTGAATCCTGATGGAGCAGTGAGAAAGGGACTCATGTCTGAGTATACCCTGCCACACCTATCGTGGCCAAAAACGATTCAGAAAAGGGGGTGGTGATGAACAGAGTGTCTGAATTAAGCAGACCACTCTTACCCAGTCCAAAGATCAGGGCTTGATCCATCACTGTTATTTATCTCACTGCCCCATCCCAGCTCAGAACCTGGCTATATGCAAATCAGTCTGTCCCTGGCCCAGTGCATCATGGGAACAGGGCAGACTAAACTACCAAGCCAATTCTTCACCAGAAAGGAGACAAGCTACCGGGGACCGGTTTCTGGCATTCCAGCCGTCTTCGGCCCGGCTTGTTTGAATCCTGATGGAGCAGTGAGAAAGGGACTCATGTCTGAGTATACCCTGCCACACCTATAGTGGCCAAAAACGATTCAGAAAAGGGGGTGGTGATGAACAGAGTGTCTGAATTAAGCAGACCACTCTTACCCAGTCCAAAGATCAGGGCTTGATCCATCACCGTTATTTATCTCACTGCCCCATCCCAGCTCAGAACCTGGCTATATGCAAATCAGTCTGTCCCTGGCCCAGTGCATCATGGGAACAGGGCAGACTAAACTACCAAGCCAATTCTTCACCAGAAAGGAGACAAGCTACCGGGGACCGGTTTCTGGCATTTCAGCCGTCTTCGGCCCGGCTTGCTTGAATCCTGATGGAGCAGTGAGAAAGGGACTCATGTTTGAGTATACCCTGCCAATCCTATAGTGGCCAAAAACGATTCAGAAAAGGGGGTGGTGATGAACAGAGTGTCTGAATTAAGCAGACCACTCTTACCCAGTCCAAAGATCAGGGCTTGATCCATCACCGTTATTTATCTCACTGCCCCATCCCAGCTCAGAACCTGGCTATATGCAAATCAGTCTGTCCCTGGCCCAGTGCATCATGGGAACAGGGCAGACTAAACTACCAAGCCAATTCTTCACCAGAAAGGAGACAAGCTACCGGGGACCGGTTTCTGGCATTCCAGCCGTCTTCGGCCCGGCTTGTTCGAATCCTGATGGAGCAGTGAGAAAGGGACTCATGTCTGAGTATACCCTGCCACACCTATAGTGGCCAAAAACGATTCAGAAAAGGGGGTGGTGATGAACAGAGTGTCTGAATTAAGCAGACCACTCTTACCCAGTCCAAAGATCAGGGCTTGATCCATCACCGTTATTTATCTCACTGCCCCATCCCAGCTCAGAACCTGGCTATATGCAAATCAGTCTGTCCCTGGCCCAGTGCATCATGGGAACAGGGCAGACTAAACTACCAAGCCAATTCTTCACCAGAAAGGAGACAAGCTACTGGGGACCGGTTTCTGGCATTTCGCCGTCTTCGGCCCGGCTTGCTTGAATCCTGATGGAGCAGTGAGAAAGGGACTCATGTCTGAGTATACCCTGCCACACCTATAGTGGCCAAAAACGATTCAGAAAAGGGGGTGGTGATGAACAGAGTGTCTGAATTAAGCAGACCACTCTTACCCAGTCCAAAGATCAGGGCTTGATCCATCACCGTTATTTATCTCACTGCCCCATCCCAGCTCAGAACCTGGCTATATGCAAATCAGTCTGTCCCTGGCCCAGTGCATCATGGGAACAGGGCAGACTAAACTACCAAGCCAATTCATCACCAGAAAGGAGACAAGCTACCGGGGACCGGTTTCTGGCATTTCAGCCGTCTTCGGCCCGGCTTGCTTGAATCTTGATCGAGCAGAGAGAAAGGGACTCATGTCTGAGTATACCCTGCCACACCTATAGTGGCCAAAAACGATTCAGAAAAGGGGGTGGTGATGAACAGAGTGTCTGAATTAAGCAGACCACTCTTACCCAGTCCAAAGATCAGGGCTTGATCCATCACCGTTATTTATCTCACTGCCCCATCCCAGCTCAGAACCTGGCTATATGCAAATAGTCTGTCCCTGGCCCAGTGCATCATGGGAACAGGGCAGACTAAACTACCAAGCCAATTCATCACCAGAAAGGAGACAAGCTACCGGGGACCGGTTTCTGGCATTTCAGCCGTCTTCGGCCCGGCTTGCTTGAATCTTGATCGAGCAGTGAGAAAGGGACTCATGTCGGAGTATACCCTGCCACACCTATAGTGGCCAAAAACGATTCAGAAAAGGGGGTGGTGATGAACAGAGTGTCTGAATTAAGCAGACCACTCTTACCCAGTCCAAAGATCAGGGCTTGATCCATCACCGTTATTTATCTCACTGCCCCATCCCAGCTCAGAACCTGGCTATATGCAAATCAGTCTGTCCCTGGCCCAGTGCATCATGGGAACAGGGCAGACTAAACTACCAAGCCAATTCTTCACCAGAAAGGAGACAAGCTACCGGGGACCGGTTTCTGGCATTTCAGCCGTCTTCGGCCCGGCTTCCTTGAATCCTGATGGAGCAGTGAGAAAGGGACTCATGTCTGAGTATACCCTGCCACACCTATAGTGGCCAAAAATGATTCAGAAAAGGGGGTGGTGATGAACAGAGTGTCTGAATTAAGCAGACCACTCTTACCCAGTCCAAAGATCAGGGCTTGATCCATCACCGTTATTTATCTCACTGCCCCATCCCAGCTCAGAACCTGGCTATATGCAAATCAGTCTGTCCCTGGCCCAGTGCATCATGGGAACAGGGCAGACTAAACTACCAAGCCAATTCTTCACCAGAAAGGAGACAAGCTACCGGGGACCGGTTTCTGGCATTTCAGCCGTCTTCGGCCCGGCTTGCTTGAATCCTGATGGAGCAGTGAGAAAGGGACTCATGTCTGAGTATACCCTGCCACACCTATAGTGGCCAAAAACGATTCAGAAAAGGGGGTGGTGATGAACAGAGTGTCTGAATTAAGCAGACCACTCTTACCCAGTCCAAAGATCAGGGCTTGATCCATCACCGTTATTTATCTCACTGCCCCATCCCAGCTCAGAACCTGGCTATATGCAAATCAGTCTGTCCCTGGCCCAGTGCATCATGGGAACAGGGCAGACTAAACTACCAAGCCAATTCTTCACCAGAAAGGAGACAAGCTACCGGGGACCGGTTTCTGGCATTTCAGCCGTCTTCGGCCCGGCTTGCTTGAATCCTGATGGAGCAGTGAGAAAGGGACTCATGTCTGAGTATACCCTGCCACACCTATAGTGGCCAAAAACGATTCAGAAAAGGGGGTGGTGATGAACAGAGTGTCTGAATTAAGCAGACCACTCTTACCCAGTCCAAAGATCAGGGCTTGATCCATCACCGTTATTTATCTCACTGCCCCATCCCAGCTCAGAACCTGGCTATATGCAAATCAGTCTGTCCCTGGCCCAGTGCATCATGGGAACAGGGCAGACTAAACTACCAAGCCAATTCTTCACCAGAAAGGAGACAAGCTACCGGGGACCGGTTTCTGGCATTTCAGCCGTCTTCGGCCCGGCTTGCTTGAATCTTGATGGAGCAGTGAGAAAGGGACTCATGTCTGAGTATACCCTGCCACACCTATAGTGGCCAAAAACGATTCAGAAAAGGGGGTGGTGATGAACAGAGTGTCTGAATTAAGCAGACCACTCTTACCCAGTCCAAAGATCAGGGCTTGATCCATCACCGTTATTTATCTCACTGCCCCATCCCAGCTCAGAACCTGGCTATATGCAAATCAGTCTGTCCCTGGCCCAGTGCATCATGGGAACAGGGCAGACTAAACTACCAAGCCAATTCTTCACCAGAAAGGAGACAAGCTACCGGGGACCGGTTTCTGGCATTTCAGCCGCCTTCGGCCCGGCTTGCTTGAATCCTGATGGAGCAGTGAGAAAGGGACTCATGTCTGAGTATACCCTGCCACACCTATAGTGGCCAAAAATGATTCAGAAAAGGGGGTGGTGATGAACAGAGTGTCTGAATTAAGCAGACCACTCTTACCCAGTCCAAAGATCAGGGCTTGATCCATCACTGTTATTTATCTCACTGCCCCATCCCAGCTCAGAACCTGGCTATATGCAAATCAGTCTGTCCCTGGCCCAGTGCATCATGGGAACAGGGCAGACTAAACTACCAAGCCAATTCTTCACCAGAAAGGAGACAAGCTACCGGGGACCGGTTTCTGGCATTTCAGCCGTCTTCGGCCCGGCTTGCTTGAATCCTGATGGAGCAGTGAGAAAGGGACTCATGTCTGAGTATACCCTGCCACACCTATAGTGGCCAAAAACGATTCAGAAAAGGGGGTGGTGATGAACAGAGTGTCTGAATTAAGCAGACCACTCTTACCCAGTCCAAAGATCAGGGCTTGATCCATCACCGTTATTTATCTCACTGCCCCATCCCAGCTCAGAACCTGGCTATATGCAAATCAGTCTGTCCCTGGCCCAGTGCATCATGGGAACAGGGCAGACTAAACTACCAAGCCAATTCTTCACCAGAAAGGAGACAAGCTACCGTGGACCGGTTTCTGGCATTTCAGCCGTCTTCGGCCCGGCTTGCTTGAATCCTGATGAAGCAGTGAGAAAGGGACTCCTGTCTGAGTATACCCTGCCACACCTATAGTGGCCAAAAACGATTCAGAAAAGGGGGTGGTGATGAACAGAGTGTCTGAATTAAGCAGACCACTCTTACCCAGTCCAAAGATCAGGGCTTGATCCATCACCGTTATTTATCTCACTGCCCCATCCCAGCTCAGAACCTGGCTATATGCAAATCAGTCTGTCCCTGGCCCAGTGCATCATGGGAACAGGGCAGACTAAACTACCAAGCCAATTCTTCACCAGAAAGGAGACAAGCTACTGGGGACCGGTTTCTGGCATTTCGCCGTCTTCGGCCCGGCTTGCTTGAATCCTGATGGAGCAGTGAGAAAGGGACTCATGTCTGAGTATACCCTGCCACACCTATAGTGGCCAAAAACGATTCAGAAAAGGGGGTGGTGATGAACAGAGTGTCTGAATTAAGCAGACCACTCTTACCCAGTCCAAAGATCAGGGCTTGATCCATCACCGTTATTTATCTCACTGCCCCATCCCAGCTCAGAACCTGGCTATATGCAAATCAGTCTGTCCCTGGCCCAGTGCATCATGGGAACAGGGCAGACTAAACTACCAAGCCAATTCATCACCAGAAAGGAGACAAGCTACCGGGGACCGGTTTCTGGCATTTCAGCCGTCTTCGGCCCGGCTTGCTTGAATCTTGATCGAGCAGAGAGAAAGGGACTCATGTCTGAGTATACCCTGCCACACCTATAGTGGCCAAAAACGATTCAGAAAAGGGGGTGGTGATGAACAGAGTGTCTGAATTAAGCAGACCACTCTTACCCAGTCCAAAGATCAGGGCTTGATCCATCACCGTTATTTATCTCACTGCCCCATCCCAGCTCAGAACCTGGCTATATGCAAATAGTCTGTCCCTGGCCCAGTGCATCATGGGAACAGGGCAGACTAAACTACCAAGCCAATTCATCACCAGAAAGGAGACAAGCTACCGGGGACCGGTTTCTGGCATTTCAGCCGTCTTCGGCCCGGCTTGCTTGAATCTTGATCGAGCAGTGAGAAAGGGACTCATGTCGGAGTATACCCTGCCACACCTATAGTGGCCAAAAACGATTCAGAAAAGGGGGTGGTGATGAACAGAGTGTCTGAATTAAGCAGACCACTCTTACCCAGTCCAAAGATCAGGGCTTGATCCATCACCGTTATTTATCTCACTGCCCCATCCCAGCTCAGAACCTGGCTATATGCAAATCAGTCTGTCCCTGGCCCAGTGCATCATGGGAACAGGGCAGACTAAACTACCAAGCCAATTCTTCACCAGAAAGGAGACAAGCTACCGGGGACCGGTTTCTGGCATTTCAGCCGTCTTCGGCCCGGCTTCCTTGAATCCTGATGGAGCAGTGAGAAAGGGACTCATGTCTGAGTATACCCTGCCACACCTATAGTGGCCAAAAATGATTCAGAAAAGGGGGTGGTGATGAACAGAGTGTCTGAATTAAGCAGACCACTCTTACCCAGTCCAAAGATCAGGGCTTGATCCATCACCGTTATTTATCTCACTGCCCCATCCCAGCTCAGAACCTGGCTATATGCAAATCAGTCTGTCCCTGGCCCAGTGCATCATGGGAACAGGGCAGACTAAACTACCAAGCCAATTCTTCACCAGAAAGGAGACAAGCTACCGGGGACCGGTTTCTGGCATTTCAGCCGTCTTCGGCCCGGCTTGCTTGAATCCTGATGGAGCAGTGAGAAAGGGACTCATGTCTGAGTATACCCTGCCACACCTATAGTGGCCAAAAACGATTCAGAAAAGGGGGTGGTGATGAACAGAGTGTCTGAATTAAGCAGACCACTCTTACCCAGTCCAAAGATCAGGGCTTGATCCATCACCGTTATTTATCTCACTGCCCCATCCCAGCTCAGAACCTGGCTATATGCAAATCAGTCTGTCCCTGGCCCAGTGCATCATGGGAACAGGGCAGACTAAACTACCAAGCCAATTCTTCACCAGAAAGGAGACAAGCTACCGGGGACCGGTTTCTGGCATTTCAGCCGTCTTCGGCCCGGCTTGCTTGAATCCTGATGGAGCAGTGAGAAAGGGACTCATGTCTGAGTATACCCTGCCACACCTATAGTGGCCAAAAACGATTCAGAAAAGGGGGTGGTGATGAACAGAGTGTCTGAATTAAGCAGACCACTCTTACCCAGTCCAAAGATCAGGGCTTGATCCATCACCGTTATTTATCTCACTGCCCCATCCCAGCTCAGAACCTGGCTATATGCAAATCAGTCTGTCCCTGGCCCAGTGCATCATGGGAACAGGGCAGACTAAACTACCAAGCCAATTCTTCACCAGAAAGGAGACAAGCTACCGGGGACCGGTTTCTGGCATTTCAGCCGTCTTCGGCCCGGCTTGCTTGAATCTTGATGGAGCAGTGAGAAAGGGACTCATGTCTGAGTATACCCTGCCACACCTATAGTGGCCAAAAACGATTCAGAAAAGGGGGTGGTGATGAACAGAGTGTCTGAATTAAGCAGACCACTCTTACCCAGTCCAAAGATCAGGGCTTGATCCATCACCGTTATTTATCTCACTGCCCCATCCCAGCTCAGAACCTGGCTATATGCAAATCAGTCTGTCCCTGGCCCAGTGCATCATGGGAACAGGGCAGACTAAACTACCAAGCCAATTCTTCACCAGAAAGGAGACAAGCTACCGGGGACCGGTTTCTGGCATTTCAGCCGCCTTCGGCCCGGCTTGCTTGAATCCTGATGGAGCAGTGAGAAAGGGACTCATGTCTGAGTATACCCTGCCACACCTATAGTGGCCAAAAATGATTCAGAAAAGGGGGTGGTGATGAACAGAGTGTCTGAATTAAGCAGACCACTCTTACCCAGTCCAAAGATCAGGGCTTGATCCATCACTGTTATTTATCTCACTGCCCCATCCCAGCTCAGAACCTGGCTATATGCAAATCAGTCTGTCCCTGGCCCAGTGCATCATGGGAACAGGGCAGACTAAACTACCAAGCCAATTCTTCACCAGAAAGGAGACAAGCTACCGGGGACCGGTTTCTGGCATTTCAGCCGTCTTCGGCCCGGCTTGCTTGAATCCTGATGGAGCAGTGAGAAAGGGACTCATGTCTGAGTATACCCTGCCACACCTATAGTGGCCAAAAACGATTCAGAAAAGGGGGTGGTGATGAACAGAGTGTCTGAATTAAGCAGACCACTCTTACCCAGTCCAAAGATCAGGGCTTGATCCATCACCGTTATTTATCTCACTGCCCCATCCCAGCTCAGAACCTGGCTATATGCAAATCAGTCTGTCCCTGGCCCAGTGCATCATGGGAACAGGGCAGACTAAACTACCAAGCCAATTCTTCACCAGAAAGGAGACAAGCTACCGTGGACCGGTTTCTGGCATTTCAGCCGTCTTCGGCCCGGCTTGCTTGAATCCTGATGAAGCAGTGAGAAAGGGACTCCTGTCTGAGTATACCCTGCCACACCTATAGTGGCCAAAAACGATTCAGAAAAGGGGGTGGTGATGAACAGAGTGTCTGAATTAAGCAGACCACTCTTACCCAGTCCAAAGATCAGGGCTTGATCCATCACCGTTATTTATCTCACTGCCCCATCCCAGCTCAGAACCTGGCTATATGCAAATCAGTCTGTCCCTGGCCCAGTGCATCATGGGAACAGGGCAGACTAAACTACCAAGCCAATTCTTCACCAGAAAGGAGACAAGCTACCGGGGACCGGTTTCTGGCATTCCAGCCGTCTTCGGCCCGGCTTGCTTGAATCCTGATGGAGCAGTGAGAAAGGGACTCATGTCTGAGTATACCCTGCCACACCTATAGTGGCCAAAAACGATTCAGAAAAGGGGGTGGTGATGAACAGAGTGTCTGAATTAAGCCGGGCCGAAGACGGCTGAAATGCCAGAAACCGGTCCCCGGTAGCTTGTTTCCTTCCCAGTATAAGAATTGGCTTGGTAGTTTGGTCTGCCCTGTTCCCATGATGCACTGGGCCAGGGTCTGACTAATTTGCATATAGCCAAGTTCTGAGCTGGGATGATGCAGTGAGCTGAAAAACGGTGATGGATCAAGCCCTGATCCTTGGACTGGGTAAGAGTGGTCTGCTTAATTCAGACACTCTGTTCATCACCACCCCCTTTTCTGAATCATTTTTGTCCACCATAAGCGTGGAAGGGTATACTCAGATGTGAGTCCCTAGCTCATTGCACCATCAGGATTCAAGCAAGCCGGGCCGAAGACGGCTGAAATGCCAGAAACCGGTCCCCGGTAGCTTGTTTCCTTCCCAGTATAAGAATTGGCTTGGTAGTTTGGTCTGCCCTGTTCCCATGATGCACTGGGCCAGGGTCAGACTAATTTGCATATAGCCAAGTTTTGAGCTGGGATGATGCAGTGAGCTGAAAAACGGTGATGGATCAAGTCCTGATCCTTGGACTGGGTAAGAGTGGTCTGCTTAATGCAGACACTCTGTTCATCACCACCCCCTTTTCTGAATCATTTTTGTCCACCATAAGCGTGGAAGGGTATACTCAGATGTGAGTCCCTAGCTCATTGCACCATCAGGATTCAAGCAAGCCGGGCCGAAGACGGCTGAAATGCCAGAAACCGGTCCCCGGTAGCTTGTTTCCTTCCCAGTATAAGAATTGGTTTGGTAGTTTGGTCTGCCCTGTTCCCATGATGCACTGGGCCAGGGTCAGACTAATTTGCATATAGCCAAGTTCTGAGCTGGGATGATGCAGTGAGCTGAAAAACGGTGATGGATCAAGCCCTGATCCTTGGACTGGGTAAGAGTGGTCTGCTTAATTCAGACACTCGGTTCATCACCACCCCCTTTTCTGAATCATTTTTGTCCACCATAAGCGTGGAAGGGTATACTCAGATGTGAGTCCCTAGCTCATTGCACCATCAGGATTCAAGCAAGCCGGGCCGAAGACGGCTGAAATGCCAGAAACCTGTCCCCGGTAGCTTGTTTCCTTCCCAGTATAAGAATTGGCTTGGTAGTTTGGTCTGCCCTGTTCCCATGATGCACTGGGCCAGGGTCAGACTAATTTGCATATAGCCAAGTTCTGAGCTGGGATGATGCAGTGAGCTGAAAAACGGTGATGGATCAAGCCCTGATCCTTGGACTGGGTAAGAGTGGTCTGCTTAATTCAGACACTCTGTTCATCACCACCCCCTTTTCTGAATCATTTTTGTCCACCATAAGCGTGGAAGGGTATACTCAGATGTGAGTCCCTAGCTCATTGCACCATCAGGATTCAAGCAAGCCGGGCCGAAGACGGCTGAAATGCCAGAAACCGGTCCCCGGTAGCTTGTTTCCTTCCCAGTATAAGAATTGGCTTGGTAGTTTGGTCTGCCCTGTTCCCATGATGCACTGGGCCAGGGTCAGACTAATTTGCATATAGCCAAGTTCTGAGCTGGGATGATGCAGTGAGCTGAAAAACGGTGATGGATCAAGCCCCGATCCTTGGACTGGGTAAGAGTGGTCTGCTTAATTCAGACACTCTGTTCATCACCACCCCCTTTTCTGAATCATTTTTGTCCATCATAAGCGTGGAAGGGTATACTCAGATGTGAGTCCCTAGCTCATTGCACCATCAGGATTCAAGCAAGCCGGGCCGAAGACGGCTGAAATGCCAGAAACCGGTCCCCGGTAGCTTGTTTCCTTCCCAGTATAAGAATTGGCTTGGTAGTTTGGTCTGCCCTGTTCCCATGATGCACTGGGCCAGGGTCAGACTAATTTGCATATAGCCAAGTTCTGAGCTGGGATGATGCAGTGAGCTGAAAAACGGTGATGGATCAAGCCCTGATCCTTGGACTGGGTAAGAGTGGTCTGCTTAATTCAGACACTCTGTTCATCACCACCCCCTTTTCTGAATCATTTTTGTCCACCATAAGCGTGGAAGGGTATACTCAGATGTGAGTCCCTAGCTCATTGCACCATCAGGATTCAAGCAAGCCGGGCCGAAGACGGCTGAAATGCCAGAAACCGGTCCCCGGTCGCTTGTTTCCTTCCCAGTATAAGAATTGGCTTGGTAGTTTGGTCTGCCCTGTTCCCATGATGCACTGGGCCAGGGTCAGACTAATTTGCATATAGCCAAGTTCTGAGCTGGGATGATGCAGTGAGCTGAAAAACGGTGATGGATCAAGCCCTGATCCTTGGACTGGGTAAGAGTGGTCTGCTTAATTCAGACACTCTGTTCATCACCACCCCCTTTTCTGAATCATTTTTGTCCACCATAAGCGTGGAAGGGTATACTCAGATGTGAGTCCCTAGCTCATTGCACCATCAGGATTCAAGCAAGCCGGGCCGAAGACGGCTGAAATGCCAGAAACCGGTCCCCGGTAGCTTGTTTCCTTCCCAGTATAAGAATTGGCTTGGTAGTTTTTTCTGCCCTGTTCCCATGATGCACTGGGCCAGGGTCAGACTAATTTGCATATAGCCAAGTTCTGAGCTGGGATGATGCAGTGAGCTGAAAAACGGTGATGGATCAAGCCCTGATCCTTGGACTGGGTAAGAGTGGTCTGCTTAATTCAGACACTCTGTTCATCACCACCCCCTTTTCTGAATCATTTTTGTCCACCATAAGCGTGGAAGGGTATACTCAGATGTGAGTCCCTAGCTCATTGCACCATCAGGATTCAAGCAAGCCGGGCCGAAGACGGCTGAAATGCCAGAAACCGGTCCCCGGTAGCTTGTTTCCTTCCCAGTATAAGAATTGGCTTGGTAGTTTGGTCTGCCCTGTTCCCATGATGCACTGGGCCAGGGTCAGACTAATTTGCATATAGCCAAGTTCTGAGCTGGGATGATGCAGTGAGCTGAAAAACGGTGATGGATCAAGCCCTGATCCTTGAACTGGGTAAGAGTGGTCTGCTTAATTCAGACACTCTGTTCATCACCACCCCCTTTTCTGAATCATTTTTGTCCACCATAAGCGTGGAAGGGTATACTCAGATGTGAGTCCCTAGCTCATTGCACCATCAGGATTCAAGCAAGCCGGGCCGAAGACGGCTGAAATGCCAGAAACCGGTCCCCGGTAGCTTGTTTCCTTCCCAGTATAAGAATTGGCTTGGTAGTTTGGTCTGCCCTGTTCCCATGATGCACTGGGCCAGGGTCAGACTAATTTGCATATAGCCAAGTTCTGAGCTGGGATGATGCAGTGAGCTGAAAAACGGTGATGGATCAAGCCCTGATCCTTGGACTGGGTAAGAGTGGTCTGCTTAATTCAGACACTCTGTTCATTACCACCCCCTTTTCTGAATCATTTTTGTCTACCATAAGCGTGGAAGGGTATACTCAGATGTGAGTCCCTAGCTCATTGCACCATCAGGATTCAAGCAAGCCGGGCCGAAGACGGCTGAAATGCCAGAAACCGGTCCCCGGTAGCTTGTTTCCTTCCCAGTATAAGAATTGGCTTGGTAGTTTTTTCTGCCCTGTTCCCATGATGCACTGGGCCAGGGTCAGACTAATTTGCATATAGCCAAGTTCTGAGCTGGGATGATGCAGTGAGCTGAAAAACGGTGATGGATCAAGCCCTGATCCTTGGACTGGGTAAGAGTGGTCTGCTTAATTCAGACACTCTGTTCATCACCACCCCCTTTTCTGAATCAGAATGAGTATTGGGCAGCACCTGCCCTGGCCGTAGGGATTAAACTGATCAGCAATATTACTGGAGTACCCGCCGTTATGTTGAGTAACATAAAGGGTAAAGCAGCTGTGTTAGCTTTATGCCAGCGGCTAAGGGATTTGGAACCTGTACAGCAGGAGCACAAATTACCTAAAATTAATGAAGAAACCTTTGCTATGCTAGGTAGAGATCATTTGGAAGCCAGGCCTGGTTAACCTAACGTAAAGAGTCATTCTGAAAAGGATGACTCTAAGCAAGCACCCAAAGTGGGACAATAATCAAAAAGTAAAGACAACATTTAATCACTGGTGGGTCTCCTCAACAGGAAGCCACTGACAAATGGTATAATCTTCGAAACCGCGATAATATTAGACCACCGGACAGATACTGAGGATACTGATACACGTTTGTCTAGTTCCTTTCAGGAGTCATCTGATAAACGTTCAGACAGAGGTGCATACTCAGAACCCAGATCAGAAGAGCATATGAAATAAAAGAAAGACTCACAACGATCATCTGACTACATCATTAAACAGGAAGACACACCTAAAACATCAAAACCTCAATTCAAAAAGAAGAAGGTAGTTGAAGTAAAGGTTAGGCATGGCCTGGATATTAAGGACTCTACTTCTGAGCAGGAAAATAGGCAGTAACAATGTTGGACAGCGTGGCAAAAGACACAATAGTTTGCCTGAACCTGATGTATTGTCTGGTGTGAGTAATGCCCAGTGAGTAAATCACGGTGGAGACACCAGATACCTGTGTAAGTGTCCTGCATTGCCTATCCGAAATAAAACTGTAAATGAAGGGGATGTACCCAGGGTCATTAATTTTCTCTTTTGGGAGGACTTTACTCATGGTTATGATATTCTCTTGGCTGAGAAGTGTTGACCACCAGATTTCATAATGCTTTCCCCAAATGGGGAAGCTGTAATTTTACCTGTCTTTTCCGACCTCGTTCCATGATCAGTTAAACACTCATACGCCAAGGAGTGGGCACTAGTGCTAGCTCCTGCGTTATACCACAATCATGTGGGTTGGGATAATGGTTCCCCTTATCATTATATACAACTTAGGACAACCTCACAACCTCAAAGACAGTACCTAATTAAAAATGAAGCTCAAAAACAAGTTAGGGAAATCCTAGAAAAACTTGAATACCAAGGTGTTATAGAAAGCTGCACCTCATCTATGAATAATCCTTTGTTTCCCGTGAAGAAATCAGATCGTTCATATCGTTTAGTATTAGATTACAAACACTTTAACACAGCCACTCACACATTTGCATTACAGAATGCACACAGTGCCACAGTAATAAATAACATTCTGCGGAACAAATACAAAACAACACTTGATAACTTGAATGGATATTTCAGTCAAAATATAGCACCTGGAAGCAGATATCTGACCGCTTTCTGATAGGATAACAAAAGCAATTCTGCCAATTGCCACACATTTATAAGAATAGCCAGAGCTGTTTTCAGCCAGAGTAACAGAACTACTACAACATTTTGATGATCAGGCATTGTCCTAAGTGGATGACATGTATCTGATGGATGATCATCCCATGGAAAACTTGACAAGAGTAGATCACATTATTTTAGGAATTTCTCACATGAGCTGAAAATTCAATAAAAAAAATAAAAAAATTGCCCACCTCAATGTCCCATTCTCATATATGAGCTGTCAAGTGTAGACAAGAGCCTTGCAATACATTTCTTAGAGAAATGTGCACTGCTTCAACCCCCAACATCATTGAAAAGACTACAATTCATATTGATATTCCAAAATGTTGGCAGAACATACATTCCAGATTATGGAGAGCAGTTTATTCCTTTCTGCAACTTGACACGTCCAGACTTTTCAAACACACATTGGGCACAGGGGCACACAAGTATACCACGTTCCATACAGCTGACATGATAGCTTCCAAACATTCACACAGTCATGTGAAAACAACAAACCAGGTGATTCTCGTCATTACAGCAGCATCAGGGCACACTTACTTCAATGAAGGTGACACAATACCAATAGTATATAAATCCCATTTATACACCAAGGCTGAAATGTGTTTTGCAACTACAGAAATAATTTTGACAGCAGTACAAACTGCTGTGGTGAAAGAGTGAGCCCTGGCTAAGGGTAGACGCATAAGTGATGTGACCCATATGCCAACCTGAGGCGGCATCAGAGCAAGCATTTCCTAACACTAAAGCATTTCATCAACGGTGGATACAATGGGCTAGCTCACTCACCGCCACAGATGTAGACAACAGATTTGATTCTACACTACATACACAAGCCTTTCTACACTATGAACAAGAATATACTCTGCCTAATGCATTAATGCCTCTAGATCACTATGTTTACATCATTTAAACTGATGGTTCTGCCCAGCCTGCTGTAGGGACTAAGCAACAATACTCGGACATGTGCGCAATTATGAAAGGGTGCATGCATAATGGAGAATTCCATCCTGAAAAAACTGCTTAGGGCAGCTGGCAGAACTAAAGACTCTAATTCTGGCACTAAAAAATATGGATCCTGGATTTCACACACTGATAGTATATGATTCATATTACTGTGTCCAGTTCTATAATGAATGCCTACATTATTAGAGCCAGAAACAAATCAGAGATTCAAAGTGTTGCACAATGAAGCACAAGCTGCTTTGGGAATGTGTGGCAAAGCTGAAAGATTGCTTGCCACGGACTAATGTAATCCACACATTGAGTCACCAATGTGTTGGCGTTCACGTTGCAGGGAATTCTGTGGCTGATGAACCCACGAAAGCAACAGTTCACACAGGTGTATTTGCTACACTTACTCGTTTGTAGCACAAGGATAGACAGAGACATTATGGTTGCTGGCAACGCTACAGACAACAACTTCCACCTGCGGAAAGGTTTTCCACCCAAGTACTCCTACAGGTTAGATGCACAAAACATACCATATGCTCACATTCCTGGAGTCGGGATGGAGTAATACCAAACACTGATCGCAGACTAGGATTAATACTAGCTTCCCTTGAGAGTCTGGCTTCTGCATATGCAGGGGTGGCTGCTACAATTTCACTGTTGCAGCTGCACTATTGGTGGCCAGGTCTCTACAAACACACCAGCAGATGAAAGGCTCTGCCATAGTACGTCCTCCACAGATGCCTCTACTGATTTCAAATACGTCTCTGGCTTGTGTCTATCTGGACCGTTGTGGACCTCTGTCATCTGACGGGGCTTACAAGTACATGTTGGTAGCAATGTATTCCTACTCTCATTTCCTGTGGGTATTGCCAAAGCAGTCTAATGACACCTGAACTGTTCTAAAGGGTCTGTGAGTCTTTATCAGGACTTATGCAGTTGGCACTTAACATTCAGACCAGGGTCTGTCGTTTAGCTCTAGGTTTTATAAAGAGGCCATAGAAGGTTTAGGTGTGAGCCTGCATTTCTCGTCTCCATACCATCCTGAGGGAAATGCAGTTGTGAAGTGGAAAAACCATGACTTAAAGTAGTCTTTAACAGCGAGGGTACTAGGTTCAGGTCACAATATGGGGTCCAAAGGGCACTCAATAACCTTCAGAGAAAATCCTTAGGTGGGCAGACTCCCTGTATGTCCTGTTTGGGGTAAAGTTGTGGGTCCCAGACCTCGACAATCCCAGCACAGTGGTGGTGGAAACACCATTTGACATCAATGAAAGTTTGGCTGATTTGCAGGAATTTAACAAATTCTGGGATGAACAAAGGAATGTCTGAGTAAAATGCACCACCACTGGAGAAATGCAGGTAGTTCTGGCAAAGCCTGGCTGGATCCCAAAGGTTGAAAATCTGGTCAGGGAAGAAATTGTGGACAAGAAAGATTTTGAGCCACCATACAGAGTGCCTATACCTGTCCTGGCTGTTGAAGGTACCAGAACCGTACTTCTTCTGCCCCTTACCAGCAGCAGAGATAAAAGGTTTGTCTCAGTTGATCTGATTAAACCTCAATATGTGGCCGATTCTCATCAGTAAGCCATGTGGGGTCCTGAGTAGTTACCTGCCTCTTATCAATACTATACAGGAAGTTCAGATGGAACACTGTCTACATCACCGTACTTCCGATTGAGTCACCTCCCAGTTCTATAAAACCTGCTGAGCTGCCAAAAATAAATTGGTTGTCCTCTGGCTACTTTATTGACTTTCCAGATGTTCCAGTTCTCAGTAGGATTATTTGGGATAGGTAATTGTATGATGTGTATGGCCCCACTGAGCTTCTACAAATTCCATATCTGTTTGAAATTTCTTTGAATGATGTCATTACCCCTCGTACTGTTTCTAACGATTGGGACATTGATTCAGTGCATGATATGTTAGAAGGTCTAGAGCATTCAGCTGTGCTTTCTTCTCATGAATTGTATGGAGCTACAGCTAATTATGATGAAATGTTTTGTTTCTGACATTACGGTCATCATTTTCTGCATAAAGCTAGTATTCTTTGTGCTGTTTTTAACTAAACATAATAGGAATATTGCTCTACACCACCACAGGGTAGTTAAAAAACATTTGCGCAGAAGTTTGCAAATTTTTCTGGTTATGGCACATCAGGTCTGGCCACCTACTAGTATATGCTAGCAACATCATCTACAAAGAAAAATATGCTGACAGACACCAAACTGAAATATTCAGCTTATTTTCTCTTCCAGCTGTCTGAACAAATGTTTGACTTTTGCAAGAACAGTATGTATATAAAGTCTATTTGTGGGACAAAGGATTGGCAGGTTGAGGAAACTGAGGCTTTGTTTAGAGCATGCCTGATAGCACACCAAATGATTTTCCAAAACAAAACAGGGCATATTTACAAGAGAATGGCGGAGTGTGGCCTTCAGCAAAATTGCTAACCCCTCGCTTTTCCATTCTGAAAATGCAGGGATGTGCCGTATTCACAAAAATGTGGTGCACCCCTGTGTTTCTCCTAGCACTGGTGCTAAATTTATCTGCCTAGCGCCAATTGAGACACCCTTGCAACGGTGCCTGCCTTGCTGGGAATGATTGATCATGTGCAGGAAGGTGTCCCTATACATATACAATCAGTAATGGTGATCTGTAGTTACTATGTGTGCTGCTTTATGCAGAGCACATAGAAGTTGTGTCTCATACTTTTCTAATGGCACACCATTAGAAAAGGCACACCTTCCTGCACATGAACAATTACTAGTGGTGATTTGCTGTACCTGTGTGTGCTACAGAATGCAGCACACATAGAAACTGCAAAAATGAGGAGAAATTAATAATTCATCATCTAACCAGGTTAAGACCAGGTTTTTACTGATGTTATTGTTAGCGATGCCTCCTAATTAGGCCACCCTTGTAAACAGGGGACAGTGTCAAAAAGCAATGGGTGTTGCGGTAGAACGCCCACTGCAACACCCATTTCATGCTAAGTGCTGTGTGAAAGGGGGCCTTATTCACAAGTTGAGGTGTCAAGCCACGTTAGGTGGCCTAATGCCGCTTTGTAAATAAGGCGAAAGGCTTATCACCACCAGAAAGTGACGTTTTGGTGGTGATACGCTCTTGTAAATATGCCTCAACATTTCTTGGAATCACCAAGATGAATGATTTGAACACACCACAAGTTCCCACATTTGCACATTTCAAAAACTGGCAGCAGTCTACACACTACAGTGAAGATACATCAGGTACCATGCTGCCTTATGGCACATACAATTCATCTGACTCCAGTTGGAAGGGGTGGTTTGTTTGGCCACTAGACACGAATGGATGTCAGGCATGCTTCCTCAGCAACACTGAGTGTTTTGAAGCAACTAAGCCCTAAGATTCAATACGTGTAGTCTGAACACTAGGAGGTGGTGACTCCTTACAGTGTTGGGAAGTTGTGCCTTGATTTGCTAAAAAACTCAACTATATCTCAGGTGATTGATTGATTGATTGATAAAAATTTATAATGCGCATAAACAATAACCCGCAGGTATCAAGGCGCCTAACAATACGATCAAATTGAAACAGATGTCCTTACACATAGGCTTCTCGAAAGAGGTGAGTTTTTAAAACATTGCGGAAATTCTGTAGAGATGGAAGGGATCTCAAATCAAGCGGAAGGTCATTCCACCATTTGGGGGCTAGCGTCGAAAAAGCCCTGCCACCCCATTTGGCTCTTCGTACACGCGGGGCTTTAAGGAGCAATTTCCCGGAGGAACGCAGGCTCCTACCAGGGGTATAGTGGGAAATGATAGAGCCAAGACCTGTGTCGCTATTTTTTGCGATGGCTCTGTAGGTCATACATAGCACTTTGAACCGGATTCGAGATTCCACCGGTAACCAATGCAGCGATTTCCTGGCCGCAGTGGCTGAGGAGCGCCTGGGAATGTCCAGAACAAATCTGGCTATAGCGTTTTGGACCACCTGCAAGCGCTGTAAGTGGCTCCGATTTAGCCCAGCATACAGCGCATTGCAGTAATCCAAACGAGAGCCAATCAATGCAACAGCAATTTGCTTTCTTGCCTGCAGGGAAAGATATTTCCTGATCCTTCGCAGGGTGTGGATCAGGCCCCAGCAGGTAGAGACAGTTCTGCTCACCTGAGCGCCCATGTCAAGGGCTGGATCTAACATCACCCCAAGGTTCTTAGCAGACGTGGTGGGGGAGGGACATATTCCTAGTGAGTCAGGCCACCAAAGGGCTGACCAGATGTATTCTTTTCCCCCAAACACCAATATCTCAGTCTTCTCCCCATTCAGTTTAAGAGAGTTCTGAATCATCCAGTGGCCAACCGCCTCCATACAGGATCTAAACTTGGAGGCGGTAAGCACATCAGAATGGGGGAGAGAGACGAGTATTTGGGTGTCGTCTGCATAAGAGACTACCTCCATCCCGAAAGATCTTATTAATCTGGCTAGTGGGGTCACATAGATGTTAAAAAGGGTCGGACTAAGCGCCGACCCTTGAGGGACCCCACACTGCACTGGTCGGGATGGAGATAGGAACTCTCCCAGCTTGACTCTTTGTTCTCTCCCAGTAAGGAAGGAGGTCAAGAGATCCAAGGCTGCCCCTCTCACCCCCACCTCCTTCAGGCGAGATGTAAGCACTGAGGGGGAGAGGGTGTCGAAGGCCGCTGTTAGATCTAGCAGGACCAGGAGGGAGGTCTGGCCCCCATCTACTGTCGTGCGGATCTTATCAAGCACGATGGTGAGGGCTGACTCGGTGCTGTGTTCCCTCCTGAATCCATGCTGGGAGGAGTCCAAGCATCCCGAGCTTTCCACAAAGATAGCGAGATGCTTGTTAAGATGTGCCTCAAGCATCTTCGCTGGAGCAGGAAGCAACGAGATGGGACGGAAGTTTTTTAGGACCTCCGGATCAAGGGATGCCTTCTTTAGCAGAGGTTTGACTACCGCCTTCTTCCACTCCATAGGGAAGATACCATCTCTGATAGCTAGATTCATTATGTCTAGCAGCGGTGGTAAGAGAGTCTCCCTACACTGCTTGATGATTTTCAGTGGGCAGGTATCCAGAGGGGATCCTGATTTGATCTTATTGATCAGGATCTCCAGATCTTGTAGGGCCAGCGAAGGAAAGGAGTCCAGGGTGCACAATGGGGAGATGTCTGTAGTATTCATATTCATCTCAACCCAAGTGACAGATGCACTAACACAGACTCTTTGTTCCTCGAGGGCCAGATGGATATCCTGTATTTTGGTGTGGAAAAAGGAGGCAATCCTGTCACACAGATCCTGCGAAGGAATGACAGGGTCAGGGGCTTGCAGGTTGACTAGAGAGTCAACAGTTTTAAAGAGCTCCTTCGGCGAGGAGAGCGAGGTGGTCAGGGTTACAAAGTAATCTTGTTTGGCCCGGATAATCTCAGCTTTATATTTCCTAACAAGGAGTTTATGAGCTTCCTTGTTCTTAAAGTCCCAGCTGGCGTGCCAGAGCCTCTCCTTTCGTCTCACTTCTTGCCTAAGAAGTCTGAGGGAATCGGAGAACCAGGGGGCGGATGGTCTCTTTCTGGCTCGGCGACGGAGCTGTACTGGGGCCAGTTTGTTCAAGGCTTCAGTAGTGACCTGCTCAAAATGGCCAACTGCAGTCTCTACACTGTCCAGGCTAGTGACAGAGAGACTTGCGGCCCAGGGCACAAAAGAATCACTGCTAAGGTTCCTAAAATTTCTAGCAGTTTCCAAAACATGATTCCCTCTTTTACAAGAGTCCAACCTATGGTATTCCAAAATAAAAGGAACCGCTAGATGGTCAGACCAGGATAGGTGCATCGAATCCTTAATAGTAAGCCGAGGGTCATTAGAGAAGAGGCCATCCAAAGTGTGGCCAGCACGATGGGTCGCTCCTCTGACTCGTTGCTTGAGTCCACAGGACTCCAGGGCCTCGATAAGGCATGATGTATCCGGTAAGTCATGTCGTTCTAAGTGATAATTAAAATCACCTAGGATTGAGAAGTTATGTTGGCCAAAATAGGGTTCCAGAGCCTGGAGGAGGTTGTAAGTGAAATGAGTTCTCGAGCCAGGTGGTCGATATACTAAGATACCATTAAAAAAAGGACATTGCCCTTCCTTTATTGTAAAATGAAGTGCTTGAGAACTATCAGGGAAGTCGAGTAGAGGTACAAAGTGGCATTGCAAGTGGTCTTTGTAAAGGATCGCTAAGCCCCCTCCTACTCGACCCTGTCTATCGGATCTGACCAGACAGTACCCATCTGGGACCGCCTCAATTAGATCAGGGTCAGAGGAGTCCTTAGCCCATGTTTCTGTGATAAATACTATGGTAGGTGTTTTCTCTAGTACCAGCTCTTTGAACATTATTTTATTCTTAACAAGAGAGCGAGCATTAAGCAAAATGCACTCTACTCTTGCTATCTTATGGCTGGAGGTGGCGGGACAGTCGGAGGGTGGATTTCTAGGGGCTAAGAGAGGAAGCCTACACATAGAAGAACAACCGCAGAGGAGGGGGAGGAGAAGAAGGTGAAACACTTGTCCCTTTTATCTGATTAGCTGAATCTCATGGACTTTTTATTAGGTCCTCGAAAGACACATCAAAAGCGCTTCTTGTAGTCCATATACAACAAAATATGGGATGGCACTCAGCAGGATGCCGCTAAAAGATGGAGCGAAATTGATAGGGCTAATTTAGAACAAACTCTTGCAGTAGTTCATAGTTCCTTGCTGAGCTCTCCAATTCCAAAATGGCGTGTCATATACAGTATCACTCCAAATCTCCAGTGATTCAAGTAGTCCACAATATCAGGTAGTCCAAAATATAAACAATAGTATCTAAATAATGTTCAATGGCCACTTCAGCTAAGACACCAAGGCTCGTCGTAGTTCACAATTCCAGTTTATTGAAATTCCTTCCAATCAGTATAAAGTAATTGTAGAAGTCAACATGTGTTTCGTCAGGCATTAATATCATGCCATACCGACTTCTGCAGGACTGCAAGCCAAAAAGATGTATTAGCAACATAGGAAACTGTACAAAGGACTGTTCAAAGTTAAGGAAATTTACACTAGGTCAAGTCACCATCTGCGTGAAAAGACATAGTCATTAGGTGATCATTAAGTTTAAGTTTAAGTTTAAAATATTTATTAAGCGCAACATACACCTAGACGGTTTCTTGGCGCTAGCGAAGGGGAACAACCCACTGAGCGGGGACAATCACTGAAGCAGTGGTTGAAAGCTAAACAATAACCTAGGGAAGAGCCTGAGGAAATAAAAAGGTCTTCAAAGCTTTACGGAAGGCTGAATAATCAGTAAGGGACCTAAGGTAAAAAGGGAGCGAGTTCCAAAACAAGGGGGCAAGAGTGGAAAATTTAGAGCCACCCTGTTTCTTTCTCCGATAGCGGGGCACCGCTAGGAGAAGTTGGGTGGAGGAACGGAGGTCTCTGCCAGGGACATAAGCCTTAATGGCCGATGATATGAACAGGGGGGCCAGGCCAGTCCTGGCCTGGAACACCATGCAGCCTAGTTTAAACAAGGCACGTTCCCGCACCGGAAGCCAGTGAAGAGTTCTTAGGAGGGGGGAGGAGTGATGGAATTTAGGGAGACCAAAGGCAAGACGAGCAGCCTGGTTTTGCACTAATTGCAATTTCCGGAGGCTGTACTGAGGGATGCCATTGTACAGAATGTTCCCGTAGTCCAGGCGGGACAGGACCAGAGCGGACATAATTAACTTGAGTGCCGGAAAAGAAAAGAAGCGAGAGATAGAACGAATAGTGCGAAGAGTGAGAAAGCAGGAAGAAACCACAGAACCAATCTGGGAGTGCATAGTGAGTTGATTATTGAGCTTAATACCAAGGGTCTTAACAGAGGAAACCGGGGTAGGAGAAGAACCAAACGAGGGGGGCCAGAAAAGTGAATTCCAGGGACTGGAACAACCACCCGTCACCACAAGTTCCGTTTTATCAGGATTGAGTTTCAGGTGGTTGAAGTTCATCCAGTCCCTGATGAAAGATAGAGTAGATTGGAAATTAGAAATAGAATCAGGTGTGGAAGAGAGATTAAAAATAAGCTGGAGGTCATCGGCATAATTATATACCGAGACCTCCAGGTGCTGTAAAGAAAAGATAAGCGGAGCAATGTAAAGATTAAAAAGTAAAGGAGAGAGAGAGGAACCCTGGGGAACACCGCACTGGACCTGGCAGGGGGTAGCTGAAAACTCCCCAAGTTGGACTGCCTGGGTCCGGTCCCTCAGAAAGGACGAGAGCCAGATGAGGGCTGATCCGCCTATGCCCGCCGCCCTGACACGGGAGAGCAGGATGGAATGGTCCACCGTGTCAAAGGCGGCGGACAAGTCAAGAAGGACCAGCGCCTGAGGTCTACCGGAGTCCATGCCCTCTCTGAGGGTGTCTGATACTGACACCACCACTGACTCAGTCGAGTGCCTTGGCCGAAAACCCGCCTGGCAAGGGGCCAGCCTCCCATTCTCCTCGGCGAAGGCGCTGAGTGCAGATGTCACATGCCGCTCCTGCACCTTCGCCAAAAAAGGGAGAAGGGAGATGGGGCGATAGTTAGCCATCACAGAGGGGTCAGCTCCCGGCTTCTTCAGGATGGGAACAATGGAAGCGGCTTTTAACGATGGAGTAACAACCCCACGGGCTAGCGAATCGTTAAGGAAGCCCAGGGGAGGCGACGGGCAGACCGTGTAAATCTGCCGTAGAATATGAGCCGGACATATGTCAGATGGGGAGCCGGACTTGATTTTCGGGAGGAGGGACAGGAAAAGTTCCTCGGAGAGTGGAGGAAAGAAATTGAAAGTGGCTGGGGACGGGTGAAGGGTGGGATCAACATAAGAGGGAGAAGGGGGAGGGATATTAGATTTAATTGTCGCGATTTTATCGACAAAATACCGATTCAATGAATCGCAGAGTTTCTGGGAGGGGGGGGGCTTAAGTGTGGTCCGGTCCGAGAACGCCAAATCATGAGTGATGGTAAAGATCTCCTTAGGTTGGTTCTCGGCCGCTAAGATTTTCGCCGAGAAGTACGCTTTCTTGGCCTCAATGATTTTTTGTTTATAGGTCCCCAGGAGGTGAACGTAGTGGGTCCTGGTATTCGAGGAATAATCCAGTCTCCACTTGCGTTCAGCCCTTCGGACGGTGAGCTTCAATTCCTTCAGCTCGGTGTTAAACCACCGATTGGCGTCTTTAGGGCGCCTAATCGAGGTACGCCGGAGGGGAGCTAAGCGATCGCTTCCCTCCGTGAGCCACGAGTCAATGGCTGAGGCTTTGGCTGCGGAATCGAGTCCCGATATGGGGGGAAGAGAGGCCAGGAGTGTGGCCGAAAGCTCGGGCAGGTCGACCTTGCCCCAGTTGCGGGCCCAAGAGTTTTTAATGTGCACAGGGGACTTAGTTACTAAAAGATTAAAGGAGAATGAAATGATGAAGTGGTCGGACCAGGTACAGGGGGCAACAACCAGCGAGGAGAGGGAGCAGTGAAGAGACCAGACCTGGTCGAGGATGTGCCCGTGAATGTGAGTAGGAGAGTGGACAAAAGAAACAAAGTTAAGGGAAAGAAGGGTTTCTGAAAATTCCTTGGATGACACACACTCCTTAGGGTCCGAAGGCCAATAATTAAAATCCCCAAGGACTAATACCGAGGCATAGTTGACCGACAGGGTGCCAAGTAAGTCTTGAAAGGCCGGGAGAAAAGAGGGAGTCAATTGAGGAGGGCGATAAACAAGCACTATAGCTAGGTGGGGAGAAAGGGAGGAAGAGCGGACCACCAAATAGTCGATTCCGGCCAGGGGGGGGGAAGGAAGGCCATGAAACAGGAGATCTGAGCGGGCAATAAGAGCAACGCCTCCACCCGTTTTCCCGCCAGGGCGATCGGCGCGGATGGCATAATAAGTCGAAGGAAGGGTAGCCAAAAGGGAAGGGAGGGAGGCTTCAGTAAACCATGTTTCTGTGAGCAGTAGAAGGTCAGGTTTAACCGTATCTAAAAGAGTGAAAAGCTCAAGGTGATGTTTGACCGCAGATCTAGTGTTGAGTAGTATGATGGATAATGAGGAGGGATAAGAATCACCGGAAATGAGTGGGGTGGGAGAGGGCGATGACACATGAGGGGGCGGGCAGCCAGATGGACAGGCGTGACAGCGAGAGTTACAGCCCAGCAAAGCAATCTGCTGAATTGTGCAGGGATCAAGGGACCAATGACCCCGCAGTCGGAGCAATGTCGCGGCCGAATACTGGAAGCGAGAGCCAGAGGTAGTGGCCCCTAGCCCCGGTCTGCCGCGGACGGGCGCAGACGGGCTTAACTCTGGCGCAACTCCGGCGCGTCTACGTCACGCCCGCTGCGCTCGTCCGCTGCGCTGACACATAGTGGATCATTATAAAAGAAAAACACCGAAATAAACAGTGCAACCCGAGGTGTCTATAGTATGCATAACTGGACCCAAAGCCAAACAAGAGCAAAGTTCATACATATTTAAAATAACTTTACCAAAATACGTTGTATCCTTAAAAAGCAAGTTAATCCTCAGTGTATGCAACAGGATAGGAATCTGAAACGATATGAACCCATCCTTACTCTTGTGTCCGTCACGGGCCCACAGTGCACAATTATGCCAAATGTAATAGGTTATACTCACTCAAAAAAGTATATGTATAAATGTATCTTTCGAGTAATATATCCGTTGTCAAATCCACAAAACTGCTACCAAAGTCATATCATGAGTAACAAATATCCCCTGTAATAAACATAAATATAACCACCGGTAAGGCTATATAAACTGTAATAACTATGTCTTCAAGTCATAATATAATACATAATTCCCACTCACCTCCATTAAGGAGATTATCGTATCAATGTCATATTTCAATTCTTCTACCATGTTAGGCGGGTCTTCTGTAAGCATTGGTCAGACTGCCACGGGTACGCGCCAGTCTGCTGGTATATAAATAACCCAGATCAATAGAATATTCAGAAATCTAATTATTGTAACTGTTCGAATGACCCCATGTAAGATATTTACCTTGCTCTAACTGCGTGTACGCTATCCCCGATATCCACAACGGCAACTGGCGTGCTCCACAAGCGCCATATTGTTAAAGTAACCGCATCCCGGGCAGTATATCTAGAAAAACGGTTGCCATCTTATAGTGGTTAATTATCCACTACTTATCTACACATTTAAGATTCTGAGTCAAATGACATACTGCATCTCTAGTCATTGTGAGTAAAAATTATTATATGAAGCAAACATAAGCTGGAATTCGTAATACCCTCCGTTGAGTCTACTACTTAGAAAATATATAAAGCAAACAATATCTAATATTCGTAGTACCATCCGTTAGGTATCGAGATGGAAAGTAATATAAAAGCGCGTCCCTATTGAGAAATATATAAAGCAAACCGAGGTGGTGTTCGTAATACCCTCCTCTACTCCTAAAATTATATAAAGCAAACATAGACTAGAATTTGTCTACTAGTCAGTCCGGGTATTCGAACCCTGCCTGTACCGGACTAAGTAAGCCTAAAGTCCTTAGTATGTAGTACCATTACGCCGTTGGAGGTTCAGAGCAGAATTTAATTAATATATCTGCACATGGTCCATTGTACACTGTGAGGTCCGCACAAGATAGCAAGAGCAGGACGACTCCACACACTGCAGAAGCCCATCCCAGGTTTCAACTATCAGTAGTTCATAAGGGGGAAGAAAGAGTGTATATAGAGTAGGGACAGATAAGGGAAAAGCAAAAGAGGATATAAACTGTATTAAATTCACAAATTACCATATGTGACAAAAAGAGTATTCAAGTATAATTGATCGGTAATGTACAAACAATAGCGGAAATATTTACAAATTACCATGTCTAATAACATGTTTAAAGTAAACATAAAAGTATACAACTATAGTTTTGAATTAGAGGTTATTCGGTCCATTCTATATCTTCACCCAGCTTTTCTACACAGTTCTCAATTATTATTCACTGTCAAGTCACTCTACATGACGAATTTCAACATTCGTGATTTATAGACAAAAATGATTCATCTAGAAAAAATTGCAGCTCAGAGTCTAAATTCAGACCCTCTTCAACGGCACGCAGAACTATAATCCATTTCGCCTCTTTTCTTCTTAATTTCAGGATCCTGTTGCCACCATGTCGATCCATGGAAACATGTTCAATGCCATGATATGTGAATTTGTGATTAGCAGAATCATTACCAGTTTGGATGGCATGAGAGGAAATTGGATATCTTGTATCCCCATTCTTTAAGGCACGAAAGTGCTCCACCATCCGGTCTCTCAACCATCTGCCCGTACTCCCAACATACATTTTACCACATTACCATGCTATTATATAAACAACAAAAGTAGTCTCTCAATTGATAAATGAGTTGATCTTGAATTTGCCTGTATTGTTGTACTCAAAAGACTGTATCTTCTTTGTAGCCCATCTGCATGAGCTGCAGTTCCCACAATAATAAAAACCCGCTGGTCGCATACGTAACCAGTCTTGTGTCTGCTGTGATTTTGCAGGTTTAGGATAAGTGGGACTCACCAAGTTCGCTATTGTCGTTCCCTTTCGGAATGTGAGACTAGGTCTGCTAGTTAGAAATGGAGTAATATCACTGTCTGTACGTAATAGGTGCCAGTGTTTGTTCAAAATTGCAAACAGTTTATGACTCCCTGTTCCAAAGTTGGTAATCATCCTGACTTTCTGACAGTTCTTTGTCGTCTCAGTGGTGGTCTTAGGTTTCAATATATCTTCTCTCTTGAGTTTAAAGACTGTCACAAGCTTTAACTATCATTTTTTCCTCATAACCTCTATTTCTAAATCTTTTGGTCATGTCACAAATATTCTTTTTAAAATCATCATCATTGGAGCAATTCCTCCTTGCTCTTATCATTTCTCCAAAAAGGAATAGAGTTAATTTGGCTCTTGGGGTGGTAACTGTCAGCACATAATAGTGCATTACAACTGGTTTCCTTCCGAAACATACGACTATATAGCTTGTTATCCTGAACAAATAACTCTATGTCTAAAAAGGTAATATGATTCATGTCATAATGAGTAGTAAACGTCATATTCATGTCATTAGAATTGAGGTAAACAAAGAACATATTAAGTTCATATGGGGTCCCTCTCCACAACAGTAAACAATCATCGATAAACCTACCCCAATAATAAATGTGGTCTATCCATTTTTTGCCCTTTGGGCCCCAGATCCACTCCGCCTCTAAGCGCCCCATAAACAGGTTCGAGAAGGACGGAGCAAATCTGGAACCCATCGCAGTCCCCAGTCTTTGTCTGTACCATATGTCATCAAACAAGAAAAAATTATTCTCTAACACCATTCTAGTAATTTCTAAAATCATAGCAGTATGATCTAGGTATTCAGCTGGTCTCTGGTTCAGAAAACTTTCCATTGCTTGTAAGCCTAAATCATGTGCGGTATTAGAATACAGAGATACAACATCTAATGTAACTAGAATCATGTCGGACCCCCAAGCAACATCATTCATGATATTAAGGATGTGCTTGGTATCTTCTATATGAGATGGAAGATTTTGAACAAATGGACTTAAATACACATCAATAAATTGTGAGAGTCTTTCCGTAGGACCACCAATGCCCGAAATTATGGGTCTACCAGGTGTTTTACAGCGATTTTTGTGAATTTGTGGTAAAGAATACAGGCATGGGGCCCTAGGAAACACAACTTTCAAGTATAGAATAGATATTCATTATAACTGAGCAAGGAACATTCATACCACTCCTTCAATTTGGTATTGATCATGTTAGTAACTACTACTAAAGGATTAGAGCTCACCTTCTCATAATACCTTGAGTCATGAAGCTGAGATAAAATGTCATCAGTATAATCTTTTCTATTCATAATGACAATGTTGCCACCCTTGTCAGCCATATGAATAATAAGATCAGGGTGTGATGATAATTCCTTAAGAGTCAACCTTTCTTCTAGTTTCAAGTTACCCCCAAGATATCTCTTGTGGTTTCTTTCTCTTATGATCAAATTATCTATATCAGCTGTTACTGATTTGTAAAATGCATCCACTACATTCCCAGCTGCTAATTGTGGTGTCCATCTGGATTTAGTTTTAAGCCCGCTGATAGAGGTATAGCCTTGGTTAATCTCTAGGTCCCCCAAAAGTGAGCTTACAGTTACTGGGTTGTCCTCATTTTCTGTTAATGCTAACAGTAATTTTGTGTCATAAAGATCTTGAATAGTAAGATTACTAAGTAAAGGTCTACTGACCGTTGTTTTATTACTGCTATCATGTCTAGCAAAATGTTTTTTCAATTTGAGTAGTCTTGAGAATTTATACAAATCAATTTTTGTTAAAAACCAATCAACACAGGTCGTTGGGCAGTATCCCAAACCTTTCTTTAATACTGATATCATGTTTTCTGATAAATCAATGGATGAAAGGTTGATAATTTCAATCTCATTTATTCCCTCATTCATTTCCTCCAGGAACGAAGTCTCATCCCTGGTTTTGCCTCTTCTGCCTTTGCCTCTGCTCCCTCTCCTGGTCTTTCTCCTGAATTGCTTCCATATCTGCCCCCTGGTTCTCGATTCCCCATCCTGATTCGCCTGACCTCTTCTAAAAAATAAGTTTTATCTGTGGGGATTGTATTGGACTCAGCATTATCCTCATTTTCACTAGATGGAATGTTACTAGAGGATGTGTTTAATTCTGAGCTGGATGAGGCCTGACCCTTCTTACTATTTTGCTTTTTGTTAATTAAGTGGTCACATTTACGCGCAAATGTAAATACCCGACCTGTAGCATAGTCGTGCTCCTCTCTCGCGGGCTTTTCTGCGCTTAATATCTGCTTGCAAATTTGCCAGAATGTCATCCAGTATGGTGTAATTTTTAACTGTTAATTCTGGTAAATTCAACTGTTTGATCTCATCCTCACAGGTTTGTATTTCTATGAGGAGCTTTGTTATCTTTCTTTCAGCATTATCAATTAGAATCCTAATCAGGTTACATGAGCTACTAGTCAACTCTTGTTCCCACTTATCTAAGAGATCCGGTTCCAAGTCTTCGTACGTTGGTATAGTTTGGGATCTAAGGCCTCGGGGAATACGATTCAAGGTGAGATACTGTTTTAAAGTAATTGCATCCCACCATTTGTTTAGTTCTGACCTTTTAAGTCTCTCTAATCTCACAAATTTAGCTCTGAGTCCCTCTTGTTTAGGTTGAGAAACTGATGCAACAGCTACATTAATAGAAGAACCTGAGCTAAGGTTCTTAAAAAAGTCTTGAGCCTCTTGTTCACGATTCATATCTATTTCTAAAGTATAATCACCAATAGCGGCTGCCCGAACCTGAAGTAAACACAAAGGAAGAAGGTAACCAGGTAAAATAAATATATATTACTTTCCATCTCGATAACTAACGGATGGTACTACGAATTTTAGATATTGTTTGCTTTATATATTTTCTAAGTAGTAGACTCAACGGAGGGTATTACGAATTCCAGCTTATGTTTCCTTTATATAATCATTTTTACTCACAATGACTAGAGATGCAGTATGTCATTTGACTCAGAATCTTAAATGTGTAGATAAGTAGTGGATAATTAACCACTATAAGATGGCGACGGTTTTCTAGATATACTGCCCAGGATGCGGTTACTTTAACAATATGGCGCTTGTGGAGCATGCCAGTTGCCGTTGTGGATATCGGGGATAGCGTACACGCAGTTAGAGCAAGGTAAATATCTTACATGGGGTCATTCGAACAGTTACAATAATTAGATTTCTGTATATTTTCTTTTGATCTGGGTTATTTATATACCAGCAGACTGGCGCGTACCCGTGGCAGTCTGATCGATGCTTACAGAAGACCCGCTTAGCATCGAAGAAGAATTGAAATATGACATTGATACGATAATCACCTTAATGGAGGTGAGTGGGAATTATGTATTGTATTATGACTTGAAGACCTAGTTATTACAGTTTATATAGCCTTACCGGTGGTTATATTTATGTTTATTACAGGGGATATTTGTTACTCATGATATGACTTTGGTAGCAGTTTTGTGGATTTGACAACGGATATATTACTCGAAAAATACATTTATACATTTACTTTTTTGAGTGAGTATAACTTATTACGTTTGGCATAATTGTGCACTGTGGGCCTGTGACAGATGCGAGAGTAAGGATGGGTTCATATCGTTTCAGATTCCTATCCTGTTGCATACACTGAGGATTTACTTGCTTTTTAAGGATACAAAGTATTTTGGTAAAGTTATTTTAAATATGTATGAACTTCGCTCTGGTTTGGCTTTGGGTCCAGTTATGCATACTATAGACACCTCGGGTTGCACTGTTTATTTCAGTGTTTTTCTTTTATAATGATCACCTAAGGACTATGTCTTATCACGCAGATGGTGACTTGACCAAGTGTAAATTTCCTTAACTTTGAACAGTCCTTTGTATAGTTTCCTATGTTGCTAATACGTCTTCTTGGCTTGCAGCCCTGAAGAAGTCGGTATGGCATGATATTAATGCCTGACAAAACACGTGTTGGCTGCTACAATTACTTTATACTGATTGGAAGGAATTTCAATAAACTGGAATTGTGAACTACGACGAGCCTCGGTGTCTTAGCTGAAGTGGCCATTGAACATTATTTAGATACTATTGGTTATATTTTGGACTACCTGATATTGTGGACTACTTGAATCACTGGAGATTTGGAGTGATACTGTATATGACACACCATTTTGGAATTGGAGAGCTCAGCAAGGAACTATCAAGTTTGTTGTACCCGTTTTGGGATTGTGGGGAAGTGGGTGACCTTCCCTTTCTTGCTTTGAGAACTCTGTTACTTTGTGTGCTTTACTATTTTCCATACTTATGCTGTGCGCCTGAATTTTACCTGGTTACCTTCTTCCTCTTGCAGTAGTTGACAGCAGGATGGCCACCTTATTCTCTAGGATTTACTCTTTGGGAAGCATAGTATCCTCGGAAATAGGCATTGTTCAACAAGGCATGTCCATGTTACAACACGAAGGGCGCCTTCTCGTCTGTGGAAGATTGGAATATTGATGATAAATAATTTGGATTACAATGGATAAATGTGGAATAAGTAAAAAGTAAAAAATAATGTTCGTATATAGGTACAGCCAAAAGTGGCGTTTAGCTGTGCATTTCTGGGGACTGGAGAACAGTCCCACCTCTGATCATGTTACAACATCGGCAGTCATAGCTTAGGTCTTTTATGCTGTTGAGCCATAAGGAGCGAGGTGGTGTTAGTATGCTGCTTGACTTGGCTTGGCTTGTGTATGAGAGACATTTTGTTTCACTGTGCTGGTATTTGAATTTGGAATTCAAAACCTACCTTGCTGCTGTATTTAAATCTACTCTGCTGCTAAAATTGATGTTTTGACTTTGGAAAACGAATGCTCATTTGTAACATACTTTGCTGCTATAACTGACCTTTTTAAAACAGAAAAGGATTGCTCCATGCCCCACGCATCACGGGGAATCCCGGTGGGACAAACTAGGCTGCCATCTTGTTGAGTGCGCAGTCTAGTTGTTGGGGCATTCCTACATAAATGATGCACGCTACGAGGACGCGCGCAGTGGTGGACCTAAGACAAGCCCGTCTGCACCCGTCAGCATCCCGGAAGTGACCAGCGCCAGTTATGCTGCCTGTTTTCCGCCAGAGCTGTCGAGCGACCGCCTGACTTTCAGCCGTGCAGAAATCATGACTATTGGGTCTCTCATGGGTAAGTGCAGGCATCAACGGATGGTTTTGGAAAATTTCCACAGCACATGCCAGCAGTGCAATTTCCACTTTAGGATGGCTTGCTGCTCCACCGTTCTCACCAACAGCATCCCTTTGGACTCACAAAACCCCTAGTTTATACGAGCTGCCCATATCAATGCCCTGTCCATGGTGAAACATGCCCTAGACATCTTCGAGCTTCTGTCTGACATTCAGTTAGATATAATATTTATATCAGAAACATGGTTTAATGAATTTTCGGGACCCGCCATTGCTCTAGCCATTCCTGGGGAGTATACAATAGCAAGGGTAGACCGTAAAACAGGCAGAAGAGGAGGGGTTGCGGTATTGTTCAGAGAAACCTGGGCGTTTGGCGAGGGGGAAGCCCTTTACTTCTCCCTCACCATATCTCCTCACTACACACTGGTAGCCACCCTATATACCGTCCCCCTGGCCCCTCGGGTGCCTTTTTGAAGGCCTTAGATGAAGCCATTGTGCCTAGCGCTCCGCAAAATACTAATTTCTACTTTTAGGGGACTTCAATATTCATTTGGACTGTGCAGAGGTTACAGACACGAGGGAATTCAGTAACTCCTTGAATCTTGCGCAACTGACCCAATGGGTTAACTCCCCATCCCATGGGGGGGGGCACATTTTAGATGCAATTTGCTCCAACTTCACTTTAGTTGTCCAGCACCACTTCCCGTTTCCTGGTCTGACTATTTTTAATGCAATTTTCTTGTACTATACAGTCCTCTTTTCCAACCACGAGGTCTCCTAAGGATAGCCATCCTCAACGCGAGTGGGCGGGTATCTGAGAGGACTCTGCCCTGGGCAGAGTCCTCTCAGATACCCGCCCACTCGCTTCCAAAGACTTGGCTGCTGCTATGGAGGGTTTTAACCACTGGATCTCACAGGCTGTGGAACATCTTTCCCCACCTCTGGTCAATAAGAGAGTAAGAAACACTCCATTAAAACCATGGTTCTCTGATGAGCTCTCAAAAAGTTAAAGCAATCATGTATAAAACTGGAGCGCAGCTGGAGAAAAGACTACCGCCTACTGGCAAAAACAGTACTAAGGGTATTCCAGAAAGATTACTATGCTGCCATCAAGAAGTCCAAAGGCAAGTTTTACACGGAGCGCATCGCTCAGTCCAAAAACTATTCAAAATCATTTTTTTCCCATCGGTCAGAGTTTCCTAAACCCTTGCGCGGAACGTATTGCCCTTCCGGCCTTTAACTCTTGGTGCGAGGAGCTGTCTGGGTTCTTCATAGACAAGATCCAAACGATCCAGGACAGCTTCGGGCCTATTATTCATGTGCAGGTGGATCACCCCCCCATACAGATTACCCCGGACCCTGATCCAACCCGCACCTCCCTGACAGCTTTCACACCTATTTCTCTGTTGTATACATTGGCCATCCTCAAATCCCTTAAATCAGGTTCCCCAGATGATCCTTGCTTAGCTAGGCAGTTAGCAGCAGTAGTGGAGGAGGTTAACCTTGAAATGAACTATATTATCTATTTATCGCTTCAAACAGCTACGATTCCACCTGAGTGGAACAGGCTACACTACTCCCCCCTGCTAAAAAGCCCTCCTTAAACCCTGCTACACTAGCCAGCTACTGACCTATCTCACTACTCGTTGCTGTGGCAAAGGTGTATGAGAAGGCAGTACACAAACAACTCTCCCAGTTTGTTAAGACTTCTGGTGCCCTCCACCCAGCCCAGTCGGGATTTAGGGCTACATAAAGTACTGAGACTGCCCTGCTTGAGATGTCTGAGGCTATTAGGGAATTTCTAGATTCAGACAGCAGAGTGGCCATGATCTTATTGGACCTCTCTACCACCTTTGGCACTGTCTCCGGCTTGGTATGGGACTGGATCAAATCCTTTCCACAGAACAGGACACAGCAGGTATGGCTGCCTCCATTTTCTTCAGCATCAAGAAAGGTGACCACGGGAGGCACCAGGGCTAAACTTTGAGCCCCCCTCTCTTCAATGTATATGTTACACCATCTGTCGGAGGAGCTTGGTGCAAAGATCATAGCCTATGCAGATGATACCCAGCTTCTCTTCATGTGGAAGAAAAATGACCGGTCCCATGTTTTAGCCAAAAACTGTCTTGCAGCAGTTTTTAAATGGCTGGCGGGAGCTCAGCTCAAATGCAATGAGGACAAGTCTGAGGTCCTCTTCTATGGGTCTTTCCCTCCGCCCTTCAGGGATGACCTCTGGCCTATGTGTTACCCCATGCCTAAGTCAATGGGGAGCCCAGTAAAGAATGGGGGTCTGGTTCAGTGAGGACCTCCGATTCTCACCACAGATAAAAAAATTGTCAGGTGTGTGCTTCGGCACAGTGAAATCTCTTAGGAAATTTGTGCCACTGCTGCCTAGATCAGCTAAAGAAATGGTGACTCGCGCTCTCATCCTGTCTCGTATAATCTACGCCAATGTCTTACACATCGGCCTTCCTGGTTATCAGCTAAAAAAGTTACAGACCATCCGGAATGCAGCAGCAAGAGCGCTGTAGGGCATTCCGGGTAGGTCCAGTACACAGCAATATCTTCGGGATCTGCATTGGCTCCTTGTGGGACAGCTTGTCCTGTTCAAGGAGCTCACTCTTGCCCATGGTGCCTTATATAAATCTGGGCCCCCTACCTCAGGAGACGATTCAATTTCTATGTGCCTCATAGACATCTACCCTCCGCAGGGCAATGCCTCACTGTTATACCACGCTTCAGCCTTGCTAGAACTGGGGGCAGCTCCCTCTCTTTCAAGGCTGCCAAAGCCTGGAATGCCCTTTCCTACAAACTGCGGCATACCCAAGTCCATAGGCTGTTTAAAAAGCAGCTAAAAACCTTGCTTTATAACACCTTCGTTGCTCATGACGAACTCAGCTCGTCATGAGGCACAGTGGCGCTGTGCTCATGACAAGCTGAGCTCGTCATGACTGCACGCGGGTATAATTCACCTGCTGTGCTGAGCGTTCTAAAGAAATGGGTGTGGTCCATGAGCACAGCGCCACCATGCTGAGCACCGCGCACGTCCTCCTCCCCCCGCAGCGCAGGGGAATTAGCCCTGCGGCGAAGGGTTAACTAACATCCAGCCGCATTACACGCCCTTCTGTCTCCTTCATACTGGCATTCGCGCCGGAACACTCCTGAGTATCCGTGCGCACTATAAATACATAATAACATAACATTACAAACACTACATTCTGTTTTCCCCATACCATCTTACAGAACAACAGATACTTATGGCACACAAAGATATTAAATACACTATGTCACACATAGAGAGGCTAGAGAAGTTACCTTTCACCATTGCTGAAATTGCATCAGTGGATTGTATAATCCAAGGGTATATTACACTGCCAGTTTCAACATTCCATTTTCAGTACTGTCTACAACTTCACCAAGTGGGTCAGATATGAAGTGTTAGGAGAAAGGTTTGTACACAAGTCTTAGAAACTTCCTGTCAAATTTCAATGTCAGAATAAGGGAACTGAAGTATTTTTCAGCGGATCAAAGTGCGAGAGTACTTTACGTTGATCCTTAGTTTGCAAGAATATTTAGTTGCACGTGGCTTGCAATGCTTCTGTGGCAAACTTATCCTGCTACTTGAGAGGTTCCCCAGCTGCCATGTTTCGTCTGACTTTCACATTGCTCTCTAATGGGAGTTACCTGATGTTGAATGGTCAAGGTTGCAATGGAATTAAACAGGGGGTTGCCTAACTGGTGACAGTTTCTTCTGTTGTTACTTGTTGTACACAAGTACAGTTTCACCTACTCGTACAGTTAGGGAGGCGTTGCTTTGGCCTTTCAAATAATCTGTCAACTCTTTATTTTGATGCCCTGAGCAAACTAAAAGCCTTACTGTTTAAAAAAGAGGTGGCCTTAACTTCTGCTAAAGAGACATTTGATCTTCAGGTTGCAAGGTCCTCTTTGGAGATACCAGTGATAATTCGCACTAAGGGGCCGATTAAGATAGTGGATAATCCGCATCCTCCGGGACGGCGGAAGCCACCGCCGGCCTGGAGGATGCGGATTATCTGCTGCGGACTGAGAAAAGACCCCCCGCCAGATTAAGATGGCTGGGGCATCTTTCTTCAGTCCACTGCTTTTCCGCCGCGGTCGCCTTCCGACCGCGGCGGAAAAGCTCTAACATGGCTGGCGGTGTCTATCAGAAACCGCCAGCCATATTAGGATGGCGGCGCTCCTATGCCTTTCCACGGTGGCATTTCCGCTGTGGAAAGGCATACAGTGTTTTCTTCGGGGGCCCGTTGCGGGCCCGCAGGGGTGAAGGGGGTGGGGGGTGCACATGGGGGGTACCTATGGTACCCCCCTGCCTATGCGTGCACGAAGCCGCAGGCACCACGCGGTGCCTGCAGCTTCGTGCATGCAAAGGTAAACATGCATTTTTTTAACACTGCGGCGTGTGTTGCTTCAAGCAGCACCCGCTGCAATGTTAAAAATACAGGATGTGACCGCCAGGGTGGCGTTCACATCCTAATTAGCACGGAGGGACCGCCGCTGCCCCTGCGGACGGTCCCTCCTCCTCTGGGGTGGCGGACGGACGCAGGTCCGTCCGCCATCCTAATAGGCCCCTAAGTTCCCACTACATTTTGGTGAGCTAGTGCATCATATTTTAAAAATTTCTAGTACAAAACGAATAGCACATTGTTCAAAAGCACTGGCTCTGAGTTGGTTAGCACCCTCCAGACAGTTTTCAAAGTCATTCCATCATTTATTTACTCTGATCTCTGGAGCATCTTTGGAGGTCCTCCGCTGGTCCAGTTCCTGATTGCCAAGACAGTTGCTTTAATATTTTTTCCCAGCAATTGATGTCCCAATTCAAGATCAAATGGAGCTGCCACTACCTCATGGTGCTACTGTGACATAGGCGCATTGTGCATTGCTTTGACACACCCTTGCTTCAAGAACTGAATGAGATTGATTCTTATAATTGTGGCCTGTGTGGCTTCACTGAGTGCAGCCCGTCTTTCGCCGTCTGCTGTGCACTTCTGAGTGTGCCCCGAATTTATGACTGGGATTGCAACTGGTTGAGCCTTTCGACATACATGTACTGATATACCCTCTAACAGCCCATATGTATAGCTGTCTTCTGCATATTCTAGTCCTCCTGGCCGCATTGCACAAACCTCCCTGGGATGCTTCTGCCCCTGGTGGATTGGATCTTGACTCTGGCTCAGCGGGTCCCTGACTGGCTATATTCGTTCCCTCAGCGGCTGCAGTGGGGGTTGGGTACACACTTGCTATATAGACTTGCTCCGAATTGTGCTTCTGGGATCATCATCTGTGTAGCTGGGAACAGAAATATTTCATCTACCACTCGGAACATAAAAACAGCTGGCTGTTTCGTTTGATGGGAACTTTTATTCAAACTGTATATAACCATTATGTAAATCAAGTGTTATAGTGAACTTTACTATTTGAACGAATTAAAAAATGCAAAAGCCTGTATTCTGATATATCAGTTTGTTTATGAAGTCCTCTGTTTCCGTTCGCCATGCTGTTTTCAGTGAATCTTGTTGCATTCACAGCAATATTTCCAGTTATGGAATGTAAATAGCATATTTTTTAAATTTAAGATGTATATTTGGACATGTGTGATTTGGGACGTTGAGTCGGAGTTTATTGTAAAACACATCTGTGTTATTGTCAGACAAAAATCAAGTTGTGCTTCCTTTTATTTGACTGTGTTATATTCTGGTGACTGGTGCACTTTTTATTTCAATGAGTCGTTCCTTTTTCGGTCAAGCCTATAGCGGCAGCGAGCATGCACTGCTCGCATTGCGAGGTATGCAGTATTCAGTATGGAGTGGAAGCTATGTGGAAGCTCCGCCCACTCTTCGCCCATCTTTTTCATTGGCTTGTGTGTTTGTTGTTCCTAAATGCTGCCTTCCTATTGGGTTTAGGCTTGCTAGTCCCTCCTTATGACGCCCATGTCGTCATTTGTATCCTTCCATGGCTACTGGCCCCTTTACTTCGAGTGTTACACAGTATGTTTTATTTTGATTGTGAACACTATTTTCTTCCCTTTTCCCCCGCTCTGCAGTCCGTGCCTTCTCGCCACCGCACTCCCGTTGTTCGTACCTTCTCACCCACCGGCACTCCCTTTTGCAATGCAATAGGAATCGTATAAATGCAAGTCCTATTGCATAGCAAATGCTTGTTACCCATACAACCGCAGTGAAAGTTTAAAATTGGTTCCAATCGGTGTAGTGTATAACATCAATTTTATTTGTTTGACAGTGCATTTTAATGGGAAACTGCTAAGCCATGGGCTTTTGCCCCCTCCACACGAAACGCTGAGGTTGAGGGAAATCATTGTACACAGGTAATGTTTGCCCCCTTTACCGTTCCCCCGTGCTCTTCTCCGAGGCCCCATCACTTCCCTGCTCCCCCCCTACCCCCGGTGTGGGGCCCATGCTGGTGAAAAGTGTTTGTTTTGCTCACAGGTGGCGCCTGTGGGGTCCTACCCGCCAAGGTTAGACTGGCACCATGAGCCAAGGCCTGCAGCACACCTGTGCTCCTTGGAGATCCCTCGAGCTGGACCTCTGAGTGGCAGATTTAAAAATGGTCAGGCACAAAACGAGATCTCTTCTTCAGTGAAGCTCCACGTTGTAATAGGAGGCAGGGGACGGCTGGGCAGAACTTTCACCCAAACCTTCATATAAATAGAGCCCCTGCATTCTGGATTACCAAGCTCACAGTGCCACCCCTGGCCACCAGTCTGAGCACGGACCTTTGCGCAGGGCAGAGTGGACCTCAGCTGTGTCTGTTGGTGGGTCACAAGCAGACCCGCTGCCTGCGGAAGGTGCCTGGGTCCCTGCGTGTGCCTTGGGTCCAGGGCACAGCTTTACGCACTCTGAAGCCTGCACACCCGGGCTTGGGGAGAACACTGCTTGACCCTCGCCAGATCTGTTGGCGCATCACAGGTCTCTGCCAGTGAGAGCTGTACCTGCACCCCTGCTCCCACTACAAAGATGCCCCCCTCCACCTCAGCTCCCTGTTGCTGTGCCTGCAGCTTGTCAAGGTCTTCTGGTTTCCAGAGGTGTGCAACCACAGGGCCGACGGCAGATGTGCATCCAGAGCCCCGGTCACAGGCTGATATTACAGAGAAGGCGACTTTATTCTGGACGGGGTCCTCGGCCTGTGATATAAAGTCAATGTAAAAACCAAGCGCTTTGAAGAGCATTCCAGCCTTGTGACGTGTGAGAAACCGATCTCCTCTTGTGTATAAACTCAAACTGTGAAATTGTTGTTTGAGAATATTGACAAAATACGTCATAAATTCCATGTCATTTTCACAGTACAAATTCCCAGTAATTCTTATAACTGTTATAAAATATTAGTAAGGCCCCTCTCCTTGTTTGTTATTCCCACAGTGGGGCTACACGTGTCATGCATTCTTAGTAACTTTTGAACTGTTTGAGATGGAACATTTTTTTTTGTTAAAATCTGCAGATTATACAGCGGATGGTGGATTATGTGAAAATTGCAGCAAATCTGTAACTATGCAAAAAACCACACAAGTGCATAATTTCAGTGGTACTGACTATAATGCAACTTTCCATAACAATCTGTGCCACATGCGGAGTCACATGACGACTGTCCTGCCTTGAGTTCACTAATAGCACTGTCACAAGAATGGGGGCGGGGGCATGTGTTGTCCTAAATTCATTTTTAAAAACTATCACTTTTAATAAGTAATTCTCAGTGCATTGCTGTAATGTAGGGTATTCATGAAAAAGCTTCCCCATGTTAAACAAATACACTTTTTTGGACTCTGAAGAGACTTCATCATATATTGCGTGATGTTTGTTGTATGACTTACATGGCAGACATTTCCAGGGCTCGGCTTGTGCACAGCTCTGGCAGGCCCTTGGCTCGGCTCTGGCTCCGCTCGCCTCGTTCATGTGCTGCTCGCCCACCTCAAGGCGCTGCTGTCATTCCTGCGACCTCTGCAGTGCCCAAGGCCCTGAGGCAGAAGATAAGAAGGCATCGCCTATGAACTTAGGGAGTTCATTTTATTGGAACTCCTTTCTATAGAGTTTTTGTTACATCTTTTCCAGTTAATGGAGAATGAAGAGTACAATTTGAAACAATTAAAATTATGGTATGATGTGCACTAATCCCAGAATCCTCTAGTGGTGCACGGTGACCTGTCAGACAAATGCTCGGTACTGCGTCCTTGGATGGATTGCTCCATCATTCATTAAAAATTAGCCTTTCCTTAACAAACAGTGATACTCTGTTGAAATGTATGTGTTATTTCAGGAGCTACCCTGGCCCAAGGAAGCATTGAGCAAGGTCCAAGACAGCATGTATTTCTTTACACCTGTGCCACATGATTGAGGGGCATATTTACTAACATTTCACGCAATACTGTGCAGTTAGTGGTGTAGCTGCACTGTGCTGCGTGAAAGAGGAGAGCAGCACCAGATTTGTGAAGATATAATAGATTGGGATTGAAGGCTCTGACAAGCAAGTTACAGAGTGAACCCTCACAACGTCTCTTCACTCCGCATTCAATCTCTTCCTCTCAGTTCCTTTTTAGGTCACAACATCACCCAGTGCTACCTCAGCATCACTCAGCGCCACGACAGCAGCACTCAGCGCCACCTCAGCATCACTTAGCGTAAAAACTGCATCACTCAGTGCCACCTCAACATCACTCAGTGCCACCTCAGCATCACTCAGCACCACCTCAGAATCACTCAACTCCACCACAGAATCACTCAGCGCCACTACAGCATTACTCAGTGCCACCTCACCATTACTTAGCATAACAACAACATCACTCAGTGCCACCTCAGCATCACTCAGTGCCACCTCAGCATCACTCAGCGCCACCTCAGAATCACTCAGTGCCACCACAGCATCACTCAGCGCAACCTCAGCATCACTTTGCACCACCACAGCATCACTCACTACCACCTCAACATCACTCATCACCACCTCAGCAACACTCACCTCAAACTCAGCATCACTCAGCGGCACCTCAACATCACTCAGCATGACCACAGCATCACTCAGCACCACCACAGCATCACTCAGCACTACCACAGCATCCCTCAGCGCCACCACAGCATCACTCAGTGCTACCACAGCATCACTCAGCACCACTATACCATCACTCAGTGCCACCTCAGCGCCATCTCAGCCTGACATCAGCATCACTCAGAATGACTGTAGTGTGTTATTTTATCCTAGCCTTAATGTAGGATGGCCTTGTATCAGTGGAGCCTTCACAGAGTAGAACAGTACATTATATTATGAGTTCTTACTTTTGGCTTTGACATGGTCTCATGTCATCTTGCTTTTTCAACTTTATTTTGCTTCACAGCAGTGCTTACTATTGGCTTTGACATGGCCTCATGCCATCTTGCTCTTTGACTTTACTTTGCTTCATGGCAGTGCTTACGATTCGCTTTGACATTGCCTTATGTCATCTTGCTTCCTAACTCTACCTTGCTTTAAGCCTCTCTGTGTGCATGGCAGAGTTTGCATAACTGACCCCATTGTCACAACTGATGCCATGTTCTGTGATGACACGTAGCTGCAAATTGGAGACAGCATGTTTTTCTGCTCCTCAATTGTTTTTCGCTCCTCGTCGACCAGAATGAACTGGATATTATCTGTAGAATGTGCAACTCTGCCTCAAAGTCAAAATACAAGGGCTTGGCCAGCCACTGTCTTGGCCTTGGCCTTGACCTTGATGAACTCAGTTTTTTCCAATGAGAAAGGGACAGGGTTTTCTAGAAGCATTGTCCCACGTTGAATAATGGTATTAAAGCAGGGAGCTTTCGGTGGCCAGATAGAAGTTCACCACAGATTAGACATATGACTGTGGCTTAATGATGGAACTTGATTCCTGATTGAAACTCCTTCTTGGGCTGTTGATGGACTTCCCACACCTTGATCTGGCAAGGATGATGCAAATTCAATCGGTGAAGTGTTCCTAACCACACTCTCTCTTTCTCTCTCTCTCTTGTATATTTATATATTTTCTATTCTTTGCTACCTGTGTACATATTGCATTCTATTTCAATCATTTATTTTAATTACATACTTGATATATGGGAGTCTGCCTTGAATGATATATTCGACCTGCCTTTACAAAAAAATGTATTAATAAACATGTATGTGTTATTTTACCTACATTTTGGTGTGTTTTCTTACCCCGCCTTAAGGAAGTGCTGAGTCTTGCCTTGCCTTTTGGGGGTGTTGGGTTAGGTTGGGTTCTTTTAGCGAAAAGCACATTCATTACATCTTGGCGTCACTTTCACAGGATTCAAAAGGTTGGATTAAAGGGGAAGAAATATGTTTTCTAGAACATCAAAAGCAGACTCTCAGATTCCAGGATGGGAGATGGGCCCATATGCGCTTGCCCATGAGTTGGCTAATTTTGCTTGATTAATTGAAAATTGGAGTGCGTGTTTGGCTGATGCTGTGCCAGCACAAGTGTTTGCAAAAAGTGCCTGTCAAAAAAAGAGGGGAACTCTCTACATTAGGAAGGAGAGGTTGGATTCTTTTAAATTCTTATAGAATCATACATGAGAAATATGTTCAGTTGGAAAGTGAATGTGAAAAATTAGAGAAGCAGTTTATTGAAACCAAAAATACCTCTACTATGTTAACCTGTCAGAATAAATTATTACAAGATAAGTTGGAAAACTACCAGACTATAGCAGAAAAAGCTGTGGTTTGTATTGCGCAATACAAGTATAGGAACAGGAGAGGAAGAGTTAACAAGAGGAAAGTGTATCTAGCTATTGCAAAGGTTGGAATTGACTGGGACCCTGAAATGTGGGATGGAAATATTTGGATTCCTCAGAGTTTTCAGACTCTAGTGGAGAATGTGACAAAGTTGACGAACGTAACCTGGCTGAAAGGCAGGGTGAGTCAGTGGGACGCAAAGTGATTCAGGTGCAACCCATTTATCGTCGAAAAATACAGGGTGGTCCAAATTACCCACAGGGGGTTTCGACTGGCAGAATGGAGGATTTTAATCAGCAGGAGATTAATGACATTTCAGACAGATTCCGACAGAGACCTGAAGAATCTCTGCTTATGTGGATGGTTAGGTTGTTTGATCCAGGTGCTGCTGGTATGATGTTAGACCACGGAGATGCAGTGAAATTTTGTACGCTCAGATTCTACAGTGCAGGAGCAGTTTAGGAATTACAGTGACAATGATCAAATCAGCTTGTTGCAGTTGGCTGTGGTTGGATGTAGTCATAAATACCCAATGGAGTTAGATTGGCCAGCGAATGATAAACCTTGGTATACACTGAGAGAGGCTATACAGAGGCTTAAAGATGAGGAGATGAAAACTACTATTTTTCTGGACACCGCACATAGTTTGATGGATGGGTTGTTGAATGCGTCTGAGCGAAATAGGATAATTCATACAGCTCCTCCTGCATACAAAGAAGTAATGATGACTTTGCTGATCAATCAGACTGGCAATAATTTGGCGCAGGTGGTTGAGGCAGTTTTTGATTTAGGAGAATTTTGGTAATGGATGAAAACTGAGAGAGCTTCTAGGTTTTAGACTTGTACAGACAATAACATGCTGTCTAGAAGAGATATGTTTATGGCTCTGTTAAAAGATGGTGTGGAAAAAGAAAAGATACATGGAATAACTACTAAAAGTCTGTGGAAAATGTACCAAAAAAGAGATGTGGATAAGAAGGAATGAAGCAGGAGAGTGAATAAACAGAATAAAAAGCAAAAACAGTTGGACGAATGCGAGAACGAAGAGTAGGAAAAGGCGGGGGAGAGACCTGCCCACTCAAGCAGGAAGGTTGAGAGAGACTTAGATAGCGAATGGTTTACTGAGAACTGAAAGGAGGAGGAATTCCTCCCTAAAAGATTTGAAGGATTGTACCCGGATTTGACTTGGGCAAAGGCTAACAGATACAAGGAAGATTGGGAAATAGGCCATGCTCCGGTGCAGAGATGGACTCGCAAAGACAATAGATCTTATGTTGATATAGAAATTTATTGGAAACATCCTAATGTTCAGGGGCCTGGGCCCTAGTAGAAACCAGAGCGGAGGCCACTTTGATATATAGAAATCCCAGTAAACTTAAAGGACAGTATTTCACAATTACAGGCTAAGAGACACCAGCAGTGGAGACAAGGGCCCACATGAAAATAGGGAGAATAGCAAAAAGAGAATACACTGTATTGATTGTGCCCCTTTCTGAATATATTCTTGGAATTCATATTTTGAAGGGAATGATTCTGTATTTGGAAGATAGGCACTAACAATTTGGATCAAAGAAGTACATTTCATTTGGCGCTATAAGATTGGGTCACTTGAAGATTCCCCCAGTGAAGGTGCCAGAGGCTACAAATGTAATTCATTTGAAACAGTATGGCATCCCAGGTGGGCATGAAGAGATCAGTGCAACCCCACAGGACTTGATACAGTCAGGGGTGGTGACCCCAATCACCACCGCTTGGAATAATCCTGTGTGGCCCGTGCGTAAAAGTGACAATTCTTGGTGTATGACAGTTGTTTATCGTGAATTTAATAAGCATACACCTCCTTTGACTGCTGCTGCCCCAAACAATGTTACTTTAATTGAGAAAATACAGAAGCACCCTCTGACTTGATATGTAACTGTTGACATTGCCAATGCTTTCTTTTCAATACCAATTGCCCCTGGATGTCAAGAGCAGTTCAGTTTTTCATAAATGGTAGACAAATGACATTTAAAAACTTGCCTCAAGGGTACTTGCATAGTCCCACGATCTGTCACCGGCTGGTGGCAGACCATTTAAATGAGGTGACAGTTAATCCTGGTGTACAGCTTTGTCATTAGATTGATGATGTGATTATACAGTGAGAGGCACAAGAACAAGTGCAAACTCAGTTAGACAGGATTGTGGAGCATTTGCAGAGCAAGAGATGGGAAATAAATCCCGCCAAATTACAAGGACCCTCTCAGAGTGTGAAGTTTTTGGGTATTCGGTGGCATCAGGGACACAGAGAGGTGGTGCCCCAAGTGAAACAAAAGATCTGAGAATTTGCAGTGCCCTGGAACAGAAAGGAAGCTCAGAGGTTCATTGGATTGTTTGGTAAATCCCTCACTTGAGTCAAATTTTGGCCCCTTTGTACAAAGTTACGCGAAATAAAAATTCATTTGAGTGGGGTGAGCAGCAGCAAACTGCATTTGAACTAGCAAAAGAGGCTATACAGCATGCTTTAGATTTATGGCTAGTATGAGAGGGAGATGTTGAACTGAATGCGACAGCGCAAGAGTCATACGCTAGTTGGAGTTTGAGGCAGAAGAAGGTAAGAACTAAAGTACCTTTAGGGTTCTGGACAAAGATACTGCCAGATGCTGGAGAGCGGTACACTCCCTTTGAAAAACAGGTACTTGCATTCTATTGGGCTCTAGTGGATACTGGGAATTGACCCTAGGGCATGATGTGATTTTGAGACCTGAAATTCCAATAATGCATTGGGTGATGAGTTCCCCCAAAACTCATAGAATAGGACATGGCCAGGAAGCCAGCATAATCAAATGGAAGTGGTATATACAGGATAGGGCTTGAGTAGGTCCCAAAGGCACCGCAGTGTTGCATGAGCATGTGGCGCAGGCACCAATGGAAAATACAGAGCTGTTGCATGATGTAACTGAGATACAGGAATCTCCTGTAAAGTGGGGTAAGTCATTTGGAGAATTGTCCATGGAGGACAAGAAGCATGTGTGGTTTCCTGATGGTGCAGCCAGGTATGTAGGAGCTAAGAGGCACTGGAAGGTGGTGTCATACAATCCTGTGACCCAGAAATTGTTGACCACTACTGGAGAAGGAAAGAGTAGTCAGTTTGCAGAATTATATGCTGTGCATCAAGCTTTGAAACAAAAATTGCCAGGAACATGTCATATCTACACTGATTCATGGTCCACTGCCAATGGATTAGCAACTTGGCTTCCCTCGTGGCATGCTCATAATTGGATGATAAATGCAAAAGAGGTGTTGGGCAAGGAATTGTGGAAGAAATTTGGACCATGTTGACACAAAGTACTGTTACGGTGTATCATGTGGATGCTCCTTGTTCCACCGACTCACTTGACCGCTGGTTTAATTCCCTCACAGATGAAAAAGTTAAGATTTCAAAGGCCGAAGTGGCAATGCAGGATTCCGACCTGGTTGGGATTGTGAAGTGGGCACATCAGAAGTGTGGACACTTTGGAGAACAGAATACTAGCAGGTGGGCAGAGAATAGAGGGATACACATTCCCCTAGATTTGATTAAAACTGTGATTTTGCAGTGTCCTATTTGTTAGCATGCCCGACATAGATCAGTCCCACAGATAGTGAGAGGTCAGCTAGGAAGAGAAAAGTTACCAGCACAGATTTGGCAAATTGACTACATTGGGCCCCTGCCACTCAAACGAGGATGTCAAGATGTGTGCACGGCTGTGGGCACATACTCTGGATATTTTATTGCGTTTCCATGTAAACGTGCTACTCGGGTGATTATATTGAAAGCATTAGACTTGCTGATTTTAGACTATGGAATTCCGTTACAGATTAAATGTGACAATGGGTCTCATTTCAAAGGCAGATTGGTGCAGGAATATTGTGTGCAACACAATATTGAGTGGATCTTTCACATCCCATATTACCCACAGGCTGCAGGTTTGATTGAGCCCATGAATGGATTGTTAAAAGATCAAGTGAGAAAGTTGTCTGCTGGCTCTTTCAAAAACTGGAGAGATTGTTTGAGTGAAGCCTTGCAAATTTTTAATAATAGACCTTTAGCAAATGCAGAAACACCTCTAATGAGTATGTTAACTCCAGCTTTTCAGATTCAGCCTCATGCGGCCAATAATACCATTCTTTATTCTGAGAGAGTTCCTGGAGCTTTGGCTCCATACAGAGCGACACCAGAAGCTGCAGGTCTTGATCTGCATGCTTTGAAACTGTACAAATTGAAACCAAGAGACATTGCACTCATTGAGACAGGAGTGGGAATTCTACGGTTTATAGGTCATATTAGTGAAAGATCAGTGAACTATTTAGATCTGAAGTATTTGTTGAACAAAGTGCCCTACAGACACGATTATACAAAAAGCCAACAGCGGGCAACGCTGTGTTACATGCATCCAGTTATCACCCCAAAAGTCAAGTGAGAAATATTCCATATGCAGAGCTTACATAACTGCGCTACCCAACAAGACTTTCTGCAAGCTAGAAAAGAAGCATTGGGGAAGCTTAAAATGAGAGGGTATACTCTCAAGAAACAAGGAAGTGACACAGTGGATAAAATAGAGAGAAGCAACCTGTTGGTAGCTAAAATACAAGATACTACCATACAGGAAGGACCTCCTAAGATGATAGCCAGCTATAATGGCAAATCTGGGGATATTGTGCACATTTGTAAGAAAAACTGGCACATACTCAAGACAGAAAATGTCCTTTAAAATCTTATTCCAGTTTATCCTTTGATCACAGAAAAATGTAGCCAATCCCTTAAAGATCACTTAGTTCATAGCCACTATGATGCAGTGCCGAAGGTGAAGAACAGAATAAATACAGTAGGATTTTATCCATGCATGCATTGTAAAGCATGCAAATATAGCAATAAAGTTACAAGTTACAAGGGGAGACCAGTGGATCCTAGACCACTGTACCGACAGGATTTTCGGACCAGATGGGATCAGCTCCTGAGAGCCCCTCTAACCCAGTCGGAACGTAACCACCTCCCTCCTCAGGACCATCTATCCAGGCACCTGGGTACCTACCTGAGGATGGGGAACTCGCAATATACAAGCTCATATTATCAGAAACACCACTAAATCTATAGGGATACTAAGAATACTCACTGATTACTAAGGACATCCATGCCCTACACCACACTCATACCTCATAGTCTCGCGACCACATGGGTCCAGACTAATCTACCCTGGGGCAGGTCTGATTATATACCCTTACGCACTGATCTCCCTCAGTACTCACTCGACACGCAATCCGGCGCGCCTACACACATGGGTCTGCAGTCCCAGTGCTCTCATTTATACCCGGTCTGCAATCCGGCAGACCTACACACCCCTCTGTCTTAGGTGCTCTCATTAATGCCTCTTTCTCTGGAGACGATCTCATTACACACCAGTGTCCTCCCTGGTGCTCTCATTTACAAGCCACAATCCTGTGGGTATACACACTGACCACAATCAGTGCTCTCACTAACGCCACTTACCAATGACGACCATTTTCCTATGAATACCTCCAGCTCTCTGTCTCTCTATGTTGGGAAGTCTCTCTCTCTCTATTCACTAAGGGCTTGCTACTACAATATTAGGAGTTAGAACAGCTTTCCAAATTATAATATGTACCTTCTGCTCTTGGCATAAAATGTTCCCTACCTCCCTTACTCAGTCACTCCTTACCTGATCGGGATTCGCATCCGTTCATGCAAACAATGTCCGACTAGAAGCAGATTACCCTGATTGAACAAGAATACAAGGCACATGTCGGTTCACTAAGAACAGGGCTCTCTGTTTATTTTAACAATGATAAAATGCACATACAAGGTTATCAGTGGGGTCTCTTGACTAACAGGAACTTTAACACACCGCTGAAAGAAAAGGATTAGACATACAATAGCCTAAGGAATAAGGACAAGATTAAGATATAATTATAAAGGAAGGATATCACCTTAGGAGTGTGAAGTCTTGCTCTAGCTGTCATCTGGGCTCCTCTCTCGTCTGTGTCTTGGCTCATCTCAGACTCTCTCTTTCCTGCACTCTTGGATACACATCTGCGCTGATCACTTTGCACTGGATTTCTCTCCCCCACGGACTCTCTCCACCTTCCAACTTCAATCTAATGGTTCCTGCCGCTCTGATGACTGTTCATTCCACTAGCTTGTTCACTCTGTTTCAATGTTTCTGTGCCAATGTCCAATTAACTCCAGCTGCTCCCACAGGTTAATCCACGATATAACTTCAGTCTCTTCTAAAAGGCATTACTCCAGACTCCAGCTATTCACAACTCCTCCTGATAAGTAACTGCTTCTGACTGCTTCCTTCAGTTCCAGCTCACTGACTGTCTGTTTGTCTTCTCTCTGTTCCAAGCATTTTCTGTCTCTTCTCCTCTTGCAATTCCACTCCTCCAACTCTACCAACACTCTCTGCTCCTCCAATTCAACTAACTGCAACTTCAGCTCAGCTCTCTCTAGCTCGAACTCTCTCTCTCTGCAACTCCAACAACTCTCTCTTCTACCACTCCAGCTCAACTAACTAACTCCGCCTCTGCACTTCACTGATATAGAATGCTGTCTCCTCATGGAAAGTTCCAGCCAGCAGCTTCCTCCCACCGATCCCATGCACCAGGCTCCTTGCGCTAGACGCTCCCACGCATGTTTCGTCTAGAGACCTGAGCCCAGAGACACTTCCTGATTAGATTCAGCCCTGGCTGGTTCTCTCCGGTACGCTTAGGGCGAACAACAGCTCAAAACCAAAATATTACCTTTTCCCTTGAAGCCTCTCAGCTCCATCAACATGGAGTCCCTCTAGTTCTAGGCCTGTACGCCTGAGAAAGATGAAATAACCCTTAGCTCTGTCAGAGTACCTACATAAACCATACCAATGTGTAATATAAAGTCAGGACCACAGGATCCAACCTCTACTATAAGCAATAATGACAGGCCAAAGCCAATAGGCAATAGATGGCCTCTTCTATGTCTGAAAGAAAGGGCCTAAAAGGGCCAACACAAGCTAGGAATACATATCCTAGATGTGAGCAAGATTAAAGTCTATATCACTGCCCACTAGGGCCAAAAAGCCTGTCAAGACATTCCACCCTTAGACTTTATTTTGCGAACATCTATAAACAATAACATCCATATAAACAAACATCAACATAGTCTATCAACAAATCAAAAACCAAAAAGACTAATGACAACTTAAGGAAATTCCACCTGAAACTTAATGTAGGGAAACCAACTGAAAACAAATCAAAGCACCCTTGACTTGAATGCTGAAACATATCTAAGATTTGATCTGATAACAACAGAAACTAACCAAAGCATCCTCAAACTAAATGTGCCTCAACTTCTAGTGATAAGTGATGCCATCTATCGATGTAGGGACTCATTAGTTGAATGAAAACAGCAAGGGGCCTGAATGGGGCCTATCTACTTCGGACAACTTAAGAACTAAATGTGCTTCAACTTCTAGTGATAAAACAACAAAGGGCCTAAATGAGGCCTACCTACTATGGTCAACTTAAGCTAATGATATTTCATGAAAACTATTGGTGTAGGGCCATGTTTGTGAAATAAAAATAACAATGGGCCTAAATGAGGCCTACCTACTTTGGACAACTTAAACTAATGATAACTCATGAAATCTATTGGTGTAGGGCCTTGTTTGTGGGATAAAAATAACAATGGGCCTAAATGAGGCCTACATACATTGGTCAACTTAAGGAAAAAATTTGGTGAAATCTGAGAAATAAACATGACAAACGGTTCTCAAAGTCTGGGCAAACATCAATAATAAATGTAGGACATAATTATACCAAAAGACACACCTCCCAGGACAACTGAAAGTCTAGGGCAACCACCCTTGGATCAATCAAAGTGAAAGTGTAATAACAGGGAAATAAAGACAACCCCATGTCTACAAAATAGCTGGTGTAGCACTATGCATATTAAAATTTATCTAAATGTGGTGCATATCTAAAAGACGCAATATCATAAAGCAGTTAGCACCTAGTTTCTCACACTGTGGAACACATGTGTGTACCACTATTTAAAAAATTAAATTTTACTGCAAAAACTGTTTTGCAGAAAACAGGAAAATTATAATAGGTGAAAGAAAAACCAGTGTAAGATAGTACAGCATCCTAAAAAGCAAAGATAGTACTACATAAACATCTAAACCATGAAAACATTTTTTTTTTTTTAAAGTGGGGCCTGTTCGTGGTGATTGGAAAGAAAAACATGGGAATAATGCAGGCCAAGGAATTACATAACAAATTCCTGTTGTGGGAAACATTATCAAAATCCAATAATAATGGGTTCATTTAGAATACTATTGGCTTTGTCAAAAATATATCCAAAGATATTGTATGGGGTTTGAACCTGACCGCTGAGGCAGCCAACATAGAGTACAGTCAACCCCTTCCATGCTCATGACGAGCTCAGCTAATTGTCAATGTTCAGCACAGGGGAAATTTGGGGTTCAAGGCAGTCAATTTTGGGACATCAGTGTAGGACACCACCCAGAATCTTCTTCCGGTACCAAGGAAGCACTTCCTCCGCCGTTCATCCACCACCACTCCGGTCTGGTCTGGTCTGGTCTGGTTCCATGTTCCAAAAAAACAAACTAACATAAAAAAAATGAAAACAAAAAAGTAAAACAAAAAAGGGAGTGGGAGGGGGGTGGGCCGACGCACGCACCAAACACCACAACCCAGCAACCTAGAACGAGAAAACCAGTATCATTAATCTAGCAAGGTAAAATTTTCCATTTAAAAAGCACCCCAAGTGCCTTTCATTGTCGAAAAAAAAACTTAATTAATTAAAAACATTCTTCTAAAGTCAAGAAATAATTAAAATCATATACTTTTAAATTTGTTTGGGCAAAATCTAATTTTTACATACACAGCCAGAAGGGCTGGGGCCTAGAAATACCCTAATCCTTTGTGAGACAGCCCCTCCCTTCAGAAAGATGTTCGTGCTCAGAGCTTTGAATCTGCTCCAAAAAAAAAAACGCAGAAGCCAGGCTACAGTGTGAAGTAATTTGAATCACTGCCAAGTGCTGATCTCATTGCAGGAGCAAGGCGCTGCCAAGCACTCGGTTCAAGCATCTCTAGTCTCTAAACAGGGAAGCCCACCCAGGCCTACTGTATCTAACTAACTCCAAGGACCAAGAGTCTGCCAACTACTCTGCATGTACAAGGATCCCTTATCTGAAGGCAATGAAGCTGTCTGCGCCGACAGCAAGGAAGAGCGAGTTGACCCCTCCCTTACATAAACATTTCGTCCGCGGAACAAAATTGGAAGTTGGCCAATCATAACAAGACAGGCAGTGCTGGGCGCTCCCAGAGGAAAAAGCCCTCCCTTCACAAAACAGCTTGTCTCTGAGCAAGGTCAAAAAACACATTCTTTAGAAGCCAAAACAACTCTGTTCCCACGTAGAAAGTAGCTAAATTAAATTAAAAGGTGACGAAAAGCATCCTAAAATCAAGAAGTAATAAGGGCATATATTTTTCATAATTAAGTGACATGCTAGCATTTGAAAATAATACAGTACTGTTCCCAGTAGCTGCAAAGGAAAAAATATTAGCAGACACAACGTATATTATTTATGGAAAATAACGTGTGAAACACCATAATTTTGCATTTCAGAACTAAAATGAACATTGCAAGCTCTTCTAGTCTACGTATTAAAAAGGGCCAGATTCATCTGTTTTTTTTCAAATAATCATTTTTCTAACTAACTGGGCACACTCATACAATGGACTGCAACATATCAGAAACATTTGCATTTGAAAAAAGGTTCAGCTTGCATTTGGAAAAATAATAATGAGAACACATTTGTTTTAAAAGCACACGGTTGCCTTTCACTAATTAAAAGCACATGTTACCATGCACTGTTGGGCAAGAGTAATAATTCAAAATCTGTGATCATTCCAAAACACCGGTCTAGTTGGAAAACCCTCAAAGAAATATTTAATGAAAACAGCCCGTAGCGTGCACTCTAACTGGGCCATCTTTTTAATCATTCACTCATTTTAAATCATGCATTCAAAAATAATTCTCCACACGTCTGTGGATGCATATCAAGTAGCACATTTGAAAGAACACTGCTCCCTCCGTGCAAACCCTTATCTCAATCCGACTGGTTGATTTATAACTTACCGACCTCTAAGAGTCAGACACATGAAACATCAGCTCCAAGGCAAACCCACACAAATTCGTAGACGCAATTCAAAAAGAATGTTAAATGAACAGAGCCCTACGCTCAGCACAAGATGTTACCTTTCCATCAAGAAGCTGACAAAGCACATAGGCAGACCCAGAAACCAATAAAAGTCAAATCAAACCATTAACCATCAAAACACTCACTGACTTTTAGAGTCAGCTCAAATAACCATGCATGTTAAACAGCATGTTAAAATAAATACTGCCATCTCAATTCAAGATATTAACCCTTTGGCAGCTCAAACAAAATCATTCCCCAATGACTGCAGTACATGGGAAATTCAAGAACTTATCACTCCACGTTTTCACATAACAAGTACGCACATCTACAAAACAAATCCCCCAAGCATTTGAAAGAGATCCAGCTCTCTCCTACCTAACGCAACAATAACATGCTCTGTCCAAGCCATGACCACATGGCGCTATTCACAAGCCATATGTACAAAAAAGTCAACAAGTTCAAAAAATGACATGCTCCTCACAAGGAATATATGCAAGGCGCAATTCACAAGGAACACAGCAAGTCAAAATGAGAACATGCTCCTCACAAGCCACAATTACATGGCGCTATTCACAAGCCATATTTACAAAAAAAAGTCATATTACATTGAACACATTTCACATTGCACAGCATAAGCAGACGCAGCAAGCAATTTAATGGGCAATTTAAAAGCATTTTTCACACACATTTGTACAATTGGATCATCACAAAGATGTTACTGGCTCCCTCATGTAATGTCATCCTTCAACCCTGACAGTTCAAACACCAAAATGAAAACCATTTCTTCCACCCTGCTTAAGTCAAATGCCATGATGTAATGCAATCTCCTCACACTGCAACTGTCCAAGCCCATAGGCCAATTTTCGTGCCAAGTGCAAAAAAATCTAGATAAAAACCAATACAGCGCACACAGGCTTCGTAAACTGTTCGTCGACGCCAGATGGAACTGGCGATCAGGGCACTCCCTCACAACACATGGGAACCTCTCCAAGCACATGGCCAGGTCACACAGGCTTCGTAAACGGACGACTACGCCAGATGTACCGACAGGATTTTCGGACCAGATGGGATCAGCTCCTGAGAGCCCCTCTAACCCAGTCGGAACGTAACCACCTCCCTCCTCAGGACCATCTATCCAGGCACCTGGGTGCCTACCTGAGGATGGGGAACTCGCAATATACAAGCTAATATTATCAGAAACACCACTAAATCTATAGGGGTACTAAGAATGCTCACTGATTACTAAGGACATCCATGCCCTACACCACACTCATACCTCATAGTCTCGCGACCACATGGGTCCAGACTAATCTACCCTGGGGCAGGTCTGATTATATACCCTTACGCACTGATCTCCCTCAGTGCTCACTCGACACGCAATCCGGCGCGCCTACACACATGGGTCTGCAGTCCCAGTGCTCTCATTTATACCCGGTCTGCAATCCGGCAGACCTACACACCCCTCTGTCTTAGGTGCTCTCATTAACGCCTCTTTCTCTAGAGACGATCTCATTACACACCAGTGTCCTCCCTGGTGCTCTCATTTACAAGCCACAATCCTGTGGGTATACACACTGACCACAATCAGTGCTCTCACTAATGCCACTTACCAATGACGACCACTTTCCTATGAATACCTTCAGCTCTCTGTCTCTCTATGTTGGGAAGTCTCTCTCTCTCTATTCACTAAGGGCTTGCTACTACAATATTAGGAGTTAGAACAGCTTTCCAAATTATAATATGTACCTTCTGCTCTTGGCATCAAATGTTCCCTACCTCCCTTACTCAGTCACTCCTTACCTGATCGGGATTCGCATCCGTTCATGCAAACAATGTCCGACTAGAAGCAGATTACCCTGATTGAACAAGAATACAAGGCACATGTCGGTTCACTAAGAACAGGGCTCTCTGTTTATTTTAACAATGATAAAATGCACATACAAGGTTATCAGTGGGGTCTCTTGACTAACAGGAACTTTAACACACCGCTGAAAGAAAAGGATTAGACATACAATAGTCGAGGGAATAAGGACAAGATTAAGGTGTAATTGTAAAGGGTTATCAGTGGGGTCTCTTGACTAACAGGAACTTTAACACACCGCTGAAAGAAAAGGATTAGACATACAATAGCCTAAGGAATAAGGACAAGATTAAGGTATAATTATAAAGGAAGGATATCACCTTAGGAGTGTGAAGTCTTGCTCTAGCTGTCATCTGGGCTCCTCTCTCGTCTGTGTCTTGGCTCATCTCAGACTCTCTCTTTCCTGCACTCTTGGATACACATCTGCGCTGATCACTTTGCACTGGATTTCTCTCCCCCACGGACTCTCTCCACCTTCCAACTTCAATCTAATGGTTCCTGCCACTCTGATGACTGTTCATTCCACTAGCTTGTTCACTCTGTTTCAATGTTTCTGTGCCAATGTCCAATTAACTCCAGCTGCTCCCACAGGTTAATCTACGATATAACTTCAGTCTCTTCTAAAAGGCATTACTCCAGACTCCAGCTATTCACAACTCCTCCTGATAAGTAACTGCTTCTGACTCCTTCCTTCAGTTCCAGCTCACTGACTGTCTGTTTGTCTTCTCTCTGTTCCAAGCATTTTCTGTCTCTTCTCCTCTTGCAATTCCACTCCTCCAACTCTACCAACACTCTCTGCTCCTCCAATTCAACTAACTGCAACTTCAGCTCAGCTCTCTCTAGCTCGAACTCTCTCTCTCTGCAACTCCAACAACTCTCTCTTCTACCACTCCAGCTCAACTAACTAACTCCGCCTCTGCACTTCACTGATATAGAATGCTGTCTCCTCATGGAAAGTTCCAGCCAGCAGCTTCCTCCCACCGATCCCATGCACCAGGCTCCTTGTGCTAGACGCTCCCACGCATGTTTCGTCTAGAGACCTGAGCCCAGAGACACTTCCTGATTAGATTCAGCCCTGGCCGGTTCTCTCCGGTTCGCTTAGGGCGAACAACAGCTCAAAACCAAAATATTACCTTTTCCCTTATAGCCTCTCAGCTCCATCAACATGGAGTCCCTCTAGTTCTAGGCCTGTACGCCTGAGAAAGATGAAATAACCCTTAGCTCTGTCAGAGTACCTACATAAACCATACCAATGTGTAATATAAAGTCAGGACCACAGGATCCAACCTCTACTATAAGCAATAATGACAGGCCAAAGCCAATAGGCAATAGATGGCCTCTTCTATGTCTGAAAGAAAGGGCCTAAAAGGGCCAACACAAGCTAGGAATACATATCCTAGATGTGAGCAAGATTAAAGTCTATATCACTGCCCACTAGGGCCAAAAAGCCTGTCAAGACATTCCACCCTTAGACTTTATTTTGCGAACATCTATAAACAATAACATCCATATAAACAAACATCAACATAGTCTATCAACAAATCAAAAACCAAAAAGACTAATGACAACTTAAGGAAATTCCACCTGAAACTTAACCCCTTCCGTGCGGCCGCGATTTTCCCCGTGTGCGGCCGCCGGCAGAACACGGGCGGGCCATGACGAACCCCAGCCGTCATCAGCACACGAGCACTGTAGTGCATGACGGCTGGGGTTCGTCACCAGCATGGAAGGGGTTAATGTAGGGAAACCAACTGAAAACAAATCAAAGCACCCTTGACTTGAATGCTGAAACATATCTAAGATTTGATCTGATAACAACAGAAACTAACCAAAGCATCCTCAAACTAAATGTGCCTCAACTTCTAGTGATAAGTGATGCCATCTATCGATGTAGGGACTCATTAGTTGAATGAAAACAGCAAGGGGCCTAAATGGGGCCTACCTACTTCGGACAACTTAAGAACTAAATGTGCTTCAACTTCTAGTGATAAAACAACAAAGGGCCTAAATGAGGCCTACCTACTATGGTCAACTTAAGCTAATGATAACTCATGAAAACTATTGGTGTAGGGCCATGTTTGTGAAATAAAAATAACAATGGGCCTAAATGAGGCCTACCTACTTTGGACAACTTAAACTAATGATAACTCATGATATCTATTGGTGTAGGGCCTTGTTTGTGGGATAAAAATAACAATGGGCCTAAATGAGGCCTACATACATTGGTCAACTTAAGGAAAAAATTTGGTGAAATCTGAGAAATAAACATGACAAACGGTTCTCAAAGTCTGGGCAACATCAATAATAAATGTAGGACATAATTATACCAAAAGACACATCTCCCATGACAACTGAAAGTCTAGGGCAACCACACTTGGATCAATCAAAGTGAAAGTGTAATAACAGGAAAATAAAGACAACCCCATGTCTACAAAATAGCTGGTGTAGCACTATGCATATTAAAATTTATCTAAATGTGGTGCATATCTAAAAGACACAATATCATAAAGCAGTTAGCACCTAGTTTCTCACACTGTGGAACACATGTGTGTACCACTATTTAAAAAATTAAATTTTACTGCAAAAACTGTTTTGCAGAAAACAGGAAAATTATAATAGGTGAAAGAAAAACCAGTGTAAGATAGTACAGCATCCTAAAAAGCAAAGATAGTACTACATAAACATCTAAACCATGAAAACATTTTTTTTTTTTAAAGTGGGGCCTGTTCGTGGTGATTGGAAAGAAAAACATGGGAATAATGCAGGCCAAGGAATTACATAACAAATTCCTGTTGTGGGAAACATTATCAAAATCCAATAAAAATGGGTTCATTTAGAATACTATTGGCTTTGTCAAAAATATATCCAAAGATATTGTATGGGGTTTGAACCTGACCGCTGAGGCAGCCAACATAGAGTACAGTCAACCCCTTCTATGCTCATGACGAGCTCAGCTAATTGTCAATGTTCAGCACAGGGGAAATTTGGGGTTCAAGGCAGTCAATTTTGGGACATCAGTGTAGGACACCACCCAGCATCTTCATCCGGTACCAAGGAAGCACTTCCTCCGCCGTTCATCCACCACCATTCCGGTCTGGTCTGGTCTGGTCTGGTTCCATCTTCCAAAAAAACAAACTAACATAAAAAAATGAAAACAAAAAAGTAAAACAAAAAAGGGAGTGGGAGGGGGGTGGGCTGACGCACGCACCAAACACCACAACCCAGCAACCTAGAACGAGAAAACCAGTATCATTAATCTAGCAAGGTAAAATTTTCCATTTAAAAAGCACCCCAAGTGCCTTTCATTGTCGAAAAAAAAAAACGTAATTAATTAAAAACATTCTTCTAAAGTCAAGAAATAATTAAAATCATATACTTTTAAATTTGTTTGGGCAAAATCTAATTTTTACATACACAGCCAGAAGGGCTGGGGCCTAGAAATACCCTAATCCTTTGTGAGACAGCCCCTCCCTTCAGAAAGATGTTCGTGCTCAGAGCTTTGAATCTGCTCCAAAAAAAAAACGCAGAAGCCAGGCTACAGTGTGAAGTAATTTGAATCACTGCCAAGTGCTGATCTCATTGCAGGAGCAAGGCGCTGCCAAGCACTCGGTTCAAGCATCTCTAGTCTCTAATCAGGGAAGCCCACCCAGGCCTACTGTATCTAACTAACTCCAAGGACCAAGAGTCTGCCAACTACTCTGCATGTACACAAGGATCCCTTATCTGAAGGCAATGAAGCTGTCTGCGCAGACAGCAAGGAAGAGCGAGTTGACCCCTCCCTTATATAAACATTTCGTCCGCGGAACAAAATTGGAAGTTGGCCAATCATAAAAAGACAGGCAGTGCTGGGCGCTTCCAGAGGAAAAAGCCCTCCCTTCACAAAACAGCTTGTCTCTGAGCAAGGTCAAAAAACACATTCTTTAGAAGCCAAAACAACTCTGTTCCAACGTAGAAAGTAGCTAAATTAAATTAAAAGGTGACGAAAAGCATCCTAAAATCAAGAAGTAATAAGGGCATATATTTTTCGTAATTAAGTGACATGCTAGCATTTGAAAATAATACAGTACTGCTCCCAGTAGCTGCAAAGGAAAAAATATTAGCAGACACAACGTATATTATTTATGGAAAATAACATGTGAAACACCATAATTTTGCATTTCAGAACTAAAATGAACATTGCAAGCTCTTCTAGTCTACGTATTAAAAAGGGCCAGATTCATCTGTTTTTTTTCAAATAATCATTTTTCTAACTAACTAGGCACACTCATACAATGGACTGCAACATATAAGAAACATTTGCATTTGAAAAAAGGTTCAGCTTGCATTTGGAAAAATAATAATGAGAACACATTTGTTTTAAAAGCACACGGTTGCCTTTCACTAATTAAAAGCACATGTTACCATGCACTGTTGGGCAAGAGTAATAATTCAAAATCTGTGATCATTCCAAAACACCGGTCTAGTTGGAAAACCCTCAAAGAAATAATTAATGAAAACAGCCCGTAGCGTGCACTCTAACTGGGCCATCTTTTTAATCATTCACTCATTTTAAATCATGCATTCAAAAATAATTCTCCACACGTCTGTGGATGCATATCAAGTAGCACATTTAAAAGAACACTGCTCCCTCCGTGCAAACCCTTATCTCAATCCGACTGGTTGATTTATAACTTACCGACCTCTAAGAGTCAGACACATGAAACATCAGCTCCAAGGCAAACCCACACAAATTCGTAGACGCAATCCAAAAAGAATGTTAAATGAACAGAGCCCTACGCTCAGCACAAAATGTTACCTTTCCATCAAGAAGCTGACAAAGCACATAGGCAGACCCAGAAACCAATAAAAGTCAAATCAAACCATCAACCATCAAAACACTCACTGACTTTTAGAGTCAGCTCAAATAACCATGCATGTTAAACAGCATGTTAAAATAAATACTGCCATCTCAATTCAAGATATTAACCCTTTGGCAGCTCAAACAAAATCATTCCCCAATGACTGCAGTACATGGGAAATTCAAGAACTTATCACTCCACGTTTTCACATAACAAGTACGCACATCTACAAAACAAATCCCCCAAGCATTTGAAAGAGATCCAGCTCTCTCCTACCTAACACAAAAATAACATGCTCTGTCCAAGCCATGACCACCTGGCGCTATTCACAAGCCATATGTACAAAAAAGTCAACAAGTTCAAAAAATGACATGCTCCTCACCAGGAATATATGCAAGGCGCAATTCACAAGGAACACAGCAAGTCAAAATGAGAACATGCTCCTCACAAGCCACAATTACATGGCGCTATTCACAAGCCATATTTACAAAAAAAAGTCATATTACATTGAACACATTTCACATTGCACAGCATAAGCAGACGCAGCAAGCAATTTAATGGGCAATTTAAAAGCATTTTTCACACACATTTGTACAATTGGATCATCACAAAGATGTTACTGGCTCCCTCATGTAATGTCATCCTTCAACCCTGACAGTTCAAACACCAAAATGAAAACCATTTCTTCCACCCTGCTTAAGTCAAATGCCATGATGTAATGCAATCTCCTCACACTGCAACTGTCCAAGCCCATAGGCCAATTTTCGTGGCAAGTGCAAAAAAATCTAGATAAAAACCAATACAGCGCACACAGGCTTCGTAAACTGTTCGTCGACGCCAGATGGAACTGGCGATCAGGGCACTCCCTCACAACACATGGGAACCTCTCCAAGCGCATGGCCAGGTCACACAGGCTTCGTAAACGGACGACTACGCCAGATGTACCGACAGGATTTTCGGACCAGATGGGATCAGCTCCTGAGAGCCCCTCTAACTCAGTCGGAACGTAACCACCTCCCTCCTCAGGACCATCTATCCAGGCACCTGGGTACCTACCTGAGGATGGGGAACTCGCAATATACAAGCTCATATTATCAGAAACACCACTAAATCTATAGGGATACTAAGAATACTCACTGATTACTAAGGACATCCATGCCCTACACCACACTCATACCTCATAGTCTCGCGACCACATGGGTCCAGACTAATCTACCCTGGGGCAGGTCTGATTATATACCCTTACGCACTGATCTCCCTCAGTGCTCACTCGACACCCAATCCGTCGCGCCTACACACATGGGTCTGCAGTCCCAGTGCTCTCAATTATACCCGGTCTGCAATCCGGCAGACCTACACACCCCTCTGTCTTAGGTGCTCTCATTAACGCCTCTTTCTCTAGAGACGATCTCATTACACACCAGTGTCCTCCCTGGTGCTCTCATTTACAAGCCACAATCCTGTGGGTATACACACTGACCACAATCAGTGCTCTCACTAATGCCACTTACCAATGACGACCACTTTCCTATGAATACCTTCAGCTCTCTGTCTCTCTATGTTGGGAAGTCTCTCTCTCTCTATTCACTAAGGGCTTGCTACTACAATATTAGGAGTTAGAACAGCTTTCCAAATTATAATATGTACCTTCTGCTCTTGGCATCAAATGTTCCCTACCTCCCTTACTCAGTCACTCCTTACCTGATCGGGATTCGCATCCGTTCATGCAAACAATGTCCGACTAGAAGCAGATTACCCTGATTGAACAAGAATACAAGGCACATGTCGGTTCACTAAGAACAGGGCTCTCTGTTTATTTTAACAATGATAAAATGCAAATACAAGGTTATCAGTGGGGTCTCTTGACTAACAGGAACTTTAACACACCGCTGAAAGAAAAGGATTAGACATACAATAGCCTAGGGAATAAGGACAAGATTAAGGTATAATTGTAAAGGGTTATCTGTGGGGTCTCTTGACTAACAGGAACTTTAACACACCGCTGAAAGAAAAGGATTAGACATACAATAGCCTAAGGAATAAGGACAAGATTAAGGTATAATTATAAAGGAAGGATATCACCTTAGGAGTGTGAAGTCTTGCTCTAGCTGTCATCTGGGCTCCTCTCTCGTCTGTGTCTTGGCTCATCTCAGACTCTCTCTTTCCTGCACTCTTGGATACACATCTGCGCTGATCACTTTGCACTGGATTTCTCTCCCCCACGGACTCTCTCCACCTTCCAACTTCAATCTAATGGTTCCTGCCGCTCTGATGACTGTTCATTCCACTAGCTTGTTCACTCTGTTTCAATGTTTCTGTGCCAATGTCCAATTAACTCCAGCTGCTCCCACAGGTTAATCCACGATATAACTTCAGTCTCTTCTAAAAGGCATTACTCCAGACTCCAGCTATTCACAACTCCTCCTGATAAGTAACTGCTTCTGACTGCTTCCTTCAGTTCCAGCTCACTGACTGTCTGTTTGTCTTCTCTCTGTTCCAAGCATTTTCTGTCTCTTCTCCTCTTGCAATTCCACTCCTCCAACTCTACCAACACTCTCTGCTCCTCCAATTCAACTAACTGCAACTTCAGCTCAGCTCTCTCTAGCTCGAACTCTCTCTCTCTCTGCAACTCCAACAACTCTCTCTTCTACCACTCCAGCTCAACTAACTAACTCCGCCTCTGCACTTCACTGATATAGAATGCTGTCTCCTCATGGAAAGTTCCAGCCAGCAGCTTCCTCCCACCGATCCCATGCACCAGGCTCCTTGCGCTAAACGCTCCCACGCATGTTTCGTCTAGAGACCTGAGCCCAGAGACACTTCCTGATTAGATTCAGCCCTGGCCGGTTCTCTCCGGTTCGCTTAGGGCGAACAACAGCTCAAAACCAAAATATTACCTTTTCCCTTGAAGCCTCCCAGCTCCATCAACATGGAGTCCCTCTAGTTCTAGGCCTGTACGCCTGAGAAAGATGAAATAACCCTTAGCTCTGTCAGAGTACCTACATACACCATACCAATGTGTAATATAAAGTCAGGACCACAGGATCCAACCTCTACTATAAGCAATAATGACAGGCCAAAGCCAATAGGCAATAGATGGCCTTTTCTATGTCTGAAAGAAAGGGCCTAAAAGGGCCAACACAAGCTAGGAATACATATCCTAGATGTGAGCAAGATTAAAGTCTATATCACTGCCCACTAGGGCCAAAAAGCCTGTCAAGACAACCGCTAAGAACTATTAAACAATTTCTCAACTGCAACCCAGACTTCACAGTGTATTATTTGGAATGTCCGTGTTCCAAGCGATACACAGGAAGTACAATTCACCCCACCAAAAAGTGTGTTTTCGAACACATGCACGGGATAAACAAAAGGAATACTAATTATCCAGTTGCACGTCATTTCAACAACTTTACTAAAAGTAATCGGGACCTTTTGAAGTTCTACTGCATAGATCGAATAGAAAATAAAGAGAGGAGAGGTGATAGAACCAAAAGGTTGCAGATATTGGAATCAAAAATATATAATTGATCTCCAAACAAAGGCCCCGACAGGGCTTAACAACGATGAGGAACTATGGTTTCACCTATAAAATGGGTTATATATTCATATAACCTACATTTCAAGAGGCAAGGAAAACATAAGAACTGCCACCTTTCCCTAATAAACCAGATGTACAATTGCCCATTCAGGGCGTAATAAATACACAAGGGTGACAACATTGTAAATAGATATAAATACTTTTTCTAGACATATGAATTATATAATTTGTTTTTAGCAATTATCATTTATGAATGCTTGACAAATAATGGTCTTTGAAATTGACCACTAATTTTTGAGAATAATAATGTTTACCCATGTACAATTGTTTATAACATACACAAGAGCACTTAAACACTATTTGGCAGTTGAACTAGTGGATGCTGATAAACATGCTTTAAGATGGCCACCACAAATTTTACTATCAAAGCTGTGAAAGTCCATCGTTTATGTTGATGAAAAATCATGTGACATGTTGAGAATGAAATACTGCCTGTTCAGCACGGTGTAACTGACATTGACAAATCCGCAAGGTGAAACGCGTCTGTTGGTGCAGGGGGTCTGCACAATAAAGCAGTTTACTGAACACAGCTCCTGTGTGTGCTTTCCACTTGAGCGTGAGAAGGACATGCTTCTTCTTTGAATATATACTTTTATAGACATATATATTCACTGAAAAAACCATAAGTTTCAGGGATGTTATAGTTAGTTGGACATTTCACTCATACAAAACCATAGAAATTCCGCTGTTTTAGTTAGTTGAGCTAATTATAACTCGCGCCACCGCAATGCACTGCTGATGACGTCACATATTACATCCTTCATGACATGGTCAGTGACATCACTGATGACATTACTGATGACACCTCAAATGACATCACTAATGACATCATCCAGTGACTGTGTGTTTCTGTAAAGTTTAAATATGTTTTATATATATATTGGTCAAGTTGTATTAAAGAATGAGTGGGTGTATAAGTGTCTGGATGGAGGATTTAGTAGGTGTGTGACTGACTGTATAAGTGAGTTATAAAATTTGTCTTACTGAATGTATGGGTTAGTGACTAAACTGTGTGAATGTCTGTATCAGTCTGTCTATTGCTGTGTAAAATACTGCATTGGATGGTGAGTAGCTACATGAGTGTCTATATGGGTTATTGATTGGTTGTGTGAGCATTTGTATGGGTGCCTGAGTGTGTGTGTGTGGGTGGGGGGAGGTGTGTTACTCTGTGCATAGATGTGTGTGTGCTTCATTCACTGGGTGTATGGGTTCAAGAGTGCATGTAGAAACAGCTGTACGCCCAATTTAAAATGCGCCACAAGTTTGCACACTTGTCACATCAGGCCACGCCCTCTCCCTGCACCACTGTGAAAACGCGCCACCTGGAACATTGTAAATTGGGAGATTAAATCCCCTTGAGTCCTGAGGGTCCCTGGGGGCCAACTAGCCCACCAGCTACCTCCAGTAAGCGCCACAGAACTGCGTTGCAGAGAGGTGTAAAAAGGGGCATGACCATGTCATGAATGATGTAATATGTGAAGTCATCAGCAGTGCATTGTGGGGGCGAGTTATAGTTAGGTTAACTAACTATAACAGGGGAATTTCTATGGTTTTGTATGGGACAAATGTCCAACTAACTATAATGTCCCTGAAACCTTTGTTTTTTTCAGTGAATTTCTAAGGTTTTTTAAATGCTAATTTTGAGTTATAATTAGGGCTCCCAGTTTTATCGTATTTATTGTTTTGCACTTTCTGTCTGTATTTATCCGTATTTATTTTTTGGGCATTTTTTCTGTATTTATCCACATTTATTTTTGCAACACGCAAAAGACAACGCTACAGCTAGTATTTTTCCACATTTATTTAAATTGAAAACACAGCGAAAATAAAATACCTTTCTACAATTCAAGGCATTGAGTAAACTTAGTGCTGCAGTACTTCTATAATATACGAGAAATGCTTTGCATTGTTAGTATCACAGTATTAATTGATCCAACTTTCGAGTGCCATGCTACATACATTAGCTGCAATTCCCACAATAAAAACGTCTGCATTTTTCATAGTAATTATTTTTTTTATGTTTCCCTACCGGTGCTTTGGTAGCCATAGTTCATTCAGGTCCCCTCTTCTCTTTTAAACTGCACACCGAGCAAGGGCGCAACACAGGCCCCCGCATCCCCCACTGTGTGGGGGCCCCCAACATCCATGGGTTCCCTCAGCACTGCACTTCAGCTGGAGAGCTCCAGATTAAGTTTGGAGGGGGCTCCTGCACGTACCCTGCAGGGGGGCCCCCTCAAGTTTCGTTACACCACTGACACCAAGCAAGTGCTAAATTCTACAGAGCTCCTAAACTGGATGTGCTCTCAACGTCGAACCCCCGCTGATTTTTAATTGCCGGACTGGAACCATCTCATAAGGAGACAGGCCTTTCTGTGTCTCCAAAGTAGTAAGGAAAAGGAGTGCTGTATGCCGAAAAACAGCCCCTGCAAACAAGGAAGGTACCAACCCCCCCTCCCCGATTGATGTACTTGATTTATGTTGGGCTATCAGTGAACATCATTGGCCAATTACACAAGGTCACAAATTCCCCACAGTACTCTGACTGGGGAAACAATATTTCCTTCTCTATTACATTCTAGTCTCTGTATTCTCCCACTCATCTGCACTTCTAGTCTGCCTCACTCTTGTCACTGTTGTCCTACTTTCCTCTTCCTTCTTTCTCAGTTTTCAGCCTGTCCCTCTCTTGCTCTGGATTAAAGTAAGTCCTGGCCCCCAAAAATTTGTTCGGGGTAACAACACCTTTACAGACAAGGTGCTGCAAGTACTGCAGGAGTGAGGGGGAAACAGGTCGGGACCTTAGTTCAACAGGTGCAGTGTGCTCTTGGGCAGATGTGAACACATTTTCCATGGACCTGAAAGTAATGGGGAGCTGATGAGGAGCCATTAGCGCTTGAGCCACAAATGAGGGGGCGGGGTGGGGGGAGTCAAGCCACTGCAACACTGTTTGAATCCCGGCCGAGCAAACTCAGGCTTTCATCTTTCTGGGTGCAATAAAATGAGTAAGATATAGTTGGGCTTTAGTGGCAGTAGTTATTTGTAGCTCTGTGAAGCTGTAAACCTGAAACAGCAAGCGCTATATAAAATAATACATAGTTGTCACGTTACACTCGGTGCTGGAAAACGCATCTCTGTAGCTTGTGTTTGCAGTGTCTTTGAAGCATGGCAAGGGGTGGAAAGGAGAACACCTAACTCTCTGTGTCTCGATCCAGCCAAGGGGGACCTTTCTTCACGGGGAGGAAACGCCTGGCATTCCCCGAACACACCGGATCTTGTCTGCCTCTCATGACATCGAGTTAAGGAAGGAATGCCCGTCCCTGGGAGTCCATTGTTGGAGGGCGAGCCGTGAACCCGCAGCTCCTATGTAAACATCTCCTGGCACCCTTGCACCAAGGCCTGGTGGCTGCAGGCACAATGGGCCGGTGTCAGCTTTCTCAAGGCCCATGCTTTGTTCAGTGTTTATCAGAGCTACTGGGGAGCTTAGCTGCGATAAGCCCCAGGAGTTAAAAAGTTCTTGGGGCCAGCTCGCACTTCTCTTTGGAACTCCACGGGACGCAACAGCCCCTCCCTGACCTCGCACAGGCTGTGGACAGCCCATTGTCATTCTCACTGCAGATGAATATCACATTTAGAATGACAATGGGTCGTCTACCTTGAACATAAGGCCCACTGCAAGTGAGTGTCTTTGAGGCGAGTGACTCACTTGGCACCAGTAGAATGTAGCAGAGGAGCTTAACGTGCACCCGAGGTGTGCTGATTAGCACATGCCAGAAGGTGACCTCATCCATGCACAGTTTTACTAGTACTTTTCCATTTCTAAATATAGATACAGACACTAGAAAAATATTTTTCCGTCTGTATTTATGTGTATAAATCCGTAAAAACAGAAAACCGGGAGCCCTAATTATAATATTCATTAAACCTATGTTTTTTTCAGTAATTTTGAATTTTTTGTTCTAGGATATTTTGTAACTTTAATATCCTAAAATGAGTTCTTCTAACTTTTTTTGTTTGTTACTAAAATGATATAATGTCTTCTGTTTTCTTAAATATATAATAATCCACATTCGTAAAGCGCACAATCACCCGTAAGGGTCTCTAGGCGCTGGGGGCCGTCGGGAAGATTAAGCAAGCTACTTCCAGAGTCACATGGTGCTGGGCTAATCTGCCGCCGGTGCCAGGAATCGAACCATGATCCCCAGATTCCGGAGTCAGTCGCCCTAGCCCCGGAGCCACACCTCTTGTATTACCATGTATTAATATACACATTTTTTTTGTTGAGAAAAAAGTGGAGTCGCGCACCCATCATGTACCTATCTCGGTGGGTGTGTGGATTCAAACCGCCATATTGGTAAAGTTAACAGACAGATGATGGCAGTGGTCAACTACGGTAGCCACCACCTCTGTTATGTTTGCATATGAGGTAAGTAATAACTGTCTCTTTCAAAGTGTGCTCTATGTCTTTGTACCGTGCCACCCACAGTACTACACAATATACACAGAATCCTCCATATATATAAACCATATGAAACAGACAGAGCACAGCACAAATAAGTATACAGCTGACTTTCCACAGTCAGTAAAAATATTTAATACAAAAAATACATAAACACTTTGTCCAGCAAGCGATCTTCACCACAGTTGTTAAGTTGTTTACAACATTGGTACAGCCACAGCCGACAAATGTTTCGTCGCCATTCGCAACTTTTTCAAGGCTCCCGATGCCCGTAGAATTTGGCTTGAAAATCACTTTAATTCAAGCGATAGAAATCACAGGAGGTCTAGATAACGATTGCCCAGATCAATAATATAGCTTCTCAGTTGCAGACTGGTACTGGAAAACCCCACATATGTGCATCAGTTTTCTCAGTAATTCAGTTTGTGTAGTATCCCGAGGCAGGATCGATAAAGTATCTGCTGCAATAACACGAGGTTACATTCTTCTTCTTGTATTGCCAATACGGTTGCTCTGGAGGGCGGGTTCAGTTGTAAATAAAGGGTCCCCCAAATGGTGAATTGGTGTCAGCAAAGTCGCTGTGCCACCCACTAAATCCCGTTGTAGTTCAAAGGGGCATAAGCTCAAATAGTAGCTCTCCAGGCCGCAAGTCAGTAAGAAGGTAAGGTGGAAGTCAGCTGTATACTTATTTGTGCTGTGCTCTGTTTATTGCAAAAAACACAGTCTGTGTAGCTTGACTCCCGTGATGTGGAGAGCCTGGGACTCACGTCTGAGCATACCCAGCCCACACGGGGTGAAAATTGCAAAAAACACAGTAGATGGACAGAATTCAGAACAATGTCTTACATTAATTAATGAATTAATTAATTATGTGCTTATATAGCGCTCGAATCACTCCCGAAGGGGTACCTCCGCGCTTCGACCGCTGCGAAACCCTTCCTGGCTTCCCTGAGAGATGGTCCCTTAATGGGTATCTCCAGGGTGAGACCAGGCATCCCCGGCGGTCTGGTGGGGCCGTTAGTGAAGATGAGGCAAGCTAGTGCCCAGAGTTGCCGAGTGTGATCGCTGATCAGAGTGGGCACCGAGGCGAGAGAATTATCGAGTCCGCTGACCCTGGTCCAGAAACCTGCCGCGTCGGGAATCGAACCCTGGTCCCGGGCCGTCCTCTGCTCTCGGGTCTGCCGCCTCTAACCAGTGAGCCACACTACTTCACTTCACTACATTCACCCCAGTACAAGGATCTGGGCCTAAATCCATCGTTTTTTTGCACTCCACACCACCCTAGGTCAGACAATGGCTATATGCAAATCAGCCTTGACCCTGTGCCTCATGGGAACAGCCCAGCCCGAACTACCAAGCCATGTCTTTCATAGACAGGAATCAATCGTCCAAGGACCGGTTTCTGGCTATCAGCCTTCTTCAGCCTGGATAGCTTGATTCCAGTGATGTGGAGAGCCTGGGACTCACGTCTGAGCATACCTTGCCCACTCGGGGTGAAAATTGCAAAAAACAGATTTGATGGACAGAATGCAGAACAATGTCTTACATTCACCCCAGTACAAGGATCTGGGCCTAAATCCATCATTTGTTTGCACTCCACACCACCCTAGGTCAGACAATGGCCATATGCAAATCAGCCTTGACCATGTGCCTCATGGGAACAGTCCAGCCCGAACTACCAAGCCATGTCTTTCCAAGACTGGAGTCAAGCATCCAAGGACCAGTTTCTGGCTATCAGCCTTCTTCAGCCTGGATAGCTTGATTCCAGTGATGTGGAGAGCCTGGGACTCACGTTTGAGCATACCCAGCCCACTTGGGATGAAAATTGCAAAAAACACAGTTGATGGACAGAATGCAGAACAATATCTTACATTCACCCCAGTACAAGGATCTGGGCCTAAATCCATCGTTTTTTTTGCACTCCACACCACCCTAGGTCAGACAATGGCTATATGCAAATCAGCCTTGACCCTGTGCCTCATGGGAACAGCCCAGCCCGAACTACCAAGCCATGTCTTTCCTAGACAGGAATCAAGCGTCCAAGGACCGGTTTCTGGCTATCAGCCTTCTTCAGCCTGGATAGCTTGACTCCAGTGATGTGGAGAGCCTGGGACTCACGTCTGAGCATACCCTGCCCACTCGGGGTGAAAATTGCAAAAAACAGATTTGATGGACAGAATGCAGAACAATGTCTTACATTCACCCCAGTACAAGGATCTGGGCCTAAATCCATCGTTTTTTTGCACTCCACACCACCCTAGGTCAGACAATGGCCATATGCAAATCAGCCTTGACCCTGTGCCTCATGGGAACAGTCCAGCCCGAACTACCAAGTCATGTCTTTCCTAGACTGGAATCAAGCATCCAAGGACCGGTTTCTGGCTATCAGCCTTCTTCAGCCTGGATAGCTTGACTCCAGTGATGTGGAGAGCCTGGGACTCACGTCTGAGCATACCCAGCCCACTCAGGGTGAAAATTGCAAAAAACACAGTTGATGGACAGAATGCAGAACAATGTCTTACATTCACCCCAGTACAAGGATCTGGGCCTGAATCCATCGTTTTTTTGCACTCCACACCACCCTAGGTCAGACAATGGCTATATGCAAATCAGGCTTGACCCTGTGCCTCATGGGAACAGTCCAGCCCAAACTACCAAGCCATGTCTTTCCTAGACCGGAATCAAGCTCCAAGGACCGGTTTCTGGCTATCAGCCTTCTTCTTCCTGGATAGCTTGACTCCAGTGATGTGGAGAGCCTGGGACTCATGTCTGAGCATACCCAGCCCACTCAGGGTGAAAATGCAAAAAACACAGTTGATGGACAGAAAGCAGAACAATGTCTTACATTCACCCCAGTACAAGGATCTGGGCCTAAATCCATCGTTTTTTTGCACTCCACACCACCCTAGGTCAGACAATGGCTATATGCAAATCAGCCTTGACCATGTGCCTCATGGGAACAGTCCAGCCCGAACTACCAAGCCATGTCTTTCCTAGACCGGAATCAATCATACATGGACCAGTTTCTGGCTATCAGCCTTCTTCAGCCTGGATAGCTTGACTCCAGTGATGTGGAGAGCCTGGGACTCACGTCTGAGCATACCCAGCCCACTCGGGGTGAAAATTGCAAAAAACACAGTTGATGGACAGAATGCAGAACAATGTCTTACATTCACCCCAGTACAAGGATCTGGGCCTAAATCCATCGTTTTTATGCACTCCACACCACCCTAGGTCAGACAATGGCTATATGCAAATCAACTTTGACCCTGTGCCTCATGGGAACAGTCCAGCCCGAACTACCAAGTCATGTCTTTCCTAGACTGGAATCAAGCATCCAAGGACCGGTTTCTGGCTATCAGCCTTCTTCAGCCTGGATAGCTTGACTCCAGTGATGTGGAGAGCCTGGGACTCACGTCTGAGCATACCCAGCCCACTCAGGGTGAAAATTGCAAAAAACACAGTTGATGGACAGAATGCAGAACAATGTCTTACATTCACCCCAGTACAAGGATCTGGGCCTGAATCCATCGTTTTTTTGCACTCCACACCACCCTAGGTCAGACGATGGCTATATGCAAATCAGGCTTGACCCTGTGCCTCATGGGAACAGTCCAGCCCGAACTACCAAGCCATGTCTTTCCTAGACCGGAATCAAGCATCCAAGGACCGGTTTCTGGCTATCAGCCTTCTTCAGCCTGGATAGCTTGACTCCAGTGATGTGGAGAGCCTGGGACTCACGTCTGAGCATACCCAGCACACTCGGGGTGAAAATTTCAAAAAACACAGTTGATGGACAGAATGCATAACAATGTCTTACATTCACCCAAGTACAAGGATCTGGGCCTGAATCTATCGTTTTTTTGCACTCCACACCACCCTAGGTCAGACTATGGCTATATGCAAATCAGCCTTGACACTGTGCCTCATGGGAACAGTCCAGCCCGAACTACCAAGCCATGTCTTTCCTAGACCGGAATCAAGCATCCAAGGACCGGTTTCTGGCTATCAGCCTTCTTCAGCCTGGATAGCTTGACTCCAGTGATGTGGAGAGCCTGGGACTCACGTCTGAGCATACCCAGCCCATTTGGGGTGAAAATTGCAAAAAACACAGTTGATGGACAGAATGCAGAACAATGTCTTGTATTCACCCCAGAACAAGGATCTGGGCCTAAATCCATCCTTTTTTTGCACTCCACACCACCCTAGGTCAGACAATGGCTATATGCAAGTCAGCCTTGACCCTGCGCCTCATGGGAACAGTCCAGCCCGAACTACCAAGCCATGTCTTTCCTAGACCGGAATCAAGCATCCAAGGACCGGTTTCTGGCTATCAGCCTTCTTCAGCCTGGATAGGTTGACTCCAGTGATGTGGAGAGCCTGGGACTCACGTCTGAGCATACCCAGCCCACTCAGGGTGAAAATTGCAAAAAACACAGTTGATGGACAGAATGCAGAACAATGTCTTACATTCACCCCAGTACAAGGATCTGGGCCTGAATCCATCGTTTTTTTGCACTCCACCCCACCCTAGGTCAGACAATGGCTAAATGCAAATCAGGCTTGACCCTGTGCCTCATGGGAACAGTCCAGCCCGAACTTCCAAGCCATGTCTTTCCTAGACTGGAATCAAGCATCCAAGGACCGGTTTCTGGCTATCAGCCTTCTTCAGCCTGGATAGCTTGACTCCAGTGATGTGGAGAGCCTGGGACTCACGTCTGAGCATACCCAGCCCACTCAGGGTGAAAATTGCAAAAAACGCAGTTGATGGACAGAATGCAGAACAATGTCTTACATTCACCCCAGTACACGGATCTGGGCCTGAATCCATCGTTTTTTTGCACTCCACACAACCCTAGGTCAGACAATGTCTATATGCAAATCAGGCTTGACCCTGTGCCTCATGGGAACAGTCCAGCCCGAACTACCAAGCCATGTCTTTCCTAGACCGGAATCAAGCTCCAAGGACCGGTTTCTGGCTATCAGCCTTCTTCAGCCTGGATAGCTTGACTCCAGTGATATGGAGAGCCTGGGACTCACGTCTGAGCATACCCAGCCCACTCAGGGTGAAAATTGCAAAAAACACAGTTGATGGACAGAATGCAGAACAATGTCTTACCTTCACCCCAGTACAAGGATCTGGGCCTGAATCCATCGTTTTTTTGCACTCCACCCCACCCTAGGTCAGACAATGGCTAAATGCAAATCAGGCTTGACCCTGTGCCTCATGGGAACAGTCCAGCCCGAACTTCCAAGCCATGTCTTTCCTAGACCGGAATCAAGCATCCAAGGACCGGTTTCTGGCTATCAGCCTTCTTCAGCCTGGATAGCTTGACTCCAGTGATGTGGAGAGCCTGGGACTCATGTCTGAGCATACCCAGCCCACTCGGGGTGAAAATTGCAAAAAACACAGTTGATGGACAGAATGCAGAACAATGTCTTACATTCACCCCAGGACAAGGATCTGGGCCTGAATTCATCGTTTTTTTGCACTCCACCCCACCCTAGGTCAGACAATGGCTATATGCAAATCAGGCTTGACCCTGTGCCTCATGGGAACAGTCTAGCCCGAACTTCCAAGCCATGTCTTTCCTAGACTGGAATCAAGCATCCAAGGACCGGTTTCTGGCTATCAGCCTTCTTCAGCCTGGATAGCTTGACTCCAGTGATGTGGAGAGCCTGGGACTCACGTCTGAGCATACCCAGCCCACTCAGGGTGAAAATTGCAAAAAAAGCAGTTGATGGACAGAATGCAGAACAATGTCTTAAATTCACCCCAGTACAAGGATCTTGGCCTGAATCCATCGTTTTTTTGCACTCCACACAACCCTAGGTCAGACAATGGCTATATGCAAATCAGGCTTGACCCTGTGCCTCATGGGAACAGTCCAGCCCGAACTACCAAGCCATGTCTTTCCTAGACCCGAATCAAGCTCCAAGGACCGGTTTCTGGCTATCAGCCTTCTTCTTCCTGGATAGCTTGACTCCAGTGATGTGGAGAGCCTGGGACTCGTGTCTGAGCATACCCAGCCCACTCAGGGTGAAAATTGCAAAAAACACAGTTGATGGACAGAAAGCAGAACAATGTCTTACATTCACCCCAGTACAGGGATCTGGGCCTAAATCCATAGTTTTTTTGCACTCCACACCACCCTAGGTCAGACAATGGCTATATGCAAATCAGCCTTGACCATGTGCCTCATGGGAACAGTCGAGCCCGAACTACCAAGCCATGTCTTTCCTAGACCGGAATCAATCATACATGGACCGGTTTCTGGCTATCAGCCTTCTTCAGCCTGGATAGCTTGACTCCAGTGATGTGGAGAGCCTGGGACTCACGTCTGAGCATACCCAGCCCACTCGGGGTGAAAATTGCAAAAAACACAGTTGATGGACAGAATGCAGAACAATGTCTTACATTCACCCCAGTACAAGGATCTGGGCCTAAATCCATCGTTTTTATGCACTCCATACCACCCTAGGTCAGACAATGGCTATATGCAAATCAACTTTGACCCTGTGCCTCATGGGAACAGTCCAGCCCGAACTACCAAGTCATGTCTTTCCTAGACTGGAATCAAGCATCCAAGGACCGGTTTCTGGCTATCAGCCTTCTTCAGCCTGGATAGCTTGACTCCAGTGATGTGGAGAGCCTGGGACTCACGTCTGAGCATACCCAGCCCACTCAGGGTGAAAATTGCAAAAAACACAGTTGATGGACAGAATGCAGAACAATGTCTTACATTCACCGCAGTACAAGGATCTGGGCCTGAATCCATCGTTTTTTTGCACTCCACACCACCGTAGGTCAGACGATGGCTATATGCAAATCAGGCTTGACCCTGTGCCTCATGGGAACAGTCCAGCCCGAACTACCAAGCCATGTCTTTCCTAGACCGGAATCAAGCATCCAAGGACCGGTTTCTGGCTATCAGCCTTCTTCAGCCTGGATAGCTTGACTCCAGTGATGTGGAGAGCCTGGGACTCATGTCTGAGCATACCCAGCCCACTCAGGGTGAAAATTGCAAAAAACACTGTTGATGGACAGAAAGCAGAACAATGTCTTACATTCACCCCAGTACAAGGATCTGGGCCTAAATCCATCGTTTTTTTGCACTCCACACCACCCTAGGTCAGACAATGGCTATATGCAAATCAGCCTTGACCCTGTGCCTCATGGGAACAGTCCAGCCCGAACTACCAAGCCATGTCTTTCCTAGACCGGAATCAATCATCCAAGGACCGGTTTCTGGCTATCAGCCTTCTTCAGCCTGGATAGCTTGACTCCAGTGATGTGGAGAGCCTGGGACTCACGTCTGAGCATACCCAGCACACTCGGGGTGAAAATTTCAAAAAACACAGTTGATGGACAGAATGCATAACAATGTCTTACATTCACCCAAGTACAAGGATCTGGGCCTGAATCTATCGTTTTTTTGCACTCCACACCACCCTAGGTCAGACTATGGCTATATGCAAATCAGCCTTGACACTGTGCCTCATGGGAACAGTCCAGCCCGAACTACCAAGCCATGTCTTTCCTAGACCGGAATCAAGCATCCAAGGACCGGTTTCTGGCTATCAGCCTTCTTCAGCCTGGATAGCTTGACTCCAGTGATGTGGAGAGCCTGGGACTCACGTCTGAGCATACCCAGCCCATTCGGGGTGAAAATTGCAAAAAACACAGTTGATGGACAGAATGCAGAACAATGTCTTGTATTCACCCCAGAACAAGGATCTGGGCCTAAATCCATCCTTTTTTTGCACTCCACACCACCCTAGGTCAGACAATGGCTATATGCAAGTCAGCCTTGACCCTGTGCCTCATGGGAACAGTCCAGCCCGAACTACCAAGCCATGTCTTTCCTAGACCGGAATCAAGCATCCAAGGACCGGTTTCTGGCTATCAGCCTTCTTCAGCCTGGATAGGTTGACTCCAGTGATGTGGAGAGCCTGGGACTCACGTCTGAGCATACCCAGCCCACTCAGGGTGAAAATTGCAAAAAACACAGTTGATGGACAGAATGCAGAACAATGTCTTACATTCACCCCAGTACAAGGATCTGGGCCTGAATCCATCGTTTTTTTGCACTCCACCCCACCCTAGGTCAGACAATGGCTAAATGCAAATCAGGCTTGACCCTGTGCCTCATGGGAACAGTCCAGCCCGAACTTCCAAGCCATGTCTTTCCTAGACTGGAATCAAGCATCCAAGGACCGGTTTCTGGCTATCAGCCTTCTTCAGCCTGGATAGCTTGACTCCAGTGATGTGGAGAGCCTGGGACTCACGTCTGAGCATACCCAGCCCACTCAGGGTGAAAATTGCAAAAAACGCAGTTGATGGACAGAATGCAGAACAATGTCTTACATTCACCCCAGTACACGGATCTGGGCCTGAATCCATCGTTTTTTTGCACTCCACACAACCCTAGGTCAGACAATGTCTATATGCAAATCAGGCTTGACCCTGTGCCTCATGGGAACAGTCCAGCCCGAACTACCAAGCCATGTCTTTCCTAGACCGGAATCAAGCTCCAAGGACCGGTTTCTGGCTATCAGCCTTCTTCTTCCTGGATAGCTTGACTCCAGTGATGTGGAGAGCCTGGGACTCATGTCTGAGCATACCCAGCCCACTCAGGGTGAAAATTGCAAAAAACACAGTTGATGGACAGAAAGCAGAACAATGTCTTACATTCACCCCAGTACAGGGATCTGGGCCTAAATCCATCGTTTTTTTGCACTCCACACCACCCTAGGTCAGACAATGGCTATATGCAAATCAGCCTTGACCATGTGCCTCATGGGAACAGTCCAGCCCGAACTACCAAGCCATGTCTTTCCTAGACCGGAATCAATCATACATGGACCGGTTTCTGGCTATCAGCCTTCTTCAGCCTGGATAGCTTGACTCCAGTGATGTGGAGAGCCTGGGACTCACGTCTGAGCATACCCAGCCCACTCGGGGTGAAAATTGCAAAAAACACAGTTGATGGACAGAATGCAGAACAATGTCTTACATTCACCCCAGTACAAGGATCTGGGCCTAAATCCATCGTTTTTATGCACTCCATACCACCCTAGGTCAGACAATGGCTATATGCAAATCAACTTTGACCCTGTGCCTCATGGGAACAGTCCAGCCCGAACTACCAAGTCATGTCTTTCCTAGACTGGAATCAAGCATCCAAGGACCGGTTTCTGGCTATCAGCCTTCTTCAGCCTGGATAGCTTGACTCCAGTGATGTGGAGAGCCTGGGACTCACGTCTGAGCATACCCAGCCCACTCAGGGTGAAAATTGCAAAAAACACAGTTGATGGACAGAATGCAGAACAATGTCTTACATTCACCGCAGTACAAGGATCTGGGCCTGAATCCATCGTTTTTTTGCACTCCACACCACCGTAGGTCAGACGATGGCTATATGCAAATCAGGCTTGACCCTGTGCCTCATGGGAACAGTCCAGCCCGAACTACCAAGCCATGTCTTTCCTAGACCGGAATCAAGCATCCAAGGACCGGTTTCTGGCTATCAGCCTTCTTCAGCCTGGATAGCTTGACTCCAGTGATGTGGAGAGCCTGGGACTCATGTCTGAGCATACCCAGCCCACTCAGGGTGAAAATTGCAAAAAACACTGTTGATGGACAGAAAGCAGAACAATGTCTTACATTCACCCCAGTACAAGGATCTGGGCCCAAATCCATCGTTTTTTTGCACTCCACACCACCCTAGGTCAGACAATGGCTATATGCAAATCAGCCTTGACCCTGTGCCTCATGGGAACAGTCCAGCCCGAACTACCAAGCCATGTCTTTCCTAGACCGGAATCAATCATCCAAGGACCGGTTTCTGGCTATCAGCCTTCTTCAGCCTGGATAGCTTGACTCCAGTGATGTGGAGAGCCTGGGACTCACGTCTGAGCATACCCAGCACACTCGGGGTGAAAATTTCAAAAAACACAGTTGATGGACAGAATGCATAACAATGTCTTACATTCACCCAAGTACAAGGATCTGGGCCTGAATCTATCGTTTTTTTGCACTCCACACCACCCTAGGTCAGACTATGGCTATATGCAAATCAGCCTTGACACTGTGCCTCATGGGAACAGTCCAGCCCGAACTACCAAGCCATGTCTTTCCTAGACCGGAATCAAGCATCCAAGGACCGGTTTCTGGCTATCAGCCTTCTTCAGCCTGGATAGCTTGACTCCAGTGATGTGGAGAGCCTGGGACTCACGTCTGAGCATACCCAGCCCATTCGGGGTGAAAATTGCAAAAAACACAGTTGATGGACAGAATGCAGAACAATGTCTTGTATTCACCCCAGAACAAGGATCTGGGCCTAAATCCATCCTTTTTTTGCACTCCACACCACCCTAGGTCAGACAATGGCTATATGCAAGTCAGCCTTGACCCTGTGCCTCATGGGAACAGTCCAGCCCGAACTACCAAGCCATGTCTTTCCTAGACCGGAATCAAGCATCCAAGGACCGGTTTCTGGCTATCAGCCTTCTTCAGCCTGGATAGGTTGACTCCAGTGATGTGGAGAGCCTGGGACTCACGTCTGAGCATACCCAGCCCACTCAGGGTGAAAATTGCAAAAAACACAGTTGATGGACAGAATGCAGAACAATGTCTTACATTCATCCCAGTACAAGGATCTGGGCCTGAATCCATCGTTTTTTTGCACTCCACCCCACCCTAGGTCAGACAATGGCTAAATGCAAATCAGGCTTGACCCTGTGCCTCATGGGAACAGTCCAGCCCGAACTTCCAAGCCATGTCTTTCCTAGACTGGAATCAAGCATCCAAGGACCAGTTTCTGGCTATCAGCCTTCTTCAGCCTGGATAGCTTGACTCCAGTGATGTGGAGAGCCTGGGACTCACGTCTGAGCATACCCAGCCCACTCAGGGTGAAAATTGCAAAAAACGCAGTTGATGGACAGAATGCAGAACAATGTCTTACATTCACCCCAGTACACGGATCTGGGCCTGAATCCATCGTTTTTTTGCACTCCACACAACCCTAGGTCAGACAATGTCTATATGCAAATCAGGCTTGACCCTGTGCCTCATGGGAACAGTCCAGCCCGAACTACCAAGCCATGTCTTTCCTAGACCGGAATCAAGCTCCAAGGACCGGTTTCTGGCTATCAGCCTTCTTCTTCCTGGATAGCTTGACTCCAGTGATGTGGAGAGCCTGGGACTCATGTCTGAGCATACCCAGCCCACTCAGGGTGAAAATTGCAAAAAACACAGTTGATGGACAGAAAGCAGAACAATGTCTTACATTCACCCCAGTACAGGGATCTGGGCCTAAATCCATCGTTTTTTTGCACTCCACACCACCCTAGGTCAGACAATGGCTATATGCAAATCAGCCTTGACCATGTGCCTCATGGGAACAGTCCAGCCCGAACTACCAAGCCATGTCTTTCCTAGACCGGAATCAATCATACATGGACCGGTTTCTGGCTATCAGCCTTCTTCAGCCTGGATAGCTTGACTCCAGTGATGTGGAGAGCCTGGGACTCACGTCTGAGCATACCCAGCCCACTCGGGGTGAAAATTGCAAAAAACACAGTTGATGGACAGAATGCAGAACAATGTCTTACATTCACCCCAGTACAAGGATCTGGGCCTAAATCCATCGTTTTTATGCACTCCATACCACCCTAGGTCAGACAATGGCTATATGCAAATCAACTTTGACCCTGTGCCTCATGGGAACAGTCCAGCCCGAACTACCAAGTCATGTCTTTCCTAGACTGGAATCAAGCATCCAAGGACCGGTTTCTGGCTATCAGCCTTCTTCAGCCTGGATAGCTTGACTCCAGTGATGTGGAGAGCCTGGGACTCACGTCTGAGCATACCCAGCCCACTCAGGGTGAAAATTGCAAAAAACACAGTTGATGGACAGAATGCAGAACAATGTCTTACATTCACCCCAGTACAAGGATCTGGGCCTGAATCCATCGTTTTTTTGCACTCCACACCACCGTAGGTCAGACGATGGCTATATGCAAATCAGGCTTGACCCTGTGCCTCATGGGAACAGTCCAGCCCGAACTACCAAGCCATGTCTTTCCTAGACCGGAATCAAGCATCCAAGGACCGGTTTCTGGCTATCAGCCTTCTTCAGCCTGGATAGCTTGACTCCAGTGATGTGGAGAGCCTGGGACTCATGTCTGAGCATACCCAGCCCACTCAGGGTGAAAATTGCAAAAAACACAGTTGATGGACAGAAAGCAGAACAATGTCTTACATTCACCCCAGTACAAGGATCTGGGCCTAAATCCATCGTTTTTTTGCACTCCACACCACCCTAGGTCAGACAATGGCTATATGCAAATCAGCCATGACCCTGTGCCTCATGGGAACAGTCCAGCCCGAACTACCAAGCCATGTCTTTCCTAGACCGGAATCAATCATCCAAGGACCGGTTTCTGGCTATCAGCCTTCTTCAGCCTGGATAGCTTGACTCCAGTGATGTGGAGAGCCTGGGACTCACGTCTGAGCATACCCAGCACACTCGGGGTGAAAATTTCAAAAAACACAGTTGATGGACAGAATGCATAACAATGTCTTACATTCACCCAAGTACAAGGATCTGGGCCTAAATCTATCGTTTTTTTGCACTCCACACCACCCTAGGTCAGACTATGGCTATATGCAAATCAGCCTTGACACTGTGCCTCATGGGAACAGTCCAGCCCGAACTACCAAGCCATGTCTTTCCTAGACCGGAATCAAGCATCCAAGGACCGGTTTCTGGCTATCAGCCTTCTTCAGCCTGGATAGCTTGACTCCAGTGATGTGGAGAGCCTGGGACTCACGTCTGAGCATACCCAGCCCATTCGGGGTGAAAATTGCAGAAAACACAGTTGATGGACAGAATGCAGAACAATGTCTTGCATTCACCCCAAAACAAGGATCTGGGCCTAAATCCATCCTTTTTTTGCACTCCACACCACCCTAGGTCAGACAATGGCTATATGCAAGTCAGCCTTGACCGAACAGTCCAGCCCGAACTACCAAGCCATGTCTTTCCTAGACCAGAATCAAGCATCCAAGGACCGGTTTCTGGCTATCAGCCGTCTTCAGCCTGGATAGCTTGACTCCAGTGATGTGGAGAGCCTGGGACTCACGTCTGAGCATACCCAGCCCACTCGGGGTGAAAATTGCAAAAAACACAGTTGATGGACAGAATGCAGAACAATGTCTTACATTCACCCCAGTACAAGGATCTGGGCCTAAATCCATCGTTTTTTTGCACTCCACACCACCCTAGGTCAGACAATGGCTATATGCAAATCAGCCTTGACCCTGTGCCTCATGGGAACAGTCCAGCCCGAACTACCAAGCCATGTCTTTCCTAGACCGGAATCAATCATCCAAGGACCGGTTTCTTGCTACCAGCCTTCTTCAGCCTGGATAGCTTGACTCCAGTGATGTGGAGAGCCTGGGACTCACGTCTGAGCATACCCAGCACACTCGGGGTGAAAATTTCAAAAAACACAGTTGATGGACAGAATGCATAACAATGTCTTACATTCACCCCAGTACAAGGATCTGGGCCTGAATCCATCATTTTTTTGCACTCCACACCACCCTAGGTCAGACAATGGCTATATGCAAATCAGGCTTGACCCTGTGCCTCATGGGAACAGTCCAGCCCGAACTACCAAGCCATGTCTTTCCTAGACCGGAATCAAGCTCCAAGGACCGGTTTTTGGCTATCAGCTTCTTCTTCATGGATAGCTTGACTCCAGTGATGTGGAGAGCCTGGGACTCATGTCTGAGCATACCCAGCCCACTCAGGGTGAAAATTGCAAAAAACACAGTTGATGGACAGAAAGCAGAACAATGTCTTACATTCACCCCAGTACAAGGATCTGGGCCTAAATCCATCGTTTTTTTGCACTCCACACCACCCTAGGTCAGACAATGGCTATATGCAAATCAGCCTTGACCATGTGCCTCATGGGAACAGTCCAGCCCGAACTACCAAGCCATGTCTTTCCTAGACCGGAATCAATCATACATGGACCGGTTTCTGGCTATCAGCCTTCTTCAGCCTGGATAGCTTGACTCCAGTGATGTGGAGAGCCTGGGACTCACGTCTGAGTATACCCAGCCCACTCAGGGTGAAAATTGCAAAAAACACAGTTGATGGACAGAATGCAGAACAATGTCTTACATTCAACCCAGTACAAGGATCTGGGCCTAAATCCATCGTTTTTATGCACTCCACACCACCCTAGGTCAGACAATGGCTATATGCAAATCAGCTTTGACCCTGTGCCTCATGGGAACAGTCCAGCCCGAACTACCAAGTCATGTCTTTCCTAGACTGGAATCAAGCATCCAAGGACCGGTTTCCGGCTATCAGCCTTCTCCACCCTGGATAGCTTGACTCTAGTGATGTGGAGAGCCTGGGACTCACGTCTGAGCATACCCAGCCCACTCAGGGTGAAAATTGCAAAAAACACAGTTGATGGACAGAATGCAGAACAATGTCTTACATTCACCCCAGTACAAGGATCTGGGCCTGAATCCATCGTTTTTTTGCACTCCACACCACCCTAGGTCAGACGATGGCTATATGCAAATCAGGCTTGACCCTGTGCCTCATGGGAACAGTCCAGCCCGAACTACCAAGCCATGTCTTTCCTAGACCGGAATCAAGCATCGAAGGACCGGTTTCTGGCTATCAGCCTTCTTCAGCCTGGATAGCTTGACTCCAGTGATGTGGAGAGCCTGGGACTCATGTCTGAGCATACCCAGCCCACTCAGGGTGAAAATTGCAAAAAACACAGTTGATGGACAGAAAGCAGAACAATGTCTTACATTCACCCCAGTACAAGGATCTGGGCCTAAATCCATCGTTTGTTTGCACTCCACACCACCCTAGGTCAGACAATGGCTATATGCAAATCAGCCTTGACCCTGTGCCTCATGGGAACAGTCCAGCCCGAACTACCAAGCCATGTCTTTCCTAGACCGGAATCAATCATCCAAGGACTAGTTTCTGCCTATCAGCCTTCTTCAGCCTGGATAGCTGGACTCCAGTGATGTGGAGAGCCTGGGACTCACGTCTGAGCATACCCAGCACACTCGGGGTGAAAATTTCAAAAAACACAGTTGATGGACAGAATGCATAACAATGTCTTACATTCACCCAAGTACACGGATCTGGGCCTAAATCTATCGTTTTTTTGCACTCCACACCACCCTAGGTCAGACTATGGCTATATGCAAATCAGCCTTGACACTGTGCCTCATGGGAACAGTCCAGCCCGAACTACCAAGCCATGTCTTTCCTAGACCGGAATCAAGCATCCAAGGACCGGTTTCTGGCTATCAGCCTTCTTCAGCCTGGATAGCTTGACTCCAGTGATGTGGAGAGCCTGGGACTCACGTCTGAGCATACCCTGCCCACTCGGGGTGAAAATTGCAAAAAACAGATTTGATGGACAGAATGCAGAACAATGTCTTACATTCACCCCAGTACAAGGATCTGGGCCTAAATCCATCGTTTTTTTGCACTCCACACCACCCTAGGTCAGACAATGGCCATATGCAAATCAGCCTTGACCCTGTGCCTCATGGGAACAGTCCAGCCCGAACTACCAAGTCATGTCTTTCCTAGACTGGAATCAAGCATCCAAGGACCGGTTTCTGGCTATCAGCCTTCTTCAGCCTGGATAGCTTGACTCCAGTGATGTGGAGAGCCTGGGACTCACGTCTGAGCATACCCAGCCCACTCACGGTGAAAATTGCAAAAAACACAGTTGATGGACAGAATGCAGAACAATGTCTTACATTCACCCCAGTACAAGGATCTGGGCCTGAATCCATCGTTTTTTTGAACTCCACACCACCCTAGGTCAGACAATGGCTATATGCAAATCAGGCTTGACCCTGTGCCTCATGGGAACAGTCCAGCCCGAACTACCAAGCCATGTCTTTCCTAGACCGGAATCAAGCTCCAAGGACCGGTTTCTGGCTATCAGCCTTCTTCTTCCTGGATAGCTTGACTCCAGTGATGTGGAGAGCCTGGGACTCATGTCTGAGCATACCCAGCCCACTCAGGGTGAAAATTGCAAAAAACACAGTTGATGGACAGAAAGCAGAACAATGTCTTACATTCACCCCAGTACAAGGATCTGGGCCTAAATCCATCGTTTTTTTGCACTCCACACCACCCTAGGTCAGACAATGGCTATATGCAAATCAGCCTTGACCATGTGCCTCATGGGAACAGTCCAGCCCAAACTACCAAGCCATGTCATTCCTAGACCGGAATCAATCATACATGGACCAGTTTCTGGCTATCAGCCTTCTTCAGCCTGGATAGCTTGACTCCAGTGATGTGGAGAGCCTGGGACTCACGTCTGAGCATACCCAGCCCACTCGGGGTGAAAATTGCAAAAAACACAGTTGATGGACAGAATGCAGAACAATGTCTTACATTCACTCCAGTACAAGGATCTGGGCCTAAATCCATCGTTTTTATGCACTCCACACCACCCTAGGTCAGACAATGGCTATATGCAAATCAACTTTGACCCTGTGCCTCATGGGAACAGTCCAGCCCGAACTACCAAGTCATGTCTTTCCTAGACTGGAATCAAGCATCCAAGGACCGGTTTCTGGCTATCAGCCTTCTTCAGCCTGGCTAGCTTGACTCCAGTGATGTGGAGAGCCTGGGACTCACGTCTGAGCATACCCAGCCCACTCAGGGTGAAAATAGCAAAAAACACAGTTGATGGACAGAATGCAGAACAATGTCTTACATTCACCCCAGTACAAGGATCTGGGCCTGAATCCATCGTTTTTTTGCACTCCACACCACCCTAGGTCAGACAATGGCTATATGCAAATCAACTTTGACCCTGTGCCTCATGGGAACAGTCCAGCCCGAACTACCAAGTCATGTCTTTCCTAGACTGGAATCAAGCATCCAAGGACCGGTTTCTGGCTATCAGCCTTCTTCAGCCTGGATAGCTTGACTCCAGTGATGTGGAGAGCCTGGGACTCACGTCTGAGCATACCCAGCCCACTCAGGGTGAAAATTGCAAAAAACACAGTTGATGGACAGAATGCAGAACAATGTCTTACATTCACCCCAGTACAAGGATCTGGGCCTGAATCCATCGTTTTTTTGCACTCCACACCACCGTAGGTCAGACGATGGCTATATGCAAATCAGGCTTGACCCTGTGCCTCATGGGAACAGTCCAGCCCGAACTACCAAGCCATGTCTTTCCTAGACCGGAATCAAGCATCCAAAGACCGGTTTCTGGCTATCAGCCTTCTTCAGCCTGGATAGCTTGACTCCAGTGATGTGGAGAGCCTGGGACTCACGTCTGAGCATACCCAGCCCACTCGGGGTGAAAATTGCAAAAAACACAGTTGATGGACAGAATGCATAACAATGTCTTACATTCACCCAAGTACAAGGATCTGGGCCTAAATGTATCGTTTTTTTGCACTCCACACCACCCTAGGTCAGACTATGGCTATATGCAAATCAGCCTTGACACTGTGCCTCATGGGAACAGTCCAGCCCGAACTACCAAGCCATGTCTTTCCTAGACCGGAATCAAGCATCCAAGGACCGGTTTCTGGCTATCAGCCTTCTTCAGCCTGGATAGCTTGACTCCAGTGATGTGGAGAGCCTGGGACTCACGTCTGAGCATACCCAGCCCATTCGGGGTGAAAATTGCAGAAAACACAGTTGATGGACAGAATGCAGAACAATGTCTTGCATTCACCCCAAAACAAGGATCTGGGCCTAAATCCATCCTTTTTTTGCACTCCACACCACCCTAGGTCAGACAATGGCTATATGCAAGTCAGCCTTGACCGAACAGTCCAGCCCGAACTACCAAGCCATGTCTTTCCTAGACCAGAATCAAGCATCCAAGGACCGGTTTCTGGCTATCAGCCGTCTTCAGCCTGGATAGCTTGACTCCAGTGATGTGGAGAGCCTGGGACTCACGTCTGAGCATACCCAGCCCACTCGGGGTGAAAATTGCAAAAAACACAGTTGATGGACAGAATGCAGAACAATGTCTTACATTCACCCCAGTACAAGGATCTGGGCCTAAATCCATCGTTTTTTTGCACTCCACACCACCCTAGGTCAGACAATGGCTATATGCAAATCAGCCTTGACCCTGTGCCTCATGGGAACAGTCCAGCCCGAACTACCAAGCCATGTCTTTCCTAGACCGGAATCAATCATCCAAGGACCGGTTTCTTGCTACCAGCCTTCTTCAGCCTGGATAGCTTGACTCCAGTGATGTGGAGAGCCTGGGACTCACGTCTGAGCATACCCAGCACACTCGGGGTGAAAATTTCAAAAAACACAGTTGATGGACAGAATGCATAACAATGTCTTACATTCACCCCAGTACAAGGATCTGGGCCTGAATCCATCATTTTTTTGCACTCCACACCACCCTAGGTCAGACAATGGCTATATGCAAATCAGGCTTGACCCTGTGCCTCATGGGAACAGTCCAGCCCGAACTACCAAGCCATGTCTTTCCTAGACCGGAATCAAGCTCCAAGGACCGGTTTTTGGCTATCAGCTTCTTCTTCATGGATAGCTTGACTCCAGTGATGTGGAGAGCCTGGGACTCATGTCTGAGCATACCCAGCCCACTCAGGGTGAAAATTGCAAAAAACACAGTTGATGGACAGAAAGCAGAACAATGTCTTACATTCACCCCAGTACAAGGATCTGGGCCTAAATCCATCGTTTTTTTGCACTCCACACCACCCTAGGTCAGACAATGGCTATATGCAAATCAGCCTTGACCATGTGCCTCATGGGAACAGTCCAGCCCGAACTACCAAGCCATGTCTTTCCTAGACCGGAATCAATCATACATGGACCGGTTTCTGGCTATCAGCCTTCTTCAGCCTGGATAGCTTGACTCCAGTGATGTGGAGAGCCTGGGACTCACGTCTGAGCATACCCAGCCCACTCAGGGTGAAAATTGCAAAAAACACAGTTGATGGACAGAATGCAGAACAATGTCTTACATTCAACCCAGTACAAGGATCTGGGCCTAAATCCATCGTTTTTATGCACTCCACACCACCCTAGGTCAGACAATGGCTATATGCAAATCAGCTTTGACCCTGTGCCTCATGGGAACAGTCCAGCCCGAACTACCAAGTCATGTCTTTCCTAGACTGGAATCAAGCATCCAAGGACCGGTTTCCGGCTATCAGCCTTCTCCACCCTGGATAGCTTGACTCTAGTGATGTGGAGAGCCTGGGACTCACGTCTGAGCATACCCAGCCCACTCAGGGTGAAAATTGCAAAAAACACAGTTGATGGACAGAATGCAGAACAATGTCTTACATTCACCCCAGTACAAGGATCTGGGCCTGAATCCATCGTTTTTTTGCACTCCACACCACCCTAGGTCAGACGATGGCTATATGCAAATCAGGCTTGACCCTGTGCCTCATGGGAACAGTCCAGCCCGAACTACCAAGCCATGTCTTTCCTAGACCGGAATCAAGCATCGAAGGACCGGTTTCTGGCTATCAGCCTTCTTCAGCCTGGATAGCTTGACTCCAGTGATGTGGAGAGCCTGGGACTCATGTCTGAGCATACCCAGCCCACTCAGGGTGAAAATTGCAAAAAACACAGTTGATGGACAGAAAGCAGAACAATGTCTTACATTCACCCCAGTACAAGGATCTGGGCCTAAATCCATCGTTTGTTTGCACTCCACACCACCCTAGGTCAGACAATGGCTATATGCAAATCAGCCTTGACCCTGTGCCTCATGGGAACAGTCCAGCCCGAACTACCAAGCCATGTCTTTCCTAGACCGGAATCAATCATCCAAGGACTAGTTTCTGCCTATCAGCCTTCTTCAGCCTGGATAGCTGGACTCCAGTGATGTGGAGAGCCTGGGACTCACGTCTGAGCATACCCAGCACACTCGGGGTGAAAATTTCAAAAAACACAGTTGATGGACAGAATGCATAACAATGTCTTACATTCACCCAAGTACACGGATCTGGGCCTAAATCTATCGTTTTTTTGCACTCCACACCACCCTAGGTCAGACTATGGCTATATGCAAATCAGCCTTGACACTGTGCCTCATGGGAACAGTCCAGCCCGAACTACCAAGCCATGTCTTTCCTAGACCGGAATCAAGCATCCAAGGACCGGTTTCTGGCTATCAGCCTTCTTCAGCCTGGATAGCTTGACTCCAGTGATGTGGAGAGCCTGGGACTCACGTCTGAGCATACCCTGCCCACTCGGGGTGAAAATTGCAAAAAACAGATTTGATGGACAGAATGCAGAACAATGTCTTACATTCACCCCAGTACAAGGATCTGGGCCTAAATCCATCGTTTTTTTGCACTCCACACCACCCTAGGTCAGACAATGGCCATATGCAAATCAGCCTTGACCCTGTGCCTCATGGGAACAGTCCAGCCCGAACTACCAAGTCATGTCTTTCCTAGACTGGAATCAAGCATCCAAGGACCGGTTTCTGGCTATCAGCCTTCTTCAGCCTGGATAGCTTGACTCCAGTGATGTGGAGAGCCTGGGACTCACGTCTGAGCATACCCAGCCCACTCACGGTGAAAATTGCAAAAAACACAGTTGATGGACAGAATGCAGAACAATGTCTTACATTCACCCCAGTACAAGGATCTGGGCCTGAATCCATCGTTTTTTTGAACTCCACACCACCCTAGGTCAGACAATGGCTATATGCAAATCAGGCTTGACCCTGTGCCTCATGGGAACAGTCCAGCCCGAACTACCAAGCCATGTCTTTCCTAGACCGGAATCAAGCTCCAAGGACCGGTTTCTGGCTATCAGCCTTCTTCTTCCTGGATAGCTTGACTCCAGTGATGTGGAGAGCCTGGGACTCATGTCTGAGCATACCCAGCCCACTCAGGGTGAAAATTGCAAAAAACACAGTTGATGGACAGAAAGCAGAACAATGTCTTACATTCACCCCAGTACAAGGATCTGGGCCTAAATCCATCGTTTTTTTGCACTCCACACCACCCTAGGTCAGACAATGGCTATATGCAAATCAGCCTTGACCATGTGCCTCATGGGAACAGTCCAGCCCAAACTACCAAGCCATGTCATTCCTAGACCGGAATCAATCATACATGGACCAGTTTCTGGCTATCAGCCTTCTTCAGCCTGGATAGCTTGACTCCAGTGATGTGGAGAGCCTGGGACTCACGTCTGAGCATACCCAGCCCACTCGGGGTGAAAATTGCAAAAAACACAGTTGATGGACAGAATGCAGAACAATGTCTTACATTCACTCCAGTACAAGGATCTGGGCCTAAATCCATCGTTTTTATGCACTCCACACCACCCTAGGTCAGACAATGGCTATATGCAAATCAACTTTGACCCTGTGCCTCATGGGAACAGTCCAGCCCGAACTACCAAGTCATGTCTTTCCTAGACTGGAATCAAGCATCCAAGGACCGGTTTCTGGCTATCAGCCTTCTTCAGCCTGGCTAGCTTGACTCCAGTGATGTGGAGAGCCTGGGACTCACGTCTGAGCATACCCAGCCCACTCAGGGTGAAAATAGCAAAAAACACAGTTGATGGACAGAATGCAGAACAATGTCTTACATTCACCCCAGTACAAGGATCTGGGCCTGAATCCATCGTTTTTTTGCACTCCACACCACCCTAGGTCAGACAATGGCTATATGCAAATCAACTTTGACCCTGTGCCTCATGGGAACAGTCCAGCCCGAACTACCAAGTCATGTCTTTCCTAGACTGGAATCAAGCATCCAAGGACCGGTTTCTGGCTATCAGCCTTCTTCAGCCTGGATAGCTTGACTCCAGTGATGTGGAGAGCCTGGGACTCACGTCTGAGCATACCCAGCCCACTCAGGGTGAAAATTGCAAAAAACACAGTTGATGGACAGAATGCAGAACAATGTCTTACATTCACCCCAGTACAAGGATCTGGGCCTGAATCCATCGTTTTTTTGCACTCCACACCACCGTAGGTCAGACGATGGCTATATGCAAATCAGGCTTGACCCTGTGCCTCATGGGAACAGTCCAGCCCGAACTACCAAGCCATGTCTTTCCTAGACCGGAATCAAGCATCCAAAGACCGGTTTCTGGCTATCAGCCTTCTTCAGCCTGGATAGCTTGACTCCAGTGATGTGGAGAGCCTGGGACTCATGTCTGAGCATACCCAGCCCACTCAGGGTGAAAATTGCAAAAAACACAGTTGATGGACAGAAAGCAGAACAATGTCTTACATTCACCCCAGTACAAGGATCTGGGCCTAAATCCATCGTTTTTTTGCACTCCACACCACCCTTGGTCAGACAATGGCTATATGCAAATCAGCCTTGACCCTGTGCCTCATGGGAACAGTCCAGCCCGAACTACCAAGCCATGTCTTTCCTAGACCGGAATCAATCATCCAAGGACCGGTTTCTGGCTATCAGCCTTCTTCAGCCTGGATAGCTTGACTCCAGTGATGTGGAGAGCCTGGGACTCACGTCTGAGCATACCCAGCACACTCGGGGTGAAAATTTCAAAAAACACAGTTGATGGACAGAATGCATAACAATGTCTTACATTCACCCAAGTACAAGGATCTGGGCCTGAATCTATCGTTTTTTTGCACTCCACACCACCCTAGGTCAGACTATGGCTATATGCAAATCAGGCTTGACCCTGTGCCTCATGGGAACAGTCCAGCCCGAACTACCAAGCCATGTCTTTCCTAGACCGGAATCAAGCATCCAAGGACCGGTTTCTGGCTATCAGCCTTCTTCAGCCTGGATAGCTTGACTCCAGTGATGTGGAGAGCCTGGGACTCACGTCTGAGCATACCCAGCCCATTCGGGGTGAAAATTGCAAAAACACAGTTGATAGACAGAATGCAGAACAATGTCTTGTATTCACCCCAGAACAAGGATCTGGGCCTAAATCCATCCTTTTTTTGCACTCCACACCACCCTAGGTCAGACAATGGCTATATGCAAGTCAGCCTTGACCCTATGCCTCATGGGAACAGTCCAGCCCGAACTACCAAGCCATGTCTTTCCTAGACCGGAATCAAGCATCCAAGGACCGGTTTCTGGCTATCAGCCTTCTTCAGCCTGGATAGCTTGACTCCAGTGATGTGGAGAGCCTGGGACTCACGTCTGAGCATACCCAGCCCACTCAGGGTGAAAATTGCAAAAAACACAGTTGATGGACAGAATGCAGAACAATGTCTTACATTCACCCCAGTACAAGGATCTGGGCCTGAATCCATCGTTTTTTTGCACTCAACCCCACCCTAGGTCAGACAATGGCTAAATGCAAATCAGGCTTGACCCTGTGCCTCATGGGAACAGTCCAGCCCGAACTTCCAAGCCATGTCTTTCCTAGACCGGAATCAAGCATCCAAGGACCGGTTTCTGGCTATCAGCCTTCTTCAGCCTGGATAGCTTGACTCCAGTGATGTGGAGAGCCTGGGGCTCATGTCTGAGCATACCCAGCCCACTCGGGGTGAAAATTGCAAAAAACACAGTTGATGGACAGAATGCAGAACAATGTCTTACATTCACCCCAGTACAAGGATCTGGGCCTGAATTCATCGTTTTTTTGCACTCCACCCCACCCTAGGTCAGACAATGGCTATATGCAAATCAGGCTTGACCCTGTGCCTCATGGGAACAGTCTAGCCCGAACTTCCAAGCCATGTCTTTCCTAGACTGGAATCAAGCATCCAAGGACCGGTTTCTGGCTATCAGCCTTCTTCAGCCTGGATAGCTTGACTCCAGTGATGTGGAGAGCCTGGGACTCACGTCTGAGCATACCCAGCCCACACAGGGTGAAAATTGCAAAAAACGCAGTTGATGGACAGAATGCAGAACAATGTCTTACATTCACCCCAGTACAAGGATCTGGGCCTGAATCCATCGTTTTTTGCACTCCACACAACCCTAGGTCAGACAATGGCTATATGCAAATCAGGCTTGACCCTGTGCATCATGGGAACAGTCCATCCCGAACTACCAAGCCATGTCTTTCCTAGACCGGAATCAATCATACATGGACCGGTTTCTGGCTATCAGCCTTCTTCAGCCTGGATAGCTTGACTCCAGTGATGTGGAGAGCCTGGGACTCACGTCTGAGCATACCCAGCCCACTCGGGGTCAAAATTGCAAAAAACACAGTTGATGGACAGAATGCAGAACAATGTCTTACATTCACCCCAGTACAAGGATCTGGGCCTGAATTCATCGTTTTTTTGCACTCCACCCCACCCTAGGTCAGACAATGGCTATATACAAATCAGGCTTGACCCTGTGCCTCATGGGAACAGTCCAGCCCGAACCTCCAAGCGATGTCTTTCCTAGACCGGAATCAAGCATCCAAGGACCGGTTTCTGGCTATCAGCCTTCTTCAGCCTGGATAGCTTGACTCCAGTGATGTGGAGAGCCTGGGACTCATGTCTGAGCATACCCAGCCCACTCAGGGTGAAAATTGCAAAAAACACAGTTGATGGACAGAAAGCAGAACAATGTCTTACATTCACCCCAGTACAAGGATCTGGGCCTAAATCCATCGTTTTTTTGCACTCCACACCACCCTAGGTCAGACAATGGCTATATGCAAATCAGCCTTGACCCTGTGCCTCATGGGAACAGTCCAGCCCGAACTACCAAGCCATGTCTTTCCTAGACCGGAATCAATCATCCAAGGACCGGTTTCTTGCTACCAGCCTTCTTCAGCCTGGATAGCTTGACTCCAGTGATGTGGAGAGCCTGGGACTCACGTCTGAGCATACCCAGCACACTCGGGGTGAAAATTTAAAAAAACACAGTTGATGGACAGAATGCATAACAATGTCTTACATTCACCCCAGTACAAGGATCTGGGCCTGAATCCATCGTTTTTTTGCACTCCACACCACCCTAGGTCAGACAATGGCTATATGCAAATCAGGCTTGACCCTGTGCCTCATGGGAACAGTCCAGCCCGAACTACCAAGCCATGTCTTTCCTAGACCGGAATCAAGCTCCAAGGACCGGTTTTTGGCTATCAGCCTTCTTCTTCCTGGATAGCTTGACTCCAGTGATGTGGAGAGCCTGGGACTCATGTCTGAGCATACCCAACCCACTCAGGGTGAAAATTGCAAAAAACACAGTTGATGGACAGAAAGCAGAACAATGTCTTACATTCACCCCAGTACAAGGATCTGGGCCTAAATCCATCGTTTTTTTGCACTCCACACCATCCAGGTCAGACAATGGCTATATGCAAATCAGCCTTGACCATGTGCCTCATGGGAACAGTCCAGCCCGAACTACCAAGCCATGTCTTTCCTAGACCGGAATCAATCATACATGGACCCGTTTCTGGCTATCAGCCTTCTTCAGCCTGGATAGCTTGACTCCAGTGATGTGGAGAGCCTGGGACTCACGTCTGAGCATACCCAGCCCACTCGGGGTGAAAATTGCAAAAAACACAGTTGATGGACAGAATGCAGAACAATGTCTTACATTCACCCCAGTACAAGGATCTGGGCCTAAATCCATCGTTTTTATGCACTCCACACCACCCTAGGTCAGACAATGGCTATATGCAAATCAGCTTTGACCCTGTGCCTCATGGGAACAGTCCAGCCCGAACTACCAAGTCATGTCTTTCCTAGACTGGAATCAAGCATCCAAGGACCGGTTTCCGGCCATCAGCCTTCTCCACCCTGGATAGCTTGACTCCAGTGATGTGGAGAGCCTGGGACTCACGTCTGAGCATACCCAGCCCACTCAGAGTGAAAATTGCAAAAAACACAGTTGATGGACAGAATGCAGAACAATGTCTTACATTCACCCCAGTACAAGGATCTGGGCCTGAATCCATCGTTTTTTTGCACTCCACACCACCCTAGGTCAGACGATGGCTATATGCAAATCAGGCTTGACCCTGTGCCTCATGGGAACAGTCCAGCCCGAACTACCAAGCCATGTCTTTCCTAGACCGGAATCAAGCATCGAAGGACCGGTTTCTGGCTATCAGCCTTCTTCAGCCTGGATAGCTTGACTCCAGTGATGTGGAGAGCCTGGGACTCATGTCTGAGCATACCCAGCCCACTCAGGGTGAAAATTGCAAAAAACACAGTTGATGGACAGAAAGCAGAACAATGTCTTACATTCACCCCAGTACAAGGATCTGGGCCTAAATCCATCGTTTTTTTGCACTCCACACCACCCTAGGTCAGACAATGGCTATATGCAAATCAGCCTTGACCCTGTGCCTCATGGGAACAGTCCAGGCCGAACTACCAAGCCATGTCTTTCCTAGACCGGAATCAATCATCCAAGGACTAGTTTCTGCCTATCAGCCTTCTTCAGCCTGGATAGCCGGACTCCAGTGATGTGGAGAGCCTGGGACTCACGTCTGAGCATACCCAGCACACTCGGGGTGAAAATTTCAAAAAACACAGTTGATGGACAGAATGCATAACAATGTCTTACATTCACCCAAGTACAAGGATCTGGGCCTGAATCTATCGTTTTTTTGCACTCCACACCACCCTAGGTCAGACTATGGCTATATGCAAATCAGCCTTGACACTGTGCCTCATGGGAACAGTCCAGCCCGAACTACCAAGCCATGTCTTTCCTAGACCGGAATCAAGCATCCAAGGACCAGTTTCTGGCTATCAGCCTTCTTCAGCCTGGATAGCTTGACTCCAGTGATGTGGAGAGCCTGGGACTCACGTCTGAGCATACCCAGCCCACTCGGGGTGAAAATTGCAAAAAACACAGTTGATGGACAGAATGCAGAACAATGTCTTACATTCACCCCAGTACAAGGATCTGGGCCTGAATCCATCATTTTTTTGCACTCCACCCCACCCTAGGTCAGACAATGGCTATATGCAATTCAGGCTTGACCCTGTGCCTCATGGGAACAGTCCAGCCCGAACTACCAAGCCATGTCTTTCCTAGACCGGAATCAATCATCCAAGGACCGGTTTCTTGCTACCAGCCTTCTTCAGCCTGGATAGCTTGACTCCAGTGATGTGGAGAGCCTGGGACTCACGTCTGAGCATACCCAGCACACTCGGGGTGAAAATTTCAAAAAACACAGTTGATGGACAGAATGCATAACAATGTCTTACATTCACCCCAGTACAAGGATCTGGGCCTGAATCCATCGTTTTTTTGCACTCCACACCACCCTAGGTCAGACAATGGCTATATGCAAATCAGGCTTGACCCTGTGCCTCATGGGAACAGTCCAGCCCGAACTACTAAGCCATGTCTTTCCTAGACCGGAATCAAGCTCCAAGGACCGGTTTTTGGCTATCAGCCTTCTTCTTCCTGGATAGCTTGACTCCAGTGATGTGGAGAGCCTGGGACTCATGTCTGAGCATACCCAGCCCACTCAGGGTGAAAATTGCAAAAAACACAGTTGATGGACAGAAAGCAGAACAATGTCTTACATTCACCCCATTACAAGGATCTGGGCCTAAATCCATCGTTTTTTTGCACTCCACACCACCCTAGGTCAGACAATGGCTATATGCAAATCAGCCTTGACCATGTGCCTCATGGGAACAGTCCAGCCCGAACTACCAAGCCATGTCTTTCCTAGACCGGAATCAATCATACATGGACCGGTTTCTGGCTATCAGCCTTCTTCAGCCTGGATAGCTTGACTCCAGTGATGTGGAGAGCCTGGGACTCACGTCTGAGCATACCCAGCCCACTCGGGGTGAAAATTGCAAAAAACACAGTTGATGGACAGAATGCAGAACAATGTCTTACATTCACCCCAGTACAAGGATCTGGGCCTAAATCCATCGTTTTTATGCACTCCACACCACCCTAGGTCAGACAATGGCTATATGCAAATCAGCTTTGACCCTGTGCCTCATGGGAACAGTCCAGCCCGAACTACCAAGTCATGTCTTTCCTAGACTGGAATCAAGCATCCAAGGACCGGTTTCCGGCCATCAGCCTTCTCCACCCTGGATAGCTTGACTCCAGTGATGTGGAGAGCCTGGGACTCACGTCTGAGCATACCCAGCCCACTCAGAGTGAAAATTGCAAAAAACACAGTTGATGGACAGAATGCAGAACAATGTCTTACATTCACCCCAGTACAAGGATCTGGGCCTGAATCCATCGTTTTTTTGCACTCCACACCACCCTAGGTCAGACGATGGCTATATGCAAATCAGGCTTGACCCTGTGCCTCATGGGAACAGTCCAGCCCGAACTACCAAGCCATGTCTTTCCTAGACCGGAATCAAGCATCGAAGGACCGGTTTCTGGCTATCAGCCTTCTTCAGCCTGGATAGCTTGACTCCAGTGATGTGGAGAGCCTGGGACTCATGTCTGAGCATACCCAGCCCACTCAGGGTGAAAATTGCAAAAAACACAGTTGATGGACAGAAAGCAGAACAATGTCTTACATTCACCCCAGTACAAGGATCTGGGCCTAAATCCATCGTTTTTTTGCACTCCACACCACCCTAGGTCAGACAATGGCTATATGCAAATCAGCCTTGACCCTGTGCCTCATGGGAACAGTCCAGCCCGAACTACCAAGCCATGTCTTTCCTAGACCGGAATCAATCATCCAAGGACTAGTTTCTGCCTATCAGCCTTCTTCAGCCTGGAAAGCTGGACTCCAGTGATGTGGAGAGCCTGGGACTCACGTCTGAGCATACCCAGCACACTCGGGGTGAAAATTTCAAAAAACACAGTTGATGGACAAAATGCATAACAATGTCTTACATTCACCCAAGTACAAGGATCTGGGCCTGAATCTATCGTTTTTTTGCACTCCACACCACCCTAGGTCAGACTATGGCTATATGCAAATCAGCCTTGACACTGTGCCTCATGGGAACAGTCCAGCCCGAACTACCAAGCCATGTCTTTCCTAGACCGGAATCAAGCATCCAAGGACCGGTTTCTGGCTATCAGCCTTCTTCAGCCTGGATAGCTTGACTCCAGTGATGTGGAGAGCCTGGGACTCACGTCTGAGCATACCCAGCCCACTCGGGGTGAAAATTGCAAAAAACACAGTTGATGGACAGAATGCAGAACAATGTCTTACATTCACCCCAGTACAAGGATCTGGGCCTGAATCCATCGTTTTTTTGCACTCCACCCCACCCTAGTTCAGACAATGGCTATATGCAATTCAGGCTTGACCCTGTGCCTCATGGGAACAGTCCAGCCCGAACTACCAAGCCATGTCTTTCCTAGACCGGAATCAAGCATCCAAGGACCGGTTTCTGGCTATCAGCCTTCTTCAGCCTGGATAGCTTGACTCCAGTGATGTGGAGAGCCTGGGACTCATGTCTGAGCATACCCAGCCCACTCAGGGTGAAAATTGCAAAAAACACAGTTGATGGACAGAAAGCAGAACAATGTCTTACATTGACCCCAGTACAAGGATCTGGGCCTAAATCCATCGTTTTTTTGCATTCCACACCACCCTAGGTCAGACAATGGCTATATGCAAATCAGCCTTGACCCTGTGCCTCATGGGAACAGTCCAGCCCGAACTACCAAGCCATGTCTTTCCTAGACCGGAATCAATCATCCAAGGACCGGTTTCTGGCTACCAGCCTTCTTCAGCCTGGATAGCTTGACTCCAGTGATGTGGAGAGCCTGGGACTCACGTCTGAGCATACCCAGCACACTCGGGGTGAAAATTTCAAAAAACACAGTTGATGGACAGAATGCATAACAATGTCTTACATTCACCCCAGTACAAGGATCTGGGCCTGAATCTATCGTTTTTTTGCACTCCACACCACCCTAGGTCAGACAATGGCTATATGCAAATCAGCCTTGACACTGTGCCTCATGGGAACAGTCCAGCCCGAACTACCAAGCCATGTCTTTCCTAGACCGGAATCAAGCATCCAAGGACCGGTTTCTGGCTATCAGCCTTCTTCAGCCTGGATAGCTTGACTCCAGTGATGTGGAGAGCCTGGGACTCACGTCTGAGCATACCCAGCCCACTCGGGGTGAAAATTGCAAAAAACACAGTTGATGGACAGAATGCAGAACAATGTCTTGCATTCACCCCAGAACAAGGATCTGGGCCTAAATCCATCCTTTTTTTGCACTCCACACCACCCTAGGTCAGACAATGGCTATATGCAAGTCAGCCTTGACCCTGTGCCTCATGGGAACAGTCCAGCCCGAACTACCAAGCCATGTCTTTCATAGACCGGAATCAAGCATCCAAGGACCGGTTTCTGGCTATCAGCCTTCTTCAGCCTGGATAGCTTGACTCCAGTGATGTGGAGAGCCTGGGACTCACGTCTGAGCATACCCAGCCCACTCGGGGTGAAAATTGCAAAAAACACAGTTGATGGACAGAATGCAGAACAATGTCTTACATTCACCCCAGTACAAGGATCTGGGCCTAAATCCATCGTTTTTTTACACTCCACACCACCCTAGGTCAGACAATGGCTATATGCAAATCAGCCTTGACCCTGTGCCTCATGGGAACAGTCCAGCCCGAACTACCAAGTCATGTCTTTCCTAGACTGGAATCAAGCATCCAAGGACCGGGTTCTGGCTATCAGCCTTCTTCAGCCTGGATAGCTTGACTCCAGTGATGTGGAGAGCCTGGGACTCACGTCTGAGCATACCCAGCCCACTCAGGGTGAAAATTGCAAAAAACACAGTTGATGGACAGAATGCAGAGCAATGTCTTACATTCACCCCAGTACAAGGATCTGGGCCTGAATCCATCATTTTTTTGCACTCCACACCACCCTAGGTCAGACAATGGCTATATGCAAATCAGGCTTGACCCTGTGCCTCATGGGAACAGTCCAGCCCGAACTACCAAGCCATGTCTTTCCTAGACCGGAATCAAGCATCCAAGGACCGGTTTCTGGCTATCAGCCTTCTTCAGCCTGGATAGCTTGACTCCAGTGATGTGGAGAGCCTGGGACTCATGTCTGAGCATACCCAGCCCACTCAGGGTGAAAATTGCAAAAAACACAGTAGATGGACAGAAAGAAAAACAATGTCTTACATTCACCCCAGTACAAGGATCTGGGCCTAAATCCATCGGTTTTTATGCACTCCACACCACCCTAGGTCAGACAATGGCTATATGCAAATCAGCCTTGACCCTGTGCCTCATGGGCAGAGTCCAGCCCGAACTACCAAGCCATGTCTTTCCTAGACCGGAATCAATCATCCAAGGACCGGTTTCTGGCTATCAGCCTTCTTCAGCCTGGATAGCTTGACTCCAGTGATGTGGAGAGCCTGGGACTCACGTCTGAGCATACCCAGCCCACTCGGGGTGAAAATTGCAAAAAACACAGTTGATGGACAGAATGCAGAACAATGTCTTACATTCACCCCAGTACAAGGATCTGGGCCTAAATCCATCGTTGTTTTGCACTCCACACCACCCTAGGTCAGACAATGGCTATATGAAAATCAGCCTTGACCCTATGCCTCATGGGAACAGTCCAGCCCGAACTACCAAGCCATGTCTTTCCTAGACCGGAATCAAGCATCCAAGGACCGGTTTCTGGCTATCAGCTTTCTTCAGCCTGAATAGCTTGACTCCAGTGATGTGGAGAGCCTGGGACTCACGTCTGAGCATACTCAGCCCACTCGGGGTGAAAATTGCAAAAAACACAGTTGATGGACAGAATGCAGAACAGTGTCTTACATTCACCCCAGTACAAGGATCTGGGCCTAAATCCATCGTTTTTTTGCACTCCACACCACCCTAGGTCAGACGATGGCTATATGCAAATCAGCCTTGACCCTGTGCCTCATGGGAACAGCCCAGCCCGAACTACCAAGCCATGTGTTTCCTAGACCAGAATCAAGCATCCAAGGACCGGTTTCTGGCTATCAGCCTTCTTCAGCCTGGATAGCTTGACTACAGTGATGTGGCACAGGGTCAAGGCTGATTTGCATATGGCCATGTCTGAACTGGGGTGGTGTGGAGTGCAAAAAATTATGGATTTAGGCCCAGATCTCTGTACTGGTGTGAATGTATGACATTGTTCTACATTCTGTCCATCAACTGTTATTTTTACATTTGTCACCCCGAGTGGGAAGGGTATGCTTACACGTGAGTCCCGTTCTCTCCACGCCACTGGAGTCAAGCTATCCTGGCTGATGACGGCTGATAGCCAGAAACCGGTCCTAGGATGCTTGATTCCGGTCCAGGGAAGACATGGCCTGGCAGTTCGGGCTGCACTGTTCCCATGAGGCACAGGGTCAAGTCTGATTTGCATATGGCCATATCTGAACTGGGGCGGTGTGGAGTGCAAAAAACGATGGATTTAGGCCCAGATCTCTGTACTGGGGTGAATGTATGACATTGTTCTACATTCTGTCCATCAACTGTTATTTTTGCATTTGTCACCCCGAGTGGGAAGGGTATGCTCAGACGTGAGTCCCGTGCTCTCCACGCCACTGGAGTCAAGCTATCCTGGCTGATGACGGCTGATAGCCAGAAACTGGTCCTAGGATGCTTGATTCCGGTCCAGGGAAGACATGGCTTGGCAGTTCGGGCTGGACTGTTCCCATGAGGCACAGGGTCAAGGCTGATTTGCATATGGCCATGTCTGAACTGGGGTGGTGTGGAGTGCAAAAAACAATGAATTTAGGCCCATATCTCTGTACTGGGGTGATTGTATGACATTGTTCTACATTCTGTCCATCAACTGTTATTATTTGTGCTCTGTTTATGTTTCATTCAAGTTGTGAAGGATGCGCGTTTCAGCCAGTCTACTCTGCTTACGCTTACAGGGAGGGAACTAGAATCCCTACATGTCCCAGGTCTTCCCTGTAGTGATTTGCTTATCACAGATCTAGTGGTCAACTACCGATGTAGCCAGTTTACCAGCAACAGCTTCCGCAAAAAACATCATCACGAATGAGAGCGACAATTAACACTAATGATAGTAGGCATTCCCATGCAAAAAAATTACGAAAACACCACTTCCCGATATTCTCAATGCCCAGCCAAATCTGCGATGTGATCCAAAAACATGCGATAAGCCGCGTTAGCAGTAAGAATTTAACATCTGCTTTTTACTGGTGTAAAGAAGGATGACTACCTACAGTGTAAAAGGGAGCCCAGCCCAGCGCCACATCTGAAGACTAACATATGTCATAGAGCTACTGATCATGCAGCTCCGACACCCATGAAGGTCACAACACCCACTGCCACCACCCCCAGGACCTCACCCCAGACCACCCCACCCTCCTACTACCTCCTACTACCACTGAGGCAGTGCAGAACAGGAGAGCGAACGTTCCCAAAACAGCATGGCCCCTCACCCACACAATAGTTGAATGTTGGGAGACGTGGCAACCAAGTATGTGTGAAGGAGGCAAGTCACTGATCAATAACAATGCACACAATGCCAAGTGTAGCGGTGATGTGCTGGACAGACCTCACTATGCAGAGCACAGACCTCTCCATGGGTACATGTACTGCTGGTGCTTGTAGTGTTGATGGACAATGGACGCAACTATGTTAACTCAGTCAGTGGCGAAGATCTCATTCATGTAGCTGTGTCATCCCCTGTAAGCAGAAGCGGAAGCGGAGTGGGCTGGTCCAACGTACGCCACTGCAGCGTACGAGTGTGGATAAATTGCCATGGACTCTGGGCGTGGTTCACTTCTGGTAAGGCCAATGAGTCTGCCAGAGTGGCGACCCTCACCCTGCCATGAGGCCGCAGCCATGACCGCCGCCGGCCTCCTCGACACAGGCCCCCTGTGAACCCAGCGGCACAGCACCACAGAGTTGTGTCTGTAAAGACTACATCCTTTGATGTACACTGCGGACAGCAGGGCTCACAATTCAGATCGAGTCATAATTGCAGATGATGCAGTCCAGTAGGCAATAGACATTGTTCCCAGTGCGTCCCGCCCGGAGCAAGCATCATTGCAGGCTGCGCACACGCTCAATGCTTCTGGTGCACTTGCTGACCCGTGCCTCCGGCCTACACTGCGGACAGCAGGGTTCACAATTCAGATCGAGTCGCGATTGCAGATTACGCAGTCCAGTAGGCAACAGACATTGCTACCAGTGCGGCCTGCCCAGACCACGCATCATCGCTGGTTGCGCACATGCTGAGTTCTTCAGGTGCCACTACCTCAGTGCACCACAAGCCACTGCCACGTAGCTTCATTTAGGCAGAATTCTTTAGTCTAAAGACATTGCTCCCAATGCGCCCTCCCCGGACCACGCATCATCGCAGGCTTCGCACACGCTGAGTGCTTCAGGTGCCACTAACTGTGCAGCTCAACTCAATGCCATGTGGCCGTGGGCCCTTGCTGACCGCTGCCTCCGGCCTACACTGCGGACAGCAGGGCTCACAATTCAGATCGAGTCGCAATTGCAGATGACGCAGTACAGTGCACAACAGACACTGCTCCCAGTGCGGCCCACCCGGAACACGCATCAATCTTGGCTGCACACACACGGAGTGCTCCAAGTGCCACTAATTCTGTTCTGCTCAAGTGAACGCCACATGGCTGTTGGCCCTTGCTGACTGCTGCCTCCGGCCTACAATGTGGTCAGCAGGGCTGACTCCCATCTGACTTTAAAAGAGAGCATTTTATTGGTTCATAAGGTTTCCGATTCTAACAGTTGAAGGACCCCACCCATTTTAGTCATTCTCTCTGGAGCTTCACAGTAGAGACACCTGTTGTGTTTGTGCAGCTAGTCTGTAAATGTTTTGGGTGTTTTTTGAAAAAATGTATGAATGGCTTCTTCCAATCCTCAGCAATAACATACTTCTGATGAAGAAGAGATAGAAGAACCACCTTCCAAAAACAGACCAGAATCCATTGTGTGGAAATTTTTCACCAGATGGTGAAAAGAGAGTCAACACAAGGAAGGTCAGTTGTAGTCTCTGTCCATGGATTTTTTCTAGAGGCAGTGACAAAAAATACTCTTGTGGCACGTCGAGCATGAACAAGCACCTCAAGACAATCCACCCCCAGACATTTTGCATGGTAGCAGATGCGACGTGCACAAACACAATATGTAACAAGATGACCAGGGAGCTGGTCCCAGCACTTTCTGAAGCGTCAAGTACATCATCTCGAGGGCCGGACATACGCTGTTGGCCCTTGCTGACCGCTGCTTCTAGCCTACACTTAGGTCAGCAGGGCTGACAATTCAGATGGAGACACAATTGCAGATGACGCAGTCCAGTAGGCAACAGACATTGCTCCCAGTGTGGCCCTCCCGGAACACGCATCATCGCTGGCTGTGCACACGTTGAGTGCTTCAGGTGCCATTGACTCTGTGTGGCTCAACTCAATGCCATGTGCCTGTGGGCCCTTGCTGACCTCTTCCTCTGGATACACTGCAGTCAGCAGGGCTCACAATTTAAATTCAGTCTTGATTAATTAATTTCAGAGTCTAATAGGCAACTAACTATAACACCTTTGAAACCTACATATTTTGACAATGTATTCCATACATATTTCATCTTTTGTTCCATACGCCTACACTGCGGTAAGCAGGGCTCACAATGCGAATTCAATCTTGATTTATTAATTACAGAGTCCAGTAGGCAACAGACATTGCATCCACTCTGGCCTGCCCGCACGACGCATCATCGCTGGCTGCGCCAGGCTGAGTGCTTCAAGTGCCACTAAATCTGTGCAGTTCAAGTCAATGCCACATTGCTGTGGGCCCTTGCTGACCGCTGCCTCCGACTACACTGCGGTCAGCAGGGCTCACAATTCAGATTCAAATCACGATTGCAGATGACGCAGTCCAGTAGGCAAAAGACATTGCTCCCAGTGCGGACCCCCTGACCAGGCCTTGGGGGTCAGGGTGTTTCTACCCGGCCCCCTTTTCTTGTTTTTAAAAAATTTCTTTCACAGTTTTCTTGTGACTTGGTTCTACCGAGTCACAAGATGGCTGCCAACACTTCCTGGTTTGCAGTTTTGGTAGCCAATCACAGTGAAGCTCGTGTTCGGGAGGGTTCGCGAACCCACTGCTGCCGTAGATATCAAAACTTTTTCTTGTTCAAATTTCTCATATGGCCGGGATGCCTGTCACCCCCTCCCAACACAATCCCCAAGGATGGGAAGACGGACGCAGTTCTGAACTTTTGGAAGGCGGGAGGGAGTTACCCTCCCGGCCGTATTTATTAAAATATGAAACAAAATTAAAACATTAAATAAAAGTTTCATATCATGTACAATTTTCATTTACATTCCGATGCAGACATGTCCATTGGCTAACCTTAACAAGTCTCTAATACAAAGGTTTTCCTAGCCGAGTCTAACATCCTGCAAATCATACTTTCTAAATTAAAATTGTACACCCTAGCATTACGGGCCAACGGCAAGGTCGCAACCGGTGTCAGATCCCTACTACCAAAACTCTTGCCCTCACGGTGTGAGTGGCGGCCGCGCAGAGGACTATACCCTCTGTGCCAACTCCAATTTCCCTTGTCTTGTTGGGGGCCCCCCATTTAAACTCGACGCCATCTTAAAGGTCGTCCGAGGACCCGTGTGAGGTGTCTGTAAGAAGGCAGCGTGGACTCCCCCCCCCACCCCACACTGTCTATCACATCCGCCGTCGCGGATATCCGGGCCCCGGGAAATTCGTAGGAGGGGCCTATGGCAGTCCTCCTCTAGGCGACCCATAGTTAGTGGGTGCCGCCTCCCCGTGGGAGGGGCCAATGGCCACCTCCCCCCGGGCGCTCCCATCCATAGTGGGTGGCGCCCCCCTCTAGGGACCTTGAAATTACTGCTCACCGATCATGACCTTACCGCCCGACCAAAAAATAAATACGACATTTGGTTACCTATTAAGGGAGAAAAACATCCTCGTCTACTTGCAACATTTGTTTATTCTACAAGAAAACAGTACCTTCAGACAGAAGTCATATCACTAAACTAGACCTTCATATACCGCTAAACAGAGGGAAGAAGATGTTATCAGAGAAAAAGACTTTATTGCAGAACTAATATTGCCATAAGGGGCTGGTGGGTGGGTCAAAATTGCTCCTTGTTCCGTCGAGGGCTCACGTGCAACGAGTGGGTGCAGCTTCCAAGCACAGGAACAAGAGGATTCTTCTTCGGATTCCCGCTCTCTTTATTCCTCTTCGGGAGGGCGTGAACCCTCCGCCGGTACGCCTACTGGGCGTGGCCATTGGTGTAGGTGTCTAGGACAACCCTTCTTGGGCGGGAAAAGGCGCGCCCCGGCTACGCCGCTTCGGGCATACCAGCCGTGACACGCCCCCCGCCCAAAAATGGTTTCCCGGGAGGATCCGGGCCCCCAACCATACGTTCGGGGGGACCGAGTGGTCGCCCCTTTCCATATGGCCGGGATGCCTGTCACCCCCTCCCAACACAATCCCCAAGGATGGGAAGACGGACGCAGTTCTGAACTTTTGGAAGGCGGGAGGGAGTTACCCTCCCGGCCGTATTTATTAAAATATGAAACAAAATTAAAACATTAAATAAAAGTTTCATATCATGTACAATTTTCATTTACATTCCGATGCAGACATGTCCATTGGCTAACCTTAACAAGTCTCTAATACAAAGGTTTTCCTAGCCGAGTCTATCATCATGCAAATCATACTTTCTAAATTAAAATTGTACACCCTAGAATTACGGGCCAACGGCAAGGTCGCAACCGGTGTCAGATCCCTACTACCAAACTCTTGCCCTCACGGTGTGAGTGGCGGCCGCGCAGAGGACTGTACCCTCTGTGCCAACTCCAATTTCCCTTGTCTTGTTGGGGGCCCCCCATTTAAACTCGACGCCATCTTAAAGGTCGTCCGAGGACCCGTGTGAGGTGTCTGTAAGAAGGCAGCGTGGACTCCCCCCCCACCCCACACTGTCTATCACATCCGCCGTCGCGGATATCTGGGCCCCGGGAAATTCGTAGGAGGGGCATATAGCCGCCTCCTCCCCTGGAAGGGGCCTATGGCCGTCCTCCCCAAGGCGACCCATAGTTAGTGGGTGCCGCCTCCCCGTGGGAGGGGCCAATGGCCACCTCCCCCCGGGCGCTCCCATCTATAGTGGGTGGCGCCCCCCTCTAGGGACCTTGAAATTACTGCTCACCGATCATGACCTTACCGCCACAGGCCGGATAGTTGGCCGGCTATCCGGCCCCCCCACAACTCCTCCTAAAGGTCATGCTTCCTCAAACCCCTTAGCCAAGCTATGAAGTCTCCTATGAGTAAGACATTCCCCTCCCGGGATAAGTGAACCCCATCATCTAGATACATGTGGTCACCCCTAATACACCCATACGGAATACTGTGCAACTGCACCGAGCGAAACAACCTACCAATCTTGTTGTTGACCTTCTTTACTGAATGGTTCAGTGCCGATACCGAAAGGCCCCCCCGCCACACTTTCCTGGGAATCATGTAGGACCATGCAATTGTGCACCCAGGGATCCTTTTCGCCAGCCAGCTAACGGTGGACAAAACTCGTTCGGGTAATACTCTCCTACCAAGTGTCACCATGTCATTGCCCCCCAGGTAGACTATGATTACAGATGGCGGTGACCTCTGCCGCCCTAAGAGTCCCTCGAGAAAAGATTCGAACTGGTCAATACAGAGCCCGCCCCTTCCGTGGAAGGTCACTCTGTACCCGTATTCCCCAGCTGCGTGAGTCGCGTCACCTGCTTTGAATACGTCCCCGGCCCGCCTCACGTATGAGTGGCCCACGACCCACACCTCTCTCTCCTCAGCCGGTGATCTCTGACCGCTGGTCCCCTGGTGCCGGGTCGACTGCAAATTCCGCCCCGCATAACATGCTCGCGAAACTGTAAATCAAACAGAAGACAAGAAGCGTGAGTGCATGTAACTTGACTTCACAACATGTGCAACCGCACATACCTTTTAAAACAGTTCGAGGACCATCGTCCTAACAGTTTCACCTCTTCAGCATTCTGACCCCTGGCTGTAGCCTCAGTAGCAGCCCCTATCCTAAAGGAGTGGGTCCCAAACTCGCTCGGGTCCAAGCCCGCCGCTGCGATTGCCATTGTTAGCACCCTCTGAAACTGAAACCTCGTCAGTGGGGTGGCATCGATGTGTCTCAGCAAACTCCCACCCCATGTATCCGCCCTCAGCGCCAAGTATTCCTCGACGCACATTATCGGGCACATGGGGGACCCTCGCATGCGCTGGACAACAACACTGTCCCCCATAGCTCTTTGATCAGTCTTGGATTTAGCTATTGTGACTACCATGGAATCACCCCTGATCATGATGTGATCGCGACACAGACCCCCCTCCACATCCTTCTTATTCTTTGCGACCAGTTCGCTCACCCGCATAGCCCCATGGAACGCTAATGCGAAAGCGGCCCGGAACAAAACTGCTTCGAAATGGGAGGAGCATGTCGTGGGTAGTATCGACATAAGCAGGGACAACCTTTCCAACCCAATCGGGCGCCTCTCGTCTACCCTACGACCCTCAAGGCGTTGCCAGCCACGAAGGGCTTTCGTTACCAAAAAGGAAGCTGTCGGGTCCTTAATGCCATGCACCTGCGCCATGAATGCAATGGCCGCCCGGTGCCTATTGGCCGTAGCCACTGATCGGCCTTCCCTGTGTAATGCAACCAGAAACTTTAGGAAGGAATCCTCCTGACCCCAATTCTGCTCCCCTGCCGGACCCAAAAATGCACAATAGGAACGAAACGCTCCTTCGTATGCCTTCCTCGTCCTGGGGGCTAAGCTTGCTGCCACGAGGTCTTGTAATCCGGGGCACCGAGTAGCCAGAGTACTTCGGGGAATGGTGCCGCCGCTAGGTCCGCTGTAGGTAGATAACCCCTGAACGCCTGCATATGTGAACGAGAGAGTGCATCAGCCGCATGATTCAATACACCCGGCACGTGTTTTGCCCTGAACTGCACATTCAGTCTCATGCAAAGTAGTACAATTTCCTTCAACAATCTCAAGATCCACTTGCAGCGTGCTGCCTGATTATTTATACATTCTACAACAGTCATATTGTCGGACCAAAATACCACAGAGCGATCTCCGAACTCGTCCGGCAATGCCATCAGAGCCACAAAAATAGGGAATAGCTTGAGGAACCCAATGTTATTTGTGAGACCGTTGGTGTGCCACCACGTCGGCCATGTTTGCGCCGACCATCGATTACCAAAGATGGCGCCAAAACCCACGCTCCCCGCCGAGTCTGTCCACAAACCTAGCTCGTCCGAAGACGCTGGTGGCTTGCTCCATACCACTCGACCGTTGAAGTCCGCCAGAAATGCTGACCATATGCGCATGTCCTGGCGAACCTCTGCAGACAGTCTCGTGCGGTGGTGTCCTTCCTTGAGACCAACCATAGCCTGTGCAATAGAGCGGGAAAAGGGGCGGGCCATTGGTATTACTCTCAGGGCAAAGTTAAGCTGACCCACTGCTTGTTGTAACTGATGCAGGGTCACCTTCTCCCTACTAAGGCACAGTTCCAGGGAAGCCCTGAATTTCGCTACTTTCCCTACTGGCAAACGGAAACATCCCTCCACAGAATCTAGTTCAATTCCCAGAAACTCCAGTGAAGTAGCTGGTCCAACCGTCTTACCTGGTGCCAATGGCACTCCGAATTCCTTCATGAGGATGCAAAAATCCTGTAACGCCTGCGCACATGTTGTGTCGCCGGCTGGCCCCAAGAACAGAAAATCGTCTAAGTAATGCATAACATGACTATGCCCAGTGGCTTTGGTGAATGCCCATTCCAAAAAACAGCTGAATTTCTCAAAGTAAGCACAAGAAATGGAGCAACCCATTGGCATACATCTATCCATGTAGTAACGTCCCTGGAACACAAAGCCTAACAGATGCTGATCCTGTGGGTGTACCGGGAGCAACCGGAACGCCGACTCGATATCTGACTTCGCCATCAGCGCTCCGGGGCCCAGGCGATTCAACATGGTGACGGCATCATCGAAGGATGTGTACCGCACCGAACAAACTCCCGGGTCAATCGCATCATTTACCGAGCGACCCCTCGGAGCCGACAAGTTATGGATCAGCCTAAATTCCCCGGGGTCTGTCTTGGGGACCACTCCTAACGGGGAACATATAAAATTTGATACTGGCGGGTGCCCATATGGGCCTGCAACCCGACCCAGGGTAACTTCTTTTGAAATCTTCCTCTCTACCACCGCTGGGTTATGCTGAACCGATAGTTGGTTTCTACATAGTGATTCCCCACGAAAATTTCCCGCCGGGATGCGGAAACCATATAAGAATCCATTCCTCAACACCCCAGCTGAGACATGATCAGGGTATTCGTTTAGCCAGGGGATCATTGCCATGATATCGACGGGGGTGGGTAATGGTAAACAGTGGTCCCCCTCAGTCCTGTTTGGACCCTCCTCTACCTCCCAACCCGCCATTCTTGGATCTGCACGAACTCTCGGGGTGCGAGGAATTCCCGCAACCTGCACACGCATGTCTGAACTTACATGTCCCTTGTGGTCTGGTGCAGTTGCCCCTGTTAAAGCTCCAACAGACCCCTCTCTTTCCCCCATTCCCACCAGTCCTTGCTTGGTGGTCGCCACCGGGGCCCGCTCGAAAGGGCACAGCGGGCTGTTGGCGGGAAAACCATGTGCCATTTCCGCCTGCCGAGGACGTCTTCGTCCTGCCCGGCAGGAGTTGTTTCTGCCAAGAAACCGAGTCGAGACAATCCCACGTCAGGGATGCATCGTACTCCTTGGCCTTACGGAATTTCATATCATAACCCATCCACTCATTGCCTTCGTATGTTTCATAAAAGTCCATTATCCGGGCCTGATAGTAAGACAATTCAGGCAAAACCTCAGGCTTACGTTCCTCCATAATTGCAGTAAACATCGCAAAAGCCTTGGCCCAATTTGTGATTGTCTCATCCACCCTGAATCCCGCCATCTTGGCTCGCCAGACACTCGGGTGCCACAAATCTTTCTGCGCCTTAGCATACTCCATCTCACGATGGTCAGTCAACAGAGAAAACATATTTACATATTTGTCAGCCCATATCAATTCTTTCGTGGCCAACGGGATATGTTGGACCACTTTCTCCCGTCTTGAGGGCAAAGAGCCCCCCCCGCAATCGGCAATGCCTGCTTACCCGGCTCCGTTGACGTTCCCGCTGTTTTTTCGACGCCAGCTGCCGGTCGTTCCGGGGTCACCTGTGGGGGGACAAAAGAGAGATTCGCCTTTGCGGCATCTTGCGTCTGCTGCAACTGCTGTATTAGTAACCTGGCCTCTTCTGCCGTGTCTCCGGGCGCTGTAGCACCCCCTGTCTTTTTGCTGAGCCATGCGGCCAACTGGGCGGCAAATTCGGGAGGCATGTCCTCCTCGTTGGCGGGCGTCACCACAACCGGAATCGGTTGACCCGCGTCAGGGATTGGTACCGGGGCCTCTACTGGAATGGCGGGGGTCGCCGGGGGTACTTCGGGAACCGGAACCTCCCCCCTGCCGCCCTATTCCTGACCCGTTTACCCCTACCCTCAGGGACAACTCCCGGCAATGCCGGGCCTATTACCTTTTTTGGTTTACCCGGATTGTTCATTGCAGCCATCTGCTTCTTCATGTTCGCCATATCTCGGCCAAGCGCCGGGACCATAACCACGTTCCGTTCGATCTTCGCCATTCTGCTTACCAGCATGCGAAGCACCTGGTCAGTGTCGGGCGTTTTTCCTGCTTTCTTGCCAGACATCGTTTTCGAATATCCGATCCAAAATTGATCGACAAGGTCCTGGATCCTTAGCCTCGAAGTCGCTGAAAGAGAAACACAAGAATTACAAGTTCTCAAAATTGCTCCTTGTTCCGTCGAGGGCTCACGTGCAACGAGTGGGTGCAGCTTCCAAGCACAGGAACAAGAGGATTCTTCTTCGGATTCCCGCTCTCTTAATTCCTCTTCGGGAGGGCGTGAACCCTCCGCCGGTACGCCTACTGGGCGTGGCCATCGGTGTAGGTGTCTAGGACAACCCTTCTTGGGCGGGAAAAGGCACGCCCCGGCTACGCCGCTTCGGGCATACCAGCCGTGACACGCCCCCGCCCAAAAATGGTTTCCCGGGAGGATCCGGGCCCCCAACCATACGTTCGGGGGGACCGAGTGGTCGCCCCTTTCCAGGAACTACTGAACAGATTTACACCATTTAACAAAAAAGGCTCTTTCTGAACCAAGACCTATCTTTTTGCCAAATTTGGTGTAATTCCGTTCAGCAGTTCAGGATGTAGCTTTGTCTAAAGTTTCCTAAGGAAAATAACATGGGGAAAACACGTTTTGGGACCCCCCTTTTTTCTCAGCCCCCGCTTGACAGATCACTTCAATACTTTCAAGACAGGAGCTGATTGGAGTGGGCCACTAGTTTTGAAAATTTCATGAAGATTCATTAACCGGCGCCAAAGTTATTGGGGGGAATATAACCTTTTTTCTATGGAAACTAGGGGGCATATTATCAAGAAAGGGCGTTACATTATCGCCGGTTTTATCGGCAGGAAACTACCTATAAAGCAGCGATAAAGGGCTTGATAATATGCTCTATGAAATTCCAATGGAAGCCCATGTTAGATGTCTTCACATCTAACATGGGCTTCGATTGGAATTCCATAGAGCATGCTATCAAGCCCATTATCGCCACTTTATCGGCAGTTTCCTGCCAATAAAAGCGGCGATAATGTAACCCCCTTTCTTGATAATATGCCCCTAGGTCCTGACTATAACTACCTACTGGTGACCGCCAGTTGGTAATATAAATACATATATATATGTTGTTTTCTTGCGTGGGCGCAGCAAGAGATTAAAATTTCACATGCACCTTTTCACCCTGGAGCCCACTGGAGGGCTGAGAAAAGGTGTCTCTAAAGAATATATTGGGAACCCAACCCACTGGAGGGAAGTAAAAATGCAAAATGGACTACATGTCCCAGCGTGCTTTGGGATGAATTAACAATTCACATTTGGCGCACCGGTAGCCAATGAATTTGTAGGACACGCAGCGGGAAGATGTGACAGCAGAAAACTGGGTTCCAATATGGTCTCTGAGGAAGAAGTAGAAAAGACTTCGAAACGCGTCAGGCCGCGAGACGAAAAACGGGATTGAAATCTGCATGTGCTTCATTAATAAAGTGGTTACTTACCTGCAGAGGAGTGCGGCTCTACAGCTGGGCAATTTTTTGTTGGAAATACAATATCACGGCGGCTCCAGGCCGTGGGAGCGACGCACCATCGGTAAAGCATCGAAGGACCTGCAAGAGCGAGACTGTTGTTTTCTTGCATGGGCGCAGCAGGAGATTACAATTTCACATGCACCTTTTCTCCCTGGAGCCCACTGGAGGGCTGAGAAAAGGTGTTTCTAAAGAATATATTGGGAACCCAACCCACTGGAGGGAAGTAAAAATGCAAAATGGACTAAATTTCCCAGCGAGCTTTGGGATGAATGAACTATTCACATTTGGCACACCGGTAGCCAATGAATTTGTAGGACACGCAGCGGGAAGATGTGGCAGCAGAAAACTGGGTTCCAATATGGACTGTGAGGAAGAAGTAGAAAAGACTTCGAAACGCGTCAGGCCGCGAGTCGAAAAACGAGATGGAAAGCTGCATGTGCTTCTTTAATAAAGTGGTTACTTACCTGCAGCGGAGTGTGCCTCTACCTCTGGGCAATTTTTTGTTGGATCCAAAATATTACGGCGGCTCCAGGCCGTGGGAGCGACGCACCATCGGTAAAGCATTAAAGGACATGCAAGAGCGAGACTGTTGTTTTCTTGCATGGGCGCAGCAGATTAAAATTTCACATGCACCTTTTCACCCTGGAGCCCACTGTAGGGCTGAGAAAAGGTGTCTCTAAAGAATATATTGGGAACCCAACCCACTGGAGGGAAGTACAAATGCAAAATGGACTACATGTCCCAGCGTGCTTTAGGATTAATGAACTATTCACATTTGGCGCACCGGTAGCCAATGAATTTGTAGGACATGCTGCGGGAAGAGGTGACAGCAGAAAATTGGGTTCCAATATGGCCTCTGAGGAAGAAGTAGAAAAGACTTCGAAACGCGTCAGGCCGCGAGACGAAAAACGGGATTGAAATCTGCATGTGCTTCATTAATAAAGTGGTTACTTACCTGCAGAGGAGTGCGGCTCTACAGCTGGGCAATTTTTTGTTGGAAATACAATATCACGGCGGCTCCAGGCCGTGGGAGCGACGCACCATCGGTAAAGCATCGAAGGACCTGCAAGAGCGAGACTGTTGTTTTCTTGCATGGGCGCAGCAGGAGATTACAATTTCACATGCACCTTTTCTCCCTGGAGCCCACTGGAGGGCTGAGAAAAGGTGTTTCTAAAGAATATATTGGGAACCCAACCCACTGGAGGGAAGTAAAAATGCAAAATGGACTAAATTTCCCAGCGAGCTTTGGGATGAATGAACTATTCACATTTGGCACACCGGTAGCCAATGAATTTGTAGGACACGCAGCGGGAAGATGTGGCAGCAGAAAACTGGGTTCCAATATGGACTGTGAGGAAGAAGTAGAAAAGACTTCGAAACGCGTCAGGCCGCGAGTCGAAAAACGAGATGGAAAGCTGCATGTGCTTCTTTAATAAAGTGGTTACTTACCTGCAGCGGAGTGTGCCTCTACCTCTGGGCAATTTTTTGTTGGATCCAAAATATTACGGCGGCTCCAGGCCGTGGGAGCGACGCACCATCGGTAAAGCATTAAAGGACATGCAAGAGCGAGACTGTTGTTTTCTTGCATGGGCGCAGCAGATTAAAATTTCACATGCACCTTTTCACCCTGGAGCCCACTGTAGGGCTGAGAAAAGGTGTCTCTAAAGAATATATTGGGAACCCAACCCACTGGAGGGAAGTACAAATGCAAAATGGACTACATGTCCCAGCGTGCTTTAGGATGAATGAACTATTCACATTTGGCGCACCGGTAGCCAATGAATTTGTAGGACATGCTGCGGGAAGAGGTGGCAGCAGAAAATTGGGTTCCAATATGGCCTCTGAGGAAGAAGTAGAAAAGACTTCGAAACGCGTCAGGCCACGAGACGAAAAACGGGATGGAAAGCTGCATGTGCTTCATTAACAAAGTGGTTATTTACCTGCAGCGGAGTGCGGCTCTACCTCTGGGTAAAATTTTTTGTTGGAAATACAATATCACGGCAGCTCTAGGCCGTGGGAGCGACTCACCTTCGGTAAAGCATCGAAGGACCTGCAAGAGCGAGACTGTTGTTTTCTTGCATGGGCGCAGCAGGAGATTAAAATTTCACATGCACCTTTTCACCCTGGAGCCCACTGGAGGGCTCGAGAAAAGGTGTCTCAAAAGAATATATTGGGAACCCAACCCACTGGAGGGAAGTAAAAATGCAAAATGGACTACATGTCCCAGCGTGCTTTGGGATGAATGAACTATTCACATTTGGCGCACCGGTAGCCAATGAATTTGTAGGACACGCAGCGGGAAGATGTGGCAGCAGAAAACTGGGTTCCAATATGGCCTCTGAGGAAGAAGTAGAAAAGATTTCAAAACGTGTCAGGCCGCGAGACGAAAAACGGATGGAAATCTGCATGTGCTTCATTTAAAAAGTGGTTACTTACCTGCAGCCGAGTGCGGCTCTACCTCTGGGCAATTTTTTGTTGGAAATATATATATATATAGTTTTTTTTTAAATAAAAAACTATGACTAAAGGGATGTTATAGTTAATGAAAATATCAGTGAAAACATACTATTTCAACCAAGCAAAACCAGTGAAATTCACCAGTAATAGTTATTTCAAGTAACTATAACTCATGGCCCAAAGAAACCATAACTTGCGCCTGCACCATGCACTGCAAAATACGTAAGGTATTACATCTCTTATGACATGTTCTATGACATCATTGATAGCATTAACGCAACATCTGAAATTACATAATTGATAACAACACTGTGCATGGCTGGGGTGTAAGTAATAGTTAATTTGGGGCACAGAGCCCAACCTCTGTCTCACATACCCAAAGACCTGTGGCTAGGCCCATCACCCAACCCCCACAGATGTACCACACCTCAGGGACACCCAAGCCCCTGACCGTCGGCTGTGTGCAGCATGCCATTTGCAGCGAGGGTCTGGCCTCAATATGTTATCCTCGTCAAGAATGAAAACTTTGTTTAAGAAATTTTCCAAATGTACTTTCAGATGTGTTAGCATACTATTATCCAGAGCTCTGAGTGTAATACCGTTTTAGTACACAAGCGTTAATAAAGTTCAAATAAAAAACAATGATATAAAATTAAATCTTTCCACATACGTGGAAGGTTCTTGGAGAATGTTCTTTGATTTTGTTGAAACGATGCCAGATAATTATTCTTTTGCTTTTGTTGTCGCCTGGAGTATAAGGGGGAACTTTGAAATGTGTATTTTCACATGTAATGCCTTGTTGGATTCTTATTGTAGTGTTTCAAATGATGTGCAGTTATTTAAAGACAGGCAGTGATTTTCAATTTTTTTCAAAGGGATTGCCTTGCTGTAAAGACAACTTCATAAACACAGTTTATTGGCAGTACGAGGTGTTTCCCATTTTCAAGTTTAATATTCCTTGTTTACAAAGCCAAATAGTCAGACAGATAAATTAGAATTATATGTTTGTAGTCTTGCTAAAAGAATACTGCAGTCTTTTCCTTTTTATGCTTCATCTTGTTTAAAACACAGAGTAATACTGATAGCAAGACAGATTATGACAACTACCAAAGATACAGTTATCACCACAGTAGGAATGTGAACGGTGATAGGTTGTGGTAGCTCAATAGAAGGAGGAGCAGTCGTGGAATGGTAGGATACTGGTGGGAGGCATGTTATAGGTGTAGATGGGGGAACAGATGCTGGTGGCTCAGTTGGCACAAATGGGCTTGTGGGATCGGGTGTTTTGAGAATGATGAGGGCAACTTGAGCTATGTTTGATATTTCTGACCAACTGCCAGCTTCGTCAGTTGCACGCACTGCAAAGTAGGTGACACCTTCATTCTGTAGGGCTAATTCTTCCGGTGCAAAGATAATGGTTTCCAAAGAGCCAGCAACTTTTGGTGTCAAAGAGGAGTCATCAATGGATGTTGTAGTATTGAAGTTGGCCATAAAATGCCCTGGATTTCCACTCATTCTTATTTGATACCTTGAAGCTGAAGAGAGAGAGAGAAGTGTTAGATTAATCAATATTACCTTGAAAACATAAGCACATTAGAGATAGTTTTGGCCACCGTGCAGTATGTGTTCATTTGATTTCTATTCAAGGCAAACAAAAATGTCATTTGACCCGTGGTACTCAAACTAGAAGCACAAGCAAAGCAAGCTTCCTGAAATGCAGACGTCTCATTCACAATGTTGTATAAATAAAGATTACGTCCTCTTTAAGTCAATCTTACGTAAAATAAATATAAACTACGTCTTATTATAATACACTGAAAACCAAAAAGGAAAACATTGGGCGTGGGCAGAGTGAGATTATTTCCAAGAAATTTTAAGGATCCTACTTTCATACTTATCTTGAAAAGAAATCCACTGATTGATAACTGATTAAATTTACTGATTCCACCGAATACGAACAAAATCTTTGCAATAATATGAACTGGAACTGCACTTTCAGTGTACATGTCTGCCAATCGGTCAAAAAAATTAAGAGTCACCCCGTCCCAGTGCTCAAATGAAAGGTAATTACAAACGTGCATTATTTATTTCTAAAAATCACTATCATTTGAACTTTTCAAAAGGTCGGATAATATTTTGTACTCTTCCACAGACACACACACACATTTTATAGGCATAAATTTAAAGAGATTTGTCACCATTTTGTCGAAATCTATTCTAAATTGCAAAACACAAAAGGGCCGATTACGGTGGTGGGCGAACTTGAGTCCGCCCGCCATCGTAGCGGGATTGGGACCCCCCACCTGTAATGCGGCGGTCTTGCACCCCTAATCGAGCAATTTAACAGTGCTGCAATGTTAAATGGCCATGTTGGGCATTTCCCTGCACAATGTGCAGGCACTGCGCGGTGCCCACCTCCTTGTGCATGGATATATAGGTGGTACCATGGGTACCCCCCAGTGTACAGCTGGCTCCCCCACCACAGAGGGGGGCCCGTAAAGGGCCCCCGAAGTCAGCCTCCGCCAGCCTTTCAATGGCGGTTCCACCACCATGGAAAGGCTGTCTGATGCCACAATTATAATCGGGCGGCCGGTGCTTGCTAACCACCGCCACCATATCCCCGGTCTGATCCGCTCCACCAGGCAATTGCAATGATTGCCTATGGCGGAAGCGCGTTGGGCGCTCTTTGCGCCCGCCACACTTGTGGAACGATTCCCCCCCAACCATCCTGATATGGCATGGGGAAATGGGCATTTAGATGACAGAGGGATCGCCACCGCACGACTGGCAGAGGCGGTCCCTCCACCATCGCAATCAGCCCCAAAGTGAGTTCTGCTCAAGTAATCCTACTGGATTTTTCACTTGTGACTACCTGGTTTTTGGCCTTTTTGTGTGTCACCCACAGTAATTATATGGTTAAAGGGCTGAAAGGGCTAACTGCCAACATCTGCCTTTTAAGAAAAGACTGCTGCTGTGCTGCTTGGGAAAGATATTCTGGGATGGCTGTAGGTGAACATGTGAGCTGAGGTGTGGATGTATGGGTTCAGGTTGCACGTGTGAGATCACGGTCTTGTGCAGCTTGGTATCTGTGCACAAAAAGGACCCTTCAAGGATTGATACTCACCCATGGTAGGTCATATAATGTGAGTAGGCATTCATAGTGTAGGTCTGTATGGCTTACTGAAGGTCTATGGTGCTTAAACTGCGTCATATTATCAGCAAAATCTGCACTAAAGGACAATTTATCCCCGATTAGCCCTACAGGCACTAGCGAGGAATCAATATATTGGTAAACAGGCATCCCAAGTGCTGATTTACAGTCCCTAATATCATGGGCTGTATTACAGAAGCACCAGAGGATGCAAGGGGCATTTTCACCTGTTTTATGTGCCCCTGGGGCACTTTGGAATTACAGAAGGGGCTTCATATGTTTGTAGGACCCCGTTTGGAATACAGGTAGCGCTGGCGCACATACAGTGCCAGCACTATCATTAGAGAGTATGCCCTCATTTGCATGGGGGTGTGGCCTCATGCCAATTAAAGAATCACTTTGCCTCTGTTCTGTTCCTGCGTCAAATTATCAACATGGTTGCAGAGGCAAACATGCAGCATGCCTTCAAAATGCAACACTCACTCTGGCTGCTATACCCTTTTTAATTTACAGACGTGTTGCTGCCTGCACAGAAAAACACAGAGCAGCTTTTAAACAGCTGCTCTGAATTTCTCTTGAATGCACTGCTCTATGGGCAGCGCTAGTTCATGGGCTGTAAAGGGAAGCACATTCTTCCTGCACTTTCCAGGTTTGAACCCGCCGCACCTGCTTTAAGGTGTGTTGTGGTCCAAACATGGAAAATGCGCCCTACTATGTGTAAAATGGCCCCATATCTACTCTTCTTATGACACTTAAGTAATTGTCCTATTTCACTGGCTGAGCTCATAATCAGGATCCATGCCTTTGTCCACCCTATAGGCCAAGTTAATTCTTCTGCTCTCCAGCAGGAGGATCAAAGACAATAAGGCTAGAAAAGGGTTGAGAGGAAATCTGCATCTTTTAATTAGCTTGTTACACCGAACGTGGGTTGAGAAAACCCATGCCTACAGAAACAAAGGAGGAGGGCCAGACCTGTGGAGCCCAACAAAGGATGAAGTTGCCTTCGATGTTTTGATTGGAAGGGATTGTGCACCTGTGTCAGCTGGGGGGAGTCAAGGTTCCCAAGGAAGCTCTTTCCACAGACAACTTGAAGTTGCCCTATTGGAATGCCCTATAATGCTATGCAGGAGGGTTGGAGTGATGAAGTGGTATCCCAGGATTTGTCAGGGGTGCCTGGCTTCTAAAACCTTCCACCCCACTTAAAAACCCTGTTTAACCCTTTCGATGCTGATGACGAGCTCAGCTCGTCATCACCAAAAGGTGTCGTGTGCTGATGACGAGCTGAGCTCGTCATGGTGCCACTAAAATGGCATTTTCCAGCACAGGGGGGGAAAACGCCCAGCAGCCATGTGGTTAAGGCAGTGACAAATGAGAAGATACTGAACCTGGGAGGTGAAAAAAGGCCTAGTAGGAAGGAGAAGCCATAAGGATGGACTTTGGGGCCTTGTGTCCGGCTGGCCACCAAGACTAGATTTGCTCTCTCCAGTGTTGGTGACATTGTCCCCTCTACTGAGAACTGAACTGGCCTGCTGGGGCACACTGAATAGCTCGCCTGGGACTCCTGTGCTCTGGGCCTTGACTCAGCTGATATACAGATGTTATACAAGTAGCCAGAAGACTGTGGGACCAAGGGATTGAAGCATGGAGAGTATTTTGCTTGTTGGCTATGGATGGGCTGCACAAGATGCTCCCCCTATAAGGAGAAAAGCACTAGGAGCTGGGAAGAGGGCAGGTCTGCCACAGGGAGCCTGAAAACCCAACTCCAAAAAAATGCATTATTTAAAGACCAAGAAGTTGGCCTCCAGGAGCAAAACAACCCCCAAATCATCAAAATGTGCTGTACATTTCCCAAGAAATCATCATTTAAAGTTCAGTTCCAGGGGGGAGGACAAGCAGGGATCAAAGGACGTCGCACTTCATCACTGATTCCTAAAAATACCCACGGAGTGGTATGGTCCACTGGGTTGGCACAACCTAAATAAATAAAGGATGATGGGGAGGAGACACATGTCTGGGCCCCTCCCTTAAGTTTATTTATGCCCCTTGGGTCCCATCTCACCAGGTGCTGGAGCACACGCAGTGGGTCGATGGGACCCCAACCAGGGTCCCCCATAATTTATTTATTTATTTATTTATTTGTGCGTTTTTATATAGCGCGGACTTTACCCAAAGGTGTCAGAGCGCTTCACATTAGGAACAGAACTGATACATGAGAACATTACAAGTGAACAAAATACAAAAGCAAACTTTACATTAAATGAAGCAATAATGACAATCGTGAGCCAACAAAATACAAGAGGTAGCAAACGGTGCATTACAAAAGTAACAATCGTGAAACAGCAAAATACACGAGGTAGCAAATGGTGCATTACAGGAGGAAAAAGTGACGTGTGCAGGTTACAAAAGCGTACAAAGTCAACAGAGGTATAATACTGCAATATATGGAGGGCCCTCAAACACACGAACAAACGTTACGTAGGCCATGGTGGCACTTGTGCAGGTATCAGAAATAAACAAATGTAAGAGGTAGGAAACAGTGTGTTACAAGAAAAAGTGACGGGTGCATGTTACATACGAGTACCAAACACACGTAGAAAGATAATACCGCAATAAATGGTAGACTCTCAAACCACAAGAACACACTACACTTCCATAGTCATGTACAGTAGAATTTTTCTATAGTGGAAGGGCTTCCTTCAGAAAATAGAGAGGGCATGGATTACATTTGAAAGTGTCTTTGAAGGAGGAAAGCTTTGAGATTAGTTTTGACGGTCTGGGAGGAGGTGGTGGTCCAGAGCTGCGGCGGAAGGGAGTTCAAGATTCTCGCCACGTTGCCTGAAAAGGATTGTGCCATCGTTCTTTCCTTCTTGAAAGTGGGAGGTTCAAGCAGAAGATTTTCCGCATTACGTGATGGTCTGGAGCCTCCAGAGAGTTTCAGTTTATTCGCCAGGTAGAGAGGAGAGGAGGAGTGCAAGGCTTTGTGGGTGATACAAGCAGTTTTGTAGATAGCTCTAGCCTCGATTGGAAGCCAGCGGAGGGTGGATAAGATCAGTGTGATGTGGTAGCTTCTTTCGGCCCCATAAATGAAACGAGCTGCTGAATGGAAAACAGATTTAAGGGGGCACAGGTGGGATTTGGGGAGGCCAGTAAGAAGAGATTTGCAGTAGTCAAGTCTGGAGAGGACCTGTGATTGCACCAGGGTTATAAGGTCCTTCTCCGGGAAGAAGCGACGGATCCCCCACAGAAGGCGCAGATGGTATCGAGCAGACTTTGCAATGGAATTGATGTGGAGGGATTAGATTGAGTTTTTTGTCGAGAATGACACCCAGGGATTTTGCGCTGTCGGCAATGATGGGTTTAGTGTTCAGTAGATTCAACTGATCCATCCATGATTGCACCGGGGAGGAGAGATTGAAGAGGAGAAGAGGAGGAATTCGGTTTTGGAGGGATTCAGAATCAGTTGATGAGTAAACATCCAGTTATGAATGGAGTCAAGAGTAGAGCTTAGGATAGAGAGATTGTGATTGGAGGCAACCTTGAGGTAGATTTGAGTGTCGTCAGCATAGAGTGATAGTGGATCCCGGATTTACTTAGGAGATTTCCTAGTGGTTCTAAATAGAGGTTAAACAATGTGGGTGCAAGTATAGAGCCTTGAGGAACACCTTGACCTACCGCCACAGATGATGAAAGACTGTTCGCTATTTTGATCATTTGTGATCTATCAGAGAGGAAGGAGGCAAACCATTTAAGTACAGTGCCCTCCATGCCCATTCTCTGTTTAAGAATGTTGAGAAGGGTGTTGTGATTGACAGTTTCAAAGGCTGCAGAAAGGTCAAGGAGAATTAGAAGACAGGATCCCCCCCCCGAGTCGAGGATCTTCAGCGCGTCATCAACCACTTGCAGTAGGGCTGTTTCAGTGCTGCAGTTTTTAATGAAGCCAGACTGAAAATTGTCAAGAAGATCATTGTCCTTGATATGACGAGAGAGTTATTTCGCTACGCATCTTTCTGTAATCTTCGCAAGAAAGGGTAAGTTAGTGATGGGGCGGAAGTTGTTGAGGTCAGACGCATCAGCAGTTGGTTTTTTAAGAAGCGGAGTGACCTGCCCAGTTTTGAAGGAGACAGGAAGGGAGCCTTGATAGAGGGAGAGGTTGACCAGAGTGGTCCAGTAGGAGAGGGAAAGGGTATAAAAGTCAATGGCAATGGCACTGGGGATGGGGTCCAAATGATGGTTGGAGGGCTTTGTTTCACGGATGCACTTGAGAAGGGCATCTTCAGATATGGGGTCAAAGTTTTGCCAAATGGCTAAGGATTTGCACTCCTCTGGAGGGGTAGGATGAGCGACCTGATCCACAAGTGATTTCACTTTTTCGTCGAAGAATATAGCGAAACCCGCTGCTCTCTTTGCAGAATCCTCCAGCTTGGAGGAAGGGGGAGAGCAGTCAGGACTCTTGATGAGATCAAATAGTTTTTTGGGTCTATTTTTGGCTGAGTCAAGAAGGGTTTTGAAGTGCGCCGCTTTCCCAAGGAAGATGTATTTGTGGTACTTGGATCTTGCGGAGCGAAGCGTGGACAAGTTGTCGGTGGAGGGCACTTGCCTCCATTGAATCTCCAGGAATCTTAGCTGCTTCCTTTCTTCATAGAGGGATTTGTTGAACCAAGGTGCTGAGGGGATGGGCCTTAACCTTTTGCTTTTGAGTGGAGGCATTGGGAGGTGAGATCATCAACATTAAGGTTCGGGTCTAGCCTTGGAAGTGATAACAAAGCTGATTCACAGAGGGGACCGACATCAATATTTTTAACATCACGGAACCAGGAGATAGCCCTCTTGGGTTGGCCAAGTGTTATAGCGTGTGATAGTTGTATAGAGAATGGGATGAGGAGGTGGTCAGACCAGTCTACGTGAATAGGGGTAGTGATGGAAAGCATGTCTGCTTTAGAAATAACAAGGTCCAGGATTGAGCCCTTAGAGTGTGTTGATTCTGTGCAGTGTTGGATGAGATCGTTAACAGAGAGGAAGGTGGCCAGCGAGTTTGCAGAGGAGTCTTGCGGTGAGCCCCAGTGGAGATTGAAGTCACCCATGAAGGTCTGATTGTCACTTTGCGAATATTGGTCACTGATGAAGTCAGTGAGTTCCTCCAAAAACGAAGGGCCACTACGAGGCGGGCGGTAAATGACATGGAATCTAAGGGGTGAACGGTGGTGCACTTGTAGCTCCAAAGAAAGGCATTCAAAGGTGTCGAAGGAGCTGATGGGAGAGGCCTAAAGTTGAAGGGAGTTTCTAAAGATGACTGCAACACCTCCTCCCGTGTTTTCAGTTCAGTCATTCCTAAGTATAGAATAGCCTGTAGGTAATAGGAGATCAAACGCAGAATGCGAGGTATCTTTGAACCAGGTCTCTGTGAGGTAGAGCATGTCAATATTGTGGTAGGTGATAGTATCTGAGATTTCAAGTTTGTATTTTACTGCAGATCTGCAGTTGTGGAGCAGACAGCGCAGCTCTGTCAGGACTGTTTTGGTGACGGGGGCACTTGGTCTCTGAAGGGTGATCGGGAAGTTGTGTTTATAAGGGGGTGCTCGGGAGGGTTTAGGTGGATCCTTGGTTCTGACAGAGGAGATGGTTGGAATAGAATAGATAGTAGGGTTGCTAGGGTATGCAGGTTGAGGAAGGGCGGCGTTCAAAGGCTTGAGCGAGTTAACAAAGTTTGCAGACGACTGATTGAGCTTGGCTAAGTTGAGGTGAGGGGGCGAGGTGCATCTCGTGGGAAGTAGGGAAGGAGAGGGGGTAACAGGGTCTGGCCCATTATCTACCCGGGGGAGCGGGACCTGTTGGTCTCCTCTTCCCTGCCTGAGTTGCACTTAGCTACGAGCAGGAGCTGATAAAAGACTGGCTCCCATTGGAGTGCCAGCAAAAGAATACTTTTGTCACCTCCCACATATCATACAAGTAATACAGTGTGTGTGGGGAGAGCCAGTGGGGAAAAACATGGCTGTGGGTGCTCCGAATGGGATGGGCATGCCCATAAATAAACTGTTAAGCACTGTGTGAGGCCACACAATGAACGCGTCTGGCAGAAATTTGCAAATAAAATATGCACGCCTTGGGCCTTGGAGAGCGACAGAAGTGCAACAGCAGCATAATGAAAGCAAAATAAAGATTCTGGGGCAAATGTTTTCGAGCACAATGCTTTATTGACAATGGTAATGGTGGAAAATGCAAGGTTTCATAGTATAATGAATGTGATGAATTGTTGTTATTACCACCATTTACTTCAATAGCGGGTCATAATTTGTATTGCATATTGTTACTGTCCCCATTGACTTTATAAGTGTTAAATTGGTGAAGTATAACATGTCGCTGCTTTAATGATGTGGTGACACTCTGTCAAAGCCAATAAGATGATTTATTTATAAAGGCATCCTCTAATATTATGATGTTGAGAATAGGTTGGAGATATTGCGGTTATACGGTTGTGGGCTGACTGGGGGTGTTAAGTGATATGAGGGTTGCGACCATAGCTATTTCCAGCTACCTGATCGTATCCCTGATTTTCCACAATTGTGATTTCATGTGTGGTAGTTGTTACTGTGTGTGTAATGAAAGTGCATTTCATAAACAAAAAAAACACTGACTGGACAATAATTATTTGAGTAAACTAGCGAGCTTGATTTACTAGCCATACCATTTCCCCTCAGTAGGCCTTGGACGGACTGTTCTACTTCGGCGGAGAGAAGACAATTACAGACTTGTAACTTTGGAAGGACTCACATTCTTAACAAATAATAACATAATTTTATACATAAAGTAATTATGGATTTGTAGTTAGGCAAATTGCTGACCCACACATCACTAGGCAAATGATAATGCTGTTGCTATGTGTAAAGTGTAAGATTGCCTACAAGGGGTGCATTCATTTTTCTGACAGGATTTTCACTGTGGGCAAAGTGTGTAGCTTTGTTGGCTTCCATATGTAGCATTGCAAATCACTCAATATATCCATGGTCACCACCTTGGTGCAAGGGAGTAGCCAGCAAAATCAAATTCACCCCAATTCAAGCTATGTCATAAATGATATTGAAAGAATAAGAGCAGCTTGCTAGTGAAACAAATAACCCCAACATTACCTTTTAGAGTATCTTTCGTTCCTTCTATCTTGCTTCTTCCTCCCACAATTTACATTTTTTTCTTCTTTTTCCGCTTCTTTTTATCCTCTAAACCATAGTATAATGATCCCTTACTTTGCTTCTCCACTTCTGATTTTCCTTATCCCGCTTTTTTCTATCACACTTTCTCATATTTTTTTCTTTCCAAAGTCCATTACTTCTAAGCTCTTTCTTAGTTAGTCTGTTTACCTTCTGTGTAATCCATAGGTCACCACCCTTTAGCCATGTCATGCCATTGTCTTTCAGATTATTTATGAACTTCTGCAGGGAGATGTCTAACCCTTCAAGTCAGGAAAAACATAAATATCAGTTACATCAATTAATGTGACAGAACAGCACTGCCTGGGAGGAAACCCATTGACAGCGTACAGCTGCTAAAATGGAGGGTTCACTACACCCTTTCCGTGCTGCTTAATTCTGTTCCAACTCTCCTAAAATGCCCTGTGTATGCTTATCATACCCATCCATGCCCGGAGAATTTACTGCTCTGGCGCAAGTTACCAACCATATAGGCATACTCCTGGTCCCATATTCCCTGGTCCCATTCATATGCAGATGTGCCCTTGGGAACATCAAAGCATGATGGCTCATGCGAGCAGTGACTAGGAGCTCAGAAGGTGACTCCTCGACAGAAACTACTATTGTGTAGCGTGACAAGTGGATCAATGTTCACTAGAACATTTGTGGGGCCTGTATAGCATGACCAGATTATCAAAACTAAAAACCTGTAGCAAGGAAGAGAAAATGAATTGTAATTGTATTACACAAAGACATCTATACTACTATTATAAAGAGAGAACAGAAACCTTTTGGCAAGGTAAACTCGGGAACCACAGCTCCAATCCACACACCCAATACAATGTTGGAATCCTCAGGGTGTGTAGATGGACATAGGCGACATAAAATAAAATAAAAACGTAAATTAAAAAATAAAAAATTAAAAACAAAGTAGTCCCCTAAAACTAGCGCCGGCCGCGACGTAGCGCTGACCGCGAACTAGACGTGCATGATGACGACAGGCGGGGAGGAGCGGTGACGAGCGGCGAGGAGTGGCTGTGAAGTCCGGAGCGTGGGGAGGAGCAGTGGCTCAGGTAAATCAAATGCGAGGCGCGAGGCGCGAGGCGGTCTGGGCAATGTCGGGATGGGCGGGGGGCCCGGGCGGAAGTGCACAGAAGCCTAAAAGAGGAGTGGCGGTGAAGTCCGGAGCGCGGGGAGGAGCGGCGGCTCAGTAAAGGCAAAGGCGAGGCGGGAGGCGAGATGCGGAACTGGATCAGTGAAACTCAACAATTGTCTTCACTATTTTATGTTCAAAGCTAGAGCAGCTAGTGAGTCCATGTCATGAGGCACAGTCGACCAAATGATGTTTGTTAGAAATGGGGTTTCTAGTTGGCAGAGGTAGGTACCTTTGTCCAAATAGAGACCCTTGCTTCGAGTCAGGGTAAAGGGGATACACACTTTAGATAACCCCTGCTCTCCCCCTTGGTATCTTGGCACTAGCAGAAAGGCTCATCCCAGAGGCAATGACCAAAACGACAAAAATTCAAAATACACAGTTAAAAATATGATTTTCAAAAGGTTTCAAATATTTGTACCATAGAAAAATATGGATACGTGACTTTTCACTAAAGTACCTTTCGACAGACCCGCTGCATGCAGAAGAAGGGTTCCGTTGAATCCAGTCTGCATGGGGAGTGATGCGTTGACTCTTTGTGCCGGTTCCGGCCCACAGGTGATGCATCGGAAGAACTTGCCACAAAGGTAAGATGCGTGGAAATCCGGGATGCGCGGTGCTGCATCGGTTCTCTTCAGCCGCGATCCCTAGATGCTTCGATTCTTGCAGTGACGACAGGCGCTGCGAAGGTTTTTGTAGCGGTGCATTTGAAAAAACAGCTGCATGAAGAGCGAAGCCTTGATTTCTATAGTCCTTTGAGTTTCTTCTCTCTTCTAGCTCCCAAACAGCAGCAACAACCTCCAGAGGCCCAAACCTGGCACAGACACCTCAAGTCATGTCAGAACTCACAACAGCAGAGTTCTGGGGAGCTGGGGGTGAAGTCTTCATGTCCCTGAGACTTCAGAACAGGAGGCCAGCTCACTTTAAGCCCTTGGAGATCTCCTTCAAGCAGGGGACACAGCACAAAGCAAAGTTCTTCTTCTTTCCTTGGCAAAAACAGCAACTCCAGGCCAACCCCATACACCCCATACACACAGCAAGGGCAGTACTTCTCCTCAGTATCTCCAGCTCTTCTCCTTGGCAAAGGTTCCTCTTGAATTCCAGGAATGATCTAAAGTCTGGGGTTTTGGGTCTGATACTTATACTCCAAAATGTCTTTGTTCTCTTTGTGCAAGGAGCTCTGACCCCACTTCAAACCAGTTCTGGGGGGCACTCTGCCAGTGCACAACAACATCAATTGTTAGTGTGAGCCTTGGCTTCAGACACACCACAAGTGGGCGGAGCGAACATTGTGGAAGGCAGGCACTGCCCCATTCAGGTGCAGGTGCTACTCATTCCACCACTCCAAATGCAGACCAGACCTAATCAGCCTTGTGCTGACTCATCCAGACTCCTGGAGTACTGCACCTTCCCAGCCCCTGTCACTGCAAAGCCAAACAGTCGATCCACAAACAGGCAGAAGCACACAGGAGGGTTGAACAAGAAAATAGCCACTTTCTAAAACTGCTATTTTCAAACGCACAATTTAAAAACCATCTTTACTAAAAGATGTGTTATTATGTGTAAGAAAAGGGAAGGGTAGGGCCTGGCAAGTGGGTGCACTTGCCAAGTCAACATGGCAGTTAACAAACTGCACACAGGCACTGCGGTGGCAGACCTGAGACATCTTTTTAGGGCTACTCATGTGGGTGGCACAATCAGTGCTGCAGGCCCACTAGTAGTATTTGATTAACTAGCCTTGGCACACTCAGTGCACTTTACTAGGGACCTACTGGTAAAAGAAATATGCCAGTTAGGGAGAATCAATTACAATAACAATTTACATGGAGAGCATATGCACTTTAGCACTGATCAGCAGTGGTAAAGTGCCCAAAGTCCTATAGCCAACAACAACAGGTCAGGTAAAAATAGGAGGAAGAAGCAAAACATGTGGAGATAACTTTGCTAAAAGGGCCATTTCCAACAATGTTTGTTGGGTAAAAGCACTTGACTTGGATTTCTGTATCATATACTTGCAATGATGAAACTAAAATGACAAGTCCCAGAGAAGTCCCAGACTGTTGGGAAAAATAATATGTCTGGTTGAATGTGTCTAGGGTGACCCAGGGGTACCTGGAAGCTATTTACATTTCTAACACATGAAATAAAAGTTGTAACTAAGGTTTAGCACTTGCAAGTTGGTCTTGCGTAATCTTCTTCAGTCTGGTGCAGTCAGATCTTTCATCATGAAGATAAACAAAACCCTACAGAGTTAAAGGCTTTGAGTGAGGCACCATCAGCCATTACCTTGTTTGGGTCAATTCCGTCCAGTCATTATTTGATGAAAGTGTTGTTTGAAATTTGGATCAAGGCAGAGGAGTATCACCCTCCCATTGTCATGCTGTCTAAGAGGATACTAAGTATGAGTTGCATTGTTCTTATGCACTGCTAGCAGGGATTATCTGTTTTAATGTGGAGGCCACAATGAAGACTAGAAAAAAACACAGACACAATGCTTACATGGACCACACTAACACCAAATATAAGTGTGAGCATAAGCACATTTATTTTATGCATTTACTGTTGTAGTTGTGCTCCTAGGTCAGTGTTTGGTTTGTGTGACTGTCAGTATTGCCTGGGTGTATGTTCTCTAAGCACACCAATCTGCTTTCAATGTTGACTGCCTGTACATTCTCTATCGGAAAGTCAGACATTTGACTTTGCCAATGATTCACCTGTCTGCTGTAAAGTCAATCTGAGTATCAACAATATACATTTGTTTGTTCACCTGGCATAGCTCCAGAAGTAGGTCCAGACAGCATACATAGATATTAAATAGAAATAACACAAGCATGATGGAAAAAATCCTTGAAATTATTTTAAACCCTTGGAAATCGCTATATGTAGCTTCCCAATCCAAGTGTTTGCCTGGCCACTTAGGGCTTTAGATCAGGCACACAAAAGGTGATGATATGAATACTTGCATATGGTCTGACCATTGGCAATTACTTGCGGTGACATTACAACCCATTGTTTTTCACCCAGAGTGCCACACTAGATGGAGGCCCACCTTGTGCAAATTAGCTCTGATCCTACTCCTGATGGGAACAATTCATCATGAACTTGCAGCCAAGAACCACCTCCATAAGGAAACACAAGCAACTCCAGACATGATTTTGCATATTTAGGCCTCTTAGCGAGGTATAGCTTAGATCGTTTTGCACAGGAAGCAAGGGACCCATGTCTGGCCATACCCTAAGCCATTTAGGCTATAGGTTGTATGGATAATTAGTGTGATTGGGAAACAGACTTCACAATGCAGTTCCATTTCACATGCGTTCGGTTTCATCGCAAGCTGAACTCCGCTTGTCTTAACCACGCATATGGCTGAACCACGCATATGCGTGGTTAAAGCAGTCGGCGTTCTAGCCACTGGCTGGAAAGGGAGAGGAACCAGAAACAGGACCTGTGTGAATGATGGGGACGTGACGAGGTAAGGTGGGCCGGTGGCTGGCGGTAGTTGTTAAGGGGGAGTGTCGGTTATGGGGCTCAGGGCGGAGGGCAGGTTTTAAGTAAGGGAGCCGATTTTAAGGCTCCGGACGGGGAGCTGGGGTGGGGGTACATTTTAGTAGAGAGCAGAGTTTTAGGGCTCAGGTCAGGGGGAGGGACAGTTTTCTGGGCAAGGGGGGTGGTTTTTAGCGCAGGGGGAGTCAGATTACTTTAAGGTTTAAGGGGTAGGGTTGTTTTTAGGGCTGGGGTCGGTTTATAGAGCAGGGGGGCAGGATTTTAGGACTCAGGGTGCAGGAAAAGGGGCATGAACTTTACCACACATTCCTTTACCAAACATGCCTTTACCACAAAATTACATGGTAAAGGCATGCTTGGTAAAGGCATCCGTGGTAAAGGCATGTGTTGTTGAGACGCATTTGTGGTTCAAGCTGCGTCATAGAGGCATGCGTGGTTCAACCATGCATGCCTCTAACATACAACCAGTATGATTCCCAGTGGCTTAGACTATTTTCAATCATTTCAGTCTCCAATCACACGGTCACATCATGCCCCTATCCAAGTTTTATTCTTAATATTTCCGAAGAAAGATTCACTTTTTTTACTTCTGATATACACTTTTGTGAAACTGTTTTTGTGAAAGAACGTTGCTGTGAGAAATTAAGATATTGATGGAGATTGGTTGATGTAACATTGTAAGAGGCCCTACTAATTACACTAATACTATTGATGTGAGGTCAGCCTCAATTGGGCGTAGAAATTGCTTCAAGCATTCAGCTGGACAAGCTCAGGAGTTTCGATTCTTTATTTTTTCAAGCCAGGTGCAACAACTCCTCTTTGGCTTTAAACAAAAAGTGAAGAAAAAATATTATGCATGTACTCTCCCATATTCACATCCCACCAGTGCCTATGCCCCATTGGCACTCAAGCCCTTTACCCACCAATCCTGTTTTACTTAATAACTGATCACCATTGGACATTGCTGGCCAAGTTCATTTAATTTAGAAGGAGATGCTGGGAGATGCAAGGAGATTTATTATGACATGCAAAACAACTAAAAACAAAAAGGAATTGAAGATCAAAACCAAACTTGTAACAAAGAATTTTTTTTTTTTAAGTAATTGGCTTAGATGAAATTACAATCCGAAAAATGGAGAAAACCTTAATTTCAAAAGATCAATGTTTTAGAACAAATACGTTACATTTATAAAAACATCTTCTTGAAGTGTGATATTTCGACATCAGGCTGGGCCAACAAAAAGGAGAGCATGCCAATAGCCACAGAAACTTGGAGCAAGAGACATCTGCTCTTCACTTCTCATAGGCCAGGATGTAGGAAGGATTTCAAGTTTCTACGGTGCTACAACGTCAATCGGTCCCAACTTTGCATTACATATGGAGAATCTCTACCCTTATTGTTCATCATTTTAGACTAAACATAAACCTTGTATGCTTCTTTTACTACTTTCTCTGCATAACCTTACCGAACACCAAGGATGCTTCTTTTATATACGCTATGTTAGAACTGGGGGTCTCTAGTTGGCAGAGGTAGGTACCACTGTCCAAATAGGGACACTTGTTTCTATTCATGGTAAGGAGGAACTACTCCTTAGATAACCCCTGCTCACCCCCTTGGTAGCTTGGCATGATCATTCAGGCTTATCAATGGCAATGTGTTAATTATTTGTACCAACACTCACAGTAACACAGTGAAAACACCACAAACTGACTCCACAACAGTTTAGAAAAATAAAGGTATTTAATCTAAACTACAAAAGACCAAAACAACAAAAATCCAATATACACAGTTCAAGAATATGGTTTCAAAATTGTTCTTAAGGTTGCGTTAAAATAATCCACAGTTGCGTCACGGTTTAGCCAACAGTACCATTAGATGTGACAAAAGTTCCAAGTCAATCAATTAATCATAGCATTTGTATAGTGCGCTACTCACCCGAGAGGGTCTCAAGGCGCTGGGGGAGAGTGGTCCGTTCCTGCTCGAAAAGCCAGGTCTTGAGTTGCTTCCTGAATGCGAGACGGTCCTGGGTTCACCGAAGGTGGGTGGGGAGGGAGTTTCAGGACTTGGCTGCCAGGTAGGAGAAGGATCTTCCTCCGGGGTTGGCTCTGCGGATGCGTGGAACAGTGGCGAGGGTGAGTTTGGTCGATCGTAACAGGCGGGTGGTCGTGTAGAAGGTCAGTCGGTTGTTGAGCTACATGGGGCCCAAGTCGTGGAGCGCTTTGTGTGCATGGGTGAGGAGTCTGAACGTGATCCTCTTGTTGACGGGGAGCCAGTGCAGGTCTCTCAGGTGGCCGGGGATGTGGCTGTGTCTGGGGATGTCCAGGACACGTCGTGAGGAGGCGTTCTGGATGCGTTGGAGCCTTTTCTGAAGTTTGGCTGTGGTTCCGGCGTAGAGGGTGTTTCCATAGTCGAGTCGGCTGGTGACGAGTGCCTGGGTGACCGTCTTCCTGGTTTCAGTGGGGATCCATCAGAAGATCTTACGGAGCATGCGCAGGGTGTTGAAGCATGATGATGAGACAGCGTTGACTTGTTTGGTCATCGAGAGGGAGGAGTCCAGGATGAAGCCCAGGTTGCATGCGTGGTCCGTTGGCTTGGGAGTGGAGCCCAGGGCGGGGGCCACCAGGAGTTGTCCCAGGCGAAGGGTGATGATCCTAGGATGATGACTTCGGTCTTGTCTGAGTTCAGTTTCAGACGGCTGTTCTTCATCCAGTCGGCGACATCTTTCATCCCTTCGTGTAGGCTGGTTCTGGCGGTGGCGGGGTCGTTGGTGAGGGAGAGGATCAGCTGGGTGTCATCGGCATAGGAGATGATGTTGAGGTTGTGTTGGCGTGTGATGGCTGCGAGGGAGCTCTTATAGATGTTGAAGAGAGTGGGGCTGAGTGATGATCCCTGTGGTACGCCGCAGATGACTTCCGTGGCTTCTGATCTGAACGGGGGGAGGCGGACTCTCTGGGTTCTTCCGGTGAGAAACGAGATGATCCATTCCAGTGCCTTTTCTTGGATTCCGGTGTTGCTGAGGCGCTGCACTAGGGTGTGGTGGCAGACAGTGTTGAATGCTGCGGAGAGGTCCAGGAGGATAAGGGCCGCCGTTTCTCTGTTGTCGATCAGGGATCTGATGTTGTCTGTGGCTGCAATGAGGGCGGTCTCGGTGCTGTGGTTGACTCAGAAGCCGGACTGTGAGTGGTAGAGGGATCCATTCGTCTCGAGGAAGGCGGCAAGCTGTCTGTTGACGGTCTTCTCAATGACCTTGGCCGGAAAAGGGAGGAGCGAGATGGGTCGGAAGTTCTTGAGTGAAAGCTGTAGTGGTGAAAAGCAAGCATTGCTTCACTCCTGAGACCCTGGGGAGGCGATGCGACAACCCTGCTGGATGCAGCTGGCGTGTTGCGGTGACTCTGGTCTGTATGGGGAGGGATGCGATACCTTGCGTGGATTCTGGTGCACAGGTTTAGGTGGAAGTTGCTCGCAAAAGGTACGATGTGACGGTCTTCGGGGCAGCTACAATCTCCGGTGCGGCGACGATGCGCGGCTCACCGGCGATCTTCTCCTCTCGCAGCCCCTCGCTGCGATGGCTCTGGGACGACTCTCGCAGCGACGTGATGTGGTCAACAGGCAAGCAGTGTGACGATCTCACCCAGTGACGACAGGCTCTGCAAGATACTCGCAGCGCAGTGATGGTAATCTTCCCGCACTGGACTGGTGCGTCTCGCAAACAAAGGATGCGACGACTCTGGCAGCGGCAACAGGCACTGCGACTATCTCGACCTTCGTAGCGACGGGAATTTCCTCGCACTGACGGGGATGCGCTCCGCAAGCGAGCGATGTGTTGAAACTTGCAGAAAGTCTTTGAAATCTTGGTTTCCAGCTTCCCAACACAGGTACAACTTCCAGAGGCACCAAAACTGGCCCAAACACTCTAGGAAGGACAGACCTCTCAGTAGAGTTCAGGGAAGCTTGGGGGTGAAGTCCATTTGGTCCTGGGACTTCTTAAAAGTGAGCGAGCTTTTCTTCAGGCACGTGGAGATTCCTTCAAGCAAGGGGACACAGCACAAATCAAAGTCCTTCGCCTCCCCTTGGCAGCAAAGCAACTGCAGGTCAGTCCAGCAAACAACAGCAGGATAGTCTTCCTTCTTCAGTCTTCCAGCTTTCTCCTTGGTAGAGGTTCCTTCTTGATTCCAGAATGATCTAAAGTTCAGTGGTCTGGGGTCATGTACTTATACCCCAAAAAGTCTTTGTTCCCTTTGTGCAGGAGGGCTCTGAGCCTGGTCAAACCAGTTCTGTAGCATTCAGTTTACATGAGTCCTTCTTCCTTTCACAGTGCAGAGCAGAAGCATCAAACACCCCACAGGTGGTGGAGCCAGCATTGTGGAGGGAAAGCACAGCCCTGGAGCACTTTGTTTACATGTTTCCTTCTCTCCTTTCACAGTGCAGTGCAGAAACTTCAGACGCACCACAGGGGGTGGAGCCAGCACTGTGGGGGGCCGGCACAGTCCTATTCAGGTCCCAGGTGCAACTCCTTTCTCCAATCTAGATGCAGATCTCTCTATTCACCACTGGGCGGACTCATTCTGACTCCTGGAATCCCCCAGCATTGTCACTCACAAACCAGACAGTCAATTCACAAACAGTCAAAGGCACACAGGAAGGTCAGAAAAGAAAGCAGACACTTTCTAAAAGTGCTGCTTTCAAACACAGGATTTAAAAAACATTCTTCCTAAAAGATGTGCTATTAAATTCTGAGTTAAGGGATACCAGAATTCAATTTTCTATCTTGCTCCTATGGGAAAATATGCAGGTAAACATTATACACAGCATTCCCCATTATAGCCCATGGCAAAATAGCTTTTCAACAGTGAAGAATCGAAAATGGCTGTAATTCACTACCAGAGCATGTCACCCACACTAGAACATGCTCTACCTTTCACATACACTGCACCCCGCCCATGAGGGTACCTTGGGCCTTCCATAGGGGTGTCCAATGTGTACTGAAAGGGAAGGGTTAGGCCGTGCCAGTGTGGACACTGGTACGGTCAGCATGGCAGTTAGCAACTGCACACAGGCACAGCAGTGGCAGGCCTGAGACACAATTTTAGGGCTACTCCTGTGGGTGGCACAATCAGTGCTGCAAGCCCACTAGTAGCATTTGAATCACCAGCCCTGGCACACTCAGTGCACTTTACTAGGGACATCCTGGTAAAACAAATATGCCAATCATGGATAACCAATCACAATAACAACTTATACAGAGAGCATATGCACTTTAGCACTGAACAGCAGTGGTAAAGTGCTCAGAGTCCTATTGCCAACAACCACAGGTCAGGAAATATAAAGCAGGAAGAAGCACAAAGTTTGGGGATAACCCTGCAAAAAGGGCCATTTCCAACATTCTACATCTCACATTTTCTGTCCAGTGAATTTGAAGATTATTGGGAATCTCAACACTCTCTCACTTTACTATTCTTACTGTGTTTTTATATTATTTGGGCTGCCTTACATGTTTGATCCTTCTCAGCAGTTTTTTTGATGAATCCCACGTGCCCTTAGGAGCTTGGGGAATGTCAAGTTCAGTAACCTAAACTCTTTGTGCAGATTGAATACAACTAGTCTAGGCTCTGGGTTGACTTCTATATGTTCCAGATAATGTTAGGCCTGAAGCCTAGCACATAGATGTCAAAGCCATGTAATTTGCTAAATAAATATATATATATATATAATATTTATATTGGTTTTTAGGATAACTATGTATATAATCCACTATTGTTATTCTCATTTTAACAACTTTTTAACATGTTAAATGTATTTTAGACTGAAGGTGCTAATTGATTAGCTGGCTGTATTAATGTCCATGCTAACCAAACACGTTTTACATTCGCACTCTCTTTTAAAAAAAATAATAATAATAGTAATGTTACTTTGGTATTGCAGCTTTCATGACACTTCTGTCAAAATAAAGCTTAAATTGCATTGAAAAAATTATAATGTGTTTTATACATACTTTGGGACTTAAGGAAGGGCAGTGGTAGTGGGGGGAATTTTTTAATACTGTGATACCTGTCTTATTAAAAATGTTAAACCAAAAATTAATCCCCCCAAAAAATGTCTGGGCTTTTTGGCACTTTCCGACCAGTCTTCTTACCGGGAAAACATCAAGCTAATCTTTCAGGGATCTTAGTGACGCCAATTTGTCCTGACAATGAAAATGAAAACCTAAATGTTGGAGTACCCTTCCGCAACAGTAAACTTCTAATTGGTAATCAATGTACATTACCCTTCTCTGAGTAGAGTGTAAAAAGATCTGGATATTAACTCTGTTCATCGTCTGCCAACTACTTTCAAATCAATTTTGGTTTAAGAACTGCCTTGTCTTGGCCACATGTTGCATGAACCTTAGCATAGACAGGTGGAGAATATCAGATTTAAGTGCAATGTCCTTTTCTGTGGGGGTAGACAATGCTGTCTCCACTGCATACACATATGTAATGCAGGCTTAATCCATCTTAAACCCATCGTTTTTCTTGGAGGTGCTATGCTCCCACTCTTATGGTTAGAACTGTCATACTTTCTCTGAGTCTCTTTCTCAGCATAGAAGAAAGTACTGTAAACAAATCTGATTGGTAATAACTGTACTTTCCTTTTTGGATCCAGCTGATGTAGCCATAATACAGCTCAAGGTACAGTTAATAAATCATTAGTCCTTCATCCACCCAGGTCTGGATAATCCTAATATCCAAGCCTAATTATAGAAAGACATTACATAAGCATTTGAAACTATTGTTGTAAATGGGAATACAATCTTACTATCTTGTGTTTATGATCTTTCTCTTACTCTATTATGGTAAGTAGTGAAGCTTTTGCCCCCTTCTTCCACTTGATCACCAACTACTTGGAATCCAAAACTAGCCTATATGTTTTTTTTTATTGTGACAAAGAGTAGGCCTTGTTTGGCATTTTGACAAACTCAACTACTTCCCTTTGACCCTTTGGGATTCCGGTTGATATCAACGCATTAATATTAACGATATTCAAAGAGTCTGTCAAGGGTGGAGAGATTTAGCAAACTATTGCTTCCATTTCTCATTCTGCACTAAATACTGATCAAACCTTATTCAGTTTACTGGCGCCAGCATGTTTGTGTTTGCTACCTTCTTGCACTCACCAAATGCGTAGAATTAAAAAGGTGACCTGTGAAATACACTTAAATGGTATTCATTAACTGTGTTTACATCTGTACCATTCCATCCACTCCAATTTCTGCCAAACTCTATTTCTACAGTGGTTGTTGCATGAGGGTATCAAAGCTGAATATTCCCTCACGATTTCTCTTTGTTGTTCAGAGAATTACAGGGAGAACATACTTAATATAAAATTGCCTTTGCTACATATTCTCCCTCCCAAATATTTTAGTTACATGAAAAAGTTAAATGTACCTCTTCCCTGATCCAGGTCATCGCCTGGTGCAGTCCATGATAATTCAATTTTCCCATTTTCTAGTCTAGCTTCTAGATCAAAAATTGCACATGGTGGAAATATGTCTAGTAAAGGTCCAGTTGGAACTTCAGACACTGTAAAAGAGCCGCCAGAGGCAGTCCTGCTGAATTTCTCCAGGTTTGTCTCAATGTCATCACTGACGGAAGGCCTCGGTGGGTTCATTTGGATGTTACCTAAAAAAACAAAATTGACACCATATGATATTGAGTATCATGTTTAACAATTGCTGATGCCATATGTAATAACACAGTATCTACACTAGCCGAGAAAAAATATTCCTTCATAAAGCTACAAAGGGGACAAATAACAAAGAAAATGGAAAATGGGCGGAATGCTCTCGGAACAAACTTCAGTTAGCAAAACAGTAGGAAAACATCTGGATTCAAAGGGAAACAACCTTTACAATGCAGTCATTACATCGCAACATCCTTTACATCGCATGTCATTACAACGCAGCCATTACATCGCATGTCACTACAAGGCATGTCATTACAATGTATGTCACTATAACGCTGGCATTTTAGGAAGAAGGGGACCCCTATGTACTAGTAATACACTTGCTATACATAGGGAAATATAGTAAATTTGAGAACGGTCTATAACCAAGTGGAAAAAGCCGAAAATGCAAAACAATATATAAACAAGACATTAGTAGAAATTATGATAATAATTATCCTACCGCATTGCCTCCATCATCTGCCTTGTCTTATGCTTATTAATTATTTACTATGTGATTTTAAGAATTTTTTGATTATGAATTGCACATTATCTTTATAAAAATAGAAAATAAGAAAAGACAGTGTCTACAAACAAGTTATATAGGATATCCACAATTTATAATGAATAAAATTAATAATTGATTTATAACTCTGGGTTGTTAGTCTTTGTACCATTGGGCGTTTTTATTATCATAATTTCTACTAATGTCTTGTTTATATATTGTTTTGCATTTTCGGCTTTTTCCGCTTGGCTATAGACCGTTCTCAACTTTAACGCAGGCATTACATCGCAAGTCATTACAACACATACCATTGCAACGTATAGTATTCTTACACTATCCGACACTTACCCTGTTGTTGCATTCACTGGAGTTAGAATAGTAATGTTTACCCCTACACTACCCAACACTTACCCTACTGTTGCACTCACTTGAGTTAGAATGGTAATTATTACCCCTACACTATCCAACACTTACCTTAAATGCGATGTAATGCTATGCGTTGTAATGGTATGCATTGTAATAGTATAATGCGATGTAATGAAATGCGTTGTAAAGGTGGTTTTTAAAAATGCGTTGTAATGACATGCGTTGTAAAAGAATGCGTTGTAAAGGATGTTGCGATGTAAAAACTGTGTTGTAAAGGCATTTGTTGTAAATGTATGCATTGTAAAGTCATTCATTCGGATTGAAAGCCTTGAAGCACAAAATTTGCATAGAGTAATGTTAATGGGAAATTATACGTGAAAAACAAGTTAGCTCAGTTAGTTGTTATGGGCCTACGATCTGCACAAATAGCCACATTCATCTTTCCTTTGTGAGGCAATTAGAGTTTTGAACTTGAAACTGTGTAAATTCTACATGCCAAAAATTACGTTATGCAATAGATGAGTAATTTACTTAATTTGTGAGTGGGCACAACAGTTGTGTAAGCAACATGTAGTTTCCAAGGATTGACCAATCAGAGGCAATGTTAATGAGGAGCACATAAACATGCAAAGGAAAAACCCAAATTAAATGTTATTGTTTCACAATTCAGGAGTTATGGTAGTAAACCACTTCTTACATGAGGGCATTTAAGAACTACTTTGGTTTTATTCTTTTTCATAAACAACTTTATTGTCATTTTTTAATTAGCCTTGAATCATTTTTCTAGCTGCTCCCAGACTGATACTAAGCACTTTAAATTGCTATAGTGTATCCCAGTGTTTTTCTATTAGCCTTGCCACAGTAAAAAACAATGTTGGAGGTTTTTCGAAGCCAGGATGTGTAAAACATTAAATACATGCCCTACGTTTCATGGACTGTGCACCCTGCCCTGTAGGCATTTAGGGCCTACCTTATGGGTGAATCATAAGATTTAATAAGGAAGGTTTAGTCTGGCAAAGGGTTTGCTTCACTAGGTTGAAAATACTGTTGAAAACTAAACGCCCAGGCTGCAGGCTACATTGGCAGGCCTGGAGACATGCTATGCAGTGTTACTCCAGTGGGTGGCACAATGAGTGTAGCAGCACACTACTAGCGTTTGATTAATTTACAGGCCCTGGGTACAAGAGGTACCATATACTATAGACTTACAAGTAGATTAAATGTATCAATTAGGGGTGTTACTATTCTAACATGTTTAGAGAGAAGAGCACAATCACTTCACCACTGGTTAGCAGAAGTAAAGTGTGCTGAGTCCTAGGGCAGCAACAACGGGATCAGCAAAAGAAGGAATACATCTGAGGGAATACTACACAACAGATGGTCCTTTCCAATCGTGGCCATGAGAAAGTTGCCTGGACAGGACTTCTTTGTAGGCAAATTTGCACAATTTGCTCGATGCTTTGATAGAAGTATTTCTGAATCATCCACGAATGCATATTTTACCATCACATAGAGGTGTATTTAGTGGCATTGTGCAAATGTATTAATAATGAGCAAATTGATCATTGGCAAACTATACAGAAGGGCATTGTCCATGGTAAATACTTTTCACCCTCTCACATAAAGCACTTACACTGAGTCCTTGTACTACCTTCACATTTTTACAATTTGTGTCAATAATAGATTAACAAAATGCCAAATGTCATACATATCACAGGTTGCAATTACTGTTTTGTCCACCTCCACTACTGTTTTTAAAAAAAAGCTGTTTGTGGACAATGATTTCATTTTATATCAGCACAGCAGACAATTCAGCAGAGTAATTAACCAAAAAAAATTGACTGAGGGACATTAACATTTTCATTCGTGTTTTAAGGCGTATGGGGCATTATAATGTAGGTAGGTGTTCCTATGACCAATACTGTCTACATACTGTGGAGAAGACTTTAAGCACTACATTTACTAAGCCTTTGCATTTCCCTTGCATCATCCAAGGCATCTCAGTGCTCCGCAAAGGCTCATTTGGAAATTACAAAGCCAAGCTAGACCTGATGTGTGTGGCTCTGTAAAGAAAAGTAAAACAATACAGGAGCTTGCACTGTGTTGAACTACATTTCATAGTGGGAGGCGTTCCATGGCTATAGTTTTGTTTATCCCGTGCATTCACCATTGGATTTACACAATTTTACATTCACTAACATTTATATAGCTGTAATTGTGTGAAATTTGTATGCCCAGGGGCGAGATTTGGGGGGTGTGAATCTCAAATTTCACAAATAAAAAGTAAATGATTTGCAGGGTTGGGGGGTGTGATGACCAAGGTTTGGGGTGGACTGTTTCCATGAGGAACAGGGTTGGTACTAAATTGCATTAGGTTCTAACACCTCTGTCTAGAGTGGCACAGTGGGAATTTCGCTTGGGTTGAAATGCTACCCCATACCATAGTCACTAGTTAGACTCTTTGCAAGCATTCATCCTATTGTCTTTAGGGTGTTTGATTGCCAATAGTGTGCCTGGAAACTTGAGACAGGCACAGCTTTCCAAGCCTACTTCTTCAAATGTTTGTAAATTTCAAAAAGTAGGAAATTGGCAACTATTCAAGGAGAACTTCTAAGGGTGAGATGTCTACATTTTTTGTAGTAAACTGGTCACTATACATATTGAAGTTCCCAATACATAAATGTAACAAGTTAAAATCTCTTTCTGAAATGAGAACAAGCAAAACCAACACGGACCCCACTCCGAACCAAGAATGCATTTGAGGGGTGTTACAGCCCATACACCACAGCTGAAGCTATGTCCCTGCCCATCCCACCTGCCCTCATAGATTTCCTCATAACGCATGACTAAGGTCAACCACAACTCAATGGCCTAGAGTCCCTAGCTTGGGATCACTTATTTTAAATGCATTTTCATGACACACACTCTTTTTTGCCTCTGCTACTAGAAGCCTTGATGGTAGAGTTGTCACAATGGTTCATGTAGGCAGGGCTCTGTGTTTCTAGCCCTTGCCTTTTACAAATCAATTTAGCAAGTGACTGAATTCCCCATGTACTAAGCCTATGACACAAATAGAGGATTGCGTGCTGGTAAATCAATAGGGCGAGCCACTACAGAGTCGTGTCATGAGCATGGCTTGGCTCTGAGAGTCTTTGCACGAGCAAAGCCATGAAAACATTTGGCATATATATCATGTTACATAATGTAAAAATATGATACAATCAATTAAAATTAAAAAAGTGTATTTGTTTTACATGCAGAAGCATTTCATCTCAGTAGATCAGATTATATCACAGCATAGACAGACATTTATTAAAAGTGATAGTTTTTAGACACAGTGTGACTCAACCCCAGCAACAATGCCATTACTAAGCTAAGACGTAAATCATTAGTCATGTAAATGCTAAAGGGGGCCTATATTCTTAGTATGAATGGAGCAACTTTACAGTCTATCAAACCAAATATAAGAGGAGTGTATGTAGTAGACATCCTGAACTCAGTATTTAAGGGCACTCCTATGCAATAATAAAGGAAAAGGAAGCTCTGTCAAAATAAATATGTACCTAGGATAACACAATTTGGGAAAGCCGGTATTGATTAAAGGTGACCTGTTTTAACTTTACTAAATTCATCCACCAAATGGGTATCTCTGGCCCCCTCTCTCTTTTTCTCTCTCTCTCTCTCTCTCTCTCGCATTTACATAAAAGGCAACTGTTTTGTCTTTCACTCATGGCTCAGATGAGAAGAAAACGCCAAAGAAATAACAGGCCAGACTCAGGGCCCCTTGACCCAAATAACAAGCCAAGTGTTCATTTCTTGTGGGGTGTCATACCGTTCCGCCTCTCCAAAGCTATGCCTCTGGGTACGCATACAAACAAAAAGGCATAAGAAGGAGAAAAATAATTTTAGGGCATATTTATCAAAGGTTTGTGCACACAAATCACTAAGAAAAGTTGCTACAGTGCGTTGTGCAAATGGGAGAGCCCTGAAAAGCACCATATCCAGATATGGCCCTCTTCAGTTCTCTCCCTTCACGGACGTACTGAAGGATACCTAATGCCAATGCAGGCAGCCTTGCACCATTTTGCAACTGTGCCTGCATTACAAGCAGGATTGTTTTTGTGCAGGAAGGAATACCTTCCTGCACAAAATCAATTGAAAGAGGCATTTTCCTCTTTGTATGCATGATGCAGAATGCATCACGTATAGAAAAAGAAAATAATGAGGAGAACAAAGGGCCAGATGTACAAAGCATGTTTCCAGTTGCCATCGCCCGAATCGCAAAATTGGACCATTTGTGACTGGAAAAATGCTTTTCAGACGTACAAAATGCGATTCAGCAACTTGTTATCGAATTGCAATTTGCATTTGTTATTCAGTATTAGGAATGTTCGTGTTTGTGTTTGTGGAGCTCCCTTCCAAATACCGAATCGTTATGGTATGTATTACTGTTTTGCAACCAACTTCTGGTCGCAAAGTGATAATACTTTATCACCATTTCAAAAGCGGTTGTAACCCATTTGCAAATGTTGAATGGGCTGCATTTTTTTTATTATATTTTATTATTTAAGGAAAACAGGCTGTATTTTTTTTCTTTAAATGTTTTTTTTAAAAACAATCACAGCCAAGTTGGTCTGCTGACTCTAGCAGGACACCATCCCTGTGACCTACCTCATTAATGCATATGAAGTAGGTCTATTTGCGACCCACTAGGAATCACTAATGAAACTCAAAAGAGTTTCATACATTAGAATTAGCAATTTCCAATTTGCTATTTGCAGGAAATCTAAATTATGAAATCGCTATTCCTAATCATCGTACATCCGGCCCTTAGTGAATTGGCTGCACTGTGACATCTATGATCTAAAATGTATTTGAAAAATAATATATGTGTGGAAAGCAATTCAATAGTTCTGCCATTTAAATCACATCAGTCATTTAGATCAATTCTGGAAAAAATTATTTATAACTATGAAATTAATGCAGTTCAAATGGCAATATAATAATGGCATTACCATCAATAATTGAATTGTGGAGTACAACCACTCACAGTTTATTTGAACTTTTGAGTTGGTGTACAATGTTTTTTTTCTGACTGGTACGTTTTCATATATGGTTGGTCAGCTATGAAAAATGCTATTGGCAATATACATATGAGGGTTTATGTCTTGCAGGTCCTCGGTATTAGTTATTCTTAGTGTTGAGTGCCTGCTCATTCTGAGTGTTTTATTACGTTGTATTGTACCGAACATTCCTACTTGATCCCCTTTCTCCTCTGGCTCCCCGTTTGATCTTAAGCTGCTTTGTTACCATTATTTTGCTTCATTTTGTCTACCCTGCCACCAGTTCTTGCCTGATCATAGAAGCACGCACCAGCAAACGAAGGTGAATGATTGACATCCACATTCATCCTTGGTAAAGTTAACTATGCCTTACTAAAACAGCTGTAACATTATCACCTCTGGAAGTGAACAAGCTGGAAAAACAGTGGAGGCAAAGTGTGCATTACATCAAAACAACATGATCTTAAGGGTTGGATATGCAGTTGATAAGCTGTTCATGCTGTTGTTGAGCGAAATCTCATTGGTTTTCCTAGGGTTTTAAGGGGTCTGATGATAATGATGTGGCCGGACTGTATGCTCTGTGCAGATCAACAGCCTGTTACAGTCCACAGTGCAGAGTAGAGTAACCATGGAACCAGCAAATCACTCTGACTATGTTCTGCAATGTCCAGCTGGGTCAGTGAACTCAATATTAAAAACTGACACTTATTCGATCACCTACTGTGTTCTGTCTGTTACATCTTAACCCCGCACAGCTTTTGTTGCGCATGTGCAAGTTCCATCAGTGGAGTAGAGTTTTTATTTGGTGGAAGGCTGTTAGCATCCATCAGATGAGGCATTACAGCGTGGGTGCGGTACTGACAAAGATTACCAAAATTGTGAATGTCTCTGAGGTCTGGGCTGGGAATGATGCAAGCAGGTCCTTCTTTCTATCCTAATCATACAGGTGGCACTACCATGGATGCAGCGACAATGAAAGAGAGAGACAGACAGACAGAGAGATAGACAGAGAGAGAGAGTTGTAAAGCGGTCAGTCAGAATCTCAAATTTGTGCACAACAATCCGGCCCCCTCTGCATCTGTGCTGGTGCTGCCCTAGAGGTGTCTATGCAATATGAAGGTGTAGTAGATGGAAGTCTAGAATAGGAGGAGAATAGTAAGACAACCCCTTCGCTGTGGGGGTTATTCCCCCGCTGTGCTGGGGGGAGGGGATTGCGCACAGTGCAATGACGCGCTGAGCCCGTCATGAGCTGCAGTGCCCCTGTGCTCATGACGAGATCAGCTCGTCACAGGTGCATTGGCTCCGTGGAACGTTCAGCACAGCGGGGGAATTCTCCCCGCACCTGAGCGTTCCACGGGCCATGACGAGCTGAGCTCGTCATGAGCACCGGAGCACCGTGGCTCATGACGAGCTCAGCTTGTCATGAGCGTCGAAGAGGTTAAATCTGTTTTCAAAATAACCTAATTTATTGTTTTGGGGGTATGTATAGAAAGAGCAGCTGACAGTAGGAACGACAAAAGTGTCAGCAGATACCACAACGGCAGGGACCGGAGCTCTTACTATTGGACAGCCCGAGCAGCAATAGCTAACAGAAAAGGGACGACAGCTCTATTATGACAGTAGTGACCAAAGCTGCCAAAAACCAGCAACCATGATGACCACAGTAACAATTAAAGCAGAAGCAAACAATTGCTATGCAGCAGGAACCACAGCATAAACTATAGCTGCAACAAAATCTGTCTAAGTAGCTTCCACAACAGTTGACACAACAAGGCAATAGCAGCTGTTATAATAGCATCACTAACAGCTGCAAGCAAGCGCATCAGACACCACAGATACCAGCAATGCACAGGCAGTTCTCTAGCTGCCAACATAACATGGACCATAACAGTAACCACCAGGCGTAGCCATTGCAGACACCAGAGCAGATGCCACAAATGTCAAACGGCAGGAACGACATCAAAAATGTAAGTTATAAACACAGAGACAAACACAGCTTCAGACACAGCAATGATTGCGTATGCCATCAAAGCAAAGATTAGAGCAGTGACCGCAGCTTAACAAACCAGAGCAGAAACAATATCATCACCAGCATCTGTATCCAGAGAAGCGAAAAGAGCATCAACAATTGCTTCGACCACAGCAGGAGACACAACAAGAACAACAGCAGCAAGAACAGTAACCATAGCAGGAGTGACCACAGCCACCATCAGAACAACTGAAACAACTTCAAAAATAGCTGCAGGTACAGCAGTGACACTAGCATCTGGCACATATGTAACAAAAAGTGATGTGTGGAAGGCTGTAATTGTTCTTAATCCTTGGTAGCTACCCTGAATCACATGACAGTCCATTATTGTTTTGATCACTATTAAACTATTGACATTGGCCAGCAATATGCAAATCAGCTGTGGGAAGCTCCAGTTGCAACAGACTGCAGGCTCGGAGACAAAGATCTTCTGGAGGTGACCATGGTTGGAGAGGTAAGTTGGGGTGCCTGGAGATGCTGGGACACCGTTGGTTGGGCCACCCACGGTCGTGGGACTTCAGGTGCAGGGATATCTTTAGGAGTCTGGTTTTCTTACTATCTCCTGTCGTGGTCAGTGGGATCCTCGCGAAAAAGGCTGCAGGCTTCACTGGAAGATTTGAGGCAGGTCAGAGATCACCAGATCTAAGGTCAGGATCACCGGGGAGACATCATCGCGGCGTTGGGCCACTAGAACTTGGGCAGTGTGCGTCGGGTGCAGAGTGGTGCAGACTCATGGTTTTGGCTGGGGCAAAGCCTGTAGGTGAGAAAATCCAGTGCTTTGGCTTGGAAGGCAGGGCAGGTCCTTCCGGTTCTTGAGGCTTCTGGCTGCAGAACACACTGGCATTTCGCTGGAGCATGTTCCAGGTGGGGATAGGCCGGTAGGGCAGGTGCTAAGTCAGTGGGCGTCCTCCTCTTCTTAGTTTCAGCACGGCTTCTTCGGTCCTTCTTCTTCGCTTCTTCTTGTCTATTCTTGTCTGAGGAGGCAAGATTCCAGTCATAATAGATTTGGGGTGTTACAGGTAGGTAAACGTTGGGACCAAATGGTCCCTTCCTTGGGGTGGCAGTGGGGCATTTGCCTCACTCTGGTTGGCTTGGTCCCCACATCTGCAAGAAGGCGGCGACTGAGATTTGTGCTTCACCTCACCTCCCCACCTGAGGGGTGGGGTTGGAAAAGGTGGGCACATCTCCCTTTCTCACTTGGTTTTCCAGCCGATTCTCCCACCCCAGTGGAGGTCAGAACTGGTGGGAGCCAGTTGCTGGAAGCAGCAAAGGGTTGGGGTAGCTTACAAAGATGGCAAGCCTTGTAAGTTTCCCCTTCATGGAGGAGGCTTGGCACCTCGTCCCAGAATGTGCATTGTTTCAGACCCCAAGAGCGGCGGGCTCTCGACCCAGGGGTTCAGAAACATGTCTGGTGGTGGCAGCAGGAGAGCAGTGACTCAGCCTGAACACTAGTGTTAGGTCGTTTTCAGGGGGCATCTCTAAGATGCCCTCTGTGTGCATTTTTCATTAAATCCCACACTGGCATCTGTGTGGGTTTAATGTGATGAGAAGCTGGATACCAAAGGTCCTAGTTTTCAGTAAAGCCATTATGGTGCTGTAGCTGTAGAGTTCATAATGACAAATTCCCAGCACCATATCCTTTTTCTGGCATTACCGCACTTACAATGTCTAAGAATTGACATAGACACTGTAGGGGTACCAGACTCATGCACCTGTACCTACACCACTGGTATAGTGCACCCAGTTAGAGGGGTGGCTGACCTATGCCAGGGCAGTGGTTTGTAGGCATGGCACACAGGGATGTGTACCATGCCGACTTTTCACTTTGTTCTGCACCAAAACACCCAGCCTGCAAAGACAGTGTGTGTGTGTGTGTAAAGGTACAGGACCTCTAAGGGTGGCACAGTAAGTGTTGCAGCCCTTAGAGCCTTCCCTGGTCACAGTGCCCTTGGTACCTATGGTACCATTTACAATGGGCTGACCTGTGGCCCAAGAGTGCCAACTGGGTTTTGTTTTTAATGCAGTTTAGGGAAAGGAGGTAGGCCCTGGGTACCTGTTTGGCAGAAACACAGGGCACACTCAGTCAAAGTACATCAGCATTTTGGGAAAAAGTGGGGGCCAACATGCAAAAAGAGGTCACTGTGCCAGCTTTCTAAAAGTGGCATATTCAGAACTGTGACTAAAAGTGTAACTTTATCATTAAAGAGGGCTTTTAACTACTTTTCCATAGACACCAAATATTATCTACCTACCTACTCCCAATTAAAAGTTATCACGTGTTAAATGTAATAATGTAACCCAGTGTTAGCCTATATTAGAAAAAACCCCCAGTTATGCAGCCAAGCCTGGCAGCAAAGTAACTTAAATGAAGAGGACGCACAGTTCTTCAAAAAGAAAACATCAAAACAACGATGTAAAATGAAGAGAAAAGGAAGGAACAAAACCTCCTCCATAAAAACCTTCTTCCAAATAGCAACTAAAATCCCATCGGGGGAACTAATGGAAAAAAACAAAAGTAATGCACCACCAACCCTGCAAGAGAAGTGAGAAATTGTTTAAAAAACCATGCCGAAGTGAAAGCAAAGATGTAGGAAACTCATCTTTGCGCACCAATAAGAAAGCTATGCGAAAAGGAGAGACCCCACTGGCTAGGAACCTGATAACATTTAATTCAAGCAAAATGAATAAAGTAAAAATGGGGTCAATGACCTGTAATGGAAACGCTAATAAGAAAATCTCGACCGAAAGTAAACTACCAGCAATTAATAGCTTGATAGGTGAACCAGCGGTTCAAACGAAAACTTTAAAAATCAGGGAAATTAACTCCCTATTAGAAGTTCGATTAACTCCCAGGAACCTGTAATAGAAAAAGCATCCACAACGCCACAAGAATTAGAATCTGATGAAATTAACAAAGAGAAGTATAAAGAACACCACACGGGACATGAGCTCCGACCAAGCCAATTGCCGCGGGGGGGAAGTAGCCGCATTACCCTGGAGTCTTCCCCGGCAGAACTACTCAAAAACAATCCTATTAATTCTGGATTTTAAATCCAAAGGGCGGGAAGGTATTCTAAACAGAAGGAATATTCTCCAACTGCTATCCTCCATTAGTAATTTAGCAGGCATTGCTTCACAAGATCTGGACTCCATAGAATTTGTACGACTCATACATCTATCAGAGCAAGAAATACCAAAAACCACCTGGACCACTGTGGAAATAGTGGAAAAAATATTAAAGGAAGTTCATCAGTTAGATGGACACATCAAAAGACGGGTCTTGGGTAGCTAGAGTCATTAATAGCAGTCACTGTAGCCAATGATAGACCATGGAACAACTAAAGAATGTCCCATATCTAAAGCTTTGCTTGTGGAATATAAACGGCCTAGGATCAAAAATTACGAACGTAGACATATTAATCTACTTTCAGGAGTTTGACTAAATCCTACTCCAGGAAACATGGCAAGCAGAGCTTTTCCATTTACAGGGGTATAAGTTGTATCATCTTCCAGCCAGCAGAAGCTCGAAGTTCGGTCACCTGAAAGGAGGACTCACTATTCATGCATCAATAAAAGCAGTTACCACAGCTAAATAACTATTGAAGAAGAACTATTCTAACAATGGAATTAACGTAATACAGATAGAGATAGCAGGGCCCAGATAAAACAAACAGCAGTTAATTCTGGTTAACACCTATCTTCATCCGAGTGGAAAAAAGTCTGGTGCAAAATTTCTAGTGTTGGAACTAACAAGGATCATTACTGAAGAGGAGACATCGAATTATATTGTCTCAGGAGACTTTAATATGCTACTCTCAGGGACAGCATGGAATGACATGCAGACCGAAGACCATTCTCTTGATTGGGGGATTCCAGCCCAAGATGAGTGTAAATGGGGCAAACAAACCAAGGCATCTAAAGAATTATTGGCAGAGCTAACTAGTCTAGGCCTGATAGCATCAAATGGCTGATTCCCTGGAGACCAACCACAATCAGCCACTTATCACAACTCAAGGGCAAGTACAGAATAGATTACACCTTTTTATCTCGTTCACTTTTCAAATTAGTTATCGATTTTAAGATCGGGACGCAAGAGTGCTGTGACCATATGCCACAGGAGCTTACACTTATGGCTCATGGAACCGCAATAACATCCCCAACTGAATCTCAAAACTTAATAGTAACATCAAATTTTAAGAGGATTAAATGCAAAACGGCTGACCCCGAAAAACTCCTGGAAGAAGCACAAATCTGCTGGGAAGCTCCCAAACATCAGGAAGGAGACGGAATTAATAACTGGGAGAACTTTCTAAAAAACCTATGCTTAGCTAGCTCAAATTCAAGACCAACACAACCAAAATCAGTCAATAAAAATGGACAATACATATCATGTAGGCACACAAATGATCAAAGATTAACAGCCTGATTCATGAAGCATGTGGTAAATTCGAATTACCGATGCTTAATTTCTATGCGGTAAAATCAATAAGAATAACTCATAATAAATAAGAGGCAAAATCCGTGATATTTGAGGTTTCTCAAAAGGGTTTTATTCCTATAAAAGGAATTGGGTGATTAGCATATTGGCTCGAGCCAAGGTGGCATACCATTCCGTCACCACATAGGTTCGGGAAGGGACTGACAGACAGAGTCAATGGTAATATGCGAATATGCAAGTATGCGACAATACATTATTGACAGGCATTCATATATATAGTCAATGCATTACAGTAAAGGCATATGCAGGAGGCGTAACAGCTGAGAAGAGAGATAAGAATGCGTGTACGTAATACAAAAGGCGTTACAATAGGCGTGCATGAAGGCGTGAACAAGAACGTCATTGAACATGATGTCACAGATAGGCGGATCCATGAGTGAATCCGGCAGTGTCAGCAAAAATACATGGCAGAGATGCGCGCGCAGCAGTATGACGCGTAATGTACGTGTAACTTGAGGGGTGAAGGGGGACTTGACACTTAGCCCTACAAGGGGAGACATAAGTCTAGGATGTCAGATCAACCTAATCCCAAATCGTATCTGGTATCTTATGTTTAAGGAACTGTATTATCTGGAGGGAAAAGGTCTCTCGGACAAGAGGCTATTCTATACTGGCTATGAGTGCGTGTATGAGCGTCTATGTGTCTGCATGAGACGCGAGGGGTGCGAGGGAGGGCATGGGCCTACCATGGAAACAGAGCCATGAATTACTTGCATAGAGACAGTGAGGCCTAACCCTTTGCGCTGCAGCTGGAAGGATGTTGACATGAATCTACCAGACAGGAATGTATTTTCAAGGAGTGGAGCAGATAATTCGAAGGTTGAATACAGTCTTGGCAGGCAACGGGCTGAGCCGAGCACCGTTAGCCGCGCAAGAAGTAAGGCAGGGGTCCCTTGTACAAAGGCAGCCTGGGCTGAGGCTTTCAAAGTCAGAAGGCAGGAAAAAGAGGCTCGATGGCAGAATTCAGGCCTACTTCGCCAGAGCTGAAAAACATGTGAAGTATACCACAAAAAGACGTTGGCATAGCATATTTAGAAACTGAATATTCAATCCGTTCATGGCGGATCTGAAAGAGAACATGTTTACGTTGGACGCAAATGTATTTGCGTCTTCATAGCTAACACAGGAGGGAAGTTACATGCACTTCAAGCTAGTACATGGAGTCGGTGGGGTCTAAGATAGGGGACACAATCGATCATAAAATTTATATTACCTCATTCCCTCCTTGTCCCCTACGGACCCTTCATGATATATCGATCTGCATGAATCGATCAACTTGTTCATGTAACATCATTTGCTCCTCTTTCTTCTTTTGACGTTTTGAATTTGGATGCGGAATACATGATGTGGCGCACAAGCCGCAAATCGCTGGCCCACATTGTAAACACAGGCAGCAACTGAATACTATGAGAAGGCCAATGCCTAGGAAGGATAGGATCTTCCATCCCCAAGCGGTTAACGTTGTCCAGAACCAACCGGACCAAGTCCAGGTGCCTGGATTCTGATGTATCAGACTTGCAATTTTATGGAGACGTGTTATAGCTTTATATACCGTTGGCGCGTTTTCTGGAATGAAAACACAGCAACTTGACCCGATGACCTTACAAGCTCCACCCCTATCAGCTAGGATGACGTCAATGACGAGACGATTTTGAAGGACAACAACCCGCATGGCGGACTGCTCCTCTGTTAAGTTGCCTAAAGCGGAAGTAGTTTCGTTCACTACTGCTTCAAGGGTTCTAGTTAATTTGCGTATGAGCTTACTATTAAAAACAGCACCTAAGTAGGGGAAGAAACCTTTATTGAAGTCTGTGTATTGCTCCCATGCCGTTTCAGTGTAGTCGACAATCGGGAGGTCTCTTCGGAGTCTATTGTTTACTAGATTGGTATTTCTGTGATAATCAGGAGGAGCTAGCAAAACAGGTGGCAGAAGGAATGCAATGTAACAGGTACCATCCCAATCTGGAGGCAAACGTATGTATGCAATATGACCACAAACAAAGTAGGAATGACGTGTAGCTCTAAACGTGGATTTGCCTTGATCACTGAATTCGATCACAGTAGTACATTTACTATGACCTAAGTGTATGGAACCATTTTTCCTGATACATAATTCACCTTTGACTGGTAACACTGACATAGCAGGCAATACTGGTGCAGTTTCGGATTCAACAGTAAGAATCATGAGGTTAATTGTGTAATTTCCCAATCCATATACTTCATTTTCTAGATCAGTTCCTGTTCTAGTGGGAAGTCCTTTCTTGTCAGGGTAACAGACTTTAAGTAGAACTGAGTTCAGGTTTCCCCAAACCCAATTCCCATCGTAAACAGCAATGTCAGAATCTAAGGAGTTAATCAATCTAAACCATGCCCCACAGGAGCCATTGTGAGTGAACGGGTACGGAAAAAGGGGCAGAACTCCCTTGTATTTCTGGTAGGGAGGGAGTCGGCCACATATCCAACAGTTTGTAGCATTGTTAGTCTGATGGGAGTGATGTAACATACTAATGAATGTGTTGTTGCGCAGCGCAAGTCTGTAAGAAAGTTCGTGTGGAGGTAACTCGCTAAAGGAATGTTCGGCAGTGACGTTATAAGCAGATTGTACATGCTTGAAAATAGGGTAGTAGATGTGCAGCAAGATACTAGCAGCAATAATCAGAAGACTTAGAAAAAACATAATTAATAATGTCACTATACAGTGACTACGGAGTGATTTACAATATGCACGTTTCTTGAGTATTCTCTGTCTATCTCTCTCTCTGTCTCGATCTAGGGGATACATGTCAGAAACTAATTTAACCGATTCACCTAGGGGAGGACTTAAACAATTAAACTGTCTGACTTGCTAGATCGTAATTTTAGTCTATATTCTTCAGAGGCTGCTTTCTCAACCAAAGGGAGCTTTGAGTCAGTTTGTGTAGGAGGGCAGGGCTTAGAGTCCAAGTCCGAAGGGAGTCCGTGGAATTTCTTGACGTGGCTGGAATGCAGCCACCCTTTCCTGCCCTCAACCTTGACAGCTGTCCTCGTTGTTAGAAGAACCAATTTCGGCGTTTGCCAGCGGGGCTCCAACGGACTTCTCCGATCGAAGTTGCGCACGAAGACATAATCCCCCGGGACCACCTCGTGGGGCTTCACAACGGCGTTGTCGGGAAAGGCTGCAGCTACCTGTGAATGACAAGATTGTAGTGCAGACATCAAGGAGGCAAGGTAATCTGTCAGCATAATACAGTCAACATCTGTAATTTTTCGCGGAATAGGCGTCCCCCAGATATTCGGAGGCCTACCAAAGATCACCTCATAGGGGGATAGCCCGGTTCGAGAATGTGCAACCATCCTCATATAGAAGAGGGCTACCGGTAAAGCAACTATCCAGTCAACGCCCTTCTCTCTACAGATTTTGGAAAGTCGGATTTTTAGGGTCTGATTATGGCGCTCCACGAGACCTGCTGCCTCGGGATGCCGGACACAGTGGAACTTCCACTGATAGCCTAACAGGAGTGTAATGTGTTTCACAAGCTCGGATGAGAATGGCTGACCGTTATCTGAGTACACGATACGGGGCAAACCGTACCGCGGGAAGAACTCGCGAACCAGTTGCTTGGCTGTTGTCGGAGCAGTATAATCTGGGACTGGGTATGCTTCTGTCCATCGGGAAAGTGCACATACGACTACGAGGACATACTTGAATCCTCGGCAGCGGTCCATCTGGATATAATCCATCTGGAGGACTTCAAAAGGGTGATCGGGAGGCTGAAATCCACCTTGCTCTACAGGGATGCTTTTACCTGGATTAAACTGACAACAAATCATGCAAGTACGCACTTTTTGTTTGGCTGCTGCTCGTAAGTTCTTATTGCACCATATGTGCTGGATGCTGTCTAGCATTGCTTTTTCTCCTAGATGCGCTGGACTATGTACTGTGTTTATTATTACTTGAACCATAGAGTCGGGGAGAAACCATGTGGATTTTCCCTTCGTCATCCATCCCTGATCTGTTTGGATCCCTCCTAGTTCAGTCCACTTCTTGACTTCGTCTGGTGTGGCATGTGTCTGTATGTCAATTACATCATGGGCGGGATCCCTGACTGTCATGCAGTGTAATGGTGTCGGAACTATTGTCTTTGTCAAGTCAGTTGCATGCATTCGATTCTGAGCAGTTTGCTTAGCTGTTCGGTCTGCCAGGTCGTTACCCTGGGAGATCGTGTCGGTAACCTTTGTATGTGCCTTACATTTCATGATAGAGATTGCAGTAGGTAGATGTATTGCATCTAATAAAGCTTGAATAAGAGGACCGTGTTGGATGTTGGCACCGTGAGAAGTTAAGTAACCTCTCTCTCGCCAAAGGACTCCAAAGTCGTGAACGACTCCGAATGCATAACGTGAATCAGTGTATATGTTGACTCTCTTATTCTTGGCTTGAATACATGCTTGCGTCAGAGCGATGAGCTCTGCTGCTTGAGCTGACAGGGTGTCGATACAATTTGTTTCTATGACTTCGGTGTCTGTAGTGACTGCGTAAGCTGCCACTAATTCTCCTGTAGCTGTTCTCATACATGAACCATCCACATAAAGTGTCAGGTCTGGATCTGGTAATGGGACGTCTGTCAAGTCTTGTCTGGGTTTTGTTGTAATCGTAATGACTTCAATACAATCATGTGCCAATGGATCTATTCCATTTAATGGCAATAGTGTGGCAGGATTCAATGTGCTGCAGCGTCTGATTTCTATGTGTGGTTGAAACAATGTCAATTCATAACCTGTCAGTCTTGCTATGGTCAAGTGTTGGGTCTGGGTACGGTTTAAAAGAACTTCCACGGAATGTGGAACTTGTACTGTCAATTGATGCCCTAATACTATGGAATTGCTCTGTCTGATTGCTAAAGCTGTCGCTGCAACTGATTTCAAACATGCAGGTAAAGCTTGAGCTACTGGGTCTAATGTGCTAGAAAAGTAAGCACACGGTTTGTGTGAACCTGCTTGTTCCTGAGTGAGGACTGACAAGGCAGTGCCTTCACGTTCTGTGACAAAAAGTGTAAAAGGTTTACTGTAACATGGTGTTGCTAAAACTGGTGCTTGGCATAAGGCTTTCTTTAAGTTTTCAAAAGCTTGTGTATGTTCCTGAGTCCAAGGGAGGACAGTCGATGTCGCTGCCTCCTGAGTTGTCAACTGGATGAGTGGCTTTGCTAGAAATGCATATTGGGGAATCCATTGTCTACAGTACGAGGTGAGGCCTATGAAAGCCCGCACCTCCTTTTGTGTTTTTGGTGGTGACATGTTTACAATTAACTGAATGCGATCTGGAGTGAGCTGTCTCCCCACTTTGGACAGCAAGTGACCCAGGTACACAACTTGCTGAACACAGAACTGCAGCTTCGAAGGGGACACCTTGTGCCCCTTGTCGGCCAGGAAATTCAGAACTGTCAGTGATGCTTTTTCACATTCGGGTTCGCTCCGTGCGGTGATCAGCAGATCATCGACATACTGGAGTAGGGCAGTGTTAACTGGCATGTGAATACTGTCGAGTTGTCTTTTCAGTGCTTGACTATAGATGCTGGGGCTTTCTGTGAATCCTTGAGGTGCGCGTGCAAATTTGAAAGATCGTCCATTTAAACTGAATCCGAACAAGTATTGGCTTTCTGGATCAATTGGGACACTGAAGAAGGCGTTCTTGAGGTCAATTACAGTAAAGAACGTCGCTTCTGAATCAATAGCTGTCAATAATGAAGAGATATCTGGGACCACAGGATACTGTGGTATAATGCATTTATTCAATTCGCGCAGATCAATAACTAATCGATAAACAGGTGGTGCATTTGGATCAGTACGTTTAAGAACTGGGATGATAGGAGAATTACATACATTGGAGTCGGTTTCCACAACCACTCCTTGTGCAATGAGCTCGTCAATTATTCTCAGTAAAGCCACTACAGCATCTGGAGGTAACTTGTATTGTCGAATTCGTGGTAATACCACTCCTGCTTTGAGTGTGACTCGATATGGTGTAATGTGCATACAACCTACATCAGTGGGGCCTTGTGCCCACAAGTGTGCAGGTACATTCTGTAACCGGGGATCCATGTCTCTTAATACATAATGGCCTTTAAAATCTCGCAAAAATAAGCGTACTCCTTCCGGAGAACAGCATATAATAGCTCCTAGAGCTTTCAGTGTTTTTATCCCTAATAAGTTTTCCGGGCATGATTTTGTGAGCAATAAATCTGTAGTCCGTGTCAGAGGACCGACTGCAAGGGGAAGTGGCTGTGATACTTCATTAATAATAGGTTTTCCTGAAAATCCAAGGGAAACATTCTGTGAGCCTGAGAGGGGTGCCCCTGGAACCTCATTGTGACTGATTGTGGTCCTGCTTGCCCCTGTGTCAATTAAAAACTTTCGGTCTTTTCCTAACACTTGACTGTGTACATAAGAACCCTCTTGATCTACGGGAACTTCAATAAGGGGCAAACCAAACTCCCTCTCTAGGCTGTTTCATGTGTATCGTTGATAATCGGGGTAGTCATTTTGTGCGTACTGGTACATCTGTTGTGTTGTGTTCTGTGTTGCAGTAATAGGCTGTTGCTGTGGCACTGCTACAGTTTGTGATGAAGCTGGCATAGGCGGAATATGTTGTATATTCTGTGGTACTTGTTGCTGGGCCTGATCCTGTCTAGGTACGCGCGGTCTCTCCTTGGTCTTACCCGTGGAGATGTTGTGTTTCAGAACGGCACAATCGTTTACATAATGACCTGGCTGTTTACAATAGTTACATGTCCCTTTAACAGGAGCTGTCGAATTACTGGGCTGGGTCGCTCCCTTCTTATGGCCATCGGCGGGAACTGACTGGGCAACCAACATTTTCATTTTTGTATCTTTCATACGTCTTTGTTCGTGTTCTTGTTCCTCTCTAATTCTATTCTGGTGGTACTGTAACATTTGTAACATTTGTGAAGGGGTGTTAGCTTGCCAGGTGCTCTCGACTTTCAGTACTCTGTTCTTAACCTGGGGCAGTGAATTCTCGACTAATTTCGTTACAAAAAGATGTGGATATGACTCGCTACTTGCTTTCAGACCGCTATTAATGCCAAAACATTTTTCAAATCTGGTATAGAAATCACTGGTGTCTTCATCGGGTTTCTGTTTACAAGCTGAAATTGCACCCCAATCTTCCTTTTTAGTACTTAGTAAATGTGGCAACACTTGTACTAACAATCCTGGTAATGCTTTAACTTTGTCTCCAAGCCCTTGGCCCGGAATTCTAGTATTTTCTTCGTTTTCTAATGCAGCCCAATCAATCTTTGTGTCTCCCACCTCCCACTCTTTTTCTTTGAGTTTCTCGTATATACCGGGAGGCAGTAATACTTTCAATATTTTCATAATGTCGGGATAAGTATAGTCACCCATAAGTATCATATCTTTTATTTCACGGTGAAAACCTGCGGGATCTTTATCATGACTAGGTACTAATTTTTTTCATCTCTAATAATTCTATTTTAGTTATGGGTGTGTACACAAACACGCGTCTAAGTGAATTGTCGGCATTCTGAACCGGGTGCACTTCTCGCAACGGATTCTGTCCGTCCATGTAATACATTTTTCTTTCCATGACATGTGCTGAGTCGGTCTGTGGACGTAGGAAGGCGCTATATCTGTGTCGGTGTTCTAGAATTACTTTAATTAGATCGGTACCTAGACCGCTCCATCGGTTCATGAGCAGTTCTATTAATATATCAGGCAAGGGGCCTGGATCAGAATGTTGGCTTCTATACAATAAGAGCAGGTGTTGTATCATGTATGTACCAGCTAAACGCTGTTCGCTCGGTGTCAGGTCCAAAAACGTATGCGCTAACGCATCATCACCATATTTCTCAGAATTGTCAGCCCATTGCACGGCTGACCTGGCTAATTCTTGTTCGTCCATAGAATCGAGTACATGGTACCCCATTCGTTCTCGAAGTCTGTTATCAGTAGCTTGGAATAAGTGTTCAGGAGTTCTTGGATTACACATGGCTTCTTGGAACATTCTTTTACTTTCTGGACGCACTGGGCGCATTGAATTATTGAAGGGTCTTCCCTTACCTACATATGCTATCGTTTCTCTAACTGGTAATTGTGTCTGCTCTGGTGTCTCTTCTTGCTCGTTCTCCTCTTCTGAGGATTCAAGTTTGTCTGAATCTATTTCCGGTGGTGGCTGTCTTTTCTCATGCATCTTCTTTATTGCATTTCTGATTCTTCGGTACATGTTATCTACACAGGCCTCTTTATCGTGATTCCCATCTGCTATATTCTGGCCCCACCTGTGGAGTGCTTTCACGTCTTCCGGGTTCATACCCGGCCTATCCACTTCCCTTATAAAACAGTTTATAAGAAACCGTAATATCTTGGCTTTCGTATCCACTTTCTGATAGGCCATGGCCTCCTTAATACTTTCAGGCCCTACTCCTGTCTGCACAAACTGATATATTCGATCTAGATGATCTACCATTCCAGGTAGGGTTAATAAGAAGTTCGTGACTCGTCGCAAACGTACTGATGCGAGCAACATTCTTTCGTCATTCTTTTTACCAGGTACTGGATCATATCTACAGTCTGCAAGACGATCTCCATATAGTGTAATATCGCCTGTTCTAGGTGTACGTTGCTGTGCTAGGTCTCTATAGGTCAGCCGATGGGCGGATGGCGGGGTCTGGAAACCTGTCGCTCCTCCGGATGCGCCTCCTGAGGCGCCCGCTCCGAAGGGGTTCGTTGGGTGTAAAACAGGGGGAGCAGGTCCAGGAAGAGGTGGAAGGACAGCTGGAAGACCAGGAGGAACAGGAGGAGGAGTAGCTTGTCGGGGAGGAAGGAGCTGACCATCTTGGCCGCCAGGAGGAGGTGTGCGTGGCGGTGCAGGATTTACATATGTAGGGGCCACATCGTCTAGATAGGAAGAAAGGAAAATGTCCTTCGCTGTTTTGGGATGCATTTTGGTCGGGAGCATGGGAGGTGGTAGTTGTTTTGGTACTTCTAGAGTGGCCTTAGGCAAACCCTCAGTCAAGAGGGGATACATGCCGTTCATGAGTGTGTTTCGCTGTCTGTCTACCTGTTCTAATTTTACTCGGGTACCTTCCTCAACTAATACGTTTTCCTGGGCCTTCTCTGGATCCTCTTTCCTTTTCTCTTCTTTTCTAAGTGCTTTTTCTGTACGCCTATGTGATTCTTTACGCCATAATTCAATGGCATCTTTCTGTGACTGTCTGGCTTTCTTCTTCCACAATGCTTCTTCTACTCTCATGATGCAATCTGCATCCCATGTCCCAGCAGCGGGCCATCTCTGATTCTCGGATAATTCTTTAGTGTAGTCCACCCATAAGTCGAGGAATAAAACGGCATCTAGGCCATGCTTGTGGTACATAAAGTACCCTGGAGTGTCCCTAGGTGGAATGGGAACAGCTTCTTCTAATACCCCTTTTCTAGTTTTTATTTGTCTTAATTTGGAGAATAACGGCATCCTGAAATCTGGCTACTTGGTTCTTACTCAGATATGAATACAATGAATACAATAATCACAATAATGACGGTCGAACATTCACTCATACCACGACATATTGAGACACATTAAAACATTTTGACATGAATGATGACAATTAGAATGTAACTAGCTAACTGCATAATACTAGATACACTGCTCAACAGTGCAGACTGGACATACTGCTAAACAGTACAGATACACTGTCTAAAACAGTGCAGACCAGGTCTGTGTACCCACACCTGTCTTGACCGGCACAAACTAATGCGCACGTCTAGATGCGTCCCCAGCAACGGTACTCACCGGGAAGCACGGAAACAGAAGGCCTCGGAAACCCTGGACTGGATTCGGACTGGATTCGGACTCGACTCGTAACGCAGATACTTCGGAACTTCGGAACCTGGTGGGCCTCCGTATACCTCGGATCTTGCTCTCTCAGCTAGGCTCTGGTCGGGATCCTCCGCACTTCTCACCGCCTCGTCTGGGTGTCGATCGCAGCCTCAGTCACCTCCGTTGGCCTGAGGGAGATACAGGAAATCCTGCGGGTACGCGTAGTTGTCCGTCCGGCTGTGGCAGGGGGCCAGGCCTGCAACGCACCACCGGCGCGTGAGATGGGGGAGGGGTCCCTATTCGGGCGCCAAAATGTGGTAAATTCTAATTACCGATGCTTAATTTCTATGCGGTAAAATCAATAAGAATAACTCATAATAAATAAGAGGCAAAATCCGTGATATTTGAGGTTTCTCAAAAGGGTTTTATTCCTATAAAAGGAATTGGGTGATTAGCATATTGGCTCGAGCCAAGGTGGCATACCATTCCGTCACCACATAGGTTCGGGAAGGGACTGACAGACAGAGTCAATGGTAATATGCGAATATGCAAGTATGCGACAATACATTATTGACAGGCATTCATATATATAGTCAATGCATTACAGTAAAGGCATATGCAGGAGGCGTAACAGCTGAGAAGAGAGATAAGAATGCGTGTACGTAATACAAAAGGCGTTACAATAGGCGTGCATGAAGGCGTGAACAAGAACGTCATTGAACATGATGTCACAGATAGGCGGATCCATGAGTGAATCCGGCAGTGTCAGCAAAAATACATGGCAGAGATGCACGCGCAGCAGTATGACGCGTAATGTACGTGTAACTTGAGGGGTGAAGGGGGACTTGACACTTAGCCCTACAAGGGGAGACATAAGTCTAGGATGTCAGATCAACCTAATCCCAAATCGTATCTGATATCTTATGTTTAAGGAACTGTATTATCTGGAGGGAAAAGGTCTCTCGGACAAGAGGCTATTCTATACTGGCTATGAGTGCGTGTATGAGCGTCTATGTGTCTGCATGAGACGCGAGGGGTGCGAGGGAGGGCATGGGCCTACCATGGAAACAGAGCCATGAATTACTTGCATAGAGACAGTGAGGCCTAACCCTTTGCGCTGCAGCTGGAAGGATGTTGACATAAATCTACCAGACAGGAATGTATTTTCAAGGAGTGGAGCAGATAATTCGAAGGTTGAATACAGTCTTGGCAGGCAACGGGCTGAGCCGAGCACCGTTAGCCGCGCAAGAAGTAAGGCAGGGGTCACTTGTACAAAGGCAGCCTGGGCTGAGGCTTTCAAAGTCAGAAGGCAGGAAAAAGAGGCTCGATGGCAGAATTCAGGCCTACTTCGCCAGAGCTGAAAAACATGTGAAGTATACCACAAAAAGACGTTGGCATAGCATATTTAGAAACTGAATATTCAATCCGTTCATGGCAGATCTGAAAGAGAACATGTTTACGTTGGACGCAAATGTATTTGCGTCTTCATAGCTAACACAGGAGGGAAGTTACATGCACTTCAAGCTAGTACATGGAGTCGGTGGGGTCTAAGATAGGGGACACAATCGATCATAAAATTTATATTACCTCAGTTGCGCTCGCAATAGCTGCGAAAATGCTATCGCGGGCGCAATTTCCCAAATCGGTATTCACCACAAATATAGCGAAATCGCAAACACAGAATTGCGAAAATCGCAAAAAGATTCCCAGAATCCCGGCAGTAGACCATTAGCGAATCGGAATTAGCTAGAAATCACGGAATCTGCGAAAATAATAGCGATTTCGCAATACAATCGCAATCGGTGTTCATGAAAAATAGCAATTAGCGAAAAAAAACAAAATCGCTGTTTGCGAGGCGCAATTTAAGGACAACCCAAATCAGGTGGTAACCATCAAAGCCATTGTAAAAAAAAAATCGAAAAGCCGTTGGCCAATCAGTAACTGGTGCAGGCCTGACCAAACACACTTAAGGAGAAGCAGCATCAGCATAAGGAGTGTCAGGACTGTACATGGTGGTCAGGCGGCGAAGGCTACAGCGAGCAGCACGGAGGAGACGCAGAATCCAGGACAGGATATTCCGCCAGCGGGTCACCCTGCTGGGCCAAACCAGAGAGCAAATATATGCAAAGTACCGCCTGAATGGGGCAATGATCATCAAGCTAATTCAGGACCATGACCTCCTGATGCAGCACCCAACAAGGCGGACCAATGCCGTGCCAACTCATGTCCAGGTATTGTGTAGCCTGCACCTCTTGGCCTCCGGGAGCTTCCAGGGGATAGTTGTGGCTGCTGGGGGGATATCCCAGCCCACCATGTCCCGCTGCCTAGGGAGTTTCCTTGACGCAATGCTGACCCAGCTACACCACCACATCAAAATTCCCACCGGCCAACAGGATTTGGATGAGACCAAGCATCAATTCTACAATGTCGCGTATTTCCCACATGTGATAGGATACATTGACTGTACCCACATCCACATATGCCCACCAGCTGCAACGGAGTACATGTACCGCAATCGCAAGTCCTACCACTCCCTCAACATCCAGATGGTCTCCAATGCTAAGACATACATCACGGACATAGTGGCACAGTACCCGGGGAGTACACATGACTCATTCATATTCCGGCACTGCGGCCTTCACACACGACTGGCCAGGCGAGACTTTGGGGAAGGACACCTACTTGGTAAGTACACTTTGCCCACAATGTCACACTGCGATGAAGTAGCTGCGCTGCACAGGCACTCACCTTCTGCTCCTCTCATTCAGGTGACAGTGGCTACGCCCTCCGTGAATACCTCCTCACCCCATACCTCAACCCTGCTACACCACAGCAACGGTGTTTCAATGTAGCACACATACGCACAAGGAATTGCATTGAGAGGGCATTTGGGCTACTGAAGAGCAGATTCCACATACTGCACAAGACTGGTGGGGCCATGTACTAGAGTCCTGATGTGCGCTGCCACATTATGGCTGTGTGTGCAATACTACACAACATTGCTACCAAGCGCCGGATACCTGTAGACATCTCTGGCAGTGAGTCGGAAGGGGACGACCGTCCACCTGCACATGTGCATCAAGCACGCGGGGAGAACCCAGCTGAAGGCCACAGATGCCGCAACCACATCACAATGAACAGTTTCTAGTGCACCCACTCCCCTCACCCAACAATTCACAATTGCATGCAAATGGAAATAATGACAGGAGGCCGATGTATGATGCAAGAATAAATATTCTTGTTGAAATCACAATAATAGTGTTAAGTTTCTATCCTTTCTATGCAAGCAGTATTGCCCCATACTGCTGCGAACAAAACACAGTACAGGCTTGTATTGTCAGCATGTCCCAGCAAATGTACATGAAACTCAAGTGCGCCTCCGGCGTGCAGCACTCAATTGCCTCTCCGGCTCTTCCTCTGCCACGGCACGTGACCCTGCAGTGGGCCTGGTGCTGCGGCGTAACACGGCAACCAGTGAGGCAGACAGGCTGCTGACACTGGAGGTGCCCTCGCTGGTATCGTCCCCCCGACATTGCCTGGCCCAGTGGGATGGAGTGCCAGTACGGCAGTGGTGACCTGCTCCAACACTCGAGCCACATCCTCACAGCATTGGATCAACTGCTGCTGCTGTGCCAGGGACCGTCGCGAGAGCTGGGAGGTGGCATTCCCTATAACATAGTTAGAGCGGGTGTAAGCTGACAGCCGCGTCAGTAGCTGCCGGTGGCGGCGGCGGGCGGTGTTGCGCTGCGATATGAGCGCAGCAGTGTTGGCCTCCATGGCTGCCGTCATGCGGTCCATCCTGTCTGCCACATTTGCCACATTGCGGCCAAAGTTATGGAGCTGCATTTGGATCGCCCCTTGCCGTCGTGCCTGCAGTTGGTGTATGTGTAGCATCCGGCGCTCAATGCTCAAGCCTGGCACGCGCACATCCATCCCCCTCCTGCCGCTGCGTGCAGTGTTCTGCTGGCGAGCCCTGCCATGCCTGCTCTGCTGGCTGGCCACAGTGGGTGTGCGCACTGTCACCCCAGTCGCTGCACCAGATGTAGAGGGTCCAGCTGGTGGTGGAGTTGAGGTAGTCAGAGGTGCTGCGCCTGATGGTGCTGGCGCAGATGGTCTTGCCCTGGCTGCGGGGATATGTGCTGCGCCTGATGGTGGTGGCGCAAATGGTGTACACCTGGCTGCGGAGATAGGTGCTGCGCCTGATGGTGGTGGCGCAGATGGTGTTGCCCTGGCTGCGGGGGTAGGTGGTGCGCCTGTTGGTGCAGGATGTGTCGCTGTTGGCACCTCCTCGGCATCCTCTGGTTGCTCGTCAATGAGCAGCCTGTCACTGTCGCTGCTGTTGTCAGCGCCACCTGTGAGGGGAAGTGGACGTTCATTAGTTGCATGTATCTGTCACACATGCAGTTGCTACATGCATGCTGGATGACATTCCCTGACTGGCTGTGGCATTGCGTACTTTGGGACATGTCTGGCTGCAATGGGGTACTTGTACATTGTGGGCAGACTACATGTCCCACAATGCTTTAGGGCATTACCTAATGTGCATGGATGGCATGACTTTGAAAGATTATGGGAGGCTATAGGGTCATGGCCATTGATAGGGGACAGGGTCGCAGTCGCATGCCACTTACCTTGGCTCTCTTGGGTGGGGCGAGATGAGTCCAGTCTGATGACCCCAATGCACGCCTCTGGCTCTAAAGTATCCTCCACGCGGTCCTCCATGGGGGTGTTGGGAGGGACTGTAGGTTCTCCCCCTCCAGTAGCCAGGGTCTCGCCCAGCCGCTCTGCCACCCTCTCCTTGGCACGAGATTGGAGGTCGTACCACCTCTTCTTCAGCTCCTCCAGCGACCTGTGTGCCACGCCCACAGAGTTGACGTTAGCCGCTATCCCAAGCCAGATTCGGCGTTTCTCCGGCTCAGGCACCCTCCTGGAGTCTTTCCCAAAAAGTTTTGGGTGGTTATCAACCACCCCATCAATGAGGTGCTCCAACTCCTGTTCGGAGAATTTGATCTTCCTCTTGCGCCCGGTGTTGCTGGGCCCTGGTACAGCCTCCTCTGCCATTGCTGCAGTAAGATTAGTTGAGGATTTGCAAGTTTGCAGGTGTCCTGGTAGGAGCTCAGTAAGTTGCAGCCTCGAGATCAGCCTCACTGTTCTGAATGGGGGTGGGAACTGGCTGCTTCCTGGTTGTGATGTCATCACTGCTCGAAATGCGACTTCCTGTTTTTCTGATCTCGCGATTTTGCGAGATCGCATTTAGCGATCTCGCAATTAGCGATATCGCAATTCCTACACGGATGTTGACGGAAATAGCGATTATTCTGCGATTTCAGTAAATCGCTAACGCTTTTTGCAGCCGCGTGCGAATCACATTATTTTCTCGGTAATTTTGATGAATGCCGATCTGCGATTTATAAATTGCGATACGCTGTAAATGGCAATTTAAAAATCGCAGAATTCGGATTTCATGAATCAGGCTGTAAATCTTTTAATAAACCAAAGCTACAAATTAATGCAAATGAAAAAAAGGAAATTAATAGAAAGATCCGCAAACTGCGTCAGTCGGGCCCGGACATCAGCAAACAGACAGAGCTGAGGGAGCTAAAGTGCAGAAAAAATAGGTATATCTGGCAAATGAAACAGGAATCCGCAGAGAAGACATGGGCCAAACTTTTATATGATGTAAAATCCAACAATAGTGCCAGATTTTGGCACACAGCTATCAATTTAGATAATCCATGGGCTCACAAAGTTAACTTGTATATATAAGAGGAATCCTGGGTAAACTACTTGCAGCCTCATTTCAACATAGAAACAGGTGGAATCCCTCAAGACACTGAAATAATCAACTACAGACCACAAGCCAAAAAATATGAAGATGTGGGAGCCTTTCTTTCGTGTACAACTAAACAAATAAAGAATCGAATCATGAAAGGCAGGAAAGAGGGGGCCCCAGTAGAAATCACGCAAAGAACTACAGGCTTATTGCATTAATGATAGAGACGCCAAATATTTTGCAGGCCTTCTTCTGGAGGAACTAACTGAATGGGCATCAAAGAAAGGGGTAATTCTTATTAATCAGTCTAATTTTCAAAAAAACGCAGAGACAGTGACTAATATCCTTGCTCTTTCACTGTTAATGGGCGCCACTATATAAATTAAACAGCCACTACGTCCGTTTTATCGACTATTCGCCGGCCTTTGACAGCATAGATAGGGAGAAATTATGGGCCAAACTATCTGGCTGGGACATCGATCCGAAACTTCTGAACCAATTGATAGCTCTTCATTCGGAGACATGGGTGCAAATAAAACTAGGATCAGGCAACTGTTTATCAAGGAAAATAATGACCACAAAGGGGGTGAAGCAGGGATGCATTCTTGTCCATACTTTGCTCAACCTCTTTCTTTCTGACCTTTCGTCCGAGCTTAACACCTGTAACCATCATGCCCCAAACCTGGGAGGTTTATCTCTGTCGAACCTAGTGTATGCGGGTGATCTAATACTGATAAGCAGAACCACAGTTGGGTTGCAACATCTTATAAGCACCACATGTAGTTTCTCAGACAAGAACGGGTTATCAATAAACTTAGAATAATCAAAAGTGATGATACTCAATGGGAAGGACATTAAACACTATCCTAAATGAGAACTTCAAGGTCAACAGTTGGAGGTGGTCAAAGAATATAAATATCTGGTAATAACGTTCGATAGAAGGGGATCGTTCGGACAACAAAAAGCACTGATTTAAACACGAGGAATCACACTAGCAATAGCATTAAAAAATCTCAAGCAAAAACTAGCAGGATCGAGTCTAACTCCTTTACTAGAAGTGCTCCTAGCAAAACTGCTACCAACCATCACTTATGGCAGTGAAAGTATGAGAGGGAGAGATGAGTTGATCTTGGACCAAGTGATGTCAAAATCAATACGAATAATATTTAACCTTCCCCAGTACACTTCTCCAGCACAATTAAGGCTAGAGTTTGGCCTCCAAAGACAGCAATTAGCTTGAAAAGGAGCATATACCAAATGCTGGCACAAAATAAAGGGAGCAGAGGAAGGCTCTCCGAACTCATTCTTATGGAAGGAGCTAGAAAGAAAAAAAGACAGTCCTGCAATGAACTACCAGCAATAAGATCTCTTGCTTTACAAGATTTCTGGGGACTCAATGGGCCTCACAAAATCTTTAAGAAGCTAGTAAATAAAACAGTTAAGATACTATCTCTGGCGGAAGATAAGGCCACACTGACTAAGAGGGCCCACGGGTGGTGTGTTATTCAAAGTTATACTCTGCCACAAGCTTATTTGGGAACAGGGTTCTCAATAAAAATGAAGGAGTCTTATTTGAAATTGAGGATGGGCATCCTGCCCGTAAATCAGCACCTGCCACCTTGGGAACGTTCAGAAGCAAACATAAACTGCCGAACCTGTGGAGATTTTAAAGAGGATGTTCTGCATACACTGTGCAGCTGCTCAGCTTTAAAGAATGAGCAAAGACTTCTACTTAAACCACTGTGGAACCAAAGAGGAATACGAACATGCAGGCAAGCACTAATAGCCAGCTTTGATGGAAATTACACTCAGCTAGCATGTAGGCTAGTCCGATTTATGAATACTGCAAAAACTAAGTTAAATTTAACTACGAATTGACGATCCGATCGGTTAGGCTATTATTAGAAGTTCAATTAAGCTGCATAAAAGAGAATTCTGAAACGATGACTTAAGACTTTTATGCAGACTATTGTACTGATAGAGCAAACCAGCTTTATGCTTTAAGGTAGGGTGAGCGGATTTCAACAGCAGCTAATCTGGAATGTCTGGTTCGTTTATTGTATTTTTAATTTTGCTCAGAAATGGAATGTCATATGTACTTTTAACGATTTTATATCCTGTCTAATTGTATTCATGAGTAATTTTAATACTGACTAACTTGAATGAGTTTCCCATTGCAAGGATTTTAACTAATCACACAATAAATAATTTTTTTGTACCTTTTTACCAGTGTTAGCCTATAGGGGAGGTAGGCCTTGCTTCAGTAGTGAAAAATTAGTTTTAGAATATTTTATTACCAAGACATGTAAAAGTACATGTCCAACTTTTTAAATATACTTCCCCCTGCCCAATAGGCTTTTAGAATCTACCCTATGGGTGACTTATATGTATTTAAAAGGAATGTTTAGGCCTTGCAAGAGGTTTATTTTGCCAGGTCAAATGGTAGCTTAAAATTGGACGTAGGCCACAATAGCAGGCCTGAGACATGTTTAATGGGCTACTTAAGTGGCTGGCCCAATCAGTGCTGCAGGTCCACTAGTAACTTATAACTTACAGACCCTGAACACAGGGAGTTCTACATTACTCATGACTTACAAGTAAATTAAATTGGCCATTTGGGCATAAGCCAATGTTGCCATGTTTAAAGGAGAGAGCACAAGCACTTTAGCACCGGTAAAGGTTGCAGAGTCCCGAAGCCAGCAAAAACAAAGTCAGCAATAAATGCAAGCTAGAAGGCACAAATGTGGGGGAAAACCACACCACGGATGTCAGGTCCATCACCTATTTAACTCCTACTTTGACTTTCTGTAAAAAAAATATGAAAAAAGTTGATGCCAACTGGGTTCATCCCTTTCATTAAAATGCAGACTACAGAGAAGATTGAATGAGCGAAGTGCAATTTAAAAAAAATAACGAGCTGCCTGAATCAGTAATGGAGATAAATGAATTCGCAAAACATCGCCGCATATGTCGGCCTTATTGAATCCTGAACAATGCAAACCCCTGACGGTAGACAGTAGTTGAAAAAATAAAACCTCCTAAATATTTAGATAAGTATATTAATTCTTAAAAACTTTACGCATTAAGTAGGAACTACTCCCACTAGCCCAAAACAAAGGAAATGTTAGTTTAATTCGGACAGTGTATTGATGTATTTGACTGACTGCAACATTTACATGATAAACATATCACAGAAAGTAGAGGCTGTTTCCAAATATAATCTAATTTATTTGAAAGCCCAGCAAAATAGCCTTTATTTTTTCAGAACATACGGAAAATATGTAAGAAACGTATTAAAACTGGCAAAGGAGCCTAAACGTCTTTGTTGTATTTGGGTGATAATAAAGCCACTCAAGAGGCTCGTATAAAATCAGTGTACTCATTAAACTGATTTTTTATACTGAAGAATGAATGACCTGCATAGGAGAATATTTAAGGTGGAATTATTACTAGAGCTGCAGCGTGATGGCATCCTGAGAAATAGGGAGAGGCCGATAATGGCAATGTGAGAAAGAAAGGATTACGCAAGCAGAAATATTGCCTACCCTGGAAAGCTTCAGTATCAAAAGAACCTGAACGTACCATTTTCCACGTATCCAGGAACGTACAATGCATGATTTGCTTGCCTCCTAAATCCAAGTCTTGCAACTTTTTCTTTCCCTTGGACACGCACTTTTAAGCTGTACCGCCCATTCCCACTGAAGGATGTGAAATACTTTGAATATATACCATCATGTCTTGCAATATCAGCACCTTTGTGAAGAAGAAAAAGAAACAAACAAGATTAGACAAAACAGTCATTACTAGAGCTTTATTACTATTTCACAATCTATTCGGTGCTTAGGAAAAGAATCCTTAGCGCAGTTCAGAAAATTAAAAACACCAGGGTCCATTATAGGGTTAAAGTTCCTTCCTTTGTTGCTCAGATAAACTGAGAAATGAGATTCTGTTGAACCTGGGCATGCCAAATGCACTTCTTGCTTCCAATGAGAATGTTTAGGACCCTGTTTGTGTGGAGTGGTGTTTCGGCATGTTATTCTGTGGAAATATCACCCCTCATGATTATAGATCTTACCAGTCATGCCTAAATTCATGTAATTCTTCTCTCCCCTTTTCTCCTCCTTTTTCCCATGTAATGTATAAATGTATAGAATTGCGTTAAAAGGCAGTGTAATATTTAAAGACAACAATGACTATATTTTTGTCCTGATGATGATGCCCCTCATTTAACTTAGGCATCGAAACGTCGTCGACCAAAAAAACTCCTTACGCAATATGACATTTAAAATATTGTGAAATGCAATGGTGTGGTTATAACAATCTCTGTCTGTAACACTGACTACAAGTACACAGACCTATTTTTGCTTTGCTCCTTTTACCATTCTGTTCGTTGTTTTGTCTGAATGTTGTGGGTCACGGCTGTGCCCACTTGTTATTAATGTGTTCATTCAGTTTTATTAAGAAAATTGTTAAATAAATTCCTTGTCCGGCTGGACAAAAGACATAACACTTATCAGGTGTGTGATTATTAGCTCAGTATACCATTGTGTCCACGAGTAGGGACCACTGTTTTTTGTAGCAATTCTTACGTTTGGCACAAAAAAGCTTCCCTTTTAATTGCCCATCAGACCTTAAACCCCTCTGGTGTTCCTGTCAAAGCAGCCAGCAATCTGTGAGTTATCTTTGACTTTAATTTCTTCTTTATGCCACAAGCAACAATTAAAAATACACATCCGCCCCTCTATTAAATCTTCAAAATCCGCTCCATGATCTGCATACCTCATAGGAATAATTCAAGGTCTAGCGCTATCAAGACTATTTTACTGATCATCAATGTTCCTCAATGCCCCATTGAAGACTCTGATAAAAGTTCCAATGGTCCCACCTAAAACCGTAATTATAAAATTTTGGTTAGAAAAACATGAGCATACACCTCCTAGCATTCCAAAATAAAATGCAGCGCATCAAACTACAAATGTTATCAAATTATCTGTATCATCTGGAAGGCTGCACAGAATAAAGGCCCCAAGTAATTAACAAACCTATGCACAGAGACCCATGGGGCCTGAGAGCTGGGCTGTAAGATGGCCACAACAGTGTGAGACAGTGCTGGCCTGGAGTAATATTCATCTTTATTGCTCCACAGAGGGCTGCCATCATTAACCAGTGGCACTGGGTACTGCCTCGGCTGACATAGGGGTGCGGTCAATGGGGCCAAGGAGCTCGGCATGCTGGTTTGTGTAGGTTGTGCCATTGGATGTGTCCCTGCGGTGCTGCATTGGGTGGGAGGCCTGCCTCTGCTGACTGCTGCAGATGCCTGTAGAAGCTGCTGTTGAAGCCTGCAGTTGTCCTCCTGCCATGCAGTGCAGACGATGGAGCTTCCGCATGCAGGCAAGAGCCAAGTCTCACTGCAGGGCCCTCTTTGGAGGTAAGGGCAGACACATCTGGGCAATGCAAGGGAAGGTTGTGGTGGATCCTGGAGCTGACAGATCCATAGCTCGTGCTTATTCACTACCTTCATTGAGGCGGAGACAGACAGTGCAACACGCAGATGGGAAGGCACAGGACACACCCAAATTGTGACTCAGGGGTCTGCCCACGTTGTGGCCTGCTTGCTATCCCCGGGTGACTTGAGATAAAATAAAGCCCTTCACCAGCCACCACAAATATACAGGAACACGCTGGGATTCACTGGAGGAGGGGCCTTCCGTGCTGGTTGATCTATCAAGGTCTCCTTGTGCACCCTGTGAGGCCCGAGGAGAGGCTGGGCCTCTGCTGCTGCTCACTTAAACCTGGGATACTGCCATACCTGCATGAACAATATGCTATACACTGTTTTGCTACTTGGACTGGAGTGCTAGTGCATTTCTTGTATATCACAAGATCACTTAATGTGATGAGAGGTGTCTAATGTAGTCATGGAAATTTTGAAGGGTGCCTAATGACAGCTGTTGTACACATTTACAAAACATAATAAAGAGAAAAAAATATCCACACAGAATTCAGAAACAAGCCTACTATCCAACAAAAACACAAAGCTTTATATAATCCAGGGGAGAAATAAATGTCTAGGAGGAAAGCATCTCTCCACAGCAGGTATAGAATTATCTAACCCACAAACTCCTTTATGCAAAAATAACATTGCTCTGAAGACTTTCAAAGTCTACTTGAAAAAGCATGGGATAACAGATGCTGTCCTATGTTTTCTGAATCAGTTTGTGTTCCCTCTTTCACGCTATCTTTCCCGCTCTCTTTATTCCTTTTTTTCTGCTGCTTTGCACCTTGAAACTTGGTTATTATGACCTATCATGCACATAATAAATACATAAATACAAATATGGGCCATATGAGCATTGTGTTTTTGCGGTCAGAATTGGCCCAAATCACAGAATCTGGATGTTCTGGGCACAAAATGCTTTTTCATATGTACAAAGCACAAAGTGCGATTCAATATCCTGTTACTAAATCACTATTTGCGTTTAGCGATTCAGTATTTGGAAGGGGTGCATTTAGGGCGCCCCTCCCAAATACACATTCACAGTGCTATGTATGAATGTTGTGCAACTGAATAACAGTCACATACATTCATTTTTTACTGAAACTTCAAAGGAGGTGATAGCTATTCGCAAATAGGAAGGGGTCCCCAAGGGACCCCTTGCCTTTTGAGAACGCAGAAACTAATTTTTTTTTTAAGCATCCAGTGGTTTCACAGACCACTGCCTACTCTTAAAACACACAACCTAAACATTTAATTTTACTGTTTGGAATGCAACCAATTTACTTTATGGAAAACAAGATTGTATTATTAAAAAGCAATCACAGACATGGTGGTCTGCTGACCCCAGCAGGCAGGCAACCATCCCTCTAATGGCTGCAATTAGTTATGGGTCACAAAGAGCGGCCTAACGCATTAATATTCATAAACGTAAGTCGATTTGGAAACCCATTAAGAATCACTATTTGAGAAATCATTCTGTTGTAAATTTGGAATTGTGATTTCGTAATTGTGATTCGTAAAGGATAGCAATTAGGAAATCGCATTCCCTATATTCTGTAGATATGGCCCATAATCCTTAAATTAATAAAATGGAAACAATATGCTAAATGTGGGAAAAAATGTAATGTCTTAAACCACAAAACCTACACTTCCCACTGACAGCTTAAACATCAATCACAAGTGATTGTATAAAAGTGCAATGCAGAACCCTCAGTAATTATAGAGTCTAGATTTTAATGGGATATTACATGTGCTTGTAACTTCTTAAGAAAGGGTTTCAACATTAATACAAATAATCAGAAGCACCAGTTGAGTCCTTTTACCTTCTGTTATTTATGTTTAGGAACCATACAATGATCTTACAGTATTATTTTATTCTACTCTTTATACTGTATGCATTATATGTTACAACCAGTATTGCGATTGTAGCAGTTCATTTCTTATGCTTGAGAAAGAAGACTGTTCAATAAAACCTTTTTATTGAAAACGCCCGTGTACCTATTTCTCTGCACCTCTGATGAAACAAAGCATGCACGATTGACTGAGTGAAATATCTATCTATTGTTTTCACGACTCTGATGATACGTTTTACTTTGGTGAAACAAAGTTGTCATGTTTATGCGGTTGTCAGAAACAAATCCCTTCTTGTTTATTCGAGAAAGTTTCTAGTGACCTCTGAGCTAGCTGGCACTCACAGTTAAGTCTAATATATTTGATAGAGACCTAGTAGACCTCAGTCCTACGTCTAACCTATAGAATATATTATTCCAATGCGCAGAGCAGATTGGGAATATAGGAACTACACTACAGTATCTTCATGCTTTCTTAATCGGATTTGCATGTCTCTACTTATATATAGACAGTGTGAGATTAGAAGATATATATCCTGCTAGACATATCTAAGTTTCTACTTCTCTATATATGTATATAGTTGTTTATATTTAAATAGCAAAGCAATTGGAAAAAATAAAAAGCATAAATGTCAGAAGTGCAAAGCAGTGTTTCTCATTATATATAAAGCTAATAATCCTATAAATTACAAGACCCTCCCGGCATGTGCGGGCTTTGAAAGTTGGAAGCCCCAATTTTCTAGGGCATTTTTTGCTCAAGTCCATTTCACTTATAAATGCATTCCTAAAACCAGTGCAATAATGTGCCTATTAGTGTCAAATCTTCATTGTTAAAGACCAGTAGATGTTGCCACACCCAGGATAATGTGCTGCATGGCTAAATACTTATAAGGTCCCAAAGGAAAGACAGATTTTATTATAAATGCTTTTTTTATAAGCATGAATTTTTCTCGACAAATTTTTCAAAGCTCACATAACCCCATTAGAAAGCACTTGACTCAAATTATGTTCAGCCTGCAGTTTGAATAAGAAATTAAGCAATTTGAAATGTCTATGGGAAGTGAAGATGGATGAATTTAGCTATTAAATATTGTTTGAAATTTTGATCAAAGGTTGTGATTTACGCAGTCTATATTTAGGTGTATTTGTTCATGAAAAATATGTTTTTTCAATATATGTTTTAAATACAGCACCTTCAGATTAGTCAGGTTGAAGACTTCTACTCAGAATACTCCCTGTGATCTTGGCAAAGAAAGTAAGGTTCAACCAAGATTTACCTGGGAAAGTACTGTGTTTGTAAAGAAGTGGGTAGAAACACTTCTAAAAGCCTGGTTATCAATAACTAACATTAATACCTGTGGAAAGGCCAGAGAGGAAGCAGAGACAAGGTAGAGTATGTAAGTACAACAAAAGTAAGATATATTGAGTTTTATGGACTTCCTTTTCTCTCCATTTGTATGTATAACTTTAAATGAGATGCAGTAAAACAATATAAGAGCACATTAACATTCCTAAAAGTTACTCATCAGTAGCGAAGGAGCATTTTGTAGCTCATGTATGACTCCATACTGTTTTGTGTATTTTCTGACATTAGTAGTGTACCATACATCACATTTTTCTATTATGTGAAATCGAAGCCTTAAATACAGACCTGCACCATTATCCTTAAGTGACAAAATCACAGGTTCTCCAGTTTGTGGTTCAATAATAGCAGTAACGTTCGCCCCGATAACAGGTGAATATCCTTGGCTGACATCTGCATAGACAACCATTGGGGCTGGGAATGTATTAGTATCTTCGTTCATGTGGACTTTTACTGTTATTGGAGGATTGCTGTCATTGGCCTGATGAGTGGTGACTGTAAGTCCTATTATCTCGATGGGTGATTCTGTATTACAAACGCTGTAAATCCAATCACCAGCCTGTAAAGAAAAACATATTTTAATGTGCCTTCATTCAGCACACTTTTGTAAATGGTCATCTAAGTAACAATGAGAAGGGGGCACTCAACAAATGATACATTTTCTACTGAACAGACTTCACCAGGACTGCAAAGTGCGGTAACACCAGTGTTGCCTGAACATTATGCTCTTCTTACATAACTCAAGCTCAATATTTTTAAATTTTTCTTTATGTTTTTAGTATGTTGGAAAGCTGATGTGCAAGATCAGCCGGTATTAACATATTACCACCATATTTGTCTTACTCCAAAGAGTTTATACTCTTTGAGGTGTGAGTCTAATCTCAGCAGTACATCCTGTGTCTTACTTCTTGACTTAAGGGACTAATCGAAATCCAGATTCAATAAGGCTCCCTTTTTTTCAATGAAAACCTCAATGTTTTTCAGTATTTTCTGCCAGCTATATGTAAAGCATGTATTCGGTCACTCATCACGTGTTTTATGTCTCCTCAAGGGGATATGATAACCCAAATGCCTGGTAACATTGACCATGTTTGTTTACTGACACCATTTGATGAGCGGTCACCTACAACACTTCCAGGCCAGTTGAGAGACCATTATTTCAGATGATTGGATACCTTGCATCATAAAAGTAATTTTTCATAAATAATTCCTGTTTACTCAAATGAGATCACTTTGTGAGGCATCCCCGCTGAAACGTCTCTCAAGGTGCAACGCGATTAATTTGTTTGACAAGGGGGCCATTATTTGATGTTTTAGGGCTACGGCACAGGCGTTGTGATTGTGACTGACAGTCGCACAAATGAGCAGAGTCAAAATGACAGCAAAATTGATCCCAACAAAGGTGTAACAATATGTGAAGATCTCACAGACTTGATAGATACATATTATCTCCAGTAACTTCCTAGTAATTGTAGACACACCAACATTTGTATCTACATGTCATGGTGAGGTGAAAGTTCTTCTTGTGGTTATCAGTCTGCCAAAAACATTTCTAGTTTTCCGTGCTGTGCTTTGGTCTTTAATGTCAAGGTATTATGGTAAGTGGTAAATTTCTTGCATGTCTAAAGGGTAAAAAAAAGAAATAAAATTTCTATAGATGGCTAATTAGTGCTCCATCTTTTTTATTGGTAGATGGATGACAGGTATTCAGTGAAATACTGGATCATTTTTGGTTTGTAATAAACCTGAGAACTTTTCATCTTCTATGACACCAGGACTTTGTCCGTTTTGGGAGAGAATCCAGACTGAACAAGGAGCACTGACCCTTCCTTAAGACAGAATAACTTAACTGCAACATCCTGGACTGCTATTGAGCCTTCAGGGAGCCACACACAGGAAATGGCTGAGAGTACAGGGGCTCATGACTGCCACAATAGTAGCAGGATCCATCAATCCATCAACCTAAAGTTATAGATCCTATTGTCAGTGACACCACACATCAGGATGGTAGCATTAGTATGAAGGGACTACTAAAAAGGGAATCCCTGTAAGTTGGTGAGATAGCCATAGCTTAAGAAGGTAGGATGAAAGAACTGCTCCTGAGCTGAGGAAGCTTGCTGAAGCTGGTAAAGGGTCTCCTCAGAAAAATGTTATCTCGATAGCTGAAAACCTCATTTGCCTGTTTCCATCCTCAGTGAGATTCTTCCTTCAGCCTGTATTGGGAGAAAAAACTAGGGCTAGATTGACTCTGACTTGATCTTTTTGGTTCCAGGGACAATGTCCATCTGCCAAATGTATGCACAGAGCTCAACAATCAGTGAACATTTGGGCAAATCAGCTGCTATGATTCCAGTGGGTTCTAAGGAGTTCCGCAGGTCCCAGCTTTTCTTTTGCATGCAAATGTTACATGCTGCCCTATTCCAGCTTTGAATGGACATTGACCCCCTTAATTTGATGATCTTTCCTCTAACAAAAGCATGGAAAGGAAGGGATTAAGTCTGCAGATGGAGAACTAGTCTTTGGAGAAGTCCTGCATACCCAAGGCTCTGCAAAGATATCAATGCTGCAATTTATGTGAAACACTTGGGAACATTTTGATATTTAGAGCTTGATGGACTGCATTTATCATGAAATAGATATGTTAATCGATCTTCATCACTTTTTTTTAACAGTTTAAACTTGCTTGCATATGAAAGGGCATCCATCATTATGATAGACTTTTAAAGTCTCAACGTGTATTAGGAATTCATTTTCCCTTCTTCAGAAGTACTATTATATTCACGCCTACAAAAACAACTGAATCCAGTTTTTAATAAACATACATTTAATATTCAAGCATGTTTTAATGTTATACACAATATATTAAGGCTTTTCAAGAAGAATGATTATAGCACAGCACAACTATGTTTTTGGAACTGCAGGTCCTAAAGACACCAATGCAGAGTGAAGTTATTAATTGACAATTATTCCAAAGAGAGAGATGGAGATTCCACTGTTTCAGTTAATTAATGATGTGAACATAAATAATAAGACAGATTTCCTAGTTTTCTTTCATTCGGTGCGAGCATAAGATTGACTACACCCTGATGTCAGATTATAATCTGTCATAGTAAAAAGGCTTCTAGAGGCTGCTTGGCCAGGAAAGAGGATATGATGAAATAGAATTCAGGGGTCCCCCTACTGGGAGGGGAACACTCTAGTGCACAACGCAAGGACCGTAGTCTTATTCCATAAACAGATTAGTCAATGGTCTGAAAGTATGTATTTACATAAGTCTTTATTCTCTTGATATGAATATTTTTCTTGTGTTCATATTCATTTTTTTGTTTCAAAACTAACTAGTGTTATGGCACACTAGGTACATCCACATTAGTAATCCTCAACACAGATCCCGATGCATTTCGGGCCAGAGCCCTTTCTCAAGGGAATACTCTACAATAAAAAACATAGAATAGAACCAGAATCAGTATATGGGCATAAAAATGACCCTGGGTAAATCAGACTAGTGCATGCAAAAAATGGTAAAAAGATGGTGCGAAAAATAGAAGCCAAGTCACAGAAAAACGTGTAAAAATAGTGCAGGGAAGGAAGCTGAGCCACTCGAGAGATTAAAAAGGTGAATAAGGTGAAAAGCGAAAATCTGAAGTGATGCGGTAGTACACGAGACCGTATTAAGAGTGACATGCAGGATTTCTAAGTATGCTCAAACCCAAGAGTGAAAAACGTTAGGGCGCGCGTGTCCAAAGTCTAATGGTCAAATTCAAACGCGGGTGAAGACCTCGTGCTTTTAAGTTAAAAAGCGGGACAAGACTCCCCGGTTGTTACTTACTTAGTGAATGAGACAGAAGTGCCTCGCGGTGAACCGGCGAGACGGAGGTGCAGCCATCCAGTGAACGGGTGTGTGGATAGATATCGGAAATGGTGAACATAGAAGAGGGGTGTTGAAAACGCGAATAGTGAGAAAAACTGTAGAAATGAATAACGGACCATGCAGTGCAAGGGATAAACAAAAGATATCAGCCTCCATGATGGAATGGTCAAAAGGACGTAATAAAGCATGAGAGTAATGTAAACAAAGGTTCTTAGAGTGTCATAACAAAGAAACAGTTATAAATAACATAAAAATTCAATGCGATCATTCAACCCGTTGGGCGCCATCGTGGCAAGAAATCGGATCCAGTAGTTTTCTCGCTTTAGTAGATTGTTCTTGTTGTTCTGGGTGATTTCAACTTGTTCCAAAACCTGGAATTTTAGTTGAGCCACAGTGTGTCGGAATTCGGTGAAATGAGAAGCCACACTTGATTTAATGTTGTGGGTACGGATGTTACTTTTATGTTCTAAAATCCTGGTGCGGATTTTTCTCTCCGTGTGACCTACATAACATTTGCCACATGGACATTTGAGAAGGTAAATGACATTTTTTGAGTTGCAGGTGGCATTAACTTTGAGTCTGATGGAGTATCCTTTCATGGGGTGACATATGCTGTTACCCGTGATGCAATTGTTGCAGTTCGAACAGTTATGACAAGGTTTCAATCCCTTATATACCGTGATTTTGTCTTCTTGGTCACGTTTGCACAAAAGATCTTTCAAGTTTCTACCTCTCGTGTAGGTAAAAATAGGTGGTTGTTTGAAAAGACCCATGAAGTCTGGTTCTAGTGTCAGAATAGACCAATGTTTTCGAATGATGGCTTGAAATCGATTTGAAGTATTGGAATACTTGGATACCACGACCATCCGGTCAGATTGGACTTTGGGTTTTGGTTGCAGCAAGACAGACCTACTTTTTTTCTCACTTCTAGTCAATGCCAGATCCAAGATAGGTGGAGGGTATCCTCTAGCTTTTAAACGTTCAAGTGTGTGCTTCATTTGTATTTTGCATTGATCTTCCTTAGAGACTATGCGTTTGATGCGAAGTAGTTGTGCATAAGGGAGATTGTTCTTCAAACCAGGGCGGTGAAAACTCTTATAGTGGAGGGTAGAGTTTCTATCCGTGGATTTTCGGTATACTGTGGTGAACCATTCTCCTGCATTCCTGTGTATTTCCACATCAAGGTAATGGACTTGTCTTTCACTATGTTCCCATGTGAACTGTATTCTGGGATTGAAATGATTCCATGTGTCTAGAAAAATGTTTAGAGACTCAATGGTGCCCTCCCATAGGAGGAAAATGTCATCTATAAAGCGCAGGAATAATCTGCCATGTTCAAGCCAACTCATTTGGCTTAAAATGTAAGACTCCTCGAATTGCTGCATGTACAAATTAGCATAGCAAGGAGCTGCCGAATTTCCCATGGCGGTGCCGTTGAGTTGTAAAATCCACTTGTCTTTACCTGAGAAATAGCTGTGATAGAGTGTAAATATTGTAAGTTGCATGAGAAAAACTTTTAGATCAGCGTCTAGCTCAGAAGCAGATAAGGTGTTCTCAATGTATTCTATACCTCCGTCATGAGGGATGGAGGTGTAAAGTGAACAAACGTCCACCGTACACATTATGAGCTGAGTGTTTTTGAATTCATTCATGATGGGTTCAATTTTTAGGAGGAAATCTGTTGTGTCTTTCACATGTGATCTGGTGGCTTGAACAAAAGGTTGTAAATATCTGTCCAAGAATTTACCTATATTCTCATGTAGGCTACCTCTAGTCGACACTATGGGTCGAAATGGAGGATGCGTGGGATGCTTGTGCATTTTGCTTTATAGATGACATTTTCCTCCTATGGGAGGGCACCATTGAGTCTCTAAACATTTTTCTAGACACATGGAATCATTTCAATCCCAGAATACAGTTCACATGGGAACATAGTGAAAGACAAGTCCATTACCTTGATGTGGAAATACACAGGAATGCAGGAGAATGGTTCACCACAGTATACCGAAAATCCACGGATAGAAACTCTACCCTCCACTATAAGAGTTTTCACCGCCCTGGTTTGAAGAACAATCTCCCTTATGCACAACTACTTCGCATCAAACGCATAGTCTCTAAGGAAGATCAATGCAAAATACAAATGAAGCACACACTTGAACGTTTAAAAGCTAGAGGATACCCTCCACCTATCTTGGATCTGGCATTGACTAGAAGTGAGAAAAAAAGTAGGTCTGTCTTGCTGCAACCAAAACCCAAAGTCCAATCTGACCGGATGGTCGTGGTATCCAAGTATTCCAATACTTCAAATCGATTTCAAGCCATCATTCGAAAACATTGGTCTATTCTGACACTAGAACCAGACTTCATGGGTCTTTTCAAACAACCACCTATTTTTACCTACACGAGAGGTAGAAACTTGAAAGATCTTTTGTGCAAACGTGACCAAGAAGACAAAATCACGGTATATAAGGGATTGAAACCTTGTCATAACTGTTCGAACTGCAACAATTGCATCACGGGTAACAGCATATGTCACCCCATGAAAGGATACTCCATCAGACTCAAAGTTAATGCCACCTGCAACTCAAAAAATTTCATTTACCTTCTCAAATGTCCATGTGGCAAATGTTATGTAGGTCACACGGAGAGAAAAATCCGCACCAGGATTTTAGAACATAAAAGTAACATCCGTACCCACAACATTAAATCAAGTGTGGCTTCTCATTTCACCGAATTCCGACACACTGTGGCTCAACTAAAATTCCAGGTTTTGGAACAAGTTGAAATCACCCAGAACAACAAGAACAATCTACTAAAGCGAGAAAACTACTGGATCCGATTTCTTGCCACAATGGCGCCCAACGGGTTGAATGATCGCATTGAATTTTTATGTTATTTATAACTGTTTCTTTGTTATGACACTCTAAGAACCTTTGTTTACATTACTCTCATGCTTTATTACGTCCTTTTGACCATTCCATCATGGAGGCTGATATCTTTTGTTTTTCCCTTGCACTGCATGGTCCGTTATTCATTTATACAGTTTTTCTCACTATTCGCGTTTTCAACACCCCTCTTCTATGTTCACCATTTCCGATATCTATCCACACACCCGTTCACTGGATGGCTGCACCTCCGTCTCGCCGGTTCACCGCGAGGCACTTCTGTCTCATTCACTAAGTAAGTAACAACCGGGGAGTCTTGTCCCGCTTTTTAACTTAAAAGCACGAGGTCTTCACCCGCGTTTGAATTTGACCATTAGACTTTGGACACGCGCGCCCTAACGTTTTTCACTCTTGGGTTTGAGCATACTTAGAAATCCTGCATGTCACTCTTAATACGGTCTCGTGTACTACCGCATCACTTCAGATTTTCGCTTTTCACCTTATTCACCTTTTTAATCTCTCGAGTGGCTCAGCTTCCTTCCCTGCACTATTTTTACACGTTTTTCTGTGACTTGGCTTCTATTTTTCGCACCATCTTTTTACCATTTTTTGCATGCACTAGTCTGATTTACCCAGGGTCATTTTTATGCCCATATACTGATTCTGGTTCTATTCTATGTTTTTTATTGTAGAGTATTCCCTTGAGAAAGGGCTCTGGCCCGAAATGCATCGGGATCTGTGTTGAGGATTACTAATGTGGATGTACCTAGTGTGCCATAACACTAGTTAGTTTTGAAACAAAAAAATGAATATGAACACAAGAAAAATATTCATATCAAGAGAATAAAGACTTATGTAAATACATACTTTCAGACCATTGACTAATCTGTTTATGGAATAAGACTACGGTCCTTGCGTTGTGCACTAGAGTGTTCCCCTCCCAGTAGGGGGACCCCTGAATTCTATTGTTGACTCCCTACACCGCTTGGCCAGACGGTGTCAACTCTGGTTGCACACAACAACCTTTTACCTTGCTATCATTTGGAATATTCACGCTGTGCGAGCTCCCACTCATCTTTGAATTTCTACATTATCTGTCCTTGGACCTCAGCACGCGCTTCAGGATGAATTTTGATACTGTGTCAGGGATGACCGATCAAAAAGCAACCACTTTTGCATACACAATAGAAGATGCCAGTAAAATCTACAACTTAATTCAAGAAGAAGTTACCGCGCCTGGCAACACCCGCAGCGCGGAAAGTAACCTCAAGCAACTACTCTACCTTCTAAAAAAGGAATCCAACCAGAAACTTCATGCGAGCACCCTGATTCGGTACCATCGGGTACAACGGATCCCTCGTGGCCTGAGGGTCCCACTCAAACCACTTCTTTGCAAGAACAACATCCAATTTGTAGAACGTTGGTATTCGATATTGAATAAATGTTCCCTCGATCTTATTTTATTGATCGTAGAGGAACTTTCTAAATCATTGGAGGAACTAACCCGTGAGATAACAAACATCAAAAAAGAGCTGACCGATACCATGTCTGCTGAGGAATTGAATAAAATGTTGGAGGACATCAACATCCAACTGGACAAACATACTCGCGAAACACAGGAGAGAAAACTACGCAAATTCAAGAGGGACACCATAGACTATAAGCTCGGCGAGGTGTATACCTGGGCAGAGGTATACGCCCGCCGACGCTCTAACAAACCTTACAATCCTACATCAGCTACGGAAACATCATCTTCAGAAGATGACACCAGATCTCGAACAACCCGTACGACACCAAGTACAGATTCACAAACTCCGAGCACTTCCACTGATCTCTCTGTGCATTTTTTAGAATCAGGTCTGGATCAACAGAAAGATCCCGGGGGGGAAAAACCCGCAGAGGACATCGAAAAAACACCTCCTCAAACAAAGAAGAAACCCAAAGGCAGACGCTGAACACCCAAGACAATCTTGTTATCAACATCTCTTCAACTATTTTAACCAATGAAGAAATCAACATTCTACAAAAGGGTCAATCCTTTGTCCCCACCACCACCATTAACACATTGGAATTGGAGGTTAGCGCATTCAAACTCATTCGCAACATCCGCTTAAGACACTATTTCACGAACATCATTTCCACTCCCAGTGAAGAAGAGGACATGCTTAGAGGATTAAGACCACACAGTGTATTTCTGGCACCTCAAAGCCACAAAATCATAGATGCCTTTGAAAATCTTATCAAACAAGATATCTTGAAACTACCGTTCCAATCGACTATAAAAAGAGGAAACCTAACCCGTAAGGAGAGAAACATCTTGCAAAAATTGGCCAACGACAAGTCCATTACATTCCAAAATGCCGACAAAGGTGGTGCCCTGGTTGCTATGGACACCACTTTTTACGATCAAGCAATTGATCAACATATCAATGACAGGGCTACGTATGATCCCTTACCAGGTGATCCCACCAAAGAGTACTCACAAGATCTGACACTTATCATCAAGAATGCCTTTGATCAAGGAACAATCAACGAAAAAACTCGGAGATTTTTGACACCACTCAATCCCAAACCACCTACTCTATACATGCTTCCCAAAATGCACAAGCATCCCACGCATCCTCCATTTCGACCCATAGTGTCGACTAGAGGTAGCCTACATGAGAATATAGGTAAATTCTTGGACAGATATTTACAACCTTTTGTTCAAGCCACCAGATCACATGTGAAAGACACAACAGATTTCCTCCTAAAAATTGAACCCATCATGAATGAATTCAAAAACACTCAGCTCATAATGTGTACGGTGGACGTTTGTTCACTTTACACCTCCATCCCTCATGACGGAGGTATAGAATCCATTGAGAACACCTTATCTGCTTCTGAGCTAGACGCTGATCTAAAAGTTTTTCTCATGCAACTTACAATATTTACACTCTATCACAGCTATTTCTCAGTTAAAGACAAGTGGATTTTACAACTCAACGGCACCGCCATGGGAAATTCGGCAGCTCCTTGCTATGCTAATTTGTACATGCAGCAATTCGAGGAGTCTTACATTTTAAGCCAAATGAGTTGGCTTGAACATGGCAGATTATTCCTGCGCTTTATAGATGACATTTTCCTCCTATGGGAGGGCACCATTGAGTCTCTAAACATTTTTCTAGACACATGGAATCATTTCAATCCCAGAATACAGTTCACATGGGAACATAGTGAAAGACAAGTCCATTACCTTGATGTGGAAATACACAGGAATGCAGGAGAATGGTTCACCACAGTATACCGAAAATCCACGGATAGAAACTCTACCCTCCACTATAAGAGTTTTCACCGCCCTGGTTTGAAGAACAATCTCCCTTATGCACAACTACTTTGCATCAAACGCATAGTCTCTAAGGAAGATCAATGCAAAATACAAATGAAGCACACACTTGAACGTTTAAAAGCTAGAGGATACCCTCCACCTATCTTGGATCTGGCATTGACTAGAAGTGAGAAAAAAAGTAGGTCTGTCTTGCTGCAACCAAAACCCAAAGTCCAATCTGACCGGATGGTCGTGGTATCCAAGTATTCCAATACTTCAAATCGATTTCAAGCCATCATTCGAAAACATTGGTCTATTCTGACACTAGAACCAGACTTCATGGGTCTTTTCAAACAACCACCTATTTTTACCTACACGAGAGGTAGAAACTTGAAAGATCTTTTGTGCAAACGTGACCAAGAAGACAAAATCACGGTATATAAGGGATTGAAACCTTGTCATAACTGTTCGAACTGCAACAATTGCATCACGGGTAACAGCATATGTCACCCCATGAAAGGATACTCCATCAGACTCAAAGTTAATGCCACCTGCAACTCAAAAAATGTCATTTACCTTCTCAAATGTCCATGTGGCAAATGTTATGTAGGTCACACGGAGAGAAAAATCTGCACCAGGATTTTAGAACATAAAAGTAACATCCGTACCCACAACATTAAATCAAGTGTGGCTTCTCATTTCACCGAATTCCGACACACTGTGGCTCAACTAAAATTCCAGGTTTAGGAACAAGTTGAAATCACCCAGAACAACAAGAACAATCTACTAAAGCGAGAAAACTACTGGATCCGATTTCTTGCCACGATGGCGCCCAACGGGTTGAATGATCGCATTGAATTTTTATGTTATTTATAACTGTTTCTTTGTTATGACACTCTAAGAACCTTTGTTTACATTACTCTCATGCTTTATTACGTCCTTTTGACCATTCCATCATGGAGGCTGATATCTTTTGTTTATCCCTTGCACTGCATGGTCCGTTATTCATTTCTACAGTTTTTCTCACTATTCGCGTTTTCAACACCCCTCTTCTATGTTCACCATTTCCGATATCTATCCACACACCCGTTCACTGGATGGCTGCACCTCCGTCTCGCCGGTTCACCGCGAGGCACTTCTGTCTCATTCACTAAGTAAGTAACAACCGGGGAGTCTTGTCCCACTTTTTAACTTAAAAGCACGAGGTCTTCACCCGCGTTTGAATTTGACCATTAGACTTTGGACACGCGCGCCCTAACGTTTTTCACTCTTGGGTTTGAGCATACTTAGAAATCCTGCATGTCACTCTTAATACGGTCTCGTGTACTACCGCATCACTTCAGATTTTCGCTTTTCACCTTATTCACCTTTTTAATCTCTCGAGTGGCTCAGCTTCCTTCCCTGCACTATTTTTACACGTTTTTCTGTGACTTGGCTTCTATTTTTCGCACCATCTTTTTACCATTTTTTGCATGCACTAGTCTGATTTACCCAGGGTCATTTTTATGCCCATATACTGATTCTGGTTCTATTCTATGTTTTTTATTGTAGAGTATTCCCTTGAGAAAGGGCTCTGGCCCGAAATGCATCGGGATCTGTGTTGAGGATTACTAATGTGGATGTACCTAGTGTGCCATAACACTAGTTAGTTTTGAAACAAAAAAATGAATATGAACACAAGAAAAATATTCATATCAAGAGAATAAAGACTTATGTAAATACATACTTTCAGACCATTGACTGATCTGTTTATGGAATAAGACTACGGTCCTTGCGTTGTGCACTAGAGTGTTCCCCTCCCAGTAGGGGGACCCCTGAATTCTATTGTTGACTCCCTACACCGCTTGGCCAGATGGTGTCAACTCTGGTTGCACACAACAACCTTTTACCTTGCTATCATTTGGAATATTCACGCTGTGCGAGCTCCCACTCATCTTTGAATTTCTACATTATCTGTCCTTGGACCTCAGCACGCGCTTCAGGATGAATTTTGATACTGTGTCAGGGATGACCGATCAAAAAGCAACCACTTTTGCATACACAATAGAAGATGCCAGTAAAATCTACAACTTAATTCAAGAAGAAGTTACCGCGCCTGGCAACACCCGCAGCGCGGAAAGTAACCTCAAGCAACTACTCTACCTTCTAAAAAAGGAATCCAACCAGAAACTTCATGCGAGCACCCTGATTCGGTACCATCGGGTACAACGGATCCCTCGTGGCCTGAGGGTCCCACTCAAACCACTTCTTTGCAAGAACAACATCCAATTTGTAGAACGTTGGTATTCGATATTGAATAAATGTTCCCTCGATCTTATTTTATTGATCGTAGAGGAACTTTCTAAATCATTGGAGGAACTAACCCGTGAGATAACAAACATCAAAAAAGAGCTGACCGATACCATGTCTGCTGAGGAATTGAATAAAATGTTGGAGGACATCAACATCCAACTGGACAAACATACTCGCGAAACACAGGAGAGAAAACTACGCAAATTCAAGAGGGACACCATAGACTATAAGCTCGGCGAGGTGTATACCTGGGCAGAGGTATACGCCCGCCGACGCTCTAACAAACCTTACAATCCTACATCAGCTACGGAAACATCATCTTCAGAAGATGACACCAGATCTCGAACAACCCGTACAACACCAAGTACAGATTCACAAACTCCGAGCACTTCCACTGATCTCTCTGTGCATTTTTTAGAATCAGGTCTGGATCAACAGAAAGATCCCGGGGGGGAAAAACCCGCAGAGGACATCGAAAAAACACCTCCTCAAACAAAGAAGAAACCCAAAGGCAGACGCTGAACACCCAAGACAATCTTGTTATCAACATCTCTTCAACTATTTTAACCAATGAAGAAATCAACATTCTACAAAAGGGTCAATCCTTTGTCCCCACCACCACCATTAACACATTGGAATTGGAGGTTAGCGCATTCAAACTCATTCGCAACATCCGCTTAAGACACTATTTCACGAACATCATTTCCACTCCCAGTGAAGAAGAGGACATGCTTAGAGGATTAAGACCACACAGTGTATTTCTGGCACCTCAAAGCCACAAAATCATAGATGCCTTTGAAAATCTTATCAAACAAGATATCTTGAAACTACCGTTCCAATCGACTATAAAAAGAGGAAACCTAACCCGTAAGGAGAGAAACATCTTGCAAAAATTGGCCAACGACAAGTCCATTACATTCCAAAATGCCAACAAAGGTGGTGCCCTGGTTGCTATGGACACCACTTTTTACGATCAAGCAATTGATCAACATATCAATGACAGGGCTACGTATGATCCCTTACCAGGTGATCCCACCAAAGAGTACTCACAAGATCTGACACTTATCATCAAGAATGCCTTTGATCAAGGAACAATCAACGAAAAAACTCGGAGATTTTTGACACCACTCAATCCCAAACCACCTACTCTATACATGCTTCCCAAAATGCACAAGCATCCCACGCATCCTCCATTTCGACCCATAGTGTCGACTAGAGGTAGCCTACATGAGAATATAGGTAAATTCTTGGACAGATATTTACAACCTTTTGTTCAAGCCACCAGATCACAACAATGTGTGAAAGACACAACAGATTTCCTCCTAAAAATTGAACCCATCATGAATGAATTCAAAAACACTCAGCTCATAATGTGTACGGTGGACGTTTGTTCACTTTACACCTCCATCCCTCATGACGGAGGTATAGAATCCATTGAGAACACCTTATCTGCTTCTGAGCTAGACGCTGATCTAAAAGTTTTTCTCATGCAACTTACAATATTTACACTCTATCACAGCTATTTCTCAGTTAAAGACAAGTGGATTTTACAACTCAACGGCACCGCCATGGGAAATTCGGCAGCTCCTTGCTATGCTAATTTGTACATGCAGCAATTCGAGGAGTCTTACATTTTAAGCCAAATGAGTTGGCTTGAACATGGCAGATTATTCCTGCGCTTTATAGATGACATTTTCCTCCTATGGGAGGGCACCATTGAGTCTCTAAACATTTTTCTAGACACATGGAATCATTTCAATCCCAGAATACAGTTCACATGGGAACATAGTGAAAGACAAGTCCATTACCTTGATGTGGAAATACACAGGAATGCAGGAGAATGGTTCACCACAGTATACCGAAAATCCACGGATAGAAACTCTACCCTCCACTATAAGAGTTTTCACCGCCCTGGTTTGAAGAACAATCTCCCTTATGCACAACTACTTTGCATCAAACGCATAGTCTCTAAGGAAGATCAATGCAAAATACAAATGAAGCACACACTTGAACGTTTAAAAGCTAGAGGATACCCTCCACCTATCTTGGATCTGGCATTGACTAGAAGTGAGAAAAAAAGTAGGTCTGTCTTGCTGCAACCAAAACCCAAAGTCCAATCTGACCGGATGGTCGTGGTATCCAAGTATTCCAATACTTCAAATCGATTTCAAGCCATCATTCGAAAACATTGGTCTATTCTGACACTAGAACCAGACTTCATGGGTCTTTTCAAACAACCACCTATTTTTACCTACACGAGAGGTAGAAACTTGAAAGATCTTTTGTGCAAACGTGACCAAGAAGACAAAATCACGGTATATAAGGGATTGAAACCTTGTCATAACTGTTCGAACTGCAACAATTGCATCACGGGTAACAGCATATGTCACCCCATGAAAGGATACTCCATCAGACTCAAAGTTAATGCCACCTGCAACTCAAAAAATGTCATTTACCTTCTCAAATGTCCATGTGGCAAATGTTATGTAGGTCACACGGAGAGAAAAATCTGCACCAGGATTTTAGAACATAAAAGTAACATCCGTACCCACAACATTAAATCAAGTGTGGCTTCTCATTTCACCGAATTCCGACACACTGTGGCTCAACTAAAATTCCAGGTTTTGGAACAAGTTGAAATCACCCAGAACAACAAGAACAATCTACTAAAGCGAGAAAACTACTGGATCCGATTTCTTGCCACGATGGCGCCCAACGGGTTGAATGATCGCATTGAATTTTTATGTTATTTATAACTGTTTCTTTGTTATGACACTCCAAGAACCTTTGTTTACATTACTCTCATGCTTTATTACGTCCTTTTGACCATTCCGTCATGGAGGCTGATATCTTTTGTTTATCCCTTGCACTGCATGGTCCGTTATTCATTTCTACAGTTTTTCTCACTATTCGCGTTTTCAACACCCCTCTTCTATGTTCACCATTTCCGATATCTATCCACACACCCGTTCACTGGATGGCTGCACCTCCGTCTCGCCGGTTCACCGTGAGGCACTTCTGTCTCATTCACTAAGTAAGTAACAACCGGGGAGTCTTGTCCCGCTTTTTAACTTAAAAGCACGAGGTCTTCACCCGCGTTTGAATTTGACCATTAGACTTTGGACACGCGCGCCCTAACGTTTTTCACTCTTGGGTTTGAGCATACTTAGAAATCCTGCATGTCACTCTTAATACGGTCTCGTGTACTACCGCATCACTTCAGATTTTCGCTTTTCACCTTATTCACCTTTTTAATCTCTCGAGTGGCTCAGCTTCCTTCCCTGCACTATTTTTACACGTTTTTCTGTGACTTGGCTTCTATTTTTCGCACCATCTTTTTACCATTTTTTGCATGCACTAGTCTGATTTACCCAGGGTCATTTTTATGCCCATATACTGATTCTGGTTCTATTCTATGTTTTTTATTGTAGAGTATTCCCTTGAGAAAGGGCTCTGGCCGGAAATGCATCGGGATCTGTGTTGAGGATTACTAATGTGGATGTACCTAGTGTGCCATAACACTAGTTAGTTTTGAAACAAAAAAATGAATATGAACACAAGAAAAATATTCATATCAAGAGAATAAAGACTTATGTAAATACATACTTTCAGACCATTGACTAATCTGTTTATGGAATAAGACTACGGTCCTTGCGTTGTGCACTAGAGTGTTCCCCTCCCAGTAGGGGGACCCCTGAATTCTATTGTTGACTCCCTACACCGCTTGGCCAGACGGTGTCAACTCTGGTTGCACACAACAACCTTTTACCTTGCTATCATTTGGAATATTCACGCTGTGCGAGCTCCCACTCATCTTTGATATGATGAAATAAACATAAACATGTGAATTGCTTGGAATACGCCATATTATGAACTTCTGGTGAAAGGGATGGCAGAAGTTTCTGGAGTAATGGATTGAAATTGTGATTAACGATTGTTTGAACCTGAAAATGCATAGAACCTGAAAATTCTTACAATTACTGTACAGAGGAAACGCAGACGCAGGTTCTTTGGTGTGATATTTCTTGTTACAGCAAGATGTTAGCTTTTCTCCAGACTTTAGAAAGATATCAATCGCCGACACGTGTTTCGTCGTGTGCGGGTGAGTCAAACACGACTATTCAGGGCTCACATTCCAATCCACAGTGTGGTTGGAGTAAGTCTGGGTCTTTACAAGCTCAGTTTCAGGCAATGGGTATTCTGTGTATTCATACACAGACGAGGCTGGTTGATAAAGTGATCAGTGGTAGTATAGGAATGGAGTACTCAAATCCCATTGGTAATCTTGTATATATAGTATAGCGCTGTATCCCGCTATGCCGTCAGGCGGGGAGCCGGGAGGGGATTCTCGTTACGTGCCAAATTGAGGAAACGAGTTTGTATCCTCTGAGGCGGTGTGCCGCTTCAGGCAATCCCTCCTCTGTTTGTTCCCGGCGGTCGTCTCTCGTGTACTTTATCAACCAGCCTCGTCTGTGTATGAATACACAGAATACCCATTGCCTGAAACTGAGCTTGTAAAGACCCAGACTTACTCCAACCACACTGTGGATTGGAATGTGAGCCCTGAAGAGTCGTGTTTGACTCACCCGCACACGACGAAACACGTGTCGGCGATTGATATCTTTCTAAAGTCTGGAGAAAAGCTAACATCTTGCTGTAACAAGAAATATCACACCAAAGAACCTGCGTCTGCGTTTCCTTTTTACTGTTGGTCATTGTACCTTGTTTGGATAAACACACATGTAGTTGCGAGAGCTTATTTGTTGTTAAATTGTCTTGTCTTTGACTTGTATAGACGGTTAAGGGCGTTTTGCCGTCTGCTCTTTACGCACTACACAACGATACTTTTGCTCCCTACACACTTTGTAACGTTTCAACCCAGGCAGTGCGCCCCCTTAGTCCTAATTTTCTAAAAAAACCCATGCTCAGTATTCCTAATTACTGTACAGATGTTTGTAATTAGCTACAGATGACAGTATTAAATATCTTTAAGGGTATTTGAAAAATATGATAAAGGGGAAACACATCCCTTTAATATAGAGTTTTTAAAAAGGTAACATACTGTTGGGTGTCATTTGACAGGCCTTCAGTTTTAAAGGGATCACGAATTAACCCCTCCCATGCTCGTGATGGAACCGTTCCGTCATGAGCCTCGGGTGGGCTGTGCTGGTGACGGAACGGTTCCGTCACGGCCCGCTCGCCTGCGCTGACGTTCTAAAGAGCGGGCGGGGCTGTGACGGAACCGTTCCGTCACAAGCTTTTTTGTAGGCATGAATATAATAGTACTTCTGAAGAAGGGAAAATTAATTCCTAATACACGTTGAGACTTCACCGTTCCGTCACCAGTGTGGGACCGCCGCGCGGCCCCGCCTCCCCCTTAGCGCTGCGGCGAAATAGCCGCCGCAGCGAAGGGGTTAAAGTAACTTAAATGATTTATCTGTGAACGAAGTAAAACTAAAATTAATTAGAGCAAGATATTTTTATTTAACCATTTAGAAAGGACATGCAGGCCGGTTCATCTCGTTGGCTAAACATAACTTTTAATGTCCTGATTTAAATATCTCGTTTAGGGAAGCATCCTGAATCATCGCATATTCCATGACTTTATAAGTGCAGTCAAGGTGTATTAGATGGAAAGAACTTAGTCAATAGACTTGAGACCAATATTACATTTTAGATCCTTGGAGAGGTCATTTTTGAAGGGTTTGAAGGCATCATCCCTCTTGCATCAAGGGGATTCGAGCTGAGGAGCCTGCACATGAGTAGAGGTGAGCTATGTCATTACTTTAAGCTGCTTTTACCATTTCAAAAACCACATGTTAGGGATTTGTCCCTTCCTACCTTGGGACATATAATTAGTTGGACAGGCCGTTTTGGGCCCTAACACACCTTGTTTTCTGGTGTCTATTACTCTGAATCAACACAAGGGTGAATTGGGCTCCTATTTACCTAAGGCATCATCCCAATACCGTTTTTACCTTGATATTATTCCTCACTCGTTTCTTGGAAATCCCTTCTCAGTGGTAGAGAATCTCTTGTACACATTTTGTAGATACAACAAGCAGTGGGGAACTATGGGCCCAACATATTAAAGAATTTTTTGGTCGCAAAATCACGAGGTTTGTGGCCGAAAAATAATTTCTCACAATTTACTAAACCACTTTTGTGATACCGATCTGCATCTCCTCCAATTTGCAATGAAATGTATCAATCGTTTTTGATTGCAGTTATGGTTGCAAAATATTGTACAGTTACTAACACATCAAAGGATGAAGCAACTGATTCGCAAAGGGGAAGCTGTCCTCGTTGTACAGCTTCCCTTATAGGAATGGTAGGTATAAGGCTGCCTAAAGGGGAAAAGGCAATGCATTAAAGGATCCAATGGGAAGTATCTTTTTTTAGAGCAGCGCCTGTTTCTTTAAGGAACAAGAGCTGTTTTAACCGCATCGCTGCAATGGATTTTCCCGCTGTGTGCGGCAAATTTCAAAAAAGCCGCGTTACATGACGAGCTCAGCTCGTCATCAGCACACGACCGCCGTAGCTGATGACGAGCTGAGATCGTCATCTGCAGCAAAGAGGTTAAACAAAATGTTTCCTGTTTGTAAATGTGAATACAATTATTGTGGTGTGCTGTTCTTTGCCGGTCACAATCCCTCTGCTTGAAGCCAACAGAACGAGGATATAAAGAGAAACCTGCCAAATTATCATTCATTAGGCAGGGTATTCTATGACCCATTATGAATGAGAATTTTGTGATGCGACATATTAGTACGCGGGTTGCATCGCAGAACTACAGGCAGGCATGTGTGCAATTTGCATTCACTATTTGCGAACTGCCTCTTAGAACATCCGGCTCTATATGGCAAATGCATCAAGGTAGGCTTTTGCGATTCCTTAATTGAGATTATTAAGGAATCGCAATTAAGAAATCGCAAAAGCCTATGCTGTAGGAGTCGCTATAAAAATAGCGATTCCTAAACATTCCTTAATTGCGACTCGCAAATTGCGAGTCGCAATTAAGGAATGCCTTCCCATTCATTCCTATGGGCCTACAGGTTAATAGAAATGAATGGGATATTGCATGCGCAATTTGCGAGTACCAGTAGGTACTCGCAAATTGCTCATGCAATTTCAAGGGTGCAAGGGTGTCAAAATGACACCCTGTTGCACCCCTGAAATTGTGATGTGCATTCATTTGTGCACACACATGTGTTTGTGCAACCTAAAACTTAAAAAAATGCTTTTTAGTGCATTTTTCAAAGTTTTTGCAAATTACAGACAAGTTTGATTTATCTGTAATTTGCGGTCCCAAATAGCGATATTTCTATTTTAAAGTGCTTCTGGCACTGCATTTAAGAAATCACAAATTGCGATTCCTTAAATGCAATCGCAATTTAGGAATTCGCAAATAATTGAAAATTCTTAATTTGCACATAGGAAACACTTTCATGCATGTCCAAAGGCCAATTAGCGATTGCAAACAGATGATTTTTGTGAATCGCACCGTTTGCGATCGCAAAAAGCTTTGATGCATGTGCCCCTATACCCCTTAAAATATAGAAGTGGCAGCTTATCCTCTGTGTCAAGTGAGGCTAGGACCCAAACTAATTAACATTTTTAGAATGCAAGTTAGGCAACTTCCATAATACTTTAGCATTAAATCAGTGTGTACAGTATTGTGCAAGGTTATAAATCAGGGAAATGGCACCGCAAATGTATGATTCAAATGTGCGCCTTAATTTCTGTAAATGGCTTAAACAATAGTTAATATTAATTTACATATCCAAAACAAATGTATATGCAAAGCAATGCTTAAATGAGCATAACAATGTATTCATTCATTTCAGGCTAGCCCATAGCAACAAGCACTACAGCTTTAGCATCCTTATCTACTCAGAAACATAAACTTTGTTCAAGAACCTACATTTGAAACTTTCAAGTGTGAAAAATGTGCCCTTTCAGAAAGAACATATACAAAATAAAGGAAGTTCTATTATCCAGTACGAATAGACTGCTGCTACTGAATCAATGTATACGATGCTGAATTCATAACCTCATTTTCTCACAGTAGTATTTACGTATGCAAATTCAACTTCAAATATTCAAAGAATGTAGAAATGAAAACATATCCAGATGGTTAAAGTGATCAAAATAGTCTACCTTTGCAATGCCGGGGATCTGCAGTCGTGCTGTTCTGATTGTTACATTGATGGAAAAGTTTGTTTGAGGATATTCCTTTCCATATGGGTCATACACTTTGATGAGAGGTATATGGTGTTGCCACGTTACAACAAAGAAAGTGTTTTTTCCCACTGTGCTATCAAAGGATACTGCCCCCTTACGACAGTCTACATCATACAGAGTGAAACTGATGCTTTCCATCTGTAAGAAAAGAAGAAGTCTCTGTCATGATTTCAAGAATAGTATAGTGCAATGTTCTAGGACAATAATTACCTTTAGAAAGAAAATATGTTCCCATTGCATTGAAAACTTTCGGGATTATTTCCCACTGTCAAGGACAGACTCTAACTTAATGTTTCAGTAAATACTTGCCCTTTTACTCTCTCAGTTGAGGAGCTGAAGGATCGACCACTGACATGTACCAAAGACAATAGAAACAGTCTAATCTGCTGAGTTGTATTTTAACATTAGGGCAACAATTGCAAACGTTATCGAGTACCATGTCCGAAGGGGAATACCATGTTCATCTCCAGTAGGGGACCATCACCAAACGAGTGTGTGAATTTGAACAAAGTTTATATCTGCTTGAACTGTGACAGACTATTAACACTTTATTCAGTGTCAGCATCTCACATTTCTGGAGACACGTCAAGGGGACATTCTTAGGGGTGAGAGTTTTCATTTGCTAATAGTTTTTGCCACGGTTTGATGGACCTGCATAAAAATTCAGGTAAGAAATTGGGCTATGGTGTTAATTGTCTGACAAACTACTTGATGATTTAATAAACAGTACCATGCTTATTACCTAAATCAAACCTTTCTGATACCTTCTTTAATATTGCTGTCCCTTTACCAAGAGGCTGCTGCATTCAATCGAAGGTTATGTGCAGCTGATTTGCCTGCAACAGAGACAAGGCACAGGGTCTGGGTACGGTGCATTCAAGGCCTTAGACCCACAGTCCAAAGTCCATGCACAGTTGATTTTGGTGAGATGATGGCTGGGCAAAGGGCATGGTACAGGCTAGGCCCTGCTCCCAAAGGGGCACCCACAAGGCTGAATGCTATGCACAGCTAGTTTGTGTGGTAGGAAGGATATTAAAGAACCTGGCTATTGGTGCCTACAGACCACTTGTTTGTGCTTATACACCCCTTGACAATAAATGTGGAATTACCTAAAATTGAATAGGCCATAATGGTTAGAAATGTATGTGTTCTAAGTCAAGGTCCTCAACAGGTAGCTCAGGAGCTAGACAGGTCTTGGAGATGGAGCCCAGCCTTGTACATGACACAGATGATTTGCGATTAGCGGTGCTGCCTGCTACATGGTGCAGAGGTCACCGCAGATGAGTTGCAGGACTTAGGATTCTAACTAAGCTAGCCAAACCAATCACAAATTCCCATGCTCAACACATTCACAATGTGACTGACAGCATGAAGCCTGCAATATCACCAGGCATCAAAACCACCAGTTGAAGTGGACCCCGGCTACCAGTCACACTGTGTAAATAGGATCTGATCCGGGAAAGAATAGATGAGTAGATCAATTGTGGGGCTGCAGACGTTGAGAAGTGTGTAGACAAAATAAAAATAATCTGATGACCATGTCTGATGCAGCAACTAATGTAACATTCATTATATATGTTAGTAGCTCCGGATGACGTATAGATCCCAAACGCCGTTTTGAGGTCAACGCCCATGAAAATATTTTGCCGATACCGTAAGGTCCACATTTTAAACATTTTAAATCATGGGGAGCTGTACAGGCTTGCCGTTCAGAGTCTGCTCAAGCTGCAACCTTATGTGGCCTTTAAAAATTTTTTTCAGGACAGGCCTTTCATCACAGAATAACAGCTGCAAGAGAAAAAGTTCTCTTGTGCCCAGTCAATCTGGACGTCTGTTCCATGTACACGTAAGGGACAAGGGTAAAAAGGATTCCTCATCCAACAGGGTTGCCTTATTTTTAAAATTTTGAATCGACGGATTATATTCAGAGCTATCCACAGACACTTCCTTGGACTAAAACACCCAAGACAGACAACAGTGTTAAACCTTTAAACCCCACCCAACGCCGTCTTTTAACACTGTCATTTCGAAAACTACAGAACCGAAATAACACCAAACCAACACAAGTAACACAGGTACGCTTTCAGAGAAAGTGTTGCAGAGAGGTCTCTTTTTGGGTGGTCACCCCCAGTTTTTCAGTTTCGTTGAGCCTCGCGTGCTAGCCATTTTGAACTGCTATCCATTGACCAGTGTATGTGCTTTGAGCCATAAACCTAAGTCGAAAATGGTTTAAAACTTGATTTTACATAATTTTACTATAAGGCCATAGTAAAAATGACACAATGTCATATGTGAACTGAAGCACTATATTGTGCCATTCAGCTTGTGACCCTGAACATATGACACTGGACTTCATTGAGGCCTGCTCACTTGCAGCATGCAGGAACTCATGTTTGCGGACAGACCTATAAAAATAAACTCATTACAGGGCTAAAACCTAAAAAAATTATTCTAACTGTAAAATAAGTCACTCCTATAAAGGGCTTATTGCCTTTTATGGGAGAGTGCATATGATTTTATTTTGAACTAATTAAGGCATACAACTTTCAGAAACGTTATATTTGCATGCTTAGGGCATTATTGGCTAATGAGCCCAATTTCCGACTAAAGCTCAACGGAAATAAGATGGAGGTTACATTGGCAGGCAACAATCTTCGAAACAATGTCCCCACTCCCTTGCTGGACTGCCTAAGTAGGCTCCATAGCCCAAAAAGCTTGATAAAGAGCCTCAGGATGTGGCTGGAATCCCATCTCGCGATGGACCATCAAGTAAAAAATCTTGCTGCCAGCTGCTTTGACACCTTGAGACTGCTGAGAAAGGTCCTCCCTCTTTTCCCCTTCACAGCCAGAAGACTGATCATTGAGGCGCTTATGTTATCACGTCTGGAGTACGGGAATGCCCTGTAGCTTGGTACACCTAAATACATGGTCAAAAGGTTGCTGGTTGTCCAGAACGCTGCCCCTAGGCTCCTTACCGACACTCCAAGACACCTGTCTGACAAAAAACCCAAGGCAGAACTTCATTGACTCCTGGTGGAGCATCAAGTGCAATTCAAGACGTAATGCATCATGTATAGGGCACTCAACAATAAAGGCCCGTACTGTTAAGACCTTTTGTTATTCCCTGTAGGGCAGGGAGGATCCTTAGATCCTCATTGGCACTCTTATAGAATGTCCCTAAGATCCACAGATCCAGAAGGGGAGGCTGTCCAATGGAAACTTGACTAATTTTCCAAACACTGCAGGCTATCTGATGTAGTGTGATGTCTGTTGTAGCACTGGAAGGCCTCTGGGTAGCCATACCCTTTACAAGAATACTAGACTAAACTAGACTAGACTTTGAAACTAAACTGCCTATCCACCTTTTAAGCTGTTCAGATTGCTGAACATCAGAAAACACACATACATGTTTTAATACCCTCTAATTGATCCCACCATATTAGCTCCTGATGTCTCATGCATTGGTTTACAAAGAAACTATTGGTTTCATTTCATATGACAGGCTTTTACTTTCCTAAATAAATAGTGGTAATCCTTGGTATTATTATTGTGGACTTTAAACTAATGGACAGCAAGGAAATATATTTTAACAGCTACGAGTCCCAACATGTTTTATTATCACCTTTCTGGATATAAACAGACCTGGACAGCTTGCTGAGAGATATTTCCATTTCCTGAAGATAGTCCACTAAAAGCATCTATTAGTTCAGTGGAAGTAAAGTTATCTTTGGCTGAGAACATCAAACCTCCTGGAAAAAAAGAAACAAAAAATGAATCAGTCTTCCTCTTGGTACTGCAGTATGGATTTAACAACGCTGTGATATTGATGAGTGTTTAGTGTCATGCTTTAATGATACGTTTAAATAGTCAATTTAAAGTATATGTCGATTTGTTAATCGTTCGAGAAAAACATGGCTATTGCCTGTTTTCTAAATATCTAATAAATGTTTCAGTTTGTTTGTTATGATAATTTCCAAATTTGGCACACAACGTTTTTTGGTATTGTTTGAAATGGCTATCTTTTGTGTGGTATTCTCACAGATAATAGCCTTATTTACGGAACCCATTTTTTCTAGCCCTCGGCGCGCTATATTCATGAATTATTTATACTTATAAGCCACTCCTTTTGTTGTCCCTAAATGCAGTCTGCATTTTATTTCGAAAGTAGGACATGCATATGAAAACAGTGGGTTACATATAACAATATATAATGTTTATAATGTTTAATTTCGGTTTGGGAGCAGCCTGAAACTGATTTAAGGACTCATTCTTTTAGAAATGTATAATCCAATTTATTGTTTAGGTCAGATTTTATATTACTATTTTAGAAATGGCACTTTGAAAGTTGTCATTTTCCTGAATTTGGCCCCGATTAAGAGTATAGTTCCTAATTATCACCACTGACAAATAACAATACCACAGGATGCATTATTTATTGGCTGAGATAAATAGCACCTTTTACGAGTTTGTTGGGAATAACATGCAGATTGTGGTGTTTAGTGCCCAAAATCTGCATATTATGGTAAATACTGTATGCTTTTCTCCCATTTAATCTCAACAGGTTTGACCTGCCAAAATGAAGGCTGAGTTATTTAATCTACCTGATATCTATCAGATGTGTTAAATACCTTTACACCTATAATTCTGACCCATGCGTAAGCAGGAGTTTGAAGCATGGGTTGGAATTAACCGACCAACACTTAGGGGGTCATTACGATGGCGGATTTCCCGCATCCTCCGGGCCGGCGGAAGCCACCGCCGGCCAGGAGGATGCGGGAAAAACGCTGCGGAGGCTTGAAAGACCCACCGCCAAATTACGATGGCTGATGGGTCTTACAATCTGTCCTCCGCTTTTCCGCCACGGTCGGAAGGCGACCATGGCGGAAAAGCATTAACATGGCTGGCGGTGTCTATCAGACACCGCCATCCATATTAGGATGGAGTACAAAGTATGCTTTTCCACGGCGGCTTTTCCGCTGTGGAAAAGCATACGGAGCTTCACTTCGGGGGCCCGTTGCGGGCCCCCTGGGTGAAGGGGGGGGTGGGCGGTGCACATGGGGGGTACCTATGGTACCCCCCTGCATTTGCGTGGACAAAGCGGCAGGCACCGCGCGGTGCCTGCTGCTTTGTGCACGTAAATTCTGTGCATGCATTTTTAACACCCGCCGCAATGTTAAAGATTGAGGATGTAGTTGAGCTTGTATGTATGTAGTTGAGCTTATATAGCGCACAGCTACCCGCAGTGGGTGTCCCGGCGCTTGCTTAGGGAACCCGTCCTGATATTCCCCTGTGTGATAGCCCCAGCGGGTATCCACAAGGTGAAAGTCAGGCATCCCGCCGCGAGGGGCCGTTGTGGAGATTAAGCAAGCTATTGCCCAGAGTCGCAGAGTGTGAACCCGTGAGTCGAGAAGGCACCGGAGCGAGAATTAACGAGTCCGTGGAATTTTTGAGCCCAAGACCCGCCGAGGCGGGGAATTGAACCCTGGTCCAGGGCCGAACTCAAGCTCCAGGTCTGCCGCCTCTAACCCCTGAGCCACACTTCTCCACTGTGGCAGTCACTTCCTAATTGCACAGGAGGGAACTCCGCAGGCAATGCGGAGGTTCCCTCCTACTCTATGGTGGCGGACGGACTCAGGTCCGTCTGCCATCATAATCGGCCCTTAATTAGGTCCTAAGTCAAAAAGGCATTTCCACTAGTATTTATTTAGTGTCACCTGACTGCTGATGGCTCCTCGTTGATGAGATATGGATTGGTCCCATCTAGTGGATAAAAGGCTTGGGTTTTGGGAGGTGTTTTTCTTCCTAGAGCAGGATGGCCTCGGGCAGTGCACAGAACCTTCCTGAATTTCAAAGGATGCCCACCCTGTCACTGTCAAATGTAGCTCACACCTGGGTCTGTCTACCTTTTGTCTTGCTGGTTAACTCGGTTGAGTGACCAGAAGGGAGGGTTTGCTCATTACCATAACCACTCCTCTGGGTGACCACAGGGAGTTCTGACCAGGGGAGAGAATCTGCCATAATGGATTTAGGTGGGAGGGCTGTGGGAAAGAGTATTTGAAACAAACACAGGAAGTGCTGCTTTAGTTGCTAAGATCACACCGAAGAACTTTTATTCCATTAGTTGCGGAGTGGCCATGTGCTTCCCCAACCGATAGTCTGGCTTTGGGCATAAAAGTGTCATTTCCAGTACCCTTCTCAGAGCACTTCTGGACCTGCAAAGAATTAGAGAATGGTCTGCCATGCTGTCTAAAGGACAGGAAGGAAGACATAGGCTTGTTTGTCTTTAACACAGGACCCCAGAAGTGAGTCCAAGGATCAGTTGGTTGACCTCCTGTATGAACTATAGGGATACAACAAGCTTCCAGAGACCCTTCCCCTGCAACTGCCCAGCTGACCAGAACCAAATGGATATGTCCTGGACCCAGCTTCCAGCTACTATTGGAGTGAGTTCTTACCCTTAAGTGTTGCCCTCCATGCCCTGGACCCTTGGCTGGTGTTAGAGTGTACTCCCTTGCAAATAACAGGGACCCCCTGGTAATAGATCAGATTCCTGGGTCAGGGTAAGACAATTTGTGACAAGTAACAAGCCCAGTCAAGGCAAAGTGAGCGGCAATGTGAGCAACCAAGGAAAGCAATTATGCACTTAAAATTGCAAAATTAGTCAAATTCATTAAATTTCATAAAAATATGATTAAAAAAATTCATGATATTTTTTTTGTTAGATAAAAAAAAACGGGAAATATCTCTATACATAGAAATAAAACAGTGTGATCAGCATAATTCGTAAAATACAAATCAATATAGAGAGGAGACGGTTTTCTTCGACGGGTTTTGACACAGGAGTGTCTTCATCAGGAAAGTACCATCTACGATAATGAATCTAAAAATTAAGTGAACAATATTTATAAAAGCTGATACAATAAAATATAAAGTGCATATAAAGCATACAAATCATTGCAACAAACATTGCCTAATACATGGTAGCAATATTGAGAACAGCCGCTGTTACATATGATATTTAGTATATACTTGTTGTGATGGTGTAAAAAACATGGACAACAATGCAATAGTATAAAAATACATACAATTACACATGAATTACAGTACAATACATCTTTTAACACGAAACTAAGGAGGGATATTCAAGAATAAAGACGAGAAGAAAAAGGAAAAGAAAATAGATAGAGCGAACAGATACAGATGATCATCTTATTTGAGATATTGAACACCTATTTGTATTTATAAAAGAGGGGGTGTTAAAACAAGGGTGGGGGGTGGCTTAGTAAAGAAATGTACTTATTACTTGTTTGAATGAACAATTTAACAATGAATTAGGTCTTAAGATCTTTAGAGTTAGGGATCGATATGGGATATCTTTTCTGACATCTATAATGATATTGGTCAGAGTTGAAAAATAATTATAGTTAGATAAAGTTTGAAAGCATGAATGCCAGTTTGTAACACATTTATAATCAACAAATTTCTAAATAGAGAAACTTCTTACCGATGAAGGAATTTAAAAGTGATATCGAACGTTGATCATGGATTAAATGAATGGTGACCAGCAAGATATTTGGGTAACACTAGAACTGACTGAAAATAACAAAATCTAATGATTAATATCTGATATAGGGAGCAATGTATTGCTATAATTGCATTAAACGGCAGTTCAAGGTGAAGCTCTAGTCATGAAGGCTAGAAGAGAGCATAACTAGTATTACCTGGTAGATGTCGGGCCAGAGGTAAAATTATGTAGCTGTTTTCATAAGAATAAATGCGAGGAATGGATGCAAGCTCTTTACAGAAAAAAACTGCAACAGGAAAGATATATGTGTATTGAGGCAACAAAACTGCATGATATATAATACACGAACAACATAGGGATAAATTAAACATAAAGATACCTGTAAGGACGACCCAGATATGGTGACGTTAAAGATAAAAAACGACAACAGTCGTTTGAAACCGGGTCGAGGCTCTTAAATAAAAACGCTGCAGGAAACCTATAATGATAATACAGAGTATAAATGCCTGAATTGATAAGGCTGATATGCAAACTGGCGAAAGAAAAAAGAAATAAATTGCGCGGTAATACCTGAGCTGATATGATATCAATGGTGCTCGGGTACGTCCACACGAAGCGATGCAGTCCGTGAATGTTGACGTGCTCGCTGGGGTATAGTACTTAGAATGGCGGAGCGTGTCGGATAAAATAAACAAGCTCCCGTTACTAAAAGAGCAAAATATTTAGAGAATAGATAAGAAACTAGTTTGAATGAATTACGGGAGAAAAAGAATCAAAATGTGAAGCTAGGCAACCGCAAGGAGTACATACTTTAGAAAGGGGCTAGAAGAGCCTCCTGCATTCTATTGCGAACTTCTACATGAACCGGCAGCAACAGATGGAAGGTTGTTGCCGGTTGGGCTATATAAGCAAGACTGTGATTGGCCAAGTGGGTGGGTCTAACCAGTTCTTAAAGGGAAAAGAGGTAACTAATGAAGGCAATGGGAAAAAGATAATACGTGAGGATATATAGTGACATACAGAACAGTCTAAATGGCAGTCGCTTGTCACTAAGATAAAAGCTAGACAGTGGCCAATGGCTGCACCATATCAAAAAATATAAGTGGCGACTATGGACCAAAATAAGACCGGATAACAATCAGCCAAATTTATTATATCAAGATATACCGAAAGCGCAAAAAGCTATTGAGAGCAGGTCATTTATGTAATGGCATTCTCCCAGGGTAAATCATTGTTTAATCCATGATAGAAAGTACCGAGGGAGAATATCCAGAACACGTCTCTTTTTTTACGATTTGGAGTGTACTCCACCTGGCCATAAACTGCAAGATTTGGGACTTTTTGCCAACTTTCTTGCTAGAGAATCTATGGGGTCCGGGATCTCTGATGACACTGCTGCTATTGACATTGAATTCCAGGTTAGTCTAAGCTTTCTTGTTTGCCCCACTGAAGTACATCTGGGTGCTAGAAAAAAATCAACATCTGAACACAGAAGGCTTAATTTGCACTGATGCTAAGCAGCATCCTGGTGACATTAAGGCCTTCCCGTGCATGGTCTTTGGACTGTTCGAAATTTTCCCACCTTTAATGATGACTGCACCTGGAACTCGCTCTTCAGCAACCCAGCATCATCGAGCCCTGATGTGGATGCAGCTTCAAGTTTCCCATATCAACAATTCAATGACTGCCCCTTTTAATCCAATTAATGTTTCAAAGTCAGAAGGTGAACTTTGCACCTGGACAAACCTGATCCATGTATCTGACTGGTGAACTATAGTGGATTGCCTTAATGCTTGACTTTGACACAGTCTAGCACAGTTGGTGCTTTGTGCTTTTTGCAGTTATTTTTTACTTCAGCTAAACTTTAAAAATGAATAAATCTGATTCTACTTATTGTATGTTTGTAGTTTTGGCAATATTTACTCATTAAAATACTCTCTATTCTTCTAAAGCGGTTTAAGATTGTTCTTGTGTTATGTTTTCACTTTATTACTCTGTGAGTACTGCATAAATACTTTGCACATTGCCTCTAAGTTAAGCCTGCCTGCTTTGTGCCAAGCTACCAGAGGGTTAAGAACAGTTTTATTTAGGAACTATAGTGGTTCACCCTGGCAAGAATTGTGATTATTATTAGGATGGGTTTTCAACTAATATTCCAATTTCTTATCCAAAATAAACATGACTGATCATAAGAAAGAATGCAATGAACAAATTGAGATCAGCTAACTCATGTCACAAATATATCAATCTAAATGAATAAATGGATGCATGCAGGAAAAGAAGAACTAACCATAACTAGAGTAACATATAGGAGCATATAAATGAAGAATTTACCATTTTGATGTGCGCATTTTCCTTTTTTCTTTTTTTTCTCATTTCCCCTACACATACTCCTCTGGCTTGTATGGCTACAAAGAAACCTCATGAGTAGGCATAACACCTAGGGAATGGGTACAGAAATCTCCAATTTGCATTGAGTTTCATGAATGCTACTTAAATTAAAGCTTGTGAGCACCGTAATGTAAGAAAGGTGATTGCTAAATTATGGGAGCGAGTACTCACTACTGGTGGAAAGCTGTATTTGAACTCCTTTGAGCCAAAATAGTAAATTGGTTTCTTCAAAGAATCCCTTATTCACTGGTGTACGCCTCTGTCAAGAAGCAAGGTTTTCTTCTATAACAATGCATGTAGTGATATAGCTAACATACAATAACTGCAAAGATGAAGCTACTGTTAAAACAATAAAAATGTAATAAGTAGAAACCCACAAAAAAGGCAAGAAATAGTTATGGCAAAGAAGACTGCAGAGAAAGAGGCCTGCCCCCACAACTTCATAGACACTCTGAGGCCTCTTTTTGCTCGTTTATGCTCCCTTCTACCACTAAGCCTGAGAAGATGGTTTCCGAGAGCTAGATTACCAAGTCATCCAAACCAATTGAAAATAGTTCTTCTGGTAGCACTGTATCCATAAAAGTAAAACATGTACAAGCTAAAACATATTAGAAAAATAATTAAATAGAAATGTCCAATCCATGATGTAACAAACCCAGCAAACGTGGGTAAAGTGCATATTGTGAATAATAAAATACAAATTACATCATAGGTCACGCATAGATTTCCGTGCACCTGTAGCTACTCTCAAGAAGGTGCCAAAGCCCAAGATCAATTCAACATTGTCCAATTTAAGTATACAGTCAAAAGCATCTGTTAATTTAATGGGTAACAATTTATTGAAGTACGGAATCAACAGCCATTTTGTATATTTCATATAATATTTACAGAAAAATAAAAAGTATTTGGCCACTGTGACCATCACATGGACATGGCAGGGAGTCACATTTTGTGTTCCCATAAGGAAAAAAAAGCAAATATCTTGCTGTCCCAGTTCTTAGACGGAAGAGGAGGCCTCTCTCCCATTGGGACATCGGTAGTGGAATATACCTTGGACGACAAAGCTGAGGGTATTCAATGGATATAAATTTAGCCACAGTTTGTGTCTTCAATTCCCTTTCTAGTCTTTCCGCGCTGTAAAGTACGTACAGTGCTGTCTTTTAAACTTTTTTGTCCATAGTTACAGCTGTGTTCCGATTGACAAACAGTCTACCAAAATTGGGGGTCTCCAAACTCTTGACTACCCCAGCAATCCATGGAATGTCCATCCCTTTCTCACAACGAAGACAATCATCTATTATGCCCCTTGTGAGAGAAGCCTCTGTATTCTTAATTACGGCTAGCCAAAATAGTGCCGTGCGGGCCCTTATGAAGTCTTCAATATATCCGAATTTCAGTTTGCGATGACATATGTACAGAGGGGTGGAGATTGAAGCGCCCAAGAGTTTTCTACAAAATCTATTTTCCTCTAATTGGACGCAAGACCAATTCGCAATACCCCATACCTCTGCCCCATAGGTAGCTATTGGTATGCACTGAGATTTAAAAATCTTTAAAGTGGCTTGAATTGTCCCCGATCCTTTAGGCGGGGAAGACTGAGGATTGAGTTAAAGGCCCTCGAGAACTTACTTTTGCAGTATGCCAGGTGTTCACACCAAGTACCGTGATTTATGTAAGTTGTTTATATATATGATAAATAGGAGGGGGCAAGAACACACCCCTTTCTAACCCCTCTACCTGCACTGATGTCATTGGAAACTTTTCCCCCACCACCAATCCTCACCCACGCTTTTAGGTCCGTGTGGAGATAGTCTAAAAAGTGAACAAGGGCCTCATCCAGTCCATATTCTAAAAGGATGCACCATAGACGGGACCTACTGCCAAAATCGAAAGCTGAGGACAAGTCCATAAAAGCTAAATAAAGTGGCGAGTGCTGTGCAATAGTGTACTTCTCTATGATCAAATTAAGATAAAAACATTGCTCATTCGTGCCAACTTTGCCCCTGAGACCTAGTTGGCATTGTTCTAAAATCTGATTCTCTTCTGTCCAAGTTAAGATGTTTGTATACAAAACTCTGCCTAAAACTTTAAGAGTGTTATCCCTGAGGGGGATTGGTCTATAGCAACTAGGTTGTGTACGGTCACCCTTTTTAAAAATGGGAACGATTGTGCTAGTGGACCAGGTCTTAGGCATAGGGGCATTAGTTAGATTGTTAAAAATGTTTAGCAACAGTGGGGCCCAAAAATCTGTTTTTTATTTAATAAGATCGATGGGCAGCCCATCAGATCCAGGGGCTTTATTGCCCGCACTCTGATATATAGCCTCCTCAAACTCATTTATCGATATCGAGACACCTGGTGGCATCCTATTAATGAAGGGGTCAAGTTAGAAGGCAGACGCTTCGTAAATAGTGGAGAAATGACTCTCCCAGGTAGCGCTCATTATGTTGCAGCTAATGGGAGATAAGGGTTGTCCCATGGATCTTAACTCTTTGATGGTAGTCCAAAATATATTCCCAATATTTAAGCTGGCAGCATTAATGAGTGTTTCCTAGTGTTCTCTTAATAACTGTTCTTTCCTATTGACAATAGCCCACTTGTATATCAGCCTTAATGACTTGACCAGATCGTTACACCTAGAATTTTGAGATAGGGCCTTGCAAAGCTTCCTGTTGGCAATGGAGCACTCCTGGTTAAACCATCTAGATATACACTGGACTGTAGAAATAGGTTTGACAGCAAGGATTTAAGGGCTTCACCGAGTTTGGTGAAAGCACTGATAGCCTCAGGGTGTGGATCCAGGGTCTCTAAACAGATATTATTAAGATTTATGTTGTCCCTAAACATAGAACTGAATAGGTCTGTGTTATAAACGCCTCGCCAGACCAGTCTAAGGTTATCTGTCTATGGTGATAGGTCCCTAGCACCACATTCTGTCTGAGGCGTCGGAACTGGGGCATTCGTAATGTTATTTGCATTGGATTGTGGTCCCCAAAGGTTGTGGCCATAATGTCAGCTTTAAGCAAGCTTGCTTCTAAAACGCGGGAGATAAAAAGGTAATCGATTGTAGATGAACATCCACTCCCTCTAAATGTTGGTTCGGGGGGGTATTATCTTTAGTAATTGCAGCTATTTCCATGACATTAATTTAATTTTGGGTGTTTAAGTGGTCCATTAGCTCTCTACCCCTATTGCATATTTGTCTGCTGCTATATGAGTATTCACTTGACCCTGAGTGAAAAAGCTTAGAATTAAAATCACCCCCCTAGACAGATTCCTATTGACTTAAAAGAGTCTTTGGATTTTCTGACAGATGCAATAAAATTAAACAAATTTATAAAATGCATATTTTGAAGGGAAAGAAAATCATTGTTATAAAAATGAATTCTCCAAAGGGAAATGCCCCTATTAAATAGTATGCCCTGAAAGTTGTTGCTTTTTGTATGTACAGTTTTTATGTATCCCCCTTGATATTGACTCAGATTGATAAGCTCCCAGATGGTCAAACCTGCTTGGGGATTGTTGCTAAGATATTATGGCATTCAAACCCCTCAATATACAGATCTTGGGTGGCCCATGTTTCCTGAAATAAAAGAATGTCTGGGTCTTAATAAATTGTACCCAGTCTGACTTATGGAGTTTTAAATGCAACCCTGCAACATTCCAGCTTAAAATACGGTGGTTTGAGCAAGCCGGGTGTTTCATTTTCACAGGGAGGATAAGTGAATTTTGGGTAGTAGCACTCGGTTTCTGGCAAGGCTTGGGGTGGCCTAGTGAAGGGATCAGTATTATCCCCAAAAGTTGATAGTCAGTCTAGGGTATCTAACCCAGACAGGGCCTCGAACCTATTAGAGGTAGTCATTAAAAGACGACTTGTTGGTGGAAGGGGCATAGCTTGGTTTATAAAAATAACCAAGGGGTAGTGAGCATATATTAGTGCTATTAGGTGAAGTAAACTCGCAATCCCTCAATAGGTGTCTCACCAATGAAGGTCTGCGAAAATGTATTACAATACAGTCCCCATCGATATTATTTGTAGATGCACCGACTCATCCCACCCTGCATGCCATAATAATATTCTTTATTTTTAATAGGTTGAACCTTCTATCCATTGATAGCCAATCCGGGCATTTATTGCGTAGCTTATCCCATGATTCATGCTGATCCCTCTTTAAATTAGGTACTCCTGCCAACACCAACATATAAGGGCAAGCAGCGGGCGACAGGCTCAGGACATCCTGATTTCCCAATGGGCAATTGATAACAGGGTGGGCAGGGGCACTAATACAGATGGTACTAAACTGCCTGTTCTGATTTGAGCCGCTAGGCTTGTTTAACCTGTTAACACCATTTATATCTATAGGCAATTGAGGACACCCCCTGGGTTGATCCTATGTCGAGCAAGGGCTGATTGTGGGGTCAGGAGCTCTGACAGTTGGCAACACAGTTTCGGGATCTAAAAGATTCATTCCAGAGCCTACGCTATCAACAACCCTGTTTCCATCAACCTTGTTAGCAACCATACTTTGTATATTTTCCTTCAGTAGACCAGCTCCCCTATAAGAGTAGCCAGGTTATCTAGGCGGCTATGTAACTGGACAAACCTTTTATCAAAAACTTATGTAATTTGTTTGGTCACCAATGCTGCAAGAATATTGGCAACAATGTCCCCAAAGTTCCCAAGGATACATATAGTTTCAGTCTGTGTACTAATAGAACAACACAATTTCACAGTCTTAGCAGGCACAGGAGGGCAGGGGCTTCAGCTCTGCCAATACCTGGTGATTGCTGTATCCAGGTGGAGAGGCGTGTTTGACTATGGGCCGAAGCGCTGCGGGTAGGCTGCTTCCTTTTGCTACTGATTGATTTCCCAGTTTAACAGCTGGGATTCCTACCGTAGTCACAATATTGGTTTCAAGTTGTGTGACTGCTTCCTCAATTATGTCTTGCCCTCTTGTGCTCCCAAAAACACTTGGGGATTGATGAATTCCACTTCCCTCCAGCTGCGGTTGGGGCACGTCTCCAGTATACTCTGGTAATGTACCACTGAAAATTGCAAGGTCTGCCCGACCCTCAATACCCATAGACAGACGCTGCTCAGTGAGCTCAATCTCACTTAAAACAATACTGACGGCCCTTTGAAGGAAACTGTCAATACTGGCAGTTATAGGTCGTGCTGGTTGTGATGTGGTATGTTTCCCCATGGTAATAACACAGCGGATGTATGACATTACAACGCATACTTTTACATCGCATGCTTTTACATCGCAACTTTTACAAAGCATGCCTTTACAACACATAGTGTTGAGGGGTGCTGGATAGTGAATAGTTTAATTTACTATTCCAACTCCAGTCCCCGTGGATAGTAGGGAAGGTGTTGGATAGTAAATTAAATATATTCCCTATCCTAGAGCACCCCCCAGCGCAATGCGTTGTAATGGTTTGCGTTGTAAAAGTTGCGATGTAAAAGCACTGCATGGTAAAAGTTGCGTTGTAAAGGATGTATCCCTAACACAGCAACCATTGTCACCAATGTCACAACACGGGGTCAGAGCAACCTTTATCAGCAATAATAGAGCACTTACTGTGTTTTCCACAGTTTTCCTATGCTTTCTTAAAGGGGGGTGGCCAGCCCAGTCTCGTCCAGTCGCAGACGGGTGCAGTAGGGCCAGCCCTTGGCCCAGGCACGACCTGTGCATATTTTAAAGTGCCTCCAGGTGCGTCCTTCCCTTCTTTGTGGCGTCTCTGCCGCTAAGCACGCTGGGAGGTGTAGTTTCATACCTCCCAGCAACAATAGTGAGGTAGTGCTGCGGCTGTGGGCTGTGGCTGTGACGATTGTGGTCAGGTGAGTTGGCTCTCTACTCTTCCCTGTAAGTTCTACAGCTGGAAAGGACTGCCCCTTATCATCACCCAAGAGAAGGAGCAGGGGGCCGAGTTTATAGCGCTTCTCCCCTAGGGGCTGTAGGGTGTAGGGTGGCTGATTCTTGATGGACCGATTTAATGGGGTACCTTGCTCCTCTCCTCGGCCCCATCGTCAGTGTGCCCGTATTTCAATCTTGCCACTGATCAGGCTCTATGGGGATAGCTACTGTGTATATGTCTATGAGAGATTGCTCTGGTTCCCCCTTTGGTGGCTAATACACCTACGGTAGCATGGAATGGTACCTCAGGTTGCGCACTGGCCCACTCTCTGGGAAGGACGTCGGTGTCCACTACCTGGGGCTCCCAGTAGCTTGCTGCTCACTCCCCAAAGGCCTGGCACCTTCCATCTCCAGCGTCAGCTAGCGGATGGCGGTGCTCTGCAGTCTCCTGGCTCACTCCAGCCCGCCCTGCTCTCAGTTGCAGGAGGTCGTTCAGCTCATGCGCTCCCCTCGCCAGGGTTGGGTGAGTTACGTCTGTGATACGACATATAGAGGGAAGGCGGCAGTTGGCGGCGATCCGGCTCTCCCCAGCTTCCTCAGAGCCCATGGCCTCGCTCCTGGCCTCTGCAATTTCCACAGCTCAGGCACCGTTTTTGCACAGACCGGACAGGGCTTCTCTAACGGTCGCTGCTAGGGCATTGTGAAGCTCAGCTTCTACTCCACGAGGGTGTCACCCAGGTTCCATCTGTGTTTCATTCTACCATTTGGGGATCCACACAATTATATTAATTGGCCACAGTCATGTGTGACACTTTGGAAAAATCCTGGCCATTTGTGTAAGTAGGGGCTGGTTTTGCAGCTGTGCTGTGATATCAGCCACTTCTAATAATAGCAGCAGCAGGTTTCTGACTTAATTGCCAGGCACTGATTTGCTTTCTCAGTTCAGCCGTGATGAGGTATATGGAAAAGAGGGAAAACAGGGCTTCTCTAGCAATTCCTGACTCAAAATGGTACCAGCTGCAGCTCTGAATGACATATGTGAAGCGCAGTCTGCTATGAGTGACAAAGAGGCAAAGGAACCTACGGGAAACTTTCCAGAAAATGAAGACTGTCTGGCAGGTGGTCCAATAGGCAGAAAAGGGGGTGGTGATGAACAGAGTGTCTGAATTAAGCAGACCACTCTTACCCAGTGCAAGGATCAGGGCTTGATCCATCACCGTTTTTCAGCTCACTGCACCATCCCAGCTCAGAACTTGGCTATATGCAAATTAGTCTGACCCTGGCCCAGTGCATCATGGGAACAGGGCAGACCAAACTACCAAGCCAATTCTTATACTGGGAAGGAAACAAGCTACCGGGGACCGGTTTCTGGCATTTCAGCCGTCTTCGGCCCGGCTTGCTTGAATCCTGATGGTGCAATGAGCTAGGGACTCACATCTGAGTATACCCTTCCACGCTTATGGTGGACAAAAATTAGTCAGAAAAGGGGGTGGTGATGAACAGAGTGTCTGAATTAAGCAGACCACTCTTACCCAGTGCAAGGATCAGGGCTTGATCCATCACCGTTTTTCAGCTCACTGCACCATCCCAGCTCAGAACTTGGCTATATGCAAATTAGTCTGACCCTGGCCCAGTGCATCATGGGAACAGGGCAGACCAAACTACCAAGCCAATTCTTATACTGGGAAGGAAACAAGCTACCGGGGACCGGTTTCTGGCATTTCAGCCGTCTTCGGCTCGGCTTGCTTGAATCCTGATGGTGCAATAAGCTAGGGACTCACATCTGAGTATACCCTGATTTGCATATAGCCAGATTCTGAGCTGGGATGGTGCAGTGAGATAAATAACGGTGATGGATCAAGCCCTGATCTTTGGACTGGGTAAGAGTGGTCTGCTTAATTCAGACACTCTGTTCATCACCACCCCCTTTTCTGAATCATTTTAGGCCACTATAGGTGTGGCAGGGTATACTCAGACATGAGTCCCTTTCTCACTGCACCATCAGGATTCAAGCAAGCCGGGCTGAAGAAGGCTGAAATGCCAGAAACCGGTCCCCGGTAGCTTGTCTCCTTTCTGGTGAAGAATTGGCTTGGTAGTTTAGTCTGCCCTGTTCCCATGATGCACTGGGCCAGGGACAGACTGATTTGCATATAGCCAGATTCTGAGCTGGGATGGTGCAGTGAGATAAATAACGGTGATGGATCAAGCCCTGATCTTTGGACTGGGTAAGAGTGGTCTGCTTAATTCAGACACTCTGTTCATCACCACCCCCTTTTCTGAATCATTTTAGGCCACTATAGGTGTGGCAGGGTATACTCAGACATGAGTCCCTTTCTCACTGCACCATCAGGATTCAAGCAAGCCGGGCCGAAGAAGGCTGAAATGCCAGAAACCGGTCCCCGGTAGCTTGTCTCCTTTCTGGTGAAGAATTGGCTTGGTAGTTTAGTCTGCCCTGTTCCCATGATGCACTGGGCCAGGGACAGACTGATTTGCATATAGCCAGATTCTGAGCTGGGATGGTGCAGTGAGATAAATAACGGTGATGGATCAAGCCCTGATCTTTAGACTGGGTAAGAGTGGTCTGCTTAATTCAGACACTCTGTTCATCACCACCCCCTTTTCTGAATCATTTTAGGCCACTATAGGTGTGGCAGGGTATACTCAGACATGAGTCCCTTTCTCACTGCACCATCAGGATTCAAGCAAGCCGGGCCGAAGAAGGCTGAAATGCCAGAAACCGGTTCCCGGTAGCTTGTCTCCTTTCTGGTGAAGAATTGGCTTGGTAGTTTAGTCTGCCCTGTTCCCATGATGCACTGGGCCAGAGACAGACTGATTTGCATATAGCCAGATTCTGAGCTGGGATGGTGCAGTGAGATAAATAACGGTGATGGATCAAGCCCTGATCTTTGGACTGGGTAAGAGTGGTCTGCTTAATTCAGACACTCTGTTCATCACCACCCCCTTTTCTGAATCATTTTAGGCCACTATAGGTGTGGCAGGGTATACTCAGACATGAGTCCCTTTCTCACTGCACCATCAGGATTCAAGCAAGCCGGGCCGAAGAAGGCTGAAATGCCAGAAACCGGTCCCCGGTAGCTTGTCTCCTTTCTGGTGAAGAATTGGCTTGGTAGTTTAGTCTGCCCTGTTCCCATGATGCACTGGGCCAGGGACAGACTGATTTGCATATAGCCAGATTCTGAGCTGGGATGGTGCAGTGAGATAAATAACGGTGATGGATCAAGCCCTGATCTTTGGACTGGGTAAGAGTGGTCTGCTTAATTCAGACACTCTGTTCATCACCACCCCCTTTTCTGAATCATTTTAGGCCACTATAGGTGTGGCAGGGTATACTCAGACATGAGTCCCTTTCTCACTGCACCATCAGGATTCAAGCAAGCCGGGCCGAAGAAGGCTGAAATGCCAGAAACCGGTCCCCGGTAGCTTGTCTCCTTTCTGGTGAAGAATTGGCTTGGTAGTTTAGTCTGCCCTGTTCCCATGATGCACTGGGCCAGGGACAGACTGATTTGCATATAGCCAGATTCTGAGCTGGGATGGTGCAGTGAGATAAATAACGGTGATGGATCAAGCCCTGATCTTTGGACTGGGTAAGAGTGGTCTGCTTAATTCAGACACTCTGTTCATCATCACCCCCTTTTCTGAATCATTTTAGGCCACTATAGGTGTGGCAGGGTATACTCAGACATGAGTCCCTTTCTCACTGTACCATCAGGATTCAAGCAAGCCGGGCCGAAGAAGGCTGAAATGCCAGAAACCGGTCCCCGGTAGCTTGTCTCCTTTCTGGTGAAGAATTGGCTTGGTAGTTTAGTCTGCCCTGTTCCCATGATGCACTGGGCCAGGGACAGACTGATTTGCATATAGCCAGATTCTGAGCTGGGATGGTGCAGTGAGATAAATAACGGTGATGGATCAAGCCCTGATCTTTGGACTGGGTAAGAGTGGTCTGCTTAATTCAGACACTCTGTTCATCACCAGCCCCTTTTCTGAATCATTTTAGGCCACAATAGGTGTGGCAGGGTATACTCAGACATGAGTCCCTTTCTCACTGCACCATCAGGATTCAAGCAAGCCGGGCCGAAGAAGGCTGAAATGCCAGAAACTGGTCCCCGGTAGCTTGTCTCCTTTCTGGTGAAGAATTGGCTTGGTAGTTTAGTCTGCCCTGTTCCCATGATGCACTGGGCCAGGGACAGACTGATTTGCATATAGCCAGATTCTGAGCTGGGATGGTGCAGTGAGATAAATAACGGTGATGGATCAAGCCCTGATCTTTGGACTGGGTAAGAGTGGTCTGCTTAATTCAGACACTCTGTTCATCACCACCCCCTTTTCTGAATCATTTTAGGCCACTATAGGTGTGGCAGGGTATACTCATACATGAGTCCCTTTCTCACTGCACCATCAGGATTCAAGCAAGCCGGGCCGAAGAAGGCTGAAATGCCAGAAACCGGTCCCCGGTAGCTTGTCTCCTTTCTGGTGAAGAATTGGCTTGGTAGTTTAGTCTGCCCTGTTCCCATGATGCACTGGGCCAGGGACAGACTGATTTGCATATAGCCAGATTCTGAGCTGGGATGGTGCAGTGAGATAAATAACGGTGATGGATCAAGCCCTGATCTTTGGACTGGGTAAGAGTGGTCTGCTTAATTCAGACACTCTGTTCATCACCACCCCCTTTTCTGAATCATTTTAGGCCACTATAGGTGTGGCAGGGTATATTCAGACATGGGTCCCTTTCTCACTGCACCATCAGGATTCAAGCAAGCCGGGCCGAAGAAGGCTGAAATGCCGGAAACCGGTCCCCGGTAGCTTGTCTCCTTTCTGGTGAAGAATTGGCTTGGTAGTTTAGTCTGCCCTGTTCCCATGATGCACTGGGCCAGGGACAGACTGATTTGCATATAGCCAGATTCTGAGCTGGGATGGTGCAGTGAGATAAATAACGGTGATGGATCAAGCCCTGACCTTTGGACTGGGTAAGAGTGGTCTGCTTAATTCAGACACTCTGTTCATCACCACCCCCTTTTCTGAATCATTTTAGGCCACTATAGGTGTGGCAGGGTATACTCAGACATGAGACCCTTTCTCACTGCACCATCAGGATTCAAGCAAGCCGGGCCGAAGAAGGCTGAAATGCCAGAAACCGGTCCCCGGTAGCTTGTCTCCTTTCTGGTGAAGAATTGGCTTGGTAGTTTAGTCTGCCCTGTTCCCATGATGCACTGGGCCAGGGACAGACTGATTTGCATATAGCCAGATTCTGAGCTGGGATGGTGCAGTGAGATAAATAACGGTGATGGATCAAGCCCTGATCTTTGTACTGGGTAAGAGTGGTCTGCTTAATTCAGACACTCTGTTCATCACCACCCCCTTTTCTGAATCATTTTAGGCCACTATAGTTGTGGCAGGGTATACTCAGACATGAGTCCCTTTCTCACTGCACCATCAGGATTCAAGCAAGCCGGGCCGAAGAAGGCTGAAATGCCAGAAACCGGTCCCCGGTAGCTTGTCTCCTTTCTGGTGAAGAATTGGCTTGGTAGTTTAGTCTGCCCTGTTCCCATGATGCACTGGGCCAGGGACAGACTGATTTGCATATAGCCAGATTCTGAGCTGGGATGGTGCAGTGAGATAAATAACGGTGATGGATCAAGCCCTGATCTTTGGACTGGGTAAGAGTGGTCTGCTTAATTCAGACACTCTGTTCATCACCACCCCCTTTTCTGAATCATTTTAGGCCACTATAGGTGTGGCAGGGTATACTCAGACATGAGTCCCTTTCTCACTGCACCATCAGGATTCAAGCAAGCCGGGCCGAAGAAGGCTGAAATGCCAGAAACCGGTCCCCGGTAGCTTGTCTCCTTTCTGGTGAAGAATTGGCTTGGTAGTTTAGTCTGCCCTGTTCCCATGATGCACTGGGCCAGGGACAGACTGATTTGCATATAGCCAGATTCTGAGCTGGGATGGTGCAGTGAGATAAATAACAGTGATGGATCAAGCCCTGATCTTTGGACTGGGTAAGAGTGGTCTGCTTAATTCAGACACTCTGTTCATCATCACCCCCTTTTCTGAATCATTTTAGGCCACTATAGGTGTGGCAGGGTATACTCAGACATGAGTCCCTTTCTCACTGCACCATCAGGATTCAAGCAAGCCGGGCCGAAGAAGGCTGAAATGCCAGAAACCGGTCCCCGGTAGCTTGCCTCCTTTCTGGTGAAGAATTGGCTTGGTAGTTTAGTCTGCCCTGTTCCCATGATGCACTGGGCCAGGGACAGACTGATTTGCATATAGCCAGATTCTGAGCTGGGATGGTGCAGTGAGATAAATAACGGTGATGGATCAAGCCCTGATCTTTGGACTGGGTAAGAGTGCTCTGCTTAATTCAGACACTCTGTTCATCACCACCCCCTTTTCTGAATCATTTTAGGCCACTATAGGTGTGGCAGGGTATACTCAGACATGAGTCCCTTTCTCACTGCACCATCAGGATTCAAGCAAGCCAGGCCGAAGAAGGCTGAAATGCCAGAAACCGGTCCCCGGTAGCTTGTCTCCTTTCTGGTGAAGAATTGGCTTGTTAGTTTAGTCTGCCCTGTTCCCATGATGCACTGGGCCAGGGACAGACTGATTTGCAAATAGCCAGATTCTGAGCTGGGATGGTGCAGTGAGATAAATAACGGTGATGGATCAAGCCCTGATCTTTGGACTGGGTAAGAGTGGTCTGCTTAATTCAGACACTCTGTTCATCACCACCCCCTTTTCTGAATCATTTTAGGCCACTATAGGTGTGGCAGGGTATACTCAGACATGAGTCCCTTTATCACTGCACCATCAGGATTCAAGCAAGCCGGGCCGAAGAAGGCTGAAATGCCAGAAACCGGTCCCCGGTAGCTTGTCTCCTTTCTGGTGAAGAATTGGCTTGGTAGTTTAGTCTGCCCTGTTCCCATGATGCACTGGGCCAGGGACAGACTGATTTGCATATAGCCAGATTCTGAGCTGGGATGGTGCAGTGAGATAAATAACAGTGATGGATCAAGCCCTGATCTTTGGACTGGGTAAGAGTGGTCTGCTTAATTCAGACACTCTGTTCATCACCACCCCCTTTTCTGAATCAGGTGGTCCAATAGGGACATGCAAGCACATAGATAACAAGTGTGCAGCACACCATGTGGTAGGTATAAGAAGAGGCAACCTGGAGGAGAGCACACAATTAGCATCAGTGATCCTTAACAAGAGACCACAAGACTCATTCACACCACGTAGTCAAGGAACAGCAGTTCACCCACCTCCCATACTGTCCCAGAGATTAGAAACCACCCAGATGTCAGCAGAAGGAAAGGAGAAGGTGCATGAGGCCCATAGCAGAGTGAAGTTGCCACCCATAAGGCACCCCAGGCTACATCCTACTATAAGAAAACAGAGTTGGGAAAAGTGTTTGGGAAAAGTGGTCAGTAGAAGGCACATTGATCAAGTCCAAGACCAACCCCAAATATGCCACAGTGGACAACTTAGCTACCACAATTGAACTCTGTGGGGTGAAGTGCAAGAAAAAAGAACAATACTGTGTCCAGCAGTTAGTAATTTATAGGGAAACAGCTACAGGTATTAAGATTGTCTTATTTTAGTTATAGGAAGAAAAACCTTAGGATGGGGTCCTTGGGCTTTTTAACGACTCACCGGGTACATGCCCTACTGACACTTAAAAAACTAGAAATAGTATCAGAAGTCAGAGAGAAATTACGAATCTACTTTGAAAGCAACGAAAAACAATACTGTGTGATGGTTAAAGTGACGTGACTATGTGTCATTCTGCACTCTGATTTCCCTTCTTGGAAAAAAGTGCCCATCAGTTCCCGCCTGATTCCGCCCTACATCATTTGGGCTCTCCTTACCCAGGAGAGAATGCAGTATATCTATCAGTGTCGTAGTGATAGATTTACTTAAGAAAATTTTATGATTTCGCTGGTAGGACTGCCAGAGTGTTACTGCGGGTTACTGAATTACAGTGCCAAATTAAATGTGTGAAAAAATAGTGGTGTTAAAATTGGGTAGCTATTGAGTGGATGCAAACAAATTTAATAAGTTCCCTCAAAACTCCCAATATTAAAATGTGAAAAAGCAAACAGATTTGACATAATATCTGTTATGGTCAACATTTTTCAGCAAATGTGACTTGATATGTCACTGCTTTCATCAGGACCTAGGTTTTATTGGCTACTGTGTAAGAAATAAAGGAAAAATATCACCTGTATATTTTTCAACTTCGTTCAATCTTCTCCACTGTTATTGGTGAACAAAAAAACAATTATGCACACAGATGAGAAACAAAGTAGAAACCTAAGGCGGCAGTAATCAATCGATTAGCCACATGTTGGATGCTTAGTCTAATTTCCTAAACAAAATTATTTACATGATTGGTTGCAATGTCACCATATGAGTACAACAGAATTTCTGACCACCTTACCTCAATTTAGTGGGAGGAATAGCATCACCCAACCTGGCCGCTGCTCAGGTAAGAGGAGCACCGCTCTAGTAAAAACACAGAACATAACACTTGAATTCGCTGAAATGGGCCACGCGTCTCGCTCACACTCAATTCCTCATTGACATGTGTTTTTATATTGTGTTCAGAGGATCACTAACTTATCAAATATTGTGCTCGTATACATTATTGGCAGTAGTGGAAAAACATTACCAAACATGAATGCGGGCCTTTGATTACACAAGTTTAAGTCTGCCAAGATGTATAGAGCAACAAACTGTTGTGCAATGCACAGGAGTAGAGATAGTATTGTTCATCGTTCTGTCACGGTCAGTGACGCAATCAACTTTAAGTAATGAAAGTTTGATCTGTCGCGTTCCCAGCCAAAACGGCAGACTTTCATTGGTATAGTACTCCAGATTAACCATATCGTTTAGTGGCCAAAAGTTTTTCAATGAATTCCGCGGGGGTCGTGTTTACGCTCTGACTGCAGAAGACATATTTTACAAGGCACGCCAGATAATATTGGCCGCTTGCTGTCAAGGAGAAATTACTCTTGCCCAAGCTGGGCTGTCAGGAACAACAGACTATTTATAGATATTACACGTTTCTCGTCGGAAACAGCGAACTTGTATTAGTAATTCGCACCAAATTAACTACACCACTCGGTGTTCCAAAGATTTTACATGCGTCGCACTTACATTGGCATTGCGCACCGAATTAACTACACCACTCGGTGTTTCAAAGATTTTAAATGCGTCGCACTTACTTTGGCATTGCGCACCAAATTAACCTCACCATTTAGTTTTTCAACGGTTTTAAATTCGTGTAGCATGAAACATGGAGCATGTCTGCGCTCTCACTACAGATCACCCCATTCGTGAGAGACGCTTGGAGCACCAAACTACCTTTGGCACTAGTTATTAGGGAGACATTCATCTTTACCAGCAGAAGACAGGAATACTCACTAAGATTTAGCGCATAGAGTTATACTTCTATACACAACCCGATTAGAACATGTTTTGTTATTCCAATCGGTAAGCTGCTTACCTTCCTGTCGGTATACCAGACGTCCCTCTGGGCAATCTGGGGGGCGTCGGTGCACTGGTCTGGAGCCATTTTGATCGGCCTCTTGTCATGTGACCTCGGGGAACTCGTGACCTATAGAACTACAAAACCATGCAATGTGCCCGGGAATTGTAGTTTTTTCTTTTTAGACCACAAAATACAATTCAGACTATGGGAGTCATGGCCTTGAACTTCAAATCCTTGCGATATGGCTGGGAAGTGTAGTTTTTCTTTCGTAGAAAACAAAATACAATTAGGACTATGGGAGATGTAGTGCAGTCTCACGAGGATACCTGTACACTTAACTCTATTAAAGAATCTTGTGCAATAACGGGACAGTTAGTTCAAAAAAGAACTTTGCAAATACTCAGATGGAATATCCTAAATTTTCTTTTTAGCACAGCCATATCTATTATTACCTCAAAACATTTTTCTTACTTAAAGCTTATTTCTAGAGAGGATTTCATATACTTTGGATTCTACAATAAATCTGACTAATAAGCTAGTTGAGGGAGAATGTATAGCTGAGGATGTCAATTGGATGTTACAATGACATCCATGGGATATCTTCATTTAGACGATAGACCCACTTTTGCTCTCGTTTAAAGAGAAAGTTAGATATATCAGCAACATTTTCGGGTATTAATGGTTGTTCCAAGACCGTCCAATTGAAATCACTTGGACCATGGCCTTTCTCTAAAAAGTGTGCCGTAAGTCTGGTGCCTTGTCTCCGACACTGGATGGTGCTTTTGTGTTCAGATATTCCGACCTTGATGCGCCTAGTAGTCATTCCGTCATTCATGTTTGGTAATGTTTTTCCACTACTGCCAATAATGTGCACGAGCACATTTTTTGATAAGTTAGTGATCCTCTGGACACAATATAAAAACACATGTCAATGAGGAATTGAGTGTGAGCGGGACGCGTGGCCCATTTCAGCGAATTCAAGTGTTATGTTCTGTGTTTTTACTAGAGCGGTGCTCCTCTTACCTGAGCAGCGGCCAGGTGGGGTGATGCTATTCCTCCTACTAAATTGAGGTAAGGTGGTCAGAAATTCTGTTGTAATCATATGGTATTATCAAAAACAATGGCCCAACCCGTACTTATTGGTTGGATCAATCAATCATATGCTCACAGTTTATCACTTCTGAAATTCAGCGAGGATTAAAGCTATTCACCTCCAAAATGATTAAATCATAAAATGTTCATTCCATTGGAAAAGCAACCACCTATCACAACTCATTTATTTACAAAAAGGAGTTTTAATAGAGTACTCCAAATACAGCGAAACATTTATTTATATACATTTGTACAGTATTCACAGCGAACGGTAAAGGAAAGAGCTAGTGCTTCTATAAGGGTGCCAGAAAAAAGGAGAAAGTGGTGGTTTAAAGAAAAGGGGTGTAAGCCTCAATGAAAAAGTGACATAAGATTTAATTAACTTAAGGAAAAAGCTGGTATTTATCCAACGTATTAAATAAACAGGCCACTGTTAGTATCAATCCAATTTTTTAACAATCATACAGTCTTGACTGGCATGTATAATGTTCAGGGGAATAGTGGTCCTGGTAATTGAAAGGGGGAGCGTCGACGTTTCGACCCGTCTTGGGGTGCTAGGGTAACTGGGGACCTCGACCTGCGGGTCTTCCTCAGGACGTAAAAGGCAAAGCCTTCGTACCGTAGCTAAAACGCTGTATGCCTAAAACAAATTAAGGTCACATTTAGGTGGATGCATGGAATTGATTTAAAATTACAAAAGAGGTACACAGCCCTCTAGTGCATTCTTACCCAATTTGCTTTAATGGGAAATTCACAATCCTCGTGTTTCTAGAGGGACGTGAAGGGAATGGCCACAGTCGCACTCCTATAATTCATAAGGAGTATTCAGGTTATTAATTCCCAAATACGTGGTCAAGTATAGATTAATTCACACGCACCTGGGTGGTGCTGAAGCTTACCTAATTATTGGTCGTGAACCGGCAACACTAAAATTCTGGTGTGGAGTGAAACAGTCGAATGCTGTTCTCATGCGCGGACTTGCTTGTTACTGAGAAAGGAACACACAATGGGAATATTTACCACCATATCGGTCTGTATTAATGTGATGAGATAACAGGGTGAAATAAGGCAGTAGTCATACCTGCAAGTGTTCATGTATGCGTATCCCAGTAGAGAAAGAAGAAGAAGGATATAGGTTCGTCCTGGTAACTGACGATTCTACAGGGACATACAGGGAAGCAATGTTACCTGAGCTATATCCTTATCACTCTATTCAAAAGACGTACTGCGTGTTCAACAAATGTAAATTCAAAGTACCTCTATACTTTTCAATGGGCGTTATTCACAAGGGTGGGTGGTAGTCCCAAGGGTCAATTTCCCAATATGCGAGCTGGATCAAAACATAAAAGAGAAACATTTTTTTAAAATATTGTGGATTTAGGGGGTGGAGATTATCGGGGTAATGCGGACAGGGAGGCGGTCGCTTACCGAAAGGTTGTTGGATTGATATTGGCTCGCCAAACTCGGAGCGTACGTGGTGTCAATCACACGTCAGCGCCATGTCCGCGGAGTTAGTTGCAAGAGGTGCGCGCTAGGTTAAAACATAATGGATGTTGTTATAGAATTATTTAAGGCTACGGGGAGGAATCTCTAGGTGAATGGCGGCAAGGATTGCCGAGGAAGCGTTAGCTTACCGGGTTGTTGCCACTGACTTGCCAGCTTCGGAGTGCACGCAGCGCGATGACGTCATACCGACGTATATAGCGCTCAAAGATGACTAGACATCGTAAACAGACTCACTCGGCCGAGTGGTCTAAAATGATGGAATCAATTGGCACAAATTTCAAAAAATTCATGATGGACCTTTATCTATTATTTAATATTGCCACTTGTTTACTGATCTCCTCATATTCGTTCAAACCTCGTTTTATGGTATCGAAAAGATGTATAAAACGGCATTCTCGGAGACTTAGTATATGACTAAAGTCTCCTCCTCTAGGATGAGGTGTCACTTTTTCAAGGACACACCATTGTAGACTGTCAGGTTTGTGTTCAAATCTCACAAAATGCTCCACCAGTGGCGCCCCCTGAGTTTTACATTTAATGCGGCTCACATGCTGTAGGATGCGACATTTAACCTTTTGTATAGTTTGCCCAATATAAACAAATCCACATGGGCAGGTGATCGCATAGATTACTCCACTCGAATTACAGTTACTGTGTTCCTTCAAAATATGTGTTTGGTTGTTATATTTGAAAGTTTTTATCTCTTGAGTAAGTGGACATGCTTTGCAATTTCCACACTTCACATGGCCGGTCACCGGTGGAAGGCCCCACAGAGTAGTTTGACCTGGGGTGGTACTACTAGGTAATAGGCCTTTCACGACATGATCTCTTATATTTTTGGCCTTCTTGAAGGCATGTAGTGGTAACGGGGCATTACCCAACTCGTCGGCAATCATGTGCCAGTGTTGGTTAATTATCTTTTTTACCTTGTTACTTTTTGTGGAGTAGGTGGTGACACATACTATTCTCTCTTCTTTTGGTGTTTGGGTATCTCTTCCTTCCAGGAGATGTTCTCTGTGGTTATACCAGGCACGTTTACGTGCCTGTTTAACCAACCTAAGGGGATATCCTCTCTCTACTAACCGAGCTGGAAGGGCTGCTGATTCGTTGAAAAAATCTTCCTTTTTGGTGCAGTTCCTCCGCAACCTCAGGAATTGCCCGAATGGGAGGTTATCCCTGAGGTTGCGGGGATGGTGACTGCTATATCGGAGTAACGTATTGCGCTCGCTGCTTTTGCGATATAGTCCCGTGTAGAGTGCACCCGAGTCGGCATTAATTGTGATGTCCAAGAAGTTGATTTTAGATTTATCGAATTCTACTGTGAACTGAATGTCAGAGGAACGTGTGTTCAACCATTCATGAAAAGATTTTAATTCATCTCTATTACCATTCCATATGATTAAAACGTCATCAATATAGCGACGCCATAACCCTATGTGGTTCAGGTAGGGGTTGATTTTATTAAGAACATTCGCCTGCTCAAATGCGTCCATGAAAATTATAGCTAGATTGGGGGCAAAGCTAGCCCCCATCGCTACTCCTTTTGTTTGCATGTAGAACTTGCCCAAAAATGTAAAAAAGTTCTTAGTCATAGCCAGCGTTAAGAGTTCAATAATGAATTCTGTTGGAACGCGGTGAGGTGCTGGACGTGAATTGAGAACGACCTCAATGACTGTCAATGCTTGTCTCTGGGGAATATTAGTGTATAGCGATTGAATGTCCATTGTGGCAAGAAGACTCTTCGTGGGGTCATGTGGCCGGCCATCAATGAGTAATATGGTTTGCATCGTATCCTTCAGGTACGTTGCAGTGTCTTCAGCTATGGGTTTCAAAAATGTGTCGATGAATTTACACAAAGGCTCAAGGAGGGAGCCACAACCTGAAATGATCGGTCTACCTGGGGGGTTCTGCATTCTTTTATGGATTTTCGGCAGAGTGTAAATGGTTGGTATTCTGGGGTGCTTGTTATTTAGGTAATCAAATTCGTGTTTGTTGATGAAACCTGAGTTTAACCCTTGTGTGGTTATAGATTGAATTCTCTTTTGTATGTCTTTTGTTGGGTCAGATTTTAGTTTTTCATAATTGCCTTCAACTTCTAACTGGGCAAGTATTTCGTTTGTATATTGATCATGGTCTTGTACGACGATGGCACCGCCCTTATCCGCCGGTTTGATGACAATCCCGGCATTTTCTTTTAATGTAGTAAGAGCTGATCTTTCTGACTTGGTGATATTATATTGGACATACTGTCTTTCTTGCAGTGTGTTTTCTACATCCCTCAGGACCAGTTGTTCAAAAGCCAGTAATTTGGAAGGCATTTGATGTGCGGGAGGGTTAAATTTTGATGGAGGTCTGAGGCCACTACCGGAGAAGGTGGGGTTGTGTGGAACTTTTTGGAAATGATATTTTAATCTTATTTTCCTAAAGAAGTGGTGTAACTCTACTTTTAGATTGAAGGGATTAGGCATTGACGTTGGTACAAAGGAAAGACCTTTTTCAAGTACACTTTGCTCCTCTGGGAGCAAGCGGTACTTCGAGAGATTGATTATGGGATTCTCAGGTTCATGGACTACCATCTGTAGTGTTGTCTCCTGATCTACCATCTGTAGTGTTGTCTCCTGGTTTGGATCTCTCCATGAGATGTCTGTTGGAACTGCGTCTGGCCTCTGCCTTTGGGTTTCCCCCTGCCCCTGTTCCAATTCTGTGATCGTGGGCCCCTGGGCCTCCCCCAGGGACGGCCTCGTCCTCGTGGTTCCCACCATTGGTCCTGCTCTAAAAAATTGGTTTGGTCTGGGTACTGATTGACAGAGTTAGTTGTATCAGTGCTGGGCCCCGCTTGTTCGGAGTCACTGTCAGCGTTACTGCCAAAGGAGGATCCCGAAAAAGTGGTAAATTGTCTATATCCTCGTCGCCCTCTACTAGAATAGGTCCCTGGCTGTTCTCTTGTATAGTACCCTTCTTGCAGGTATGGATAAACGACTTTTTTGTCAAAGAATTTAATGTCTTTAGCTACCTTATCTAGCTTTGTGGCTTGGGTGTATAACTCAAATTCCTTTATAGTTTTTTCTACACGTTCTAGGGCCTCTTTGGCATTAATCAGGGCTTTGTCTTCGATGATTTCTTTTTTCAGTTCTGCTATTTCCTTTATAAGCCTCTCTGCTTCTATCACAGCTGTTTCGATCCCCAACACCATCCAGTGGCGTGAGCATGTGTTAGAGACAAAGCTGAAATTTTCTTTAAATTTCGGGTTATCAACAAATATAGCTGGTTCGTTCCTGACTCTCAACCCTACTGGAATAACGTTTGCCTTCAAATATTTTGCCAAGGTATGTCCGTGAAGTCTCGTTCTTATTAATTTTTTCTCTAGCCGTTCTAATTTTGCAATTTTCTCATTCAGTGTGATATCATTACTACTATTCTCATTACACAATATACCACTGGCTCCCTCCTTACTCAGTAATTGATCTATATATGCCTCCGTATAGGACAAGGTTTCTTTTTCAGACATATTACACAGACAAAACACACAGTCCAAACAATTTTTGAACAATTAATCAAATACAATTGAACATAGAATCATGTAACAGAAAAATATTTCTTTGACATTTATCATACAACCACAACATTGAAACAAAAACCCTCGCAGGAATCCCTGCACAAGGTAGCCATTATAAAAACGGGGTAACCCAAAACGGTTGTTGGACCTGGGTAGTCAGTATTATCAAAAACAATGGCCCAACCCGTACCTATTGGTTGGATCAATCAATCATATGCTCACAGTTTATCACTTCTGAAATTCAGCGAGGATTAAAGCTATTCACCTCCAAAATGATTAAATCATAAAATGTTCATTCCATTGGAAAAGCAACCACCTATCACAACTCATTTATTTACAAAAAGGAGTTTTAATAGAGTACTCCAAATACAGCGAAACATTTATTTATATACATTTGTACAGTATTCACAGCGAACGGTAAAGGAAAGAGCTAGTGCTTCTATAAGGGTGCCAGAAAAAAGCAGAAAGTGGTGGTTTAAAGAAAAGGGGTGTAAGCCTCAATGAAAAAGTGACATAAGATTTAATTAACTTAAGGAAAAAGCTGGTATTTATCCAACGTATTAAATAAACAGGCCACTGTTAGTATCAATCCAATTTTTTAACAATCATACAGTCTTGACTGGCATGTATAATGTTCAGGGGAATAGTGGTCCTGGTAATTGAAAGGGGGAGCGTCGACGTTTCGACCCGTCTTGGGGTGCTAGGGTAACTGGGGACCTCGACCTGCGGGTCTTCCTCAGGACGTAAAAGGCAAAGCCTTCGTACCGTAGCTAAAACGCTGTATGCCTAAAACAAATTAAGGTCACATTTAGGTGGATGCATGGAATTGATTTAAAATTACAAAAGAGGTACACAGCCCTCTAGTGCATTCTTACCCAATTTGCTTTAATGGGAAATTCACAATCCTCGTGTTTCTAGAGGGACGTGAAGGGAATGGCCACAGTCGCACTCCTATAATTCATAAGGAGTATTCAGGTTATTAATTCCCAAATACGTGGTCAAGTATAGATTAATTCACACGCACCTGGGTGGTGCTGAAGCTTACCTAATTATTGGTCGTGAACCGGCAACACTAAAATTCTGGTGTGGAGTGAAACAGTCGAATGCTGTTCTCATGCGCGGACTTGCTTGTTACTGAGAAAGGAACACACAATGGGAATATTTACCACCATATTGGTCTGTATTAATGTGACGAGATAACAGGGTGAAATAAGGCAGTAGTCATACCTGCAAGTGTTCATGTATGCGTATCCCCGTAGAGAAAGAAGAAGAAGGATATAGGTTCGTCCTGGTAACTGACGATTCTACAGGGACATACAGGGAAGCAATGTTACCTGAGCTATATCCTTATCACTCTATTCAAAAGACGTACTGCGTGTTCAACAAATGTAAATTCAAAGTACCTCTATACTTTTCAATGGGCGTTATTCACAAGGGTGGGTGGTAGTCCCAAGGGTCAATTTCCCAATATGCGAGCTGGATCAAAACATAAAAGAGAAACATTTTTTAAAAAGATTGTGGATTTAGGGGGTGGAGATTATCGGGGTAATGCGGACAGGGAGGCGGTCGCTTACCGAAAGGTTGTTGGATTGATATCGGCTCGCCAAACTCGGAGCGTACGTGGTGTCAATCACACGTCAGCGCCATGTCCGCGGAGTTAGTTGCAAGAGGTGCGCGCTAGGTTAAAACATAATGGATGTTGTTATAGAATTATTTAAGGCTACGGGGAGGAATCTCTAGGTGAATGGCGGCAAGGATTGCCGAGGAAGCGTTAGCTTACCGGGTTGTTGCCACTGACTTGCCAGCTTCGGAGTGCACGCAGCGCGATGACGTCATACCGACGTATATAGCGCTCAAAGGTGACTAGACATCGTAAACAGACTCACTCGGCCGAGTGGTCTAAAATGATGGAATCAATTGGCACAAATTTAAAAAAATTCATGATGGACCTTTATCTATTATTTAATATTGCCACTTGTTTACTGATCTCCTCATATTCGTTCAAACCTCGTTTTATGGTATCGAAAAGATGTATAAAACGGCATTCTCGGAGACTTAGTATATGACTAAAGTCTCCTCCTCTAGGATGAGGTGTCACTTTTTCAAGGACACACCATTGTAGACTGTCAGGTTTGTGTTCAAATCTCACAAAATGCTCCACCAGTGGCGCCCCCTGAGTTTTACATTTAATGCGGCTCACATGCTGTAGGATGCGACATTTAACCTTTTGTATAGTTTGCCCAATATAAACAAATCCACATGGGCAGGTGATCGCATAGATTACTCCACTCGAATTACAGTTACTGTGTTCCTTCAAAATATGTGTTTGGTTGTTATATTTGAAAGTTTTTATCTCTTGAGTAAGTGGACATGCTTTGCGATAAATACCAGCTTTTTCCTTAAGTTAATTAAATCTTATGTCACTTTTTCATTGAGGCTTACACCCCTTTTCTTTAAACCACCACTTTCTCCTTTTTTCTGGCACCCTTATAGAAGCACTAGCTCTTTCCTTTACCGTTCGCTGTGAATACTGTACAAATGTATATAAATAAATGTTTCGCTGTATTTGCAGTACTCTATTAAAACTCCTTTTTGTAAATAAATGAGTTGTGATAGGTGGTTGCTTTTCCAATGGAATGAACATTTTATGATTTAATCATTTTGGAGGTGAATAGCTTTAATCCTCGCTGAATTTCAGAAGTGATAAACTGTGAGCATATGATTGATTGATCCAACCAATAAGTACGGGTTGGGCCATTGTTTTTGATAATACTGACTACCCAGGTCCAACAACCGTTTTGGGTTACCCCGTTTTTATAATGGCTACCTTGTGCAGGGATTCCTGCGAGGGTTTTTGTTTCAATGTTGTGGTTGTATGATAAATGTCAAAGAAATATTTTTCTGTTACATGATTCTATGTTCAATTGTATTTGATTAATTGTTCAAAAATTGTTTGGACTGTGTGTTTTGTCTGTGTAATATGTCTGAAAAAGAAACCTTGTCCTATACGGAGGCATATATAGATCAATTACTGAGTAAGGAGGGAGCCAGTGGTATATTGTGTAATGAGAATAGTAGTAATGATATCACACTGAATGAGAAAATTGCAAAATTAGAACGTCTAGAGAAAAAATTAATAAGAACGAGACTTCACGGACATACCTTGGCAAAATATTTGAAGGCAAACGTTATTCCAGTAGGGTTGAGAGTCAGGAACGAACCAGCTATATTTGTTGATAACCCGAAATTTAAAGAAAATTTCAGCTTTGTCTCTAACACATGCTCACGCCACTGGATGGTGTTGGGGATCGAAACAGCTGTGATAGAAGCAGAGAGGCTTATAAAGGAAATAGCAGAACTGAAAAAAGAAATCATCGAAGACAAAGCCCTGATTAATGCCAAAGAGGCCCTAGAACGTGTAGAAAAAACTATAAAGGAATTTGAGTTATACACCCAAGCCACAAAGCTAGATAAGGTAGCTAAAGACATTAAATTCTTTGACAAAAAAGTCGTTTATCCATACCTGCAAGAAGGGTACTATACAAGAGAACAGCCAGGGACCTATTCTAGTAGAGGGCGACGAGGATATAGACAATTTACCACTTTTTCGGGATCCTCCTTTGGCAGTAACGCTGACAGTGACTCCGAACAAGCGGGGCCCAGCACTGATACAACTAACTCTGTCAATCAGTACCCAGACCAAACCAATTTTTTAGAGCAGGACCAATGGTGGGAACCACGAGGACGAGGCCGTCCCTGGGGGAGGCCCAGGGGCCCACGATCACAGAATTGGAACAGGGGCAGGGGGAAACCCAAAGGCAGAGGCCAGACGCAGTTCCAACAGACATCTCATGGAGAGATCCAAACCAGGAGACAACACTACAGATGGTAGATCAGGAGACAACACTACAGATGGTAGTCCATGAACCTGAGAATCCCATAATCAATCTCTCGAAGTACCGCTTGCTCCCAGAGGAGCAAAGTGTACTTGAAAAAGGTCTTTCCTTTGTACCAACGTCAATGCCTAATCCCTTCAATCTAAAAGTAGAGTTACACCACTTCTTTAGGAAAATAAGATTAAAATATCATTTCCAAAAAGTTCCACACAACCCCACCTTCTCCGGTAGTGGCCTCAGACCTCCATCAAAATTTAACCCTCCCGCACATCAAATGCCTTCCAAATTACTGGCTTTTGAACAACTGGTCCTGAGGGATGTAGAAAACACACTGCAAGAAAGACAGTATGTCCAATATAATATCACCAAGTCAGAAAGATCAGCTCTTACTACATTAAAAGAAAATGCCGGGATTGTCATCAAACCGGCGGATAAGGGCGGTGCCATCGTCGTACAAGACCATGATCAATATACAAACGAAATACTTGCCCAGTTAGAAGGTGAAGGCAATTATGAAAAACTAAAATCTGACCCAACAAAAGACATACAAAAGAGAATTCAATCTATAACCACACAAGGGTTAAACTCAGGTTTCATCAACAAACACGAATTTGATTACCTAAATAACAAGCACCCCAGAATACCAACCATTTACACTCTGCCGAAAATCCATAAAAGAATGCAGAACCCCCCAGGTAGACCGATCATTTCAGGTTGTGGCTCCCTCCTTGAGCCTTTGTGTAAATTCATCGACACATTTTTGAAACCCATAGCTGAAGACACTGCAACGTACCTGAAGGATACGATGCAAACCATATTACTCATTGATGGCCGGCCACATGACCCCACGAAGAGTCTTCTTGCCACAATGGACATTCAATCGCTATACACTAATATTCCCCAGAGACAAGCATTGACAGTCATTGAGGTCGTTCTCAATTCACGTCCAGCACCTCACCGCGTTCCAACAGAATTCATTATTGAACTCTTAACGCTGGCTATGACTAAGAACTTTTTTACATTTTTGGGCAAGTTCTACATGCAAACAAAAGGAGTAGCGATGGGGGCTAGCTTTGCCCCCAATCTAGCTATAATTTTCATGGACGCATTTGAGCAGGCGAATGTTCTTAATAAAATCAACCCCTACCTGAACCACATAGGGTTATGGCGTCGCTATATTGATGACGTTTTAATCATATGGAATGGTAATAGAGATGAATTAAAATCTTTTCATGAATGGTTGAACACACGTTCCTCTGACATTCAGTTCACAGTAGAATTCGATAAATCTAAAACCAACTTCTTGGACATCACAATTAATGCCGACTCGGGTGCACTCTACACGGGACTATATCGCAAAAGCAGCGAGCGCAATACGTTACTCCGATATAGCAGTCACCATCCCCGCAACCTCAGGGATAACCTCCCATTCGGGCAATTCCTGAGGTTGCGGAGGAACTGCACCAAAAAGGAAGATTTTTTCAACGAATCAGCAGCCCTTCTAGCTCGGTTAGTAGAGAGAGGATATCCCCTTAGGTTGGTTAAACAGGCACGTAAACGTGCCTGGTATAACCACAGAGAACATCTCCTGGAAGGAAGAGATACCCAAACACCAAAAGAAGAGAGAATAGTATGTGTCACCACCTACTCCACAAAAAGTAACAAGGTAAAAAAGATAATTAACCAACACTGGCACATGATTGCCGACGAGTTGGGTAATGCCCCGTTACCACTACATGCCTTCAAGAAGGCCAAAAATATAAGAGATCATGTCGTGAAAGCCCTATTACCTAGTAGTACCACCCCAGGTCAAACTACTCTGTGGGGCCTTCCACCGGTGACCGGCCATGTGAAGTGTGGAAATTGCAAAGCATGTCCACTTACTCAAGAGATAAAAACTTTCAAATATAACAACCAAACACATATTTTGAAGGAACACAGTAACTGTAATTCGAGTGGAGTAATCTATGCGATCACCTGCCCATGTGGATTTGTTTATATTGGGCAAACTATACAAAAGGTTAAATGTCGCATCCTACAGCATGTGAGCCGCATTAAATGTAAAACTCAGGGGGCGCCACTGGTGGAGCATTTTGTGAGATTTGAACACAAACCTGACAGTCTACAATGGTGTGTCCTTGAAAAAGTGACACCTCATCCTAGAGGAGGAGACTTTAGTCATATACTAAGTCTCCGAGAATGCCGTTTTATACATCTTTTCGATACCATAAAACGAGGTTTGAACGAATGTGAGGAGATCAGTAAACAAGTGGCAATATTAAATAATAGATAAAGGTCCATCATGAATTTTTTGAAATTTGTGCCAATTGATTCCATCATTTTAGACCACTCGGCCGAGTGAGTCTGTTTACGATGTCTAGTCATCTTTGAGCGCTATATACGTCGGTATGACGTCATCGCGCTGCGTGCACTCCGAAGCTGGCAAGTCAGTGGCAACAACCCGGTAAGCTAACGCTTCCTCGGCAATCCTTGCCACCATTCACCTAGAGATTCCTCCCCGTAGCCTTAAATAATTCTATAACAACATCCATTATGTTTTAACCTAGCGCGCACCTCTTGCAACTAACTCCGCGGACATGGCGCTGACGTGTGATTGACACCACGTACGCTCCGAGTTTGGCGAGCCGATATCAATCCAACAACCTTTCGGTAAGCGACCGCCTCCCTGTCCGCATTACCCCGATAATCTCCACCCCCTAAATCCACAATATTTTTAAAAAATGTTTCTCTTTTATGTTTTGATCCAGCTCGCATATTGGGAAATTGACCCTTGGGACTACCACCCACCCTTGTGAATAACGCCCATTGAAAAGTATAGAGGTACTTTGAATTTACATTTGTTGAACACGCAGTACGTCTTTTGAATAGAGTGATAAGGATATAGCTCAGGTAACATTGCTTCCCTGTATGTCCCTGTAGAATCGTCAGTTACCAGGACGAACCTATATCCTTCTTCTTCTTTCTCTACGGGGATACGCATACATGAACACTTGCAGGTATGACTACTGCCTTATTTCACCCTGTTATCTCATCACATTAATACAGACCGATATGGTGGTAAATATTCCCATTGTGTGTTCCTTTCTCAGTAACAAGCAAGTCCGCGCATGAGAACAGCATTCGACTGTTTCACTCCACACCAGAATTTTAGTGTTGCCGGTTCACGACCAATAATTAGGTAAGCTTCAGCACCACCCAGGTGCGTGTGAATTAATCTATACTTGACCACGTATTTGGGAATTAATAACCTGAATACTCCTTATGAATTATAGGAGTGCGACTGTGGCCATTCCCTTCACGTCCCTCTAGAAACACGAGGATTGTGAATTTCCCATTAAAGCAAATTGGGTAAGAATGCACTAGAGGGCTGTGTACCTCTTTTGTAATTTTAAATCAATTCCATGCATCCACCTAAATGTGACCTTAATTTGTTTTAGGCATACAGCGTTTTAGCTACGGTACGAAGGCTTTGCCTTTTACGTCCTGAGGAAGACCCGCAGGTCGAGGTCCCCAGTTACCCTAGCACCCCAAGACGGGTCGAAACGTCGACGCTCCCCCTTTCAATTACCAGGACCACTATTCCCCTGAACATTATACATGCCAGTCAAGACTGTATGATTGTTAAAAAATTGGATTGATACTAACAGTGGCCTGTTTATTTAATACGTTGGATAAATACCAGCTTTTTCCTTAAGTTAATTAAATCTTATGTCACTTTTTCATTGAGGCTTACACCCCTTTTCTTTAAACCACCACTTTCTCCTTTTTTCTGGCACCCTTATAGAAGCACTAGCTCTTTCCTTTACCGTTCGCTGTGAATACTGTACAAATGTATATAAATAAATGTTTCGCTGTATTTGGAGTTCTCTATTAAAACTCCTTTTTGTAAATAAATGAGTTGTGATAGGTGGTTGCTTTTCCAATGGAATGAACATTTTATGATTTAATCATTTTGGAGGTGAATAGCTTTAATCCTCGCTGAATTTCAGAAGTGATAAACTGTGAGCATATGATTGATTGATCCAACCAATAAGTACGGGTTGGGCCATTGTTTTTGATAATACTGACTACCCAGGTCCAACAACCGTTTTGGGTTACCCCGTTTTTATAATGGTAATCATATGGTGACATTGCAACCAATCATGTAAATAATTTTGTTTAGGAAATTAGACTAAGCATCCAACATGTGGCTAATCGATTGATTACTGCCGCCTTACGTTTCAACTTTGTTTCTCATCTGTGTGCATAATTGTTTTTTGTTCACCAATAACAGTGGAGAAGATTGAACGAAGTTGAAAAATATACAGGTGATATTTTTCCGTTATTTCTTACACAGTAGCCAATAAAACCTAGGTCCTGATGAAAGCAGTGACATATCAAGTCACATTTGCTGATACATGTTGACCATACTGAATAACAGATATTATGTCAAATCTGTTTGCTTTTTCACATTTTAATATTGGGAGTTTTGAGGGAACTTATTAAATTTGTTTGCATCCACTCAATAGCTACCCAATTTTAACACCACTATTTTTTCACACGTTTAATTTGGCACTGTAATTCAGTAACCCACAGTAACACTCTGGCAGTCCTACCAGCGAAATCTTGAAATTTTCCTAAGTCAATCTATCACTACGACACTGATAGATATACTGCATTCTCTCCTGGGTAAGGAGAGCCCAAATGATGTAGGGAGGAATCAGGCGGGAACTGATGGCACTTTTTTCCAAGAAGGGAAATCAGAGTGCAGAATGACACATAGTCACGTCACTTTAACCATCACACAGTATTGTTTTTCGTTGCTTTCAAAGTAGATTCGTAATTTCTCTCTGACTCCCGGATACTATTTCTAGTTTTTTATTTTAGTTATAATCATGAGACACGTTAAATGCTCTAATTGAAAAAACCACGAGGCCAGTGCATATTCAATATATTCAACGTTAAATACATCAACCAAGTGCAGGTGCAATGCACATTGTGGTGTTAGTATTTATACATTGCCATAAAAACACATAAACTTGAACTGGTAAATATATACAGTAAAGGAGCAAAAAAACCATACAAATCTGTCCTTAAACCCAGCAGAAACAGAATCACCTTGCAACCAGAGAGACCTATCTTATCATTGCAATGCAACCACTTCTGTTCTTTCTTCCTGAAATCCTGGGCCATGAACATGGTCCCATGTGGAAACTGACTTTTCTACAGGTATACTGTGGATGTAGGCATCTAGAGGCAATGGGCAATGTGCATGCTCCCTAATGATAATAGGGGCCCTAGCCCACATGAAAGGTCCCTTAATACAAATGTACCTCCTCTTAGGCCCACGGAATGGGCAAAAGTAGACTCTAATTTTATTATCGGAAATTTAAGAGACGTGATCATGACTTTGCATTTATTGGGCTAATTGTAGTGCAGTATGGGGGAACGCATGCGCTGTACCTTTCAAGATTGCTGACTGAGCTCGGAGCTCCGTGCTGTGTTGGGAAATGCTGCTTCGGCAGTTCTTGAGCCGCTCAACTCCTTGAATGGGGAAATTCTTGCAGCGGAACATCCCCTGAACATGAGGCTGTCTTTCAAATTCTCTTTCCTGTTCCCGGCTTAATGAAATGTTGAGGGACATCAGTAGCTGTCTTCTGGTCGCCATTTTGTAATCCTCTCTAACTGAAGGAATTCTTTTCAGCTCCGGATTTTTATTGAGACACAGCTTCTCCTACTTATCTTTATTGGTTGTTGGGATTTTTCCCTATGATTCTCATCCATATTCCATCTATTTACTTAAAAAATGGCTCCTGCCTCTCTAAATTTTTATGGACCAATAAGAAATCCAGACTTTCCCTGTCACATCTTAGCAAACCTAAATCCAATGGAGGTGTGAATTTTCCCAACTTCCGGTTCTATCACAAAGCCTTCTGTCTTAAACTACCTTCTAAATGACTTCTTACTGACTCCTCTTCTTTCACACCTTTATGGGTTACAGTTTAACAGTCCCTACTTGCACCTTTTTCTGTAAAGGAAGTTCTTGCCTTTGCTGCAAAAGTCACTGTCACTTTTTTTCGCTGTTCAAACATATATGCTCAGTGCTAAGGCCTCATTGCTAGAGATTCATTTCATATGATCTCATCTTTGGTACAATCATCTCATTACCATTAACAATAGACCTCTTTATTGGAAATCCGGGTGACCTAAGTGAATTGTTTGGGTCCAGAATATGTTTGATGGTATGACTCCTTGTTCTTTTCCTCAATTTCAGAATACTTTTAAGTGTCCTTGCTTGTTTTGGCATAAATTCTCAATCCTTTAATAATTCTAGACGTTTTTTATACTCTTCCTTCAAATGAACCTCTACCCACAAAAGATCCGCTTCTCAGAATATTGGCAGTACTTCCTAAAGCATCTGTGATCTTTAAACATCTTCACACCACAAACTCTGACCGTTCTAAATATAAATTGAAGCTTACCTGGGAGACGGATTTGGGTTGTGTTTGGAGCATAGATTTCTGGGCAAGATCTGGGCTAGATCTTTGAAGATCTCTAGATCTGCCTCCACCCTTCCCCACTCAATCCATGTTTTTGCGTACCATAGATTATATTTTACTTTCCAATCCATAGCTATTTATACGCACTCAAATAATAAGACTTGTAGACCTTGTGATTTTCCCTTGGCTGATTTTAAGCATTTATTGTTCTCCTGCCCTGATGTAGCCTCCTTTTGGAGGAATATTTGGTCTTGCATCTCAATTCTCTTTAATTTGCATTTTTCTTTATCGAAAGTCAATGTTTTTACAGGAAGTCTATCAGAGTTGTTGGGATTCTTTTTACATGAAAATGGATTATTTGACCTGATGTTGGCCTTAGCCTTTCAACAAATTAAACTAAACTGTAAATGTTCAACTAAACTTTCAGTTACGTGCTGGTGGAATAATGTTTGTCATTATCACAGATTGGATATTGATTTTGCCTCCTCTTTTAAACCATTTGTAAACAGGGATTTATTTTGGTCACTGTTATCTGATTATTTAAATAAGGTTGCAACATTTTGTGTATTACGTACTCATTCTGAAAATGTTCAACCTCCATAGACTGCTAGATCTTCAGTTGTAGATTCATATTTTGTTCCCTTTTCCCCCCATTTCCCCCCCCCTCCTTCCCTATGATATTGTTGAGATGAAAATAGTTTTCTACTCTATTTTATTGCCTATCTTTCCCTTTTTGTTATCTCAAAGTTGTTCCATTACGTTTGTGGTTTATTTTTTTTAATTGTCATTAATTCAATAAAGCTTATTAAACACCAAAATGTCTAGTGCAGTATATGGTACACCCTAGACTTGCTTGTGTAATCAATCAGGATAATCTATACCCTGGACGGTAACCATCCCCCTACATGTCTGTCCAAATCCACAATTAAGACTTTGAATGTATCTCCTGATCATAACTAATGAACCAATCTTTAGGCATGACCTGTAGATGTGAACCTATAACTGAACCCCTCTAGACAAGTGTGTGGAGATTAGTTCATTTACCCTAATCCAGTTTGTGTTTGAAGGATTTAGTCAATGTTAATACATACATGCAAGAGAAAAAAAGTCACAAAGGAAGAAACTAGGCCTGAGAGAAGAGAGAATATTGCAATTACACTGTAGTAATAGGAGTAATTTCTGTAACTACACAATACTCTTGTGATGCAAAATTACAAAAATTATACGATTACACCAGATTTAATTATTTGGACTAAAATCCTACAGCAAGAGCACAGAAACAATAAACTAAAAGAGCTAGTGGCTGCTGGCTACTGATATTTGTGTCCTATACCATTTTGTGTTACGTTCGCCTGCACAAAATGCATCCCCTGGCACATTTTGGATGTAAGGGTGTATTTTGCACTAAGAACATAGCACTACATGCTGCATTACCCTTCTCACACATACTTATGAGTAATTTTCCAGTAATTACACTAGAGAGAATTACACTAGTTAGAAACCCTACCAACAGCCTACCAACTGCCTTGGGCCTCACATAGGCTGAAAGAAACCTCCATTACAGATTTAAAAAGAATCTGCTGTACACCATGCACATTGTAAAAGAATTAAGGGAGCGTGTACAATAGAAGTACCACTGCCTGAGAAGTGCGTAGTTCAGAAGATGGGCCTAGTGAAGACACAATAGAGGCCTCTTAACTGTTAACTGTTTGTAAGTTTAATTTGATTGGGTAGGTTGAGACAAATGTAAACATTTTTGCATGCAACATGTATTTATTTATTGCATGTTCAATTTATTTTGACTTATTTTTATGAGTGTGTGTGTTAACTGAAAGCAATATTGTATGTTTTATTAAGAATTATGTCGAATTTCTGGCATTTGATATTTGGTTTTCTGATTGTTGTTATGTTTACCTAGTTTTAATGTGTAGGTGATGTTTTTTCATTTTTGTTTAAAATATTATTGTATTTTATGTCTTTTTTCAGAAATATCTTTGTCATCTGGTTACATTTGGTGAGTCTTCAGACTCGGCAAAGTCAGACTTTATCAGGTGCAATAAATATAATACCTGGGTCACAAGTTTGACAGGAGTACGTTCCTTCCTGCGCACTAAAAAATACCCTTGAAAGGCCATGCCCAAATGTCGAATCTCAACATATGACAGGGAAACGGGAATAGCTGACATACAACAATATTAGTGAGCCACCCACCCTCTAGTGAATTAAGAATGGATGTGCTGGAGTTAGAGTGATCTGGCATATTCTACAGACTTCCCCTAATACGACTGTCCATAGTAATGGGATTAATATATGGGGACTCAATCACCCAATACCTCCTCGACACTACACAACGGTTTTTTGGGTTTTGTTTGTGGTTTTCAACAACATTTTATTGCATACCACTTAAGAGCTTACAGTACAGGTTCAATAGCTCATATGGAACATTGATACAGTATAGCAGGCAGATATGGAATAGCGTGCATGTCAATACAGAAAGACAGCCCAAACAGCACCCCCGTCTCAGCAATCATTTAACCCCTTCGTTGCTGGCAGGATTCCCCCGCTGTGCTGTCGGGCGGGGGGGCATGCACAGCGCCCTGGTGCTCATGACGAGCTCAGCTCATCATGAGCCTGAGCTTATCATGGACACGCCCGTTCCAATGGAACGCTCAGCACAGCAGGGGAATCAGCCCAGCATGCGAGCGTTCCATTTAACGGGCGCGGTCATGACGATCTCAGCTCGTCATGAGCACTGGAGCGCCGTGGCTCATGACGAGCTGAGCTCGTCATGAGCACAGGAGGGGTTAACATTGCAGTTCAGGGCAGTAGTTTGCAATACACCCAGTCTATCCCTCCGTCTCCCAGGCTACCTAGTTGCATGCATTCTTGCACAACCTACTCTGACCCATCTGTTGTGTTGGCAGCACTGTCCCTGAGCTGTGCGGCAAAGGTTTCCCAGATATCTAATGGTCTGGATCTCGCTGTTGAGTTGCACCAGACAGTGGACCGCATCCAATAACCATGCAGCGCGTGTGGGTGCAGGCGTCCAGCCCCAATGTATGGCGATCCTTTGCCAGTAATAGCAGCATCGCCACTAGCCGGTGGTATGCAAATGGTGTTTTCTCGACATATCCCAGCAGGAAATTATCAGGGTACGGTGGCAGGCGAGCCTCCGTAATGTAGCTAATTATGTTACATTGCCTCTTCCAGAACTCCGCCACCCTTGGGCCGTCCCAGACTGGATGGAGAAAAGTGGCTCCTTTCATGGAGCAGTAGCTGCAATCTGAGGTTTCCTACAGCCCCATGTTCGGCAACTGCAGTGGTGTACGGTATAGTTTGCAAAGATATTTAAAGTGGATCAATCGCAGCCTGTAATTGGGAAATAGGCGTCCGGCTGCTCACAACAGTATGTCCACCTTTCCTCCAGGACCTCACCACCCAGCTCCCTCTCCTATTCGTCCCTCAGCAGAGATGACCCCAATCGAGTGGACTTCATTGTGATCAAGTATAACCTAGTGACAAGTTTCTACGGGACGCAGTGACATATAAATGCTCCAGCGCTGCAAGGGCCGGGGGGGCTCAGGGAAGGTGTTATAGGTCACCCAGTAGGTCGCTCACAATTGGTAGTAGAGTAGCGTGTCCAGCACTGTGGCCTACCACACAGAAGGTTTAGACTATGAGTCAAGAAACTGTCCTCCAGGGAACAGACCTGCCCTACTCATCGCCCCTTTGTCCTGCAGCGGGGGAAATAGCATGTTTTATGACAGTTAAACTGATGGGGCATGCAAAACCGGGAGGCCAACCCTACCACGTCCACCGCATACACTCTATTTTGCATTGGGGTGCTTTAAGTTTGCTAAACAAGACCGTCTTCAGCGGCCACTGCACCGCCCGATCTCTCTCCACTGCTACGTGAGGCTTAAAGGGAGTGAGGTACAGCCAGTGATGCAGGAAGCTTGCCTGCGCTCTCAGGTCATATATCTGCAGGCCCGGCGCCTCCACTCGCCGCTTGCTAACAGCAACGTCAGTACTTCGAAACTTACCGTGGGCTGTCGACCTGCCCAGGTGAGCGCCACCAGATTAGACCTTAGCCTTTTAAAGAAAGTGCTGTGAGGGGCATCGGAATATTCGCTAAAAGATACAAGAATTTAAGGAGGACCACTATCTTCGCCACCGCAATGCGTCCAGCGAGATACAGCGGCAGCCTACTCCAGACCGAAATGTGCATCTCGAACCATTCCATAGTACATCCATAGTTTGCTCTCCAAAGCACATCTGTGCCTCGGCTTAGCAATATTCCTAGGTATTTGACTGGCTCAGTGGCAGATCTAAATGTATAATCTGTGGGGCAGGGGACGGCTGACTCAGTAAGAGGGAAAAGTACTGATTTTCCGTAGTTGATCTGTATACCTGAGTGCCCTCCAAATCGTATTACCTCCAGTGTCAGGGGTGCAAGGTTGGTGCTGGGGTCACAACATAAAGAGTGATATACTAAACAAGTCCTGTGCACACGTATTAGATATTATTTCAAATTCTATGTTAATGACATTAGTATATTCAGACAAGGGTAATGACAAGGTCGACACCAAAATAGATAAAGTTTTTTTGTGAATTGTATTGTCGGTCTTCTTCCAAGTATACCATCAAAAGAAAAAATCAGTCTATGATATAGTCTGCATACATCGATACCACCAGCAGTCGAGTGGCAAATCCAATTCTGCATTCCGTGTGATGCTGCAGTAGCCTTGTGGCCAGTGACAAATTTGTTTTTTTAAAGAACGTCGAAAGCTTTGTATTTAACAAAGTTTTTTGAAAATACACAAAGTTGTAGGTCAGTCTACTTTACTTGACACCCCTCTTCTTTACATTCTACTTAATATATAGCGTTTAAAGTTGGAGTGTGGAAAGTTGATTGAGAGCACACGAGCAGCAGCTTAATTTATGTGTAGGTGAGGACGGGGATCCGCTTGTAGATGCCACTCCGTAATTGATCTGCCCGACGCGTTTCGAAGCTCCATATGCTTCTCTTCAGGGGCTTTAACGGAAGCGGTGTGTGCAACTGCTAACCCACTTCTACATTTTCCATATGACACACCCATCAATGGGAGGCTCAAATGAGACTGTGTATTATGGGAAGTGTGGTGCGGAAAGCACACAATCAAGTCCTGAATGGACCCCGCAAGTGGGACTGTCCTCGATCCCATGTACGGCTGCTGTTTCACTTCCGTGACCCCCAAGGATGACGGGGTGGTGCATACTCCGCGGCTGGATGGCAGCGTATAAATTGTCGCTCCAAAGTTGTCCACCTTTGAGTAGCACACGAGCAGCAGCTTGATTTATGTGTAGGTGAGGACGGGGATCCGCTTGTAGATGCTGCTCCGTAATGGATCTGCTCGACGCGTTTCGAAGCTCCATATGCTTCTCTTCAGGGGCTTTAAAGGAAGCAGTGTGCGCAACTGCTAACCCACTTCTCCATTTTCCATATGACACACCCACCAATGGGAGGCTCAAATGAGACTGTGTATTATGGGAAGTGTGGTGCGGAAAGCACACAATCAAGTCCTGTATGGACCCCGCAAGTGGGCCCGTCCTCGATCCCGTGTACGGCTGCTGTTTCACTTCCGTGACCCCCAAGGATGACGGGGTGGTGCATACTCCGCGGCTGGATGGCAGCGTATAAATTGTCGCTCCAAAGTTGTCCACCTTTGAGTAGCACACTAGCAGATGCTTGATTTATGTGTAGGTGAGGACCGGAATCCGCTTGTAGATGCCGCTCCGTAATGGATCTGCTCGACGCGTTTTGAAGCTCCATATGCTTTTCTTCAGGGGCTTTAAAGGAAGCAGTGTGCGCAACCGCTAACCCACTTCTCCTTTTTCCATATGACACACCCACCAATGGGAGGCTCAAATGAGACTGTGTATTATGGGAAGTGTGGTGTGGAAAGCACACAATCAAGTCCTGTATGGACCCCGCAAGTGGGACCGTCCTCGATCCCGTGTACGGCTGCTGTTTCACTTTCGTGACCCCCAAGGATGACGGGGTGGTGCATACTCTGCGGCTGGACGGCCGCGTATGAATTGTCGCTCCAAGGTTGTCCACCTTTAAGTAGCACACTAGCAGCAGCTTGATTTATGTGTAGGTGAGGACGGGGATCCGCTTGTAGATGCCGCTCCGTAATGGATCTGCCCGATGCGTTTCGAAGCTCCATATGCTTCTCTTCAGGGTCTTTAACGGAAGCGGTATATATATAAACATATATGGCGGACATGCTGGGGGTTGAGATATAAAGCACCTTTGTTTAACACCAGATTGGGTTTCTGCTCTTTGTCATTTTACCAGCAGCAGAGTTGGTGGCGCCGTCGGCGTCTGGTGAGAACTTGTTATTTTAAGCACCAAGGAGGCTTTTGGCGGTGGTGCGAGTGAAACACCTCCCCCAGTGTGGGCTCGGCGGCAGGAAGCAGTTGGTACAGTGTCCCAGAACTGATTTTATGTGACTCCGCCGTGGAGTGAGCCGCCTAGAGGCCCTGGATACTAAGAATTTGCCTGCCGCATGAAGGGAGTCGGCGCTATCCGAATCAGCAGATCGGACGGTGAACCAGTAGCCCAGTGAAGGTAGGAGCCAATTCATTTTCCAGCGGGGAGTTGACCTAGATGGTGACGCGATTATTCAATTTTTGAGCCGCGCGTCATTACATCTAACATTGGTGCAGTGCTCAATATATTGTTGTAAGCCACAGCAAAAATGTCCGCGGATGTGTTGCGGAACAGAGAGGAAGCGGGCGACTTGGTATTTGTAGATTCTCCGGCTGGAGGATCAGGCCTCACAAGGTGGGCTACGAGCGCTGTAACAAATCCAACTGCAAGGGATCTGTTCAGAAATTTAGAAAAGTTGATGATGATAGAACAATCCAAGTGGTGGGAAAATAAATGCCTTTCTAGGTACTTGCAAGTTGGTCGTGTGCCCAGAGGTCTATGCATAAGCTTGGCCCCTAGCTATGAGATGCCCGACCCCGCCATGTTAACAGAATGGGCAGAAACGAATCTGGAGTCATCTAGCAAATTAATGGCTATTCTTGTAAAATATGCAGAAAGCGATCGCTGCAAAGTACAAGTGGAAATTGAACAGCTCGAAATAGAAAAAGCCAGTATGGGTACAAGCGATGCAACAGACAAAATGAGGGCCGATATGATGATTAGGCTGGGTAAAGAGGAGGACACAATCAAGAAATGAGCGAGACCGACTAGATTATTTGAACGGACAAATCTTTACCTATGCCAAGAAAATGTGAAAGCACGAGCTAGAAAGACTCGCACTATACAAGCAGAAGATAGCTCAGCCACAATATCATCTACTGACGCAAGTTCAACAGCAGAAAGTGAACCTGAAAATTAGGTGGTAGGAACATCAATGGTGGGGTTTGCAAAGTTGTCTCTGGCACAGGAAGTAAGTTGTATGTGCCAGGACCGCCGAGACACTTTGAGACCATGGGTGCAAGCAGGCGGACAAGTAAACAACAAAGGGCAAATTGGAAGCGCAGGGAAAGGCACAAATACCACAAAAGGAAAATCAAACAATGAGAAAAGGCCACAAAGGGGCCACTGGAACAAACAACCCCACAATCAAACACAGGGGTCCAGTCCAGCTCAATAATAAACCTCACAACCCTACAACTTACGAAAAAGGATGAAACAATCCTAGGCTTAGGATTGTCATATTGCCCACCATGTGATTTTAATTACATGGACACCAGAATGGACGCATTCAGATTTGTAAGGAAGATCAAATTAAAGAAATATTTCTTGTTACAACCCACTAAAAAAAGTGCTTGGAGATACCCAGCAGTCCAACGCATGGATTTTGATGAAATTTGGGCTCTGCAGGCGGAAGCTGGGCCATCAACTTCGGACATTAACAATATCAAGTATAGATCAAGGAACTTGCAGAACTCCTTTTAAATCCAAATCTGTTTTCCAGCCTATCATGACCCACGACAACTTGGATGTATATCAGGAACTTATCACTAAAGATCTGAAAAAATTGTACATAGCCACTAACAAGAAACATGCCGCAATAAACAAAATGAATCAAAGTTATAACAACTTGATAAGAAAATTGGATTCAAATAAAAACATAATTGTCCGTCAGGCAGACAAAGGCGGAAATATTGTGTTGTGGCCATGAGAAATGTACATAAAAGAGGCGGAGAACCAATTACAGGACCCTTCGTGCTATAGTAAGAGCAATTTGGCCGCAATAAGAACAGCGTGGCAGGATCAAAATTCCAAATTGGTGGCATGTAGGAGTGGAAACCTTATCCCCAAGGAGGAATTTGGTTTTCTTAAGAAAGAATACCCAGTGATACCATCTTTTTACCTGATACCCAAAGTTCATAAGAGTGTGGACATGCCGCATGGTCGTCCTATCATTTCCGCCATCAATAGTTCTACTGAGAACATTTCGAAATATATTGATTATTTCTTGCAGGACTGGGTCAAAGTTTTAAAATCGTATGTACAGGACTCCTCAGATTTTATTTGAAAATTGAATGATGTTGTGTGGAGTGTTTGCTCATTACATTGGATGTGTCTTCTTTGTACACTTCTATAAGACATAGTGATGGGATAAAGGCAGTTAAACATTATTTGAATAGACGTGCCATAAATTTTTCATCGCACAGTAAAATGCTTTTGTCCAGGTCTGTTTAGAACAAAATTATTTTTTGTTCAATAATCAAGTGTACCATCAGATTAGGGGAGTGGCTATGGGGGCCTGTTTTTCCCCCAGCCTAGCATGCTTGCATATGGGTTGGTGGGAGGAGCAGGTCCTCATGGGACAACATCTAGTCACAATGCAAAATCATGTCCCCCTTTATCTCAGATACATTGATGATCTTTTTTTGATCTGGCAGGGTTCCCTAAAAGAGGCGCAATCATTTGTAGAGCAGCTAAATACCAATGACTTGAATTTAGAATTTACCTCTACAATAGATAGTACATCAGTCTGCTTTTGGATATAGAGGTGTACGTAGAATTTGGGGGATTGGCTACTAAGCTACATAGAAAACCAACAGCAGATAATACTGTCCTGCATGCGGCAAGCCAGCATCCCCACCACCTAATACGCAGCATTCCTTTAGGGGAAATGTTGCGTATCAGGAGGATTTGCAGTACCTATCAGGAATGTTTCAGAGCTCAGGAAGAAAGCAGGAAGCGGTTCCAGGCCAGAGGATACTCAGAGGAGGTCCTGGTTAAAGCAATGGACCGCTCTAGAGCCATTTTTAGAACACAGGCCCTTATACCTAGAGCATGTCATGAGACAGATATTGGATACACTACATTTGAACAATCTAGGGCGATTGTAACATTCAACCGCCAACACAAAGAAATCAGAGAGATTTTTTATCGCAATTGGAATTTAGTGACAGGGGATCCTGTCATTGGAGGTTTGGTGGCGAAAAAAACAGAAATTACCTATAGAAAATCCATGTCAATGTCGGATAAACTTGTTAAAAATCATTTGGAGCTACCAATTTTAGGCACGTGGATGGCACTGAGTAGAGGATTCAAAAAGTGTTTTATCTGTAAAGCCTGTCGATATGGCTGTAATAAGACCCATTATCAGGTTCCATTCAAGGAGGCACTGGTACCGATAACAAAGCGACTCATCTGCAAATCAGAATATGCTGTTTATGTGTTGCAGTGCCCTTGTGAGCTACGATATGTAGGTAGTGCCCGAATGCCAGCTCACAAGCGGATCCTGCAACACATAATGGTCATTGTAACTAAAGACCAGGCATATCCAGTGGCCCGTCATTTCAAAAACATTCATGGAAGTGACCCCAAGCATCTGCAGTATTATGTCATCGATTGTGTGATGCCATTGAAACGGGGTGGCAACAGGGAGGCGTTACTGCGAGTCCTTGAAACCAGATACATATTAGAACTAGACAGCAGACCCCCGGGGGGCCTCAACGCAAGTGATTGTTTATACACTTGCTTGTAGATTCCTATGGGGTCCGAACAAGGTCATGATGTGTATCATGGTTAATCAAGGTGATACATCTAACTCGATACCGACTAATATCTTGAGTCGTAAACAGCCTGAAAAACCAATAATGATTGCTAGTAGAAACATCAATGTAAACAAATATGCATCAAGGCAGCTCCTCTTCATTTACAGTGAACTTTTTTAAATTTATGCACTTACACTTTATAGCAAAATTTTGCACAATACTTGCACTGCTGTTCTGCACTGAAAGATGAGGTACAATTAGTTTACAGCCTATGGAATGATTGCACAGGCACTTTATATTAACCCACTTGGGTTAGTTATATTGGCATCTTTTTGAACTGGAACGTTAAGACTGTAATATGTACATAGATGTTGTTTAAGAATATACTATTATGTATTTTATTCATCTATATTGCGTAAATTGCACATATTTATTTTATCGTACAATTATCCATTGGGTAGGATGTGATTTTAATGAATTTTGACTATTATAGTTAAAAGATTATATCCACTCACAGTCTTTTTACCGTTTCCATGTTTAAAGTATAACAAGAAAATTGTGGTTTAATTAGCCCGCCCTTTGTGTTTACAATAAGTACCTCCTTTAATATATGCAAAGCACATCATGTGATCAAGCCTGTGGACAAAGGCGAAACGCGTCATGGCGGACATGCTGGGCGTTGAGATGCACCAATAAAGCACCTTTGTTTGGCACCAGATTGGGTTTCTGCTCTTTTTACCGGCAGCAGAGTTGGTGGCGCCGTCGGCGTCTGGCGAGAACTTGTTCAAACATATATATATATATATATATATATATATATATATATATAAACATATATAAATATATATCTTCAAGGTATGCAGATGTGAAATTAGAAATAGTAAATTGATATAATCCTACCTGCATTTATGGTTTGATGTTCTGTCCATGATATTCTTGTACCATTATATTATGGCAGTCGTAAATTAGTAGTATAATCAAATTATGGGAAAGAATGCAGCTATAGAGGCCCAGCTTTATTGTTTCGTCATAGATGAGGGTCTATCTTCTGGATGCAGGCCTGTCTGGACTAAAGAATATGTTGGGTCATCAACATTTATTTCAACAGAACTTAGATGAAGGCTAGGCAAACATGATCTGACCCATGCTGCACAAGTGTTAGTATATTCCTTGCCTGCCTCAATATGCATGTCTCCATGTCAGTTTTACAGTCTCCTATCCAATGTATATATATTCCTGAAGGTGTCAGTAACCTCCATGCTTCACTGTACATGTCTCGCTGTTTCGGTATTGATGTTTATACCTCACTGCTACTGCAATGTCTTTGCTTTTATCTCAATGGTTAAATGTCTCTATTGTAGGCGTTTCCCTGTCTCTCGGTGTGCCATTCTTCCTATTCTAGTGCCTGCATGTCTCCTTCCAAGTGTATGTGCTTTTATGCCCCAGAATAAGTGCATGGGCCACACGGGGGTGAGGGCAAATTTGCCAGGTAATAAGGGAAGGATGAGTGGAAGGTGGAGAGAAAACAGATGGAAAAATGGGGTTAGAGGGTGTTTTAGTAGTTTGTAAATTAGAATATGGTTTACAGATATATTATCTGACACTAGTATTGTGTTCAAAATATTATTTAAAAAGATTCTAATCCAATCCAAAATTTCTTTATTGAGGTCCTTAAGACCATAAAAGATTCATACAAAATACATTTATACATCCACATTAAAAAAAACACATTACATTTTTAAAATACATTAGATAAAAATAGCTTTCATGTTATACCAGAGATAAAAATGGATTGGAAAAATATTCTCTAATATTGGTGGTAATGGGGCAATAATTGGTAGATAGTAAATGTGGCAAAATATTCATGATAGGCGATATTCTGGCAATGGGATTTTTTTATCACACAGTACCACACTATTTCAGTATTGATCTTTACACCACCTGATTTAAAAGTTCTTCAAAGACTTACCAGCAAAACATGCAGACAATTGTCCAGTGTTTCCTTTTTTCAGGTTCCAGTTTACAGTGAGCAGAGACACCAGCATTTACCAAGGAACCACTAAAGTCTCACATTCTTCAGTCTGAAAAGAGACTTGAGACCCATCCACTGCCTCTTCGATTTAACGTTATTCCTTCCCCAATATGGTGGGAACAGTTATGTTGTGGTCATCATTGATTGCTCAGGGGTGACTTTTGTGATGGCCAAGTGGTCTGCCGTGTTTGGTGTGGATGCTGCATGCGTTGGTGACTGGAAGTCTTTTGGCGTCCCATGCTGTATATTCACTGCCCTAACGTGGTACCAACGTAGCTGTCTTCCAGTCTTAGTGTCATTGCGTAAATAGGCAAAAAACGATGCTAGAACGTAAGAGGTAGAGTCCAATCAAGTAAAGAGCCAAGACAAAACTCATCAGACACTGTGAAAGCACACCTGTTGCTGAGGAAAACAATTGTCCGAAGGGGTCAACGGAGACAGACACGTATGCAGGAGATAGTGAATAAAATATTGATGAAGATATTCCAGCTGAGAGGGATTTGGGCAGCATGAAGAGAGAACAACTGATACTTCTCTATTTAAAGGAACACAGCGGTATAGTGCAGTGTTATAAAGAAGTAGGGACAGTTACATGATGAATGGGCATCTCTGTAAGGTAAGTTGTGTTTGGGCCGGCTGCAGGTAGATGGTAAGATGGAACATAGGAAATGGGGTAGTCGCTGAAATGGCCACAGTTTATCAGTAACCGTGTTTTTCATAACCAAAATTACTCCAATGTAATTGTATGATGGCAATGCTCTGGTGGTTTGGGTGAGAAGGATAACGAGATTCGATGCACAACATGGTGCAAGTATTTCAATGAAAATCGATGAAAACATTAAGTAGAAATGGGAAAAGAACTTGCTCTCTTATTAACAGATGAGGAATAGAAAAATCATTTGCACACATTTTCCAGTCCTGGCAACCCTTGGAACACTCAGATTGTAAAGGCCATAATAGTGCTAGAGATGGACAACGCATCCCTTTTTTCAGACACCATTCCATACTCAGCCTGGAAAAATTCCATTAACAGACAGGTCAAACTAGTTTCCCATCACATGGATCTGCACTCCGTAAAAACATCTTCCATTTTGCTCCCACTGAACTCTACGTATCTTCCCGGGAAACCGCAATCCTATTTCCAGGAAAACTTAAATGCAGTGGCACGGAAGAATATAATGTTCATGCGACTTCTTGGCTTGCGTTCAATGGCCTTTAACAGATGGGCTCCATCAAGGGGGGGGGCCTGCAGACTGTGCAACTACCACTCTGAGTCATGGCTGCATCTCCTGTGTTGTTGCCAGGCCTTAGCCGCCCCAAGAAAGTCTCTCTTAAAACCCTTGTATTTAAGATGAGGCATAAGGACATGCTGGGAGGCTTCGGCCTTTTGTTTCGCGTCTACTGACACTCAAGTGCTTGCAAGGTCGGTAAATTCGTGAGACTCTTGGACAACCTTCTGTTACCTTCTTCGGCCCCCGCTTTCCTACCTCTTCCCCCTCAAAAACTCATTACAGACTTTTTCTCCCCCGTGGTTTAGCACCCTTCGTTTTTATCATTTTTCCATTTTGGTTTAGCGTAGCAAAATGTTTATATCGGCAATTACAAGACTGTTCTTCTTAGAAGCACAACGGACACTAAGCCTTGTGAGCTGCCTATTAGCTTTGTGTTTCTGTTTTTTTCCTTTTATCCTAAACATGACAAATGTGTTAACGCTGATTTTTACATATGTGCTAATGCTGTCTTTTATAGCAATGGTTTTAAGTAACTGTGTTAAACTAAATAAACTTCATACAATTAAACTTCATTTGCACAGAAAATGGAGATGTCCACAAATGGGACCACTAAATTAGAGCAGCACAAACGTTTCAATGGGACATGCCTTACATCTTTTCACAACATTAAAAGAATATAAAACTGAGACAACTGCTAAGTTTAGTGGCACCCGCAATGCACTGTTGAAGAGATTAAAGGAAGCAACAGATTGGCAGATAAGGTGGGAGCTAAAAGGTGCTGACTGCTGATGGGCGAAACTGCCACAAAATGGTTAATAATGATGGAGAAAGTGGAAGTCTGAAAAGCAGCCGAGATAAGATAGCCCGAATGAAGAACTTTTAAATGAGCGGAAGCAGGGAAGAATGTATGGATTTGGGAGAAAAGTCATAGGCTGCAGGGGAAGCTTGCAAAACCCATCTAGCTCGACACAGGGAACACTAATTAACCCTGTTATCCATCCATCCTTCGAATAGCATGCCTCCTGTAGAAGCATTGAGACCGTACTGCCTGCGTATATACTATGGAGAAGGGGGACTTTTTGTGCATGCTGATGGAAAAAGGATAGAATGCCACTCGGGTTTCAGGTGGGGGAAAGTTTAATGAATATAATGAATTTTAGCGATGTCAAGCTTGCTTTCATTGGCACATACCAACATGTAAACAGCGCCCCCATGTGTCATCAGCAAGAGGCAAATTCAGGTTGTGGGGATCTCTTTCCTGCAAAAGCAATCTTTCATATCTTGCGAGAGCTTTTATGGATTTATAAAGTGTACACCGAAAGCAGAGCTGCTAAACCGGTCTGTCTTGTAATCATTGATTCATTATAAACGGGTCAGGGAGCGATGCCAGGGAACAGAGACAGGATTTAACAATAGCAATTATGTATGATGCCAAAAATACAAAGGCATTCATCTTCAACGCAAGGATGTTTGCATGTGTGTGCTGTTGTTTCAACTCTCGGTCTCGCTGGAAGAACAGACAACGCCTTCTTTGAAAAAAAGCGTGGTTTCTTGGGAGCACAACACTTACATACGGCTGCCATTCAGATTTCTGAAACTCATTCTACGTTTTAAATTACTTGGCCTTATCAAAAGGAGAGTTCATGAGCCTCTGATATTATTTTGCTTTGTTTGCTTTCCATTTTCTGTTAATCTTATCTAGAAATTTTCTTTCAATTTGTTTACAAACCGAGCTATTTTTCAGCTATAATTACATATATTTCACCTCGTTATTGTTCAAGTTATTATTATTAATTAGCTAGCTAATTGGATTAATATATTGCTTGTTAAGGTTAAAACATATATTTAGAATCAGTGTCTAGATTTAGGCCACGCACTGTATTGTGTTCACATACAGCTCGTGGATGACGCAGGGCGCTTTAGGTTGTCTCCAGTTCATTGGAAAGGACCAATGAACACCACCAAGGAAGCAAATGCAACTGGACTCCAGGGCCACCTCATCCAACTGTCTTCAGAAGATTCCAGTCTTCCCTCAGCCCACATTCCAAAGAAGAAGACGATGGCATAAGTCCATTCCATGTATTTTCCACTGCTAAAGCCCAACATTTCTAGCTTTAAAGTGCTAATGAAAGAAAGAGTTGTAGTGCATGCCTGCATTTGCATGGATTGGCACGTTAAAGCCACAGCTACTGACTTTGCACTTGCCTCTGTTCTAGGAAGGCCTCTCAGCAGCATCCTTCGGGCTGTGAGGCGCCGTATGAGCTAGTGTGCTCGGACATGGTGGTGTCTGAGGCCTCATCATGCTTCACCTAGCAGCAACTTGGAGGGTGGGGCAACTTGGGGTGCTTGACAATCCCTGTTGGTAAAGGAGGGCACTGTGGTTCTCCAGCTTCTTGCGTGTTGTAAGGAGGTGCAAAGAGTCATGGCACCACTATCCCCGGGCTCTCATACTCTTCACTGCTTCCATGCTCAGTAATGCAATCATGGTGGGATGGAGATGAGAACATGTTAGGCCAGGCACAATGTGCAGCATTTTAAAGGCAATTGCCAGGCTGGGTTCCAATCCATGCAGGTGCAGCAAGAATGCCACTAATCTCATCAACATCCCTGAAGTCCCAGAGACTGTAAGGAGCAGCTGATTGGGATAAGTCTCATGGAGAAATGGGAAGAAACACAGCTCAACTTCACTGTGAAGAAACTTGTCCAGTAAGAAGGCTAGATTATATATATTTTCCTAATTCTTGCCTTTAGATCCTTTCCCTATGACACTGAACCAGCTTCGGGACTTTAATTGTGTTTCCTGGGCTGCTGCCCTAAGGTTGCAATGTTTCTGAATGCATCCAATAACGATCATTCTGGAAATATGGGCAAGTCGCAAATAGGGGTTGTAAATTGCGCACCAGATTTTTTACACCCGCCTAGAACTTTGTACTAATCAGATGCATCACGAAATGAGCATTCTCAAAAGGTAGCACAACCTCCTCCCTCATTAATATTAAAGAGAAAGGATGAACTTTGCAACCCCCGATGAATCACATCTCTATTCCTGACTTCGCTTTCCTGGCAGGAAAATTAAGAAAACTTGTTTTTTTAAATTAGTCCACGCTCTTTATTGGGACATACGCTGCTTTAAAAAATTCCCTTTCGGGTGCTTTCTGCTTCCCAATCTTGCACCCTCCACTGCCCCCACCTGGGCAGCAATGGCGATTGCAGTCTCTCTGTCACAGTTTCCACTTTGTGAATCAGATGCAACACCAAGTTGGGAGGGAGTTTCTGGTCAATAGCTTGCAACCACAATTATGGCTGTGAAGCATTGATACATGCCATTGCCAATCCCAGATCGGTGATAGATATGCTTGGCAAGCTCTCTCCTACTTGTATTTTGCGCATGATAAAACAATTGTCTGACTCATAAAAGAGGATTTGTGCAAAGCAGTCTTCTGCAGTTACAAAGCCCATATATATGCGATGCTCAGGCTTTGTAACCCCGAAGGTGTTTTATACAAGAGACCCTTTTTTGGATGCATCAACAAATGTGGGGCCGATTTTCAAGCCCCTTGCACCACCGGTGCGTCACTTTTTGTGATGCACCGATCGCGCATTTTAGTGCCCCACATTTACAAGGACAGGAAAAGCCTCCTTTAGTGGCTTTTCCTGTCCTTGTAAATATGGCCTCTTGGCATGCAGCACTTTGTGTGAAAGGGGTGTTCCTTGGGTGTTGCTGTCGGTGTTCCCATGCAACACCCATGGAACCAGACACATTTTCTGATTTGCGAGAAATCGTAAATCTGGAAATGCAACTGAATGCTACAACTCCCCAGGGGAGGCGTAGGGAGAGGCAATGATGAGACATTTATTAATTTCTCCTCGTGTCTTTCTATGTATGGTGCATTCTGCAGCACACATAGAAAAGGAAATCACCTCTGGTGATGGTTTATGTACAGGAAGGTGTCCCTTCCTGCATGTAAACAATCAGTAAAGAAATGTTTTGCAAGTGATATTATATGTGTGCTAATGCAGCACACATAGAAGATTGAAAAACGCAATTTCTGATTGGCTATGTGCAGAAATGGAACCCTTTCTGCACAAAAATAATCTCCCCATGATGCAGGCATCCTTGTACCATAGTACAAGGGTGCCTGAGCCGGCGCATGGCAGCAGTTTGTGCACCAGTGCAGAAAGAAGCAAGAAGCTCAGAGATGCAACAAATTGTTGTAAATATGTTGCGCCCCTGTGCTTTGAAAGTGACTCTGTGCGGCACAGTCACATGGCTTGCGGCACACACTGAGTCACTTCCTTGTAAATCTGTTTTCTTGCGTTTAGAGATAGTGCATTGAAACATAGCAAGTATATTTTTCGGCCTTTCTACTTGGCCAGTCTATGAATATCATTGTTACTTCTTCTCTCTCCAGTGTTCAGGGCTCCACCACGGCCCATTCTCATCATATTTTTAATTTAGTAAGTTTTTATTTAAAAAGGTCCATGGAAATTTGTAAACACAATGAATAAGAATGTATTGGCCATTTACTATCCAGATTTAATCTTATCCTGTTTGTTCATCAGTTGACGTATTAATGTTATAGAGTGAAGGTAGCACTGAGACACCATCATAGCAAACAAGATCTGCCATGCTCCTGCCTGCCAAGCTGAAAATGCATTTTCTTAGTCAATCATTCAATCAAGCAATAAACCAATCAATTTCTTTATTTGACAAATCAGTTTAAAACAGGGCACAAAGATTAGCATCAACATATTATTACGCTTGCTTTAAAACCCCAGTAAGATAGCATAAAAGTAAAAAGCATACTGTAGGTGCATTTACAGACTGTAAAGGCAATAATGCAGGTCTAACTTGGGTAAACTTTAATGGCTTTAAAAGTGGTTGTAAGAACTTGTATCGTGAATTATCGAATTTCGTACAGATCATGACACTGTGTAATGTGCCATTAACCAAAATGTTGTCACAATCACATAGGGGGACTTCGAATACTTAAAACAACTATGATTAAATGGAACTAATCGCGGGATTAGGTTTAACCTAAAATATATCAATAAGCGTCGCGGGTGACGGGACAAGTTCCAGATCAAGTAGGGTTCTAGATTGCTCACAGTTTTTACTAATATCGCATGTCGCACCAAGAGTTTTGATAATGCAGTGTCCTTGCGATCTGCTGCCATCTTGTCCCTACACGCTTCTGCAACCCATTTGTGATCAGATCTAACTATGATGCTAGAATTGGAATATAAAGTCATGCTTTCCTGAGTATATCATGTGATGGGAGATATAAGCCAATCACTGGATCAAGGAGGGTTTTTCCATGTTCAAACAGTCTTGTATTATTTAATCTATTAAGACCAAGTTCCTCCATTGTCCACATTGAAAGCCAGAGTTTTAAAGGGCAGAGCTAAAGCTGGTCAGTGATGTAACCTAATCCCACTTCCCTGAGAACAATTTCATAGGGTACAATGTGTGGGACTCCCAAAAGGCCCCTTAGGAATTTATTTACCACTACTTGGAGTGAGACAACTGGGCCACAGCCCCATATTCCACTGCCATAACTGGCTACGGGGACACACTTAGCCTTGAAAATTTCCAGGATATATTTTATGTGAATGCTCCGAAGTCAGCGTGAGAAGTGACTCTATTAACCGACATCACATTATGAGTTATAAGTGGATGCCAATTAAGGCCAGAATCCAGCGGAACCCCCAGATATGTAAACTCCTCGACCTGACTGATATGGTGTCCATCTACTGTGAATGTCATGGTTTCATTTTAGGCAGGCCAAACTTTATCAAATGTGATTTTGAGAAGTTAGTTGAGAGGTCAAGGCTTTTCATAAAACAATACAAAGGATAAGAAGTCTTTGTAATACCATGGCCGTCCGGGCAATTAAAACGGTATCATCTGCATAAAGCAGAGCCGGAATTAAACGGCCTCCCACTTTGTGAACATCCAAACAAGGATCAGTCAGTGCTTGTTCTAAATGATTAATATAAAAAATTAATTACAACGGTGCTAAGATACAACCCATTTTCTTAGTCATTCTGTGGCAGATTTGGTGTTTGTTGGGACATAATGGGATGTTGTCAGCATGAGGAAAAAGCATCATAGTATGTACTCGGATTACGAAATGCCATAACTGACTTTTACTGGGTCAGGAGGATCTCTAATCCTTATACTCTTAACTATCATGCAAAGTGATATTGGTGTTGTGATTTCAAAAGTTCTGTTGGTGTGTTCAGGGACGAAAATTGGCTTTACTTTTATCTCTCTATCACCTGGCAGCCCAGTGGCTGACAGGCTTCCTGGTCAAAGGTTTCTAAGAATAGCCAGCAGAGGCTCTGATCTCATAAACCCTGAAGTTCCCACACATCTGTAGAGGGATAGAGAACAGTGAGTTTTGCAGGAGGGTCATCTACCATTTTTGGCTGCGTCTGCCAAACTTAAATGTTCTCCGTAAACATCAGCCAATGTGGTGCAGGATCCCTTCATTCCATGCCTCGACTATTTTCATACAAATAAAAGTTATCAGATCACCTTTAATGGTACATGGTATGATTATTTTTGAGCTTTCACTTGAAAGTAAAGTTTCTTCTTCTTTCTGACGTGTCTCACTTATTTGTCATGATCCCCTTATGTTGTTTGCCATAACTGCCAAAGAAACATGCCAGGGTCTGTAATTTAGGCCAGGGAATGGATCGATTGGCCCTGCACAGCATGCTGGGTCAGGGTGTTGGTGCAAGAACATTTTACTGTAGATCTGATTGTGTACCTTTATGTTTGTGTTTTGGGAATAAGGTATGGGATGGTTTACTCAAGCACTGCTCAGTGGGAGACTGGGTGAGGTCGGGGATTCGGTTGGGAAAAGTTGTTACATTAATGTTGAACATAGCATCTAGCCAATAGAAAACAGGCAATTGTTGTATTGTTACTATGACGAATGCACCTCTCCTGGATTCTATTGTACTGATATGTACTTAAAGTATTGAGCTTAGGATGACAATACCTCACCTTGAAATGATTGCCAAATAAGGATGGAATATTTAAGTTCCTGGTATGGAATTTGCATGGATAGCATATGTGAACTGCTGACGACTGGTGTATGAATGTTCGAAAGAAGCCCCTTACACAAATCCCAGTATTATAAGATTAATCCACTTTCGGACCTATTCGTTTGTTCTCGAGAAAATGTAAAAATTGGGACATTCGATAATAGTGAATATCAGGAGGTGAAAATGGTCCCAAGGACAATTGTTCTATCTGCTAAGCTTCATCTCATTCAAATATAATTCCTGTATTTACATTTACTACGCCCACAGTGGCTGTGGCTCGAAGGTTATCTTAAGTCCACAAAATGTTTTCGATGAGGTGAGGAGGGAGGCTTCTTTTCTGATTTCTAGGGGGTGTCAAATGATATCTAAATATTAGAGCAGGGTGTCTACTATTTCATCAGAGGTACTTGTAGTGTCCTGCGGGACACGTTCTAGTGTTTGCAGGCTTTAGTATTTCCCAGCCACTCCCTTGAGAGCTGGACACACTTACAACCCCCACCCATCCATCACAGGTGTCACGAGTGATGTGGCCTGCCAATAAAAAGGCCCAGGTGCACGTGCTTGTGGCCAGTTTACTGTACCACATCACCTCGTGTCTTTGTCAGTTATTGATATCATGTGGGCCTGACGCCCGACACCAAATTGGCGACGAGGCGGGTCTAACCCCTCATGCCTGTCGCTTGGTGCTTCACCGTCCCTCGTAAAGAGGAAATGTACCAGGGGTGCCATGTCTGTGACTGAGGAAAAGATTAGGTTCGGCACCGCTCTCTGCCTCTGAGAAGCGAGGACTAGAGACTGCCCGTCTCTTACACCCACTAGTCCCGGTAGAAAGGGAAGAGAAAATACATCTAACCGATTCCGGTGAGAGCGAGCGTCCCCGCTACACCAGCAATGTGCCCGCTGCCGCACTCAGGCGGTCACGACAGTCGAGGAGCCCAGTGACCCTCAAGTGAAATTCCTGCCCTACTTCCTCTCACTTTTGCAGCCTGAGGTGTCGACTGGCTGGCGAAGCATCGCAGCTCACCAACGCGCCATCTGACCTCGCTCCCCTGTCTGTCTTCGGCAGCACCCACACTGGTGTGAAGAGTGGACCCACACAAACTATTCCCCAGAAGAGCGCAGGAGTTAGAATCCCGCCACCAGAGAGTGCCTGCGGATGGCAGTGATCCGGAGCAGTTGTAGCACTGGAGTTTGGACTGAGCCCCCCCAAGGGACCTTCGCGCCACACAGCCCCTTCCTTATGAGTGCCTGAGGGTGAAGCAAAGGCGACACGGCAGCAACGCTAGGAGTGGGTCAATGTCCCTGTTCCTGCTGCTGGAAAGCTGTTTTGCACACCGCCAACTGTCCCAGTGAAGAGTTGCCGGGAACGAAAGCACCAGCAGCAAGCAAAGCACAGCGCCATCTTCCTCTCATCAACCTTCAAGGCCTGCAGGTGCAGGAGAGACTGCCGCGGTTGGCAGAAAGAAGGCCCGGATGTGGCGCCACCTAGTGGTCACAGGCGTATCTCAGCTCTGCAAACTGAGAAGGAAAGGCAGCACCGAGGACTGTTGTGAAGCGGACAGGGCACCCCCTATAGACTTTCACACCACACCGCCACAACTAAGGGTGGGCGTAGTTCGCGAAGTAGTACTTCGCGAAGCTACGCGAAGTGCACTTCGCACTACGCGAACTTCACGTAGCACTACGCAGCTGCGTAGTAGCATGTTCGCACTGTGCAAGATGTGTTTTCAATGATTGCACAGTGCGGACAAGCATCTGGCACTGTGCAATCATTGAAAATGGCATCTTGCACAGTGCGAGCTGTAGTTTTCTGCTGCTCGAGTAGATTATTACTCGAGCTGCAGCTTTCTCAATGCGAACTGGTAGTTTCTGATTGAGAGCGGTTGCGAGCATGCGCAACCACTCACAATGAGAAACCTTACCTCCCCGCGTTGAGAATCTTGCCAGGATGTCATTTTGCTTGCTCGCGGTCGCGAACATGACGTTCAGGACTGCGAACAAGCAAAAAATAAGCGCTGCACTACGCTACGCTGCACTACGCGTGTTTGCACTGTGCTACGTGCAGCTTGCGTAGTGCGAAGTTGCGCAAACTTCGCAAACTCTGCGAGCGTAGCGTAGTGCTTCGCCCAGGGTTAGCCACAACCCGATACTGAGGTAGTCATGGCCAGTAGAGACAGAGAAACGGCCAGCACTATGAGGCAGAAAGCATGGCCTCCAGCGTTACACTAGTTAGACCACCTACTGGGGAATGTTCTGTGAGGCAGCCCTGAGCATGTGGAGCATCTGGTGCAGAATTGAGTTGTACTAGCCTTGTGGGCGCCCGCACCTTTATCTCCACTCCAAAACAATTCCCAGCTCTGCCTCAGATGGCTGCCACGACCAAGACAAACAATTGCACTGTAGTGGCCATCTCTAGTTACTGCGCCTGGGGGAAAGGGAATAATTTCCAATGCAAAAAGACAACAGCCTCAGGAGAGCTGTCCTGACCAGTATAGCACAGTGACTACAGTGCCACCCCCTTCCTACTAGCAACATTCGGCATGACAGGCAAGACAAGCAGAGCAAGGGGTAAAAGAAAACTGCTTTTCAGAAGTCAGCCCGAGGAAAACTCACACAGTATGAGAGCCTCCGCTGCACTGGGCAAAGTAAAAGGAAGCACAAGCTGCAATGTCCCTGTTAGAATTGCCCTACTATACGACAAAGGGAAGAGACTGATTGCCCCCCAGGAAGCCCCAGGCTGCCTAGCCCCTTCGAAGTCCAGCCAGAGTAGCGGAACCATAGCCATTCGAGCTCCCAGCAGCAAAGTCACAAGGCAGCAAGCCACAGCCAGAAGAGACTTTGCTTCATGCTGCAACCATCCTCATCAGCTCAAAAAAGTAACAGGAAGTGGAAGCATGTTCACAGCAACTGCCGGCAGCCACAACTAGCTAAAGAGATAGAGCACTGATCTCAACACCATGGCAGAGAGGGTCCCAAGGCGCTGCCAAATGTTTAAATGGGAGAGACTCCGAACCCCCACATAGCAAAGAGCTAGAGAAGTCCAAAGCTACCACAGCTATGGAAGCTGCCAAGAGTCTGTTGGAACCCAACGACGAAACACAAGTAAGACAGGTGCAGAGCGCGCACCACAAGTGGCTGCCCAATGCCACTACCAGAAAGCAGATTGCACTACCCGCTCCTACTGGTTAACAGGCACAACCTCAAGCTACACCACAGGCACACCCCATGCCAGAAGAAAGCGTCCAAGAAGAAGACGTACAGCACTAAGTCAGAGGCACGCAGAAGGCCGCGCCAGTGAACCTGACAGCACGGGCAGGCGCCCGGGATATAGAGACATCTCCACAAAGAAACACTGCTCAACGCAGCATTGGGAACAACTTCATCTTGACTGCACTTGCGAAGTCGTCAGTGACCCAAGACATGCAAGAGAGGAGCTGCACACTCCACGTGGCAGGCCGCCACAGCAACAGGTGTTCCAACAACCGGTGACGCGTGGCCGGACATCGCGTCGCACAGAAAGCAAGAAGCATGTCACCAAAAGTGACTAGTCCGGCAAGCACGCCGGAAAGAAGGAAGAAGCAGGTGCCACAACAGTGCCGCCTCGAGGTCCAAGTGCAGTGTTCTCGAGGGAAGAAGAGTGACAGCTCTGTCACCCCGAAGGGGAGAAGAGTGACAACCCTGTCACCCCGGAAATCAGATGACCACAGGTGTGCTGCACAGACCAACAAGGGGAGAAGACAGAGGACTCACACAGCAAGCAAAGACCACACCCTGACACACCAGACAGCCACCAAGGCAGACCGACATCCCTGGATACAGCCTCACGGGAGGACCGAACATAAGCTGCAGCAAGCACAAACAGCGTCTCATCCCAACGCTTCCCCAGTCGACCGTCTGTCCCAGAGTTTTGGCAGTCTAAGTCAAATGACACGCCTACTCCTGACTACAGATGCCATGGGTGAAGATCATCCCCAAGTGTCTTTCCTCACACAGCCTCAGGATGGAGTTGGCAGTGGCCCCAAGCTAGGCAAGAGAGGATCCGCACACTCTACGTGTCAAGCCGCCACTAAAGATCAACCTCAGCAACGTGGAGACACATGGCTGCTAACTCCCTCCTGACTTCCAACTCTCCCAGCAAGTCACCACCACCTGTCATTCCAACTCACCACATGGCTGGAAACCGCCATCACTCCAGCCCTCAACACATGCATCAAACAACAATACTCCCATTGTATCAATCAACTGGAGTCAAACACCGTTGCCACACCAGCTGACAAAAGAAACCAGAGGATACCTGTGAACCTGGCATACCCCTGACCCGCGCCAGCGAGAGCATGTCTTGGCCAAGACTCATCCACCCTTGAGGGTTGTGTGTGCGACTAGGTAACGGCTTCTCAGTTTTACTGCAGCTGCCCCCAGTCAGCACACAAGCGGCCCAGTGCAGTCCTCCTGCAGGCCCGAAGCAACCCCGACAATGGGCCTCCCCAGGCGGGAGAGTGAGAAGAGACATTGCCCCACCATCAGGGTATTGGTTACAGCCAAGAGGTTAAACAGAGATAATTGATCAGTAAACACCTCCGTGAACTCTCACCATGGACTCCATCCATGCTCATGACGCATCCCATTGTATCAACTGTTGGAACTCACCACAGACCATCCCCGACATCAGCAAGGTGGAGCCATGCAGGACTGCAAGAAATGTCATCATCAAGTGAACTGGCGGTAAGGCAGCGGTCGTGTCTGAACCCCTCAGGTTATACTACGAGTGCCCACTGAGATGACCCTGCAGCAGGCGGAATCACCAGCACATGTTTGACGTCCTTTTGGCACCTGACTCATAAGGCTGATGGACCCTGTGGTGATCCGTTGACTGTTTGATTGTCCTCACAGGTTGAACTAATTGTTGTTGTTCTTCATTAAAGTTGGGGAGGAATGTAGTGTCCTGTGGGACACGTTCTAATGTTTGCAGGCTTTAGTATTTCCCAGCCACTCCCTTGAGGGCTGGACACACTTACACCCCCTATGGATCCATCACGGGTGTCACGAGTGACGTGGCACCGCCAATAAAAAGGCCGGGTGCACGTGCTCATGCCAGTTTACTGTACCACATCACCTCGTGTCTGTTTCAGTTATTGATATCATGTGGGCATGAGACCCCACACCACAGTCCTAGCCCGACTAGCAAATCCTTCACCCACACTGGCCCTCTCAGGGCTTCTGAAAGTGCTGGGGGGAAATCCGAGGAATTTAATTTTGGGGTGAATTGAAACTGTTCAGGTGAGATATTGCAAGATTTACTAACTTTGACTCTGCAGAACTTTGACGCTGCAGCTTCTTTTGGTGAATGGCTCAGAGCAACTGACTTCTGTGCCAAAGTTGAAGAAAGCATTTATTTAGACAGGGTTTACCCCCACAAACACAACAGTATCTCAAGCAAATGGTACTCTAAGACTGTAAGTTGAAAGTAAAATAAAAATCTATAAAATATGGTTATAAACAAAATATTACCTCAGGATGGGAGTCCCATGGATTGTCTGCTTTATATAACTCAGGGTCTCCAGGAGTCATTAATCATATCAATGATAGTGGATGGGCTTTTAGACCAAAGACTCATACTCTGACACCATATGCCACCACTCGCCATATCACCATGGATGTTGAGTGTTATTGATTAATGCAAATGAAGCTAAAATAGATCATCAAAACTTTTATGACTTCTTCTGATGTCATAATGTTGCCGATGATACATGGACACTAGGTGGGGATTTCAAATATTTGGCAGGCAGGAATCTTGAATACTGATCGACAAGGATGAAATAATTATCCAAAGTTGTATAGGGTAGAAAACATGATTCGTTTTATTTGGGGTTTTGAAGTACGATAAGAACAACAAGGCTACTACACCTATTATTTCACAGTTTAGAATTCCTCATCATCTATGATCAGGTGTTTTGGTCTCTGGTCTATAGGTAATTTAGCAGTAATGCCAAATTCATCCACCTACATTATCTGTTCATTCCAAAGTGCATCTATCTAAGGAACATAATATGATTGATGGGAATAACGGTGGAAACCAGATGGGGTAACTAACCTTGTATACAACACACCGTTCTAAATGCTATTCAATTGAATTTTTAAAAGAATGTGAAGCATATCGATGGATGGCAATCTCTAGAATGCTAAATGTAAAGAGCTGTTGGTTCTGGTGGTTGAGAGAGATTCCCTCATAATATCATGCAGGTAACTATGAAATCTTACATTCTTAGTGTCACAAGGATTTGTTCCAGATTTGATGGAGACACATCTAATTAGGTTAACTTCATGTCAGTGAATGCTTTTTCCTGTATGTAAGGCACAGGGAACAGACATGGTTAAGTGCTAGATAGGTTATCATGATGTGAGCCTGTGTGGAAACCAATGAAAGCTCTACAGAAAGTCAAAGGAAAGGTGTCCTGAAAAAGTAGGAGCATACACCCCCCCACTCCTTGCCAGAGTATTTCCTTGCTTATACTTTGTGATGGTGAGATAGGCTCTGTTAGGAAATTGCCAAACTCCCCAAGGGTGATTCTGTAGTGGTATAGCTCCTTCAGTATGAGATCTTGGCCTAACCATCCAAGTGTAAGTGTTAATGTATGCTACAGGCTCATTTGAGGTCTCAAATGGTGATGAGTCCAGGTGGCATCATATAAACATTAAACATAATTAGCATTATCATCTATAAATATTAAGCAACCTAAGCATTATAATCTATGAACACGTATAGAGAGTCACTCTAGACAGAACACTTTTCTGCAGCTAACAGAGAAGCTCAGATTGGAGTGTGTGGAAAACAACTAAAGATGTAATAAAACACTGCTTTTCCATCAAGTATGATTGCACAGTCAATGCAAAGATTGTGGCCAACATTCTCAGGATATGCATTAACTTCTCCATCCAGATCAGGCAAGTCTTATCCTTGGTAGCACAACATCTACTAATTTAAACTGACTGTTCAATGTCACAAAGGAAGTTTGGATTCCATAGTCAATGATGCCTGTAGCAACTTTAGATGTAAAGATATCATTTGGATTGGTGCCTTGTGTAGGTCTGCCACGCATTATTGATAGGCCATGTTTTATTCCATGTCTGAATCACTGTATGAATCAACAATGGCTGTTGTTGGAGAAAATGCATGGGGGTCTGAAATTGAGTTCAAGAACATAATCTGCAAATAGATTGTCTGCTATCTTCATTGATGTTTGCACTTGCCATGAATCCGTTGGTGCAGAACATCTTAGCAGAGATGGAAGGTAGAAGGACTTTCGCTCCAGGGTTTGAATCATTGTTTATTAACTGTATGCTTTTAATACACTTTTTGTCTGATGAACACTGGTCATTTTCAATCACCTTGTGGAGATCTGTGGTTCAGGTATAAATTGGTTTTAAGTCTTAGTTAGATCTTCCCTTTTTAGGCACACTTGCAGTCACAGCAGAGTTAGACACACATTTTGACTTCATCAAATACTGCCTGATTAGCATCTCTTGACGTGAGGAGCTGAAGCTACAATGTCAAAAGTACGATGCTTTTTTCGCCATACGGTAGATCACTCAATTGATCTCTCCCTTTTAATAAATGGTGGTATCTCCATTATCTGGACTATCTAAATGCTTGTACTACCACATTTCTATACACATTTTGTAGAATATTTCAAGCATTGCAAAGCAATAGTGATAAAAGCAGTGTGGGCCAATACAAAACTTCATTGTAGTTGATATGAAAAGACCAATTGAGAGTGAGGTTGTACATCTACTTCTCTAATTTTAAGTGGTGCAGTTACCATTTGGCTCTGCCTAGAGATACACAACCAATCCGAGTTCACATGCCAAAATAAAGAGGCTTTGGGATGCCTATTTCTACATTAGCATATCATTAGCAATTCCAAGCTAGCAATCTATGGGGGCTGATCCTCATAAGCAGCAAATTTCGAAATTGGGTAATTTATCTTTGCACAAGTAAACTAAGCCATACAACATTGATTAAGACATGTCCTCAATCCATATTACCTACAAAGCGAAGTCCTGACTAACTTTGACCAAAGGCCCTGTGTCAGTTCATGCTCAACCAATTTTGACTATGGGAAGTGAAAAAGCTGGTACACTGATTATATATGTCGCTTTAAAAGAAAAAGCTCCTGAAAGGCATTCAAGGTGTAAAACCTCACCCAACTGCTTATTGCATGAGTGTTGGGTACATTCTCAGAGCTACAAAATAGCCTACACGACGTCCATGAATGTGTGGTTCCAAGTATGTGGTACTTCACTGAAGTACACATTAATAATGTACAACAAATGTGTAGGGCAATGCCAATAACTTCAATGAATGGCTGACCATCCTTTTTAGTATTGTGAAGAATAAGGTACATTTCTGTCAGCAAAATCACAACCATAAAGCCAAACATTGCAATGCCTTAAAGCCTGTCTACCCCTCAAATGCCATTTAATCAATGTCCTAGCCAGGTCTATCTCATATGAGCGCATTGGCAAAACCAGGATACGCTACTTTTGGAACTACCTATATTCAAAAAATAAAGGACATACTCACGCTTTTTTACTGGAAACACACCTAGAATCTGGAACTCCCTTCAATTGGAGTTACGTGCTACTCATCAACAGCAAACGTCAGGAGAAGCGTCAGTGTATTACTGCTCCAAAGATACCTATGCCAAATTGGGACCAACATCCCTTACCCCTCAATGACTCCAAGAAGAGTTGTCATAGCAAACACCCTCCGAAAATCAGACTGAGTCACAACAACCTAGCAGCACCTCCTAACTTACAGGTTACAATAGTAAACATCCTGGAATCATTAAGCGCTATGTAATCATCAACTTGCTAATGTATATATTGAACAATGTAACATGCATATAGCACAGTATATAACTCCACAGTCTATGTAACCACCAATCAATGGTGGATAGATTGTGTATACTATATAGCCTTAGGATACCCTCTGGTCATGTACACACTGTATAAATGAATAATGAATCAATACATAATTAATGCTTCTATCATCATAAAATAAAACTTTAACCCTATTTTCCATCAAGTAGCATGCAGCATAACAACTCATACCATCTTCAGCACCAATCTTACCAATGTCACCTTATCTATGGAACACAACATGCAAACCTTTTCAATATGTTGAACTAAATTACCTTTTATACTTTTTCAATAGGCAATATCAGAACAGCTATGGACTGGTATGAAATTATCAACAAATATTTAGAATACATAAATATTCTTTTTGTCCTAGTGATGTGTTTCAAGACCCCCCCATCGAAATTGCAGCTCAGTGTGTTGTTAAGCCATAAAGTGTTGGACGAATAGAGCATTGTGAGTCTCACACTGCATTCTGTATTTATTCGGCATGATCAGCTAGTTATGCCTTGCCAATATATGCTTTTTCATTGGGATACAAATTATATAGTCCACATTTCTGGTGTTACAATTTGCACATTTCTTATGGTTTACTCTCAGCCTATTATATATTAAAAAGGTACTTACGATAATGGTGCTCAGAGCTATGCAGTTCTAACATTTGTGATGTTCAACCAATGATAATAAAAACTGAATTTATCACAGGGATGTTTCTTTAGATTTCTGTTATCTATGTTAGTTCTCACATTGAAAAAAGGACTGTATGTTGTGGATTGTACTAGTCATATATTATTGCTGTCCAATAAAGGAATTATCGAAACAGGTTTATAATGGATCCACCCATCATGGATCTTTAGAGGTCCTCCCTATATTACTGCAAATACCTGTCTAAATAATCAAATCTGCAATCTTAAACTACTCCTTAAAAAACATATCTTTTGATTTATATTCCTCTATCATCCCATATCATGCACACCCTGTATCATGAATGCACTGGAAGTTCTGGCAATACCCAAATCTCCATAAGTTTGGAGATTTTCCAACTATTACCACACCTAGCAATTCCAATTCAAAGGTTATTTTGTTTGCCTCATCACCATTGATTGCAGAATCTCACAAGAGGCAGCACTTCTGCCTGTCATATTCGATTTGCCAATATCTACATGGTTCTGTTGACCATATTATGGAAACCTTGGCTGTCTTAAACCACATATGTATGGATGATACTTAGAATTATTTTATAAACTAATAGGCAGATCAATGGACCATGATTGTGAGAAAGTGGAATATCATTTTTTGTGGACGGTAGTTCACTACAATTAAAAATGACTCTATTCATGTGAGGTCCAGCAAAGGTTTGAGTAATTTAACCAGAGCACAACCCCTTGAGCCATTTCACGAGCAAGCAGGCTTAACTTAATTACATAAAACTTTTAGAAGAACAAAAACAGGTAAAAAACTGAAAGCACAACACAATAAATATCCCACTCAAATGTATAAAAATAGAGAATACTTTAATAAAAAAACTCACACCATAATACCGTTGATATGACATTTTAAAACTTTATGTCAAAATTGCTCCAAAATGTACATAGCACCAACTGTGAGCAAATAAATACACTAGACCGGGACAATGGTAAGGTCTGAGACTGATCGTGATAAACCATGGGTCAAATAGGGTGCCCAGATAGCTACCTGGTAAAGAGTTTTCTTCGGACTTAGGAATATTTCTGAGTAAAAGTTGGTAATTGACGAGTCATCGATGATGCAAGTTGCAAGCTGGATTCGAGTCAGGATTGACAACTGTGGGTGTGCTTGAAGAGCGGGGTCGTGGTGCGATCGTCAATGAAGGCAGGAAAGGTCAGACAGGTTAAATCTACCGCTTCAGCTTATGTAGGTCTTAATGTTAATTGTTGTTGACTCAGCATCACTCTTGGTGAATCCCTCTACATTCAGGCTTAGACACTTTACTGTAAGTCAGTGAGGCAGACCATCAAATTAGATTCGACCGGTGATTCAGCCTCTTTTGCAGTTTGGGTAGCAGGAGTACATTCTAACCTTAGTTAAGGTATCCAGTACCTCAAAAACAGCACGTGGAGGTCAGGACTCACTCCAACAGAAGCAACCAGAGGGGTAGATCCTGCTAAAACTGTTTACTATGGCTCTTCAGGAAAGTGAGCTTCTTGTAGCTTTCGTGTCCTTGTAGCTCAACAGGAGGTCAAGCAATTTACACTTGGTGACCATTTCTTGGCCCTTTTTACAAGTGGGAGCATGTACATCACTTAGAATTGTCCTCAAGGGTAGCACCAGCAAGGAACAGTCCTTCTCCAGTCTTCATTTGGTTTAGAAGTGTTCTTAAGGTATACTGGGTGTGCCACTTTTTTGGACAGTGTCAATCTCTGGGAAGGTGAAACTCCTGATCACTTCCTAACCAATGGGGTCAAAGTTCTCAGTGCTGAGACTGTACCCACTGTGGCAGCACCTACTGTATGTTTTAGTATAAACTTTTCCATAGTGTCAATCTCTACCTAAACCCACGATGGCAGAACCTTTCCTCCCTTGTGCAGAGCTCCTGTGCTCACCCCAGAGCTGTAGCCAAGGAAATGTGTAAACCCTCCTCTGTGGTCACTCAAAACTGATTCTGAAGGCAGTTTCTCTTCCATCCCAGTGGGGGGGTGCCTATCTAGTTAGCAGAACAATAGAGTAGGCAGGCTCAGGCCCAGGGATATGCTACATCTGCCAGTGACAGGGTAGACGTCCTTTGATTTCAAGGAAGTTCCTAGGCACAGGACAGATGTTCATCCTGTCAGGGGAAGGTCAAATCCCTTCTTTCTTTGTCTCAGCTGTGGGAGCCATGTCACACCTAATCAAGGAGCCATTCAGCTCCTGGGTGACACTGAACACTGGCAGAATTACACATTTGGCTCAGTCACGAAAATGACAACATTCTAAAAGTGTAATTTTCCAAATAGCAATATAAAATCCAACTTGACAGATATGATGGGGTTTAAATTACTATTAAACTCAGTCTCTTTGAATCATTTTCCTAGCTAGTCCTAAATTTAGGTTAAACATTATAAAGTGTTGCAATCTAACCCAGTGCTTTCCTGTGGAACAACCAGCCTTGCCACAATGAACAATGACTTTGGAGGTTTTCACTGTCCCGGCATATAAACCATCAAATATGCATGTCCTACTATCTCAATATCATGCACCATACCCTATGGGTGTTTAGGGCCTAGCTTAGGGGTGACATAGGAGTATTAAAAAAGAAGGTTTAGACATGTCAAAAGATTTATTTTGCTAGGGCAAATTGGCAGTTTTAAAACTTCCTACACAGTATGCAGGGGCAGACATGCTTTAAATTCTCACTTTGTGCTGTAGGTCACTAGTTACATTTAACCAACAGGCTCCTGGGCACACCTTTGTACCATATACTAGGGACTTATAGATAAGTTAAATATGCCAATCAGGAGTCTAGTACATTTCAACATGCTTTAAAGGTCAGGGCACATAAACTAGGACCTGGTTAACATTGTCCCAATGCGCAGAGAGAAAAAAACAGGAGCATCAGTCCAAATAAAATGGTAGTGATTATCCAAAAAAGAGGCATTTTCTTACAATAACCAAATCGGAAAGTACTTGAAATAAGCCAAGCACTAGATTACACTAATTTTGCTCTTCCTCAATTGTCATAAGACTGAGTGCCTTCTCCTGGGCTGAGTTAACTCTTCACCCCTCCATTCAAACCGACTAAATTCTATAGAGCCAAATGCTATAACAGTAAAGGTTTGCAGTCTGTAGATATTTCTAGAATAGGACCCGTTCTTCACTCTCCAGTTTTACACAATGAACAATGTGTCAAAACACCGAACAACATGACTGCCCTCAAGCTCGCCACCCGAAAACACCACCAACTGATCCACGCCACCAAGAAAACTGCATTCAAGGAGCGACTGGACAACAACGCACACAACAACAAGGAACTCTTCAACATCGTTAAAGAGCACTTCAACTCCAACGCCGGAAACAACAAAATCACCCCTTCGCAAGACCTCTGCAACTCCCTTACCTCCTACTTCCACAACAAGATCGCGGACATACACAACAGCTTCAGCACTCAACCGACGCACGCCACGACTGAACCACAGCCCCCCACCACCACCCTCCGCGCTTGGACCCCGATCAGCACCGAAGACACCATCCGCACGATGAACTCCATCCACTCCGGATCCCCGACCGACCCCTGCCCTCACCACGTCTTCAACAAGGCCGACGCTGTCATCGCACCCCACCTGCGGGACATCATCAACACCTCCTTCGACACCGCTACCTTCCCGGAGAGCTGAAAGCACGCCGAACTCAGCGCTCTACTAAAGAAGCCATCAGCCGACCCCACCGACCTCAAGAACTACCGCCCCATCTCGCTGCTCCCGTTTCCTGCAAAAGTCATCGAGAAGACCGTCAACAAGCAGCTGGCCGCCTTCCTCGAGACGAACGGATCCCTCGACCTCTCGCAGTCTGGCTTCCGGGCCAACCACAGCACCGAGACCGCCCTGATCGCAGCCACCGACGACATCCGAGCCCTGCTCGACAACGGAGAAACAGCGGCCCTCATCCTCCTAGACCTCTCCGCGGCCTTCGACACTGTCTGCCACCGTACCCTCGTGCGACGCCTCAGCAACGTCGGAATCCAGGAGAAGGCACTGGAATGGACCATCTCGTTCCTCGCCGGAAGGACACAGAGAGTTCGCCTCCCCCCGTTCAGATCAGAAGCCACCAAAGTCATCTGCGGCGTTCCTCAAGGCTCCTCGCTCAGCCCAACCCTCTTCAACGTCTACATAAGCCCCCTCGCAGCCATCGCACGCCAACACAACCTCAACATCATCTCCTATGCCGACGACACCCAGCTGATCCTCTCCCTCACCAACGACCCCGCCACCGCCAGAGCCAACCTACACGAAGGGATGACAGACGTAGCCAAGTGGATGATGAACAGCCGCCTGAAACTGAACTCGGACAAGACGGAAGTCCTCATCCTGGGATCTTCACCCTCCGCCTTGGACGACTCCTGGTGGCCCCCCGCCCTGGGCAACGCACCCAAACCAACAGACCATGCGCGCAACCTGGGCTTCATCCTGGACTCCTCCCTCTCCATGACCAGACAAGTCAACGCCGTCTCCTCGTCGTGCTTCAACATCCTGCGCATGCTACGTAAGATCTTCCGGTGGATCCCCACCGAGACCAGGAAGACGGTCACCAAGGCCCTCGTCACCAGCCGTCTGGACTACGGCAACTCCCTCTACGCCGGAACCACCGCCAAACTCCAGTAGAGACTCTAGCGGATTCAGAACGCCTCAGCATGACTCATCCTGGACATCCCACCTCGCAGCCACATCTCCGGACACCTGAGAGATCTGCACTGGCTCCCGGTCAACAAGAGAATTACCTTCCGTCTCCTCACCCACGCACACAAAGCCCTACACAACCAAGGCCCAGGATACCTCAACAGCTGCCTCAACTTCTACGCCCCCACACGCCAGCTTCGATCGACTGGCCACGCCCTCGCCGCCGTCCCCCGCATCCGAAGAGCCACCACAGGAGGAAGGTCCTTCTCCCACCTGGCCGCCAAGACTTGAAACTCCCTCCCGACACACCTCCGCCTGACCCAGGACCACCTTGCCTTCAGGAAGCAGCTCAAGACCTGGCTGTTCGAGCAGTAGCGGACCCCCCCTCCCCTAGCGCCTTGAGACCCTCCGGGTGAGTAGTGCGCTATATAAGTGCTTTGATTGATTGATTGATTGATTGATTGATTGATTGATTGATTGATGTTAGCTATCCAGAATACTGCATATACTACAGAAATGCCACAACACATTATTTGCAACAAGAGATATATTTAATTACTAAGTATTGAGAGCTATGCAAATTCACTCCAGTTCATAAAGTGATGCTTCAGCCACATCATTAGAATGCTACAGTAACTCCCAGTTAAAAAAATAGATCACAGTTAAAGACCCGGTATCTAGTTTTCTGGGAATTGTATGGCCTCATGTCTGGATTCTTCTCCAGGATTATCAAGTTTAAACAAACATACTAAAGGGAGCCAGACAAGACCTGCTTGCTACCTACCAAGTCAGAGCGAAATTACCTGTGAGCAAGCCACACAATTTATTGGGCCATTCACTTGAGAGCACCCTCCTTATGGATCCAAGGCTTGAGAAAGACTTCTTGAAGTGTTAATGAGACAAACACATCTCAGTATCTGCTCTTTGATTACTGTGGTCTCGTGCAACCAAAACCTTTGCAGATTTCAGTTTATTTGAGGCTTACTACTTATTGATCTCTTAACCAGACAACATTGTTGGTGCTATGTTAGTCGTTGCTTCAATGACTTGAGATACAAGCAATAGGTACGCTGTGTACATAATACTTATAGTTCCCTTGATTGATTTTAGGAACAGATTACTTATTTCTTTATGTACATTGGAATATTGTATTGTCAGAAGAAATATAATTAGGAAAAACCGTATAGGTAGCAACTTACCTGTTGTTCGGGAAAATGTTTCAAGTTGTGAATCTGCCTTGGGTCCTAAAGCTATGGTGTGAACTATTGCACCACTATCTTTTACTTCTGTAAGGCACTCATGTAATCTGGGGTCTTCTCCATCTGTCAACAATACAATTTCAGAACCAGGTGTACTTTTCATTTTCAATCCAATTTCCTAGAGAGTTAATTACATAAAGAATAAGAATTTTAGTTTTGCAGATTGCATTGTGTGAGAGACTAAACATTCATCAGTCATATCTAATACAGAAATTATTCCAGTTGTCTAACCAACCTGTCAAATCAGTTACAAAAGAACAGCACACTAAAACAAGGGCAAACTAAAGGAAACCTGGACAATCAGAAAAATGATTCCAATAAAATTAGATTGTTTATCTTCTCATTTGTTTATGTGTTTTAAATTACCTGTGCTGCAAATATAACCGTGTTTAGGGAATTAAGTGCCATGAGTCTATCCCTGATTGAGGAGCCCAGGACCATAGGGGTTGATAGTAATGAATAGCCTTTTCATCCTATGTGCAGAGAATCACGTTTTTCCATCCCTGAGTTAGGATAAGTATCCTGAAAAGTGTTCTGTACTTAACTGGACATTTCTTTAGTTGTCTCACTATTTAGTCACCTCGCTTCCTATTGTTTAGATCTGTTTATAGTCATGTGCCTGGATTCTAAAATTGATGGAGCTAATTCAACAGGTATTCAGTAAAGGCCCAAATAAAGAACATTTGTGAAATTGTGATTTCAAATTGCTCAGTGTACTCTCTGTAGCATTCTACCTAGTCTGGGTAATCACCAATGACTACGCCACATACAGAGCCTTTAATAACATCTCTTTATTCATCTGCGTGTCACCACAAACAATATTCTAAACAGTCACTTCACTATGCTCTAACACTTGCGTCACATTTCTACAGATTCCATCAGGAGCCACAAGGGATCTGTGATTGGTAACTGACACAACACTATACTCTCTACAGTGTTTATTTGGAAGGAAATACTTAGCTCTCTATGTGGACCACCAGATAGTTGATGAAGTTCCAATGATTACTACGTTCTCAACTAATATAGAGGATACAAATTACAAGAGAGTGTTAAAAGCTGGTCTCTTTTGTCAAAGAACATTAGTAAACTGGACGTCAGGGATGTGTGGGTATAAGAAAAATTTCAATTATCATACTAAAACTATGACATGATAACTACATTTGTTGAACAAGACAATGACTCATCAGAGAGGGTTTTTTCTAGTTTTTATAAAGATAATGATTGAACATTTGGGGGAAAAGAAGTTCCAGGGTAACACTGAGAGAGCTGCAATGTTCCCTTGTAGAGCCTGTAGGAGAGTAGGGTCTGCAATCCTATGATCACCCAGATTTTTTGCTTTTGTTTCACTGGTTTACGACTTTCTCTGGCTGTGGGCCTGCTAATCAGACCCACAGCCTGGCTGTTCTCTTTCTAAATTACGATATGTACCCTAGGTGCATTTACCAATTGGTACTGGGCCACCTTATCAGACCCCGTAACGCAGGGCGTAGGTGTACCCAGGGCCGCCAGGAGCTGCAGCATGTATTATGCCACCCCTGGCTGGCCTCTCAAATTTGACACAACTGGCTGCACGACAGCTGGGGCGAAGACGTGTAACCACCCTTCGCTTTAGGTATAGTAGCCCTATATCTAACCATACACTGGACACCCGAGTCCCTATCAGTCACTCCTATGACAGGCCTTATCAATCCTGAAGGCAGAGTGCGTGGGCTCGTGTGAGTTAGGTTCAGGCCCGAGCCGAGCCCGGCTGCAGCTTGCGGGATCAAGGCCCAATAGCTGTTCCATGATAACGCGTACCATATCGATAATTCCGGTATCGCGTTATCAAGGCATGTCGAGTAAGGTGTCATACGAATCGGGATGCTGCCCTCTCACCAACCCTGGCGACGAGGTTAGCATTCCGCCCTTCTAGAGGGACACGACATGTACGTAACTGTGAACCCCGGTTAAAGTTAACTAAAGCCTCAGCTCCACAAGATGGATGCTGCCACCACAGACACAAGTCTGACCTCCTGCTGCTGGGAGTCCTTCCAGCGAGGAGCACTTGGACAAAGGGTTTCCTGTCGAGGGCGCTGTTCGCACCGTCCCAGACAGGGTTTGTGTATTCTGGGTAGGTAGGGCTTTGGCGAGAAGGTGACTGCGGAGTGGCACCCCGGTGCTCACTACGCATCTGCCGGTTAGAACCAGTTCCAGGGGCGACAGCCCTGGCCTGGGGAAAGCCCGGCAGGGGAGAGGGGCGTAACTACCCCCCTTCCTGGTCCCACCCTTAGGGCAGGACCTAGTCATGTACCCACCCCTTTCTTTAGGATAAAGACCGGAGCGGGGACCCTTCCAAATTAGATCATCTTTGAATCAAGAATACTTTCTACGAAAGGACTTCAAGACTCTTCTCAAGATTTCTCCCTTGTGACTAAGGAGTAGTCACCCTGCATCAGCGGGCACCAACTAAGAACTCTGCGGTTTGCTGCAAGTCCTTCCTCAAGGATCCGACGGCCCAGCTCGACGAGAACCGGCTTCCCTGGCACCTCTGACCTCTACCCACGTCATCAGCTCAGCTGTGATCTGTGGGTGCGACGAGACCTCGAGGGACCGGCCATCATCAGAACCTGCACGCTCTTAAACCAGCACGACCATCGAAGCAATTCCCTGGTGAGTGCTCTGGGGTCCGAGAAGCCCCGACCCTGAGCCGCTCCAGCACCGAAGTGCAGTCTCCCAGCATCTCCACGATCTGCGTGGGGCCCTTCTGCTCGCTGCTCAGCGCGTTGTCTGGTCACTAGCCGCTGGCTTGTGCCCTTCTGTGACGACATCCGAGAATCCTCACTGCTGGTCTGGTTGCTCCAGACTGGCCCTTGCTTCCATCCTTGCGAGAAGCACCCCGGACCCTCCTGGTCCACTCAAGACGCCATCTTAGGCCCATCCCGTGGCCCCGAGATTTGCCAAGGCTTGTTGCCCCATCCTGGGCCCAGCGACGCCGACAGCATCATCCTTCGTGGGACAGCTCGCACCTCCACCGTGGTCGCCGACAACGCCTCCTGGTCCGTGAGACTGCAGAGCCTAGCGTCGCCCACTCACCTGGTCGAGGTGACGGCCAACCGGTGCCTTCCTGGTACCCTCCGACTACTGGCTAGTAGTACGAACTTGGTCCCCTCTGCTTTCAGGTTTCATCAATCTCCGATCCAGGCTTGGATCTCTACGAACTATTCAGCACTGGTCGCCGGCCAGCAACTCCTTTCTTCCGGCTCCTGGCTCGTCAGCGAAGACCCCGACGCCTGTAAGACTTGTGCAGCCGCAGCCCTCGTGGCTAGGTAACTCGGCATTTCGGTGCCTGCATAGCCTCCTTACTCTAGGGTCCCGAGTCCCTCGCTTCCGACTTGCCTTATCGGGTCCGCCCGAGACCTTAAAACTTTCCGTGTCCTTGGACACTTGTTTTAATTGTGCACTTGAAGTATTTTCCTAAGAGATTTGGTTTGTGCTTAGTACCCTGTCCTCATAAAGAGTACAGGGCTGTTGTGATTCTTAATAAATATCCTGTTTATTTTCATAACACTTGTGTGGTGTCCTTTCACTTGGTGTTCGAGGGGTACATGTATGGTAAACAGCTGGCTTAACGCGCCCTCTCGAGTCTTTAGCCTTAGACTGCTCGTATCCACGCTACTAGGATAGCTGGTGTTGGACTTGGCCCGCAGGGCAGGTTCACCCCTAGACTTTTTGCCTTATTTGTGACCCTGCGTTAGTGATTTTTGGGTCTCTGCGCACTTTCCCCTGGGTCCCAGAGTGAAAGTGCGTGCGTGTAGTATGGCTGGCCTGCCCTCCCATAGGAATGCATGGGGAATGTGTGTGTCCCTGGTAGTTCCTGATGCGTGGGGAGTGCAGGCTCGAGTTTGGTATGCCTAAACTCGTGAGAGTGAATGCTGCAAGATGGTGTCTGCGGCATGTGTGTGTCTAGTTGGAAAGTGCTACTTCTGGACATTGAGATATGTGTACAGTGAGGGTGCTGGAGCGTGATTGGCTGGAGCTGGCTGGCATGCCAGGCTCCAGGAAGTCTGGATGGGTCTGCCCGGTGGTGAGTGGGAGATTAGCATGAGTGATGTGTGGGAGGAGTGTACCTGTGTCCTGGATGGGCTGGGTTTTCCCCACACAATGCTGGCTCCGCCCCCCTGTGGTGTGTCTAATGACCCTAGCCTCCCCAGTGAAAGGAATGGGTGGTTGGGCCATCAAGAGTGCTCCAGAACCAGCTGCGACTGGTTTTCCCCCCACCCTGCACATTGTAACAAAGGATTTGTTGGTATAAGAAGGGGCTGTGTCCCCACTGAAAATGTTCTTCTTTTGGATCCTGCCAGAGGGGGCTTGTGCCGCTGCTGGGGCCAGAAGGACCGCCACTTGGGGAGTCTCCCTGCCTGGAGACCCAGTGTGCTGGCTCTGGCCCAGCCTTGCCCCCCCTGCCTGCCTCCAGCCCTGCTGGAGCCCTGTCCTGTCCTCCAGTGCTGGGGAGCACTGAGGACTTCTTTCCTGCAGCCTGAGAGCGCTGCTCTCTGCCCTTCAGCGCTGGGAGCGCGGACATCGCCTGCCTAGCGCTTGGAGAGCGCTGGATTTCACCCCTAGCGCTTGGAGAGCGCTTTTGTCTGCTGTTTAGCGCTTACGAGCGCTTTATGGTGCCTGCAGCGCTTGGGAGCGCTGTGGTCTGCAGAGGCCGGTGCCCACCCGGCCTCCGATCGCCCCGTGTGGCGAGTTGACGGCGCGGGTGCCACCCCGCTTATGGCCGTAGTGTTTTGCCCGATTGACTGATCCACGAGGGAGCCCACTCCTCGGATCATCTGGTAAGCCGCCTGCCTGCCTAGAAACGGGCCGCCGCGCTGCCCGCGACGACCCGGAAGTGGTGAGGCGGCCGACCAATCACTGTGCGGCCCCGGAGAGGCCGACCGGAAGTCCCGCCCCGCTGCCGCGACCCGGAAGTCAGGCAGGCCGGGGGCAGGACGAGAAGCAACCGGCCGAGGAGCGCCCCGGGACCAGCGGGAGAGACCCGCCGCCGCTGGAGAGCCCAGCGCTAGACCGGTGAGTGCCGGTGCCTGCAGAGGAGGGGGGGGAGCGTCGGGACACATTGCCGGTGTCCGCCCCGCCCCCTCTCGGTAGCGCGACCTCGCGCCTGTGTGTTTTGAGCCTGAGGGCTCGGGGGCATTGTGTATTGAAGAGCCCAGAGAGGCTCCAACGTCCCACACATTCCTTGTTTAGCGAGCCAGAGAGGCTCGTGGGCACATCTACGAAGAGCCCGGAGAGGCTCTGAGGGGCATTTCGGCCGAGAGCCTGCGAGGCTCTTGAGGAGCATTTGTCCTGACCCCGGGTCCCCAGAGCGAGGGACCCCCCAGCCCAGCGAAGCTGTACCTTTCTGTTGCTGGAGCCCTGAGAGGCTCAGCAGCCCCCCCCTTACTGGTGAGAGAGCCTAAGAGAGGCTCACCAGTGCCACAGTGGTGGTTCTTTGAGCCCAGAGAGGCTCCAACTTTGTGCTAACTTTCCCTGCTCCAGTTGTCCAGCACTTAGTGGACAACTGCCACGTTTAGGCCCTGACATTGGGACACCGGGACAAGTCACAGGTGGTGACTGGTGAGTTTGGGGAGATAGTTAGTAACTTTTACACCTCTGAATGTTACGACATCATGTGTGCTGTTTTTACACCCCTACAGGTATTGTGATACATAGGTGGTTGTTTTCTCCCTAGTGCAGGTGGTGCTAGTGAGACCCTGGTTACCAGTGATTACTGGTTGTATGTTATTTTTGTGCTACAGTGATTTTACATTCTAAAAGTGCTATTTTTAAAAGTGTTACTTCTGAGTCCTGACAGTGGTCCAGGTGGCCCTGTCTTGTAAATATTCCCCTGTAAATTCTGCCCGTGCCTCTGGCACATTGTAAAGTGTGTTTTATCTAATGTGTTTTGGTGTAATACAAAGGCTATTTTTATATAACCTTGTGTGGAGTTTCCTTTGTGGTGGGCCTTGGGTGTTGTTGCTGGGGTGCGTGCGCAAATACTTAACTCATATCGCCTCCAAGTTTAGCCTTGACTGCTCGCGCCACGTTACCTAGAGGGCGAGTAGGGGTTGCCTTGGCGTGTAACTCCCTTGCCCTGACACTTAGAACTGGCGATCCCTGACTGACCTCGACGCGAGTCTTGGCCGGCCAGGGTCCCGGGTCTAACATTGGTGGCAGCGGTGGGATGAGAATTTGTGTTTGCGTTGTACCACAGTGGCGACAGGCCACTACAAAGCTCTGCATTTTAGATGACCACATTTTAGGGGATTATTGTTTTTGAAGTTCCATTATTTTCTCCTCCTAAAGGTATCATTGTGCAATTGTGTCCAGTACATTTGTTCCCCTGCCCCGCGCCCAGAGTTTGGTACCTGTGTCACATGTGGTCAGGTTGAGGAATCAGGGGTGGTAGAAACTGCCTTACCAGTCCGAGGGGGGGGTTGTGTGTGAATGAATGGTGTGTGGCACTAGGCAAGTGAGTGTGAGTTCTCTGGGAGAGGGAACTTGCTGAACCTTTGTGAATTGTGTACTCCTGTGTAAGCTCAGACCCCTAGGTTCCCTGTGTAATCTCTTCTCTAGAACGTCCGCCAGAATGGAACCAGTTTTTGATTTCTGTGATCTGTTTGGGTACAGTATGTGTGATCTGGTAAGGTTCTGTGGAGAGAGAGGCATAGGAGTGGATGAGTCAGATACTCAGTCTGAACTTAGGAGCAGCCTGATCCTATGGCAAAAGGGTCAGTGGGATCTTGCGCGCAGCGAGGAAAGGGCCCGGGATTCACACCAGGAGGGTGGTGGGTCTGTGGGGAGCCCTGAAGATTCAGAGGAGGAGGAAGAAAATGATAGCACAGGGACGCCAGCAGAGAGCGAGTACCCCCTAGATAGGGAGTCCCTTGCTGGGTCCAGTGTCAGATGTAGCACCCCACCCCTTCCCCTGTCCCCAGAGGAGTGGGTAGATAGGAGGGAAGAGAGGGAGCACCAGCTGGCCATGGAGAAGCTCAGGTTAGAGCATGCCAGAGAGATGGCGCAGCTGGGTGTGAATGAGCGGACTGCAGAGGCTGAGAGGGCCTTGGCCAGGGAGAAGATAGCCCTAGAGAGTAGATTGTCCCCTGACCGCAGTCATAATGTTCTGGATCCCCCAGGGAGGGTTGGGTCCAGTGGTGGCAGCTATTTAAATTTCAGTGTAGGAAGTCCCAGTCCACGTCCCCCACATAAGATACCTTGTTCCCAAGAGGAGGAGTATAGGTTGAAATTCAGGGGCAGTAGGAGACTGCCTCACCAGTCTTGGGCAGATTTTTCAGATGTATGTGATGAGGCACTGGCTGAGTGGCTGATGAGTATCAAGGAAGAGGACTATGATGAACTATTCAGGCTGATTGTCAGAGAGCAGATGCTCAGTAGTTGTTGTCCTGAGTTGCGCCAACACCTGTTGGCAGGTGAATTTTCTGATCTAAGACTATTTACAGAAGAAGCAGACCGCTGGGAGAGTGCCAGAGGTTCTGTAGAGTCATTAGAGAGTGAGTCCAACAGTAGTGGTACAGGGAGCTTCCAGCCCAGCGTGGTGGAAGAGGCTCAGTGTAGCCCAGCTAGGTCCCAGTATAGTGAGAAGGGTGGAGGGGCTGACTACCTGGCTCAGTGGAGCAGGAGTCAGTGGGTGGCTGAGAGCCCCCAGAGGCCCGAAGCCCTGTCTCAGAACTTGGGTGGTTTCTTGAGGGAACACCAGGTTAGGGACCTAGGCTGTCCTGTTAGTACACTTGAAAAGGATCTCCTAGTGTCTAGGGAACCTGGAGCGTCTGTAACTAGAGCTCCAGGGGTTCCAGTGTCCGGCAGTGCTACTCCAGGAGGGAGTGCACAGAAGTCCGAAGTGAGGAGTGATTGGGGGATGAGTCTCCCAGTGGATGCACCAGTGGACCAGAGACTAGCCAGTTGGGCTAGATCTTCTTGGGGGGACCCGGGTGGCGCCACTTCTGGTCTGGGGGATCTTTGCGCACTGTCAGGTGGACAGGAGGCGGGAGATCTGCGCCAGACAGACAGTCACACGACACATGGGGCATGTGTCAGCCTCAGGGGGATTGCGTGTGAGTCCCCAGAAGTCCTGGAGTGCCAGGCAATTGTTCCACCAAAGGTTTTAGACCGGAGGTTGGGAGGCCAGGTTCAGGTTCAGCCTGACCTGAAGGGTAGGACAACTGTAACTAGTGTCCTGACCGGTTCTTCTTCCAGAGGAATTTCTCCAGTTGGGAGAGGGCAGACCGCTGGAAGGGGGTGCAGAGGGTGGGAAAGCCCACCTCTGACCCCGGTGCAACCTGAGGGGTTAAACCCTAGGTTGGAATGGCGTTCGGGGTGTCCCCCTCGCAGGAGGAGGAGGAACCCTGGAAGAAGAGGTAAGGGGAGGAAAGCCTTCTCTGAGACTCCTGGTCCGCCTGAGGTTGTAGGCCAAAGGTTGGTGAACCAGTGGCAGTCTAGTCCTGTCTTGCAGACAGGGAGAGTGGAGAATGGACACTATGTGCCAGGGGTTACTACCCCCCGCTCTTCGAATTGGCAAGGACCGGTGGCACCTGAGTGGCCCAGGGCCTGGTCCTGGCCGCGGACAGCTGAGGAGTACCAGTGGGGTAGCCCAGTTGGTCCTTACAGTAGCTTTAGAAGGAACCCTAGGGGTTCACCGTGGCATAGAACAGGAGAGTGTCCCGGCAGTGGCGGGCCTGCGTCCGTGTTCTATCGCCCCAAGCAGGGAAGTCCATCACGGTGGTGATTGTTCTCCCCTGCGTTTTGGCTGGAAGGGGGTTGTGTTGGACTTGGCCCGCAGGGCAGGTTCACCCCTAGACTTTTTGCCTTATTTGTGACCCTGCGTTAGTGATTTTTGGGTCTCTGCGCACTTTCCCCTGGGTCCCAGAGTGAAAGTGCGTGCGTGTAGTATGGCTGGCCTGCCCTCCCATAGGAATGCATGGGGAATGTGTGTGTCCCTGGTAGTTCCTGATGCGTGGGGAGTGCAGGCTCGAGTTTGGTATGCCTAAACTCGTGAGAGTGAATGCTGCAAGATGGTGTCTGCGGCATGTGTGTGTCTAGTTGGGAAGTGCTACTTCTGGACATTGAGATATGTGTACAGTGAGGGTGCTGGAGCGTGATTGGCTGGAGCTGGCTGGCATGCCAGGCTCCAGGAAGTCTGGATGGGTCTGCCCGGTGGTGAGTGGGAGATTAGCATGAGTGATGTGTGGGAGGAGTGTACCTGTGTCCTGGATGGGCTGGGTTTTCCCCACACAATGCTGGCTCCGCCCCCCTGTGGTGTGTCTAATGACCCTAGCCTCCCCAGTGAAAGGAATGGGTGGTTGGGCCATCAAGAGTGCTCCAGAACCAGCTGCGACTGGTTTTCCCCCCACCCTGCACATTGTAACAAAGGATTTGTTGGTATAAGAAGGGGCTGTGTCCCCACTGAAAATGTTCTTCTTTTGGATCCTGCCAGAGGGGGCTTGTGCCGCTGCTGGGGCCAGAAGGACCGCCACTTGGGGAGTCTCCCTGCCTGGAGACCCAGTGTGCTGGCTCTGGCCCAGCCTTGCCCCCCCTGCCTGCCTCCAGCCCTGCTGGAGCCCTGTCCTGTCCTCCAGTGCTGGGGAGCACTGAGGACTTCTTTCCTGCAGCCTGAGAGCGCTGCTCTCTGCCCTTCAGCGCTGGGAGCGCGGACATCGCCTGCCTAGCGCTTGGAGAGCGCTGGATTTCACCCCTAGCGCTTGGAGAGCGCTTTTGTCTGCTGTTTAGCGCTTACGAGCGCTTTATGGTGCCTGCAGCGCTTGGGAGCGCTGTGGTCTGCAGAGGCCGGTGCCCACCCGGCCTCCGATCGCCCCGTGTGGCGAGTTGACGGCGCGGGTGCCACCCCGCTTATGGCCGTAGTGTTTTGCCCGATTGACTGATCCACGAGGGAGCCCACTCCTCGGATCATCTGGTAAGCCGCCTGCCTGCCTAGAAACGGGCCGCCGCGCTGCCCGCGACGACCCGGAAGTGGTGAGGCGGCCGACCAATCACTGTGCGGCCCCGGAGAGGCCGACCGGAAGTCCCGCCCCGCTGCCGCGACCCGGAAGTCAGGCAGGCCGGGGGCAGGACGAGAAGCAACCGGCCGAGGAGCGCCCCGGGACCAGCGGGAGAGACCCGCCGCCGCTGGAGAGCCCAGCGCTAGACCGGTGAGTGCCAGTGCCTGCAGAGGAGGGGGGGGAGCGTCGGGACACATTGCCGGTGTCCGCCCCGCCCCCTCTCGGTAGCGCGACCTCGCGCCTGTGTGTTTTGAGCCTGAGGGCTCGGGGGCATTGTGTATTGAAGAGCCCAGAGAGGCTCCAACGTCCCACACATTCCTTGTTTAGCGAGCCAGAGAGGCTCGTGGGCACATCTACGAAGAGCCCGGAGAGGCTCTGAGGGGCATTTCGGCCGAGAGCCTGCGAGGCTCTTGAGGAGCATTTGTCCTGACCCCGGGTCCCCAGAGCGAGGGACCCCCCAGCCCAGCGAAGCTGTACCTTTCTGTTGCTGGAGCCCTGAGAGGCTCAGCAGCCCCCCCCTTACTGGTGAGAGAGCCTAAGAGAGGCTCACCAGTGCCACAGTGGTGGTTCTTTGAGCCCAGAGAGGCTCCAACTTTGTGCTAACTTTCCCTGCTCCAGTTGTCCAGCACTTAGTGGACAACTGCCACGTTTAGGCCCTGACATTGGGACACCGGGACAAGTCACAGGTGGTGACTGGTGAGTTTGGGGAGATAGTTAGTAACTTTTACACCTCTGAATGTTACGACATCATGTGTGCTGTTTTTACACCCCTACAGGTATTGTGATACATAGGTGGTTGTTTTCTCCCTAGTGCAGGTGGTGCTAGTGAGACCCTGGTTACCAGTGATTACTGGTTGTATGTTATTTTTGTGCTACAGTGATTTTACATTCTAAAAGTGCTATTTTTAAAAGTGTTACTTCTGAGTCCTGACAGTGGTCCAGGTGGCCCTGTCTTGTAAATATTCCCCTGTAAATTCTGCCCGTGCCTCTGGCACATTGTAAAGTGTGTTTTATCTAATGTGTTTTGGTGTAATACAAAGGCTATTTTTATATAACCTTGTGTGGAGTTTCCTTTGTGGTGGGCCTTGGGTGTTGTTGCTGGGGTGCGTGCGCAAATACTTAACTCATATCGCCTCCAAGTTTAGCCTTGACTGCTCGCGCCACGTTACCTAGAGGGCGAGTAGGGGTTGCCTTGGCGTGTAACTCCCTTGCCCTGACACTTAGAACTGGCGATCCCTGACTGACCTCGACGCGAGTCTTGGCCGGCCAGGGTCCCGGGTCTAACAGCTGGTCTATAAGGTTGACTTACAACCAAACACCATAAGGGTCGCTGGAACGATACATAGCGGTCGCTAGAATAGCGAACGTTGCATATCGGGCCAACTTCTCACAGAGCCCATTAAAGGCAGTTCCAGGGAGTGAATGCATGCAACAGTACCTCAGTAAAAGGTCTTGCATAGGCATTTTTATGAACATTAATGAAGAGCAGGACTCGAGCATGAGTCTTGGTGCCAATACATAGAGTAAGAAGAGAAATATGATGCTTTTAACAAGACAGATGACCAACAATTGTTAGAAGAGTAGCACAAAATAAGACATTAAATTGCGTGTTTTGTGAAGTGATGAAAGCGGCATGGGGAACTGGGCTTTTGATTTGGTTTCTTGGGTTTCCTGGCTTTCCACCTTGAAACAAAACATCACAGAATGTGGCGGGACCCTGATCTCCACAGTATTCCACTAGCAACACAATGCAGTTTTTTTTATTGTTTGGGGACACAGTCAGCTATGACGGGACAGTAGAGTGAAACACTGATTTATCTGAAAAGTAGGGAACAACTTTCAGAATTCCGTTTCCTCCAATTTGTTTTCAAAACATTTGATATATACCCACATGAACATGGCTTTACCTCAGCAAAAGCACAGCTCTTAGAAAATAAAAGAATTCTCCTTACAGTGTTCGCCATGCATATTTTTATCTCACTTTATAATTAGCAGACAGATATTGAGCACACTTTTATGGTGTAAACATAACATATTTGTCATGGCTGCAGAAATATGTGATTTACTACACCTTAAATCCAGCACGTATTCCTTTACATATGTTTGTCCCGCCTTTTGCTTTAGCAGGGAGCTGTTGAGCAAGCTCATCTCTTTCAGCCTCACTTATTATCTGGCGTATTTTGGCGACGGCAGTGGCCTCCTGGGAGAATGAAACAATACCAACATAGGAGCCTGTCTCAATAATTTGCAAAAGGAACAACTCCGCTGCTTGTCGCTGTCGACTGATGCGATCAAACTGTGTGTGAAAAGGGAAAAACACGATTACAGCTATGGGATATGAAAAACATTCCAAATTATTGTTCTGAATTACTTTAATCCTAAAACACACACATCAGATATGACAAAGCAGAGATTTTTCCAAAGAAACTAATCATGACAATATTTTATATAGATGACGACAAACGATTGCTAGCTTTCACGTGTTTAGAAAATGACAAAATGTAACTCTTATTTGAATACTGCACCATAAAAGCATGCAGGGTGTTAGAATGAGCTTATGTTATATTTCATATTTACTAAATAGATGTGAATTTTTAACACCTTAACAACATTGATCCTGTGATTAGATAATGTGATGATAAAAATAAATAGGAAATTTTACATGCAAAATTAAAGTTCCATGTGCGAAAAAGGAATAGTATTTCATGTGTAACGTGTACACTGAAATGACAATAGATAAGTAGGTGCTACACGGGTTTTACATTTGTGAATTTTTCGGCAAATGCATTAATAATCATGTGTGACTAAAGAACATATGTGCCAAGAAGATTTATATGTACTTTTTTTATTTATGTGCAACGTTGACATTTGTAAAACTTTTATGAGTACACTCTACTTATATGAATTAATTATGACTTGATTGAAGTGTTTATTAACAAATTATTTGTGAGATTTATATAAACAATATTCAAAGCGAGATTTATATATTAAAGTAATACATTGTGAATAAACTGTATTTCATGTAAGCCTCAAACCTTGCTTCCTTTTCAAAATGAATGAACATAGGAACTTAATAGTATGAAGTCGATGAGAACTTTTAGCAAAGTTGCCACTTGTGTTCTAATTCTCAATTGCTTCTTTTGACAACCACAGCCCAGCTTGACTGTACTTGCAACAAAAACTGTTACATCCTAGAACAGATGCTTGGGAACAAACTGTCAGAAAATCGAGACCATGAGATCTTGCTTACTCTCTGAGTATCTTATTGTTCACATGACTACATTTACAATGGATTTTAAGGAAGCTACGTAACTTCAGTTACTTAATTTTTCCAGATTTTATATGTTATAAATGGGGTTCTTTCATTGGCAGAGATAGGTACCTTTGTTCTAATAGGGACCCTTGCTTCTAGTCAGGGTAAAGGGGATACACACTTTAGAAAACCCCTGCTCTCCCCCTTGGTAGCTTGGCACGCGCAGACAGGGTTATCCCAAAGGCAATGTGTAAAGTATTTGTACTCAAAACACACAGTAAGACAGTGATAACACCACAAATGCACAGCACATCAGTTCAGAAAAATAATGTATATTTATCTAAACTCAACAAGACCAAAGTGACTAATACAACATAACTGTAATAAGATATGACTTTTAGAACCGTTTTAGCAAAAATAAAGCTTGTTGAAAACTAATAGTTCCACCTGGGGCTAGTGCGATGTTGTGACAGAAATAAATCCAAAGTACGACGCCGACTGGGAGGTGCACGGCATCAGGCATGGAGTCACAAGGACCCCCAAACAAACAGCATCTCTGGATAATGAAGTCTAAGGCAATGTATGCCGTCATGAAGGTGGGGCGTTGGTGCCAAGGTCTGGGCCAATCCCTTGCTGCCACAAGGGAAGCAAGACATTGTGTCCGTGAGGAGGCGATGTATCGAATCCAGGGCAGGGAAAGTCAGTTGCTTCTGTGGTGAGGCGTTGGGTCCGGTGAGGCAATGCGAAGTGGGCTAGTTTGTGGCGTTACCCTCAGCAGTTACCGATGCCGCGTAAACAGGATGCCGGTGCTAGCAATGACGGAGTCGGAGCGAGCGATGGCGTCATGGAAATGCCAATAACTGCAGGCGTTGAAGGGCGCCGCAGCTGTGGGTCAGGCCTGGCGATCTGATGTTCACTTCACGAGCAGTGACCCTGGACTTGGTGCAGGTTGCGGCGATACAACAGCGTCTGTGACAGGTTTTCTTGCTTCTTTCAAGTTGCTTCCAGCTCCCAACAGCAGGAGCAACCTCCAGAGGCCCAAAACTGGAATAGGCACCTCCTGGCAGGTCAGAGCTCTCAGCAATAAAGTTCAGGGGAGCTGGGGGTGAAGTCTTTGAGTCCCTGTGACTTCAGAACAGGAGGCCAGAACACACAGGATCTGGGAGATTCTTCTTCAAGCAGATTCAAAGCAAGGTTCCAGTCTTTGTCCTTTCCTTGGCAGAAGCAGCAACTCCAGGCCAACCCCACACAGCACACAGCAAAGGGGCAGTACTCCTCCAAACAGTTCTCCTGCTCTTCTCCTTGGCAAAGGTTCCTCGTGAGCCGAAAAGTGATCTAAAGTTTTGGGGTTTATGTCCACTACTTATACCCCATTTTGTATTCTTCTATTTGCATAAGGTTTAATGAGCCCAGTCTAAACCAGCTCTGTCCTCACTGGTGCAGTATGACCACAGTGGGGTGGAGGCAGCATTCTGCAAAGGAGACAGGCCCTATTCAAGATTAAGGAAAGCCCTCCCACTACTCTAAATGCAGCCAAGGTCTACTCAGCTCAGCTCTGAGTCATCCAGGAAGGACCAGGCACACCTCAACCCCCAGTACCTTTCTACAGTGAATGTACAATCTCAGTCCCTGTCACTCCAAAACAAGATAGTAAATTTCACAAACAGGAAGAGGCACACAGAATGATTAAACAAGAAAATGCCTACTTTCTAAAAGCTTTTTTAATAGTGCGGGGGTTGGTCCTGTACTAACACCCACACTGAGCCACAATAATAGTTTATAACAAGAAGTTGTTTGGGCGTGCATTGAAGGTTATTGCATTCCACAAACCACTTTGACAACTAAAGTGGTTGGGTGTGTTTATTTCACCTTTCTATTTATCATTCAATTGTTTAATACATTGACCATTTAAGTCATATCATACAGAAAGACAATACATTTTTAGTGACATTCAACACTATATCAAAAAATAATTACAGCACATATGTTATTTAGCACATAAATGACCAAAAGAGAACAACACATTACAAAAACTAACAAACAAAAAGGTAGACCAGTCCTATACTTGAAAAAGGAATAATGGCGGCACAAATTATTTGCGTATTCACTGTCTAACAGCCTGCCATACCCAGCTAGCTGATACAACAATTACATCAGGCAAATTGCCTGTTTGTACACTGCGTCAGTCCGTAGAATGATGATAATTGCAGCTAGCTGGGGTGGGTCGATGCTTTTCAGAACCCTACTTTCTTTTTTGGGTTCTCCTCAGGACCAGAACAGGTCGAACACTGAAATATTATAAAATGAAAATTTTGCATCAGCTAAACGTTTCTATATTCCAATGACCCAGAACCCTATGGTTGAGAATGTGTTCTATTCTTACCATTCAGGGTTATTGATCCCGGGTGCTGTATTTAACCATGAATAACACGCGGGTCGGTTGATGTAGAGAAATTTAAAAAAATAGAGGAAAGTTGGAGCGTTTACCACACTATAAACCAACTATCTCTTTTGTAGGTGCAGTACATTGAAACGTCACTGGTGATCAATTGCTCATAGCTGTAATGAACACCACATTTGTTGTTTGACTTTCCTTTTGTATAACTAGAGAAATGCCAAATGACGGTTCCGGTAGAGAATTATAGTCAAATGTTGTGTTTGGACGGTGCAGCCAGTAGAGAGGAAAACTCTGAAGCCTGTCCACTGTGTTGTCTCAAATTACTGTACCAGAAAAATTCATTTTTATCTTACGTGTGCCCAGTACCTGTTGTATAATTTCTAGAGTTACCCACAAATCTCCCTCGGTTAAGGAGGTTTTTTTTTTTTACTTTGCCTTTGGATTTCGCAGAGTTTTCAGATTGCTTTATTAACCCCTTCGCTGCTAGGCCTTTTCACCCCCTGTGCTAAGCTTTTTTTTAGCTATTTGGGGTAGTTTGTGCTTAGGCCCCTGTAACTTTTTGACCACAGAAGGTATCCACGCCAAATTTGTGTCCTTTTCTTCCAACATCATGGAAATTCTAAAGGTACCCAGGGTTTGTGGTTTCCCCTGGAGGGGAGCCAGAAATTAGCCACATTACATCTAAATTATGTTTTTTGGGGAGAAAATTGGAAAAAGTGCTGCAAATGAAAGCGTCTGGGTTTTTTGCACAGTTTTGGCATTTTTCTGGGACATAAGCTATTTTGCTATTTTTTGTGTTTTCAACCTCCTTCCAGGTAATAGTAGAAATGGGTATGAAAGCAATAATGGATCCTGGAAAGCTATACATTTTAGTAAAGTAGACACAATTCTTAATTGAGCAAGGGGTCTTTGTTCTAGATCCTTCAAGGTTTCTTTATAGAAACTAACAGATAAATAAACAAAAAATTGATAATTAGTTGAAAAAACAGCCTTTTGTGTCAACGTTTTCACCTGTAACTTCTACTAAATATGACATCTTTTTAAAAGCAATATACCGTTACATCCGCAGGACCTTACTGGTTGTGGGGATATACAGGACTTGTAGGTTCACCAAGAACCCGACGAACCCAGAGCCAAAAACTGAGCAGCAACGTGCAATGGTTTTTATTATGTACCGGGTATATAGCAATTATTCTGGCAAATTGTACACTTGGAAAAATCGGTATGAAAGACAACTATGTATTTCTTAAACAGGAACAGAATATAATGTTTATAACCAGTAGATATTTGCACATTTCCGAAATTGGGAATACTCATACTAGCATGAGAAATATCGGTCATTTTTCAAAATGACTTATTTTTTATACATTGTTTTTCATTTGGAAGGCAGAAATGCATTGAACGTCAATAGATAATAACAGTTGGTTTATGAATCTGAATTACCCTAAGTCTCCCAATAAAAATGGTACCTCACTTGTGTGGGTAGGAATAGTGCCCACGACAGGAAACGGCTCAAAACGCAACGTGAACACACCACATTTTCACAATGAAAAATTACCCTTTTTTTGCAAAGTGCCTAGCTGTAGTTTTTTAAACCTAGCTCTGCCGGCACCTAGGGAAATGTTATAATTGACTTGTTTCTCTCTTTTCCCTGCCTGGGACTTCCCTGTTGCTCAGATAGTGTGAGTGTCAGAATGCCTGGTGACATCATGGAATGTTTGGTGCCTGGACTGTAAGTGGAGTGGCAGTTGATGGCAGGCAGTCTGAGCGACAAGGAGGTCGCTCCTGGTGGGGTTTACATTTCCATCTATCTTATCCTGATGAACTTAACCTGGAACTAAGGTCAATAAACTTATCCTGTTTTGTACACCTTGCTCAAGGATCTTCTAATTACAATATGTTTGGCGACGATTTAAAGAACCTACAGTGTGAAGGAAAGAGTCTGTACTTAAAGGAGCTAAGGAACTACTGGAACTACTAAAGAGACTAGAACACATGAATTGAAATTTTAAAGGAAAAGGAAACATAAAGGAAATGCTCTGGTCAGCCCCACGAGTGTTCCTCATCAACAGGACAGCCTGCATCCCAGGGCGTTTGGCTTTTTACTACATTGCTGCCATTCTACTGCCTGGGAGAGGTTGCTTTTGAGACGTGGCAGCAGCTAACTGTTAGAGGAAAATTGAAAGACACCCCAGTGAGCCGTTTTAAAGGTTGCGGGGAAAAACCCACACTTCTGGTGAGTATTTACGCTGATTTCAAGATGCAGCGGCTCGTGATGCCTCTGAACCTGAGTACTGTTTGAAGGCTGATGTATTCATTGAAGTATTGAATGACTTTGAATAGACTTTCTCCCACTACGTATGCCAGAGGGATCTTTCAATAAGCATATTTCCTGGCATGTCTGTACAAGTTACGTTAAACTTGTCTGCAAAAAGTAGTAACTTCACTTAGACAGCTAAGTGGAGCAGAGTCTACAACTTTTCTGCGATGTGTCCCTGGGAGCGCAAGAGGTTTGATTTGTTCGTGGAAGTGTATTGATGGGTACCATTGACAAGACAAATATTTTAGGAGACTCTGAGTTACTTCTTTGCATACTTTGTATGGATGTGACACTTCTTCAATGACTTTTTGATACTACGGTCTATGACCTTGCCGACTGGAGAGCGAAAACACTCAGGTTTCCTGTGTCCACGGTGAGGCAAGTTTTGGTCTGTGGTTTTATTTTGTAAGTTGAGCGCTAGTCCGGTGTGTGCGGACTGTTGTGTGCACGCGCAGTTGTTATTTTAATTCAAATTGCCAGGGCGAGCAACCTTAACTCTTGCAGTCCACGCATAACTCCTCGGGGATGTCTTGTGACGCATTTCAGGGCTGCAGAGGGACACCCTGCAGCATAGACGTGCTTGGAGCCATCCGGCTTAACGTCAAAAAATGTGCAGCCATCTTGTGGCTGTAAGCACCAAAGTTACCCTGTGCGTTTCACTTTGCTGGAGCACCTGCTAACCAAGATGCCTGGTTTTAAATAAAGTTTTCCGCTTCATTGACGTGACTGGGTTTTTCGATGGATGTGAGCGGACTGAGCATTTATGCATCATTTACCACTGTTACTACAATTACTGCTTGCTGCCTGTTTTTATCTCTCCTCTTGCAATTGACTTGCTCGTCTGTTTTTTTTTAATGCTGCATTCCCTGTGACAGGCACACCTGTTATTCTGTTGTCCCACAATTACTGTAATGCCGTTTTTCTTTTTTTCTTTCATACTTCCTCCTGCCTCAAGCAATATATAGCCAGTTGAACGTGCAGCAAAATTGTGACGCAGCCATAATAGCGTTGAGTGGGAACTGTGCTGTACTCTGGGTGAGGAACAAGGATTTTGATTATGAAGCATTTCATTTGGAACAATGCAGGAGGGAGATGCTGTGCTACTTCACATTGGATGTTAATACCCGTATAGAGTTTTGGGTGAGGACCTAGGGTGAGAGATCGCTCACCGGAGTTAGAGACTCCTTTATTAGCCATTTCATTTCTGTATTATTGTTTTGTGGGGGTGGCTGCAGGGTGGTGAGTTATGTTAATAGGTAGATGTTATGTCCCCATTATGTGTAGGATGTCGGTCGGGTTGTGCTTCAGTATTAGCTTCATAGAGAACTGTGCTCCTTCTTGTGGGGAGGTTGTAGGGTTGTGTAGCTAAGTTAAATCTTCAATTTTGACAGGTCTTGGGAGCTAAGCGTCCCAGTTCAATTTTGAGGGGTTTTGGGAGCTAGGTGCCCAAGTCATGTATCATAGGGATTTGTGTTTCCCTATTAAGTGGACATTATGGGAGCTTTGTGCCCCAGTTATGGATTGTGTGCTCCAGTTATATATTTTTTTAAAGGTTTTGGGAGCTAAGTGTCTCTGTTCAGTTTTTTTTTAGAACTTTTGGGAGCTTGGTGCCCCAGTTATGGAACATGGGGATGTGCGATCCCAATTATGTGGACATTGTGGGAGCTAAGTGCCCCAATACTGGATCTTAGGGTGATTTTGCCCTATTTTGTGGAGGTTGTGGGAGCTGTATGCCCCCATCCAATTTTTAAGAGGTTTTGGGACCTAATTGTCCCAGTGCTGGATCTTAGGTAGATGTGTTCCATGTTACATAGAGGTTGGAGGAGCTGAGTACCCCATGTTAGGTGTTTACCACATTTTAAAGTTTTAAGTGATATGCCAATTAGTGGCATCAATCTTAATTTAATTTTCCCCAAGGGAGTAGGAGAGCCTAATCTCAAATGTTTTTGAGAACTCAATCTGAATGTTTCTTTCCTTAACTTCAGTTTTGTTGGAAGAGGGATATGTTATAATTGACTTGTGTCTCTCTTTTTCCTGGCTGGGACTTCCCTGTTGCTCAGATAGCTTGAGTGGTAGAATGCCTGATAACATCATGGAATGTTTGGTGCCTGGCCTGTGTGTGGAGTGACAGTTGATAGCATGTAGGCTGAGCGACAGGGAGGTCGCTCCTTTTGGGGTTTACATTTCCATCTATCTTATCCTGATGAGCTTACCCTGGAACTATGGAACTAAGCTCAATAAACTTATCCTGTTTTGTACACCTGGCTCAAGGATCTTCTACTTACAACAGGAAACCTAGCAAACCTATACATTTTTTTAAACTAGACACCCAGGGGAATCCAGGATGGGGTGACTTTACTGGCTCCCACCAGGTTCTGTTACCCAAAATCCCTTGCAAACCAAAACAAATGTTTTAAAAATCACATTTTCCTCACATTTCCGTGGTGGAAAGTTCTGGAATCTTTATGGATGCACAAATTTCCACCCACCCCGTGCTCCCCAAAGTCTTTCGAGAAAAATGGTACCTCACTTGCATGGGTAGGCCTATTGCCCCAACAGGAAACGGCGCAAAAAGCAACGTGGACACATCACAATTTTACAGTGAAAAATGACCCTTTTTTGGATTGCTCGTTTCTCTGACCGCTGGCTGCCGCGGAGGGACAGTTGATGGCAGGTAGGCTGAGCGACAGGGAGGTCGCTCCTTTTGGGGTTTACATTTCCATCTATCTTATCCTGATGAGCTTAACCTGGAACTAAGCTCAATAAACCTCTCTAGTTTTGTACACCTGGCTCAAGGATCTTCTACTTACACCAGGAAACCTAGCAAACCTATACATTTTTTAAAACTAGACACCCAGGGGAATCCAGGATGGGGTGACTTTACTGGCTCCCACCAGGTTCTGTTACCCAAAATCCCTTGCAAACCTAAACAAATGTTTTAAAAAATCTCATTTTCCTCATATTTCTGTGGTGGAAAGTTCTGGAATCTTTATGGATCCACAAATTTCCACCCACCCCGTGTTTCCCAAAGTCTTTCGAGAAAAATGGTACCTCACTTGCGTGGGTAGGCCTATTGCCCGAAACAGGAAACGGCGCAAAAAGCAACGTGGACACATCACAATTTTACAGTGAAAAATGACCCTTTTTTGGATTGCTCGTCTCTCTGACCGCTGGCTGCCGCGGAGGGAGAAGGAGAGGGACGCTAAGACGCCAAGACCGCCAAACTACAGAGGTGCTGTCTCGTGCCCCCCCCCCCCCGCGGCCCCTGGATCTCCGGACTCCTGCTTCCAGCAATCGGAACCCGGATCTTGATTTCCAGCACTTCCGGAGGTGCTCGAGGTGCTCTGCAGCACTGTGCACAGGGGGAGGGGGCTCACGGCAAGTAGACCAGAGCGGGCACCGAGCTAGTGCTGCATCGAGTGCTGCACCGGGTCGGTGCTGCACCAGCGTGAGTTGGCACCTCACGGTCACCCCTGGCGCTTCCTGTGCCCTTGTGCTGCCTTGTGCTGCCTGATTCCACTCCACTCCACATTTTGCCAGTGAGTAGTGATGAGTGGGGTAGCATAGAGTTTGTGAGCGGCTGAAGCAGGCAGGCAGGCACGTCATGGAGGCCGCCGCTGAGCCGCCACCGCAACCTTCAAGATGGGAAACGGGGACAAGGTCTGTAATTACCCCCCACCCCCTCTCGCCAGCGTCAGCAGCAGAGGCTCTTGGCACCTGGTCCTGCTGGTGCAGAGCGGAGCTTAATGTGGTAGGAACTGCACTTTGAGCAAGTTAAAGTTAAAATGCGCACTTACCAGTATCTTTTGTCTTTTGAAAATGCTCTGATTGATTTAATCTTCATTACTTCATTACTGACTCTCACTGCCACTGGCTCTGGACCCCTTTGGCTCCCCATTCAATTTGTGGGGGGTTTGGCTCTGTGCAAGGGTTTAGAGTAAGCTGTGGGAAAGCAGCAATTAACTCTGCTGAAAGCCATTGCACACTGCATACAAGCAGGCCCTGCTTCCTGTCTGCTTATTGGACTGCTGGTTTGCCGGACTGCTCCAGCCGCCTCCCAGCCACCACCACACTTACTCATTGCCAGTGCGGTCTTCTGTTTTGATCTTTGGAGGCAGCCGACCAGTTGGAAAAGGGTGGTGGCGATAGTAGCTTGGAGCACAATTTCCTCCTGGTGGTAGAGGATGTGGCTTTGGCATCTGTAGTGACTGCGTTTGGACTCAAAAGGCCGAGAGCCACTGAGGCAACAAGCGGATCAAATAAAAACACTCCTTGTTTTACAATTTTATGGAATATCCACTGGTTTGCCTCAGAAAAAAAAGCAGGGAACAAATTAATTGTGTGTTCCCCGTGCTTCCGTCCAGGCGGATAGTGTGGCATATAGTCATATAAGGTTTTGGGGGTTACCCAATATCTGCTGATACTGTCCCCATATCCACTGCCAGTTAGGAAAGCGGGCAAGTTGAAACAGTGGATTTTTTTTTTTGGGGAGAGATCAGATCCGTCAGGGGTTTGCATGAAAAACTAAGGAATAAGAGATCAGGAAAAACCCGACAAACACCACAGAGGAAACCGAAAAAGAGTGTGTCAAAAACAGATTTAAACTCTACCTCAAACATTAAGAGAAGGAAATAAAATTCATCATCACAAAAGAAAAGGAAAAGCCGGTTTCGGTGTTAACACCAAAAAGTGCATTTTTTATTTTTGGAGAAAAAAACGAGAATCAGAGATTTCATTTTCTAAAGGATCCAATGGCTGCAGTATATGCTACAGATGTGACTCAGGGCTTGCCTAGTCCAATAACGCCAAAATTACAGGTCAAAGGAAGTCTACAGTTATTGGGATGTTTAAGTACCGACATTAAATGAATACAACCCAGTTCCGTAAGAGAAAAACCCTCACTCATAAGGATGACAAACCATGAAACAAATATAAATGAGGATGATATAATTAAGGCAAACCAAGATGCAAATTGTGAGGCGGTCAGTGACGATGTGCCACTAAAAAAAGGGTTAAATACTACAGCGCAGGTGTATCTGCCAAAAATCCAGTCTAAGGACCTGCTCTGTCAAAACAAAGAAGGGAAACATGGAGAGTATCAACGTAAACAGGGGACTTTGGTGTAGTTTGATGCAATGAAAACGACAAAGTACAAATCGAATAATGGATCAGTTCTTTCTCTATATCAGATGATGCCGACCTCATTCATGCACTGAATTTGAATACTCAGCCAAATGAGGATGCACACATTCAAGATCCAGGAAAGAGTTCCATTTTAGGCTCACCACCGGATCGACAAGTTGGGGAGGAAGAAGGGTCAGCTTCCACCCCAATAAAACATTTAGTGTGCACAGACCGGCAGGAGGGGAAAAATATTACGCTAAACACTAGCCCTATGAGAAGTAAACTGACCCGTCACCCCCAATTACAATTTCTTCAGTGAGTGGAATTGATTCAACTTCAGAACTCCCATCGCAATCCTAGCACTCAGTAAAATGGAGTGATACTTTATTAAGATCTTTACAGCGAGCCATAGATGTTTTAAACTTTCAATCAGATAAACTTGATGTTCAGATCAATCTAATGAACTTGATTGCTACTTATATTGTAGGTATTAACACCAAACTAGACTCACTATCTATATTGATTACTAAGGACAACCAAAGTAAGATACCCGGCAGTGGATACCTTTTTAGTTCAAATTGTGGATGTAGCCAGATAATTGATAAATTGGCATCCCATCCAGAAATATTAACAGAAATCCTACAAGTTGTTAAGCCAATAGAAAATAAGGTTGATAAGGAACACCCAGCAATGACCGAAAGAAAATACATGATGGACGACAAAGTAGGAGCGAAAGAAAAGACACCTTGCCCCCAACATGACAGTAGGATTACAAAAAAAAAATCAAGGAATCAATTCGATCAGGGGAAGTACAAACCACCCATGAATTAACTCCTACACCTCGTGCATCAAATGGCAGATTAACAAAAAGACAATGGAAAAGAGCAAGTAAGGCCAGGCTAAGCGTGAGTAAGCAAACTGTACAAGAAAAGAAGAAAAATTATCCAATTTTTTTCCAATTGTACAGCCATAAAACCGACCAGCTTAGCAATAAAGGCCCTCCTGTGGACTTAAGTGGATCCACTTTTCAGTTGCAAGATCCAATTGTACGTTTTAATAAATCCCTTCATTCATCTTTAGGTACACAAAAAGCAATATACACTTAAATGAAGGTGTCAAACAAACAAACAAAACAAGACAAAGAGTGTACATCAACTATAAAAAATAGGACATTCCATTCAATTCTAAAGCTTCCATGAGTGAAAACAAGTTGGAGCTAAATCAAGGAGAAATCAAAGACCCGTCAAAAGAAGGATATAAAGAAAAAATTGCTAAAGAGGACAACGCCTTCATAAAGACACGGCTTGATGATAAAACCATAAGCAACAGTCAAGATGGCGTAAATGGAGACTCTTTAAATTCACAAATTATGTCCTCAAATTGTGAAGGAATGCCAAATGAACATAGTATGGTAACCCCTCAAGACAGAGTACAAGAAGATCGAAACAAAATTAAACAAAATTAAATCGGACAGGCTGTTATTGGATTATTAAAAAAAATCTACGGGTTCTTTGAATGAATTTACGAAAAACTAAAATTGGATTAAAATTAAAAAAGTCCCTAGATAAACAGGGACGGGTCTGCGAGTTTCCAATAGTGCAATCTAACTTACAAGACCGTATAAGCACGGAAGTATGTCAAAAACCTGCCCTATTAAGTACAACAACAAGTGATGGTCAAGTGAATGTAATACAGCAGGACAGGGAGACTTCTGATAATATAGTACAAATCAGAAATAAAGTCTATAACACACAGTTAGAACAGAATCGTTCCCGTCAAACGGGGACTCAACAGAGTGAACTGGAAGAGTCATCTAATAAACTGATCTTTGAGCCAGAATATCAAACAAAGGGCAGATTGGACTCCTTAAATAGGGGAAACCTAATGAGATTATTTACGGAGATACCAAAGCTGCGTAGTATCACTACTGCAGATCTCTTGACAGTAGAGTTTTTGGAAATGAAAACAATATCAGAAAAAGAGGTTACTCTAACAACTTGGTCCTCAAAGGAAAAAACAGCTCTGGTTTTCTCAGAAAGAGTAAACTTTGATGCATGGGGTATTTCTCTATTTTACCCCAAAAATCCAAAATATCCTTACCCACTTTTATCGGATACTATGCGCCCGATTAAATCCGGAAAGGAGAATTTTCCAAAAACTTGCCTAAGAGGGGCACGAGGTATATGAAAGAAGGGTCCCAGTAGAAGTTGATACATTTGCTTGAATTTATTTGCAAAAATTAATTAATTAAAACAAGCAATGTCAATTAATCACAGTGCATGAGCTATCTCATTTAGTAAATAAAAGTGCCCCAGAAAGGGAAGGAAAGTGGGATAGCGTGATGCTGTGAAGGAAGGATAGTGAGGGAATAGAGTTGGTGACAAATCATCTATTGCAAAATTATTTCAAAATGCAATAAAGTTTCGTGGCTTCAGGTTTCTGAGCCTAGAAATATGGGGATTATCATATATCCCAAAGCAATTAAATTGTTTCTGTTGACAATGAGGTATTCAAAATCATAGGGGAAAGCCAACAAAACAAATTATGAAAGTAGCCGTCGACGTTTCGACCCCACGCTACACTTGTAGGCGTAGTTGTAACCTTACATCGGGGTCTTCATCAGGACAGGGTAGTCAGCAAAGGGGCACTACAATATCTGGAAATGAAAAGCGTAGGTATAACTTACCGACAATCAATGTCAAGTTACCGTAGTGAGCGGTAAACACATAACTGAGACTATTACCATGGTTATCTACATGTAAACCTATTATAAAACATGCAAGAACTGTACAGTTAGAAACCAATCAACATTTGAATATACATTTCAAATCATTCCATATGAACCACAACTGGTATCTAATTTATGAAGAATCAGTGTATACAGGCTGACTCACAACAACACAGAGACCTGGCTAGACCAGGAGGAAACCGAAATCTTTAGTGGGAATTACTAAATCCATGAGGGGTCCTAAGATTCCAAAGGAGTTAGACCTTATGGAAATGAATGGTAATGTGTGAGTGACTAAGGTCTATTAGAGAGTTAAAAATAGGCAAATTAGAGAGAAACATACCTGCTCACGTAGAGCAAACTTCATGGCCTTGGCCAAAATATTCTTGCTGGGCGAGCAGGCTGCATCTACAGGCAGGGTAATGTATATTAATAGGACAGCCCACACTTGAACTGTACATGGCGACCTGATGTTGAAAATAGGGGCTTACCTATTAGAATAACTTGGATGGAGAAAATCCTGCTCTTGGATATCGCTATATTAAGTGGGGAATGGACCTCGGGTATGCCGCATCTGTGAATATTAATTCAGGGATGTGTATTAAAAGGCTGCACAACTGGTTGGTGGCTTATGTCTGAACCCCAAAAGGAGAGGGGGCTCACCTGGTTTGAAAATTCGCGTTGTTATCAATGGAAGCCTGACTGTAGCGAATACGTGTGGCTCATTGAAGTAGTTAGACGTGTAGTTTGGTCCACCCGAACCTGTGGGCGGTGGGGTAATTATTAGTCGAATCATGAAAAGAATTTAAATACATATAAGGGTTACATCACATGAAGAGTGGGTTTACCTCAAAAGCCCAGAGGAGTTGGAAGTTGTTATTTTATCCCCGCGGAGCGTCCATGAAGAGGGGCACGAAGCACCACTCCTAAAAATTCATACTCGCTAAATAAAACAATAGAGATGACAAATCAGGTTCAAGCTTGTTCAAAACAACTGCCGGAAGAACTCCACGATTGGTCGTGGGTGCCTCATTTCTTGAGCCATAAATGATCCTGATGATTCTAATGATCCCCAAAGGCTACAGTCGTTAGTGATACATCTAGGTACGCCCAAGGACTACAAAATTAGAATTTGTTCATGGAACATTCACGGGTTCAATGAAACGGGCCAAGATCCTGAGACGCAAGTCTTCCTACAAAGTTTTGATATCATCATGTTACAAGAGACTTGGAACTTGATTCCTAAACCCATTAATGGATATACAGAATTTCATGTCTCAGCAGAACACATTTATAAATATGGACACCCAAGGGGTGGCCTGTCCATTTATGTAATAGAAAAATTATCTTGGCAAACAGAAGAACTTAATACTTGTGAAAATTGAATTCAGGTTGTGAAAATGGAAAGCAATAATTCTGGAAATAAAATGCCCTGGCAGCTGCTGATTTTAAATATATATATTCACCCCAATAAAAAGCTGAAAAAGGAAAAACTGGTATGCTTGATTAACTTAATCAAGGTTTTGCAGAAAGTCATCAAAGTAGTGAGATGATAATTACAGGTGACTTTATGTCCAACCTAACAGGGAGTAAATCAACCAAGAGAAAGTGTCAAAAGGAGTTGGAAGCTAATGAGCTGAAAAACGATTTGGACACCATGGGATTATACATTCTGAACAGTAAAATAAAAGGAGCTCAACCTGCCAGGATCACTTTTTTAAGTGGGAAGAATCAATCAACCATTGACTATACCATAGTCAGCAATGAACTTTACACAACAGTTGATTCCTTTTACATACAACCCCGCCCAGAAAGTAATAATTTGCCACAAGTTTTGACCATCAATGCAAAGCTGTTTGAGAAAGAGAAAATATTGTCTTATGGCAACGCTATATAGACGATGTCTTGATGATCTGGCAAGGTGACAAAATTTTATTGGCTGGTTTTTATGATTGGATTAACAACTGTGACATTCATTTGAAGTTTACCCATGAACACTCCCGAGACAGGATAACCTTTTTGGATGTCACCATCAACAGAGTGGATAATCACTTAGAAACCAAGACCTTCTATAAGCCCACAGCGAAAAACAAGTTGCTACATTTCTCAAGTTACCATCCCAGGGCGCTTCATGAAAATCTCCCGTATGGGCAATTTCTACGACTAAGGCGAAATTGCAGCAATTTGTCTGACTATAAACAACAGGCAAATGACTTGACAAATAAATTGTCGGAAGAGGTTACCCCAAAGGTATTCTAGAGAGAAGCCAAAAGAGAGCTAGAAATCAACCGAGAGATGGACTACTGGATGATCACAATAACAGCGAGAAGGATGAGAAAGCAGAACCCCCACGGACATGTGTTACCACTTTTAATGCTCTGTCCAATGCAGTCAGTAAATGTATTTCGAAAAACTGGAGGATCATTACCAGCAACACAACAGACTGGCAAAAAACCCTCTTTTCTTATAAGAGAGCTTCGAGTTTAAAAGACTCGCTGGTACATACCCGCCCCCAGAGTCCTCAATCAAACAAGCAGGTTCCCAGTGTATTGAACGCCTGGGGTTTACCCCCAGTTCTTGGACATTTCCCCTGTGGGAATTGCAATGTGTGTCACCTCACCACTGACACGAAATTCCTTATTCTTCAAGATGGCTCGAAGTGGGACCAAAGAAGACATACCAATTGCAACACTTCTAACGTTGTATATTTGATCACGTGTCGTTGTAATCTCCAGTATGTGGGCATGACCACCAGACGTATCAAGACCAGGATATGCGAACACCGAAGTATTATTCAATGTAAAAAAACCACTACTAAACTAACGACGCATTTCTTACAGTCCAATCCCACACCAAATGACTTACACTGGACTATACTGGAGCACCTGCCTTCTGGCTCCGAGCAGAAACTTTTTGAAAAGGAACAACGGTGGGTCTACCGTCTAGGCACCCATGGAACAGGTCTGAATGATGAAATCCCCTGGGGCAGCAATATGTACTAGCCTATACTTACCCTGGTTTTTCCTCATAAGTGGGCTCTCCATAAAAGCCATCGCACACTACTGTCCGGACTTGGACACTTCCCCAGCAACAGTTCAGTAATACCGAGCTATTGAGCTAATATTCAAATTTGCTTTCTGACTCCCTATTTCTTATCAAGGCGGTGTGGTTTTTCATCTCTCAGCCATTTTATTTTGGATGTCATTCCAAAATAAACATCGCAGTGAATTTGATGCCTTATACATAAACAGATATTCAACCCTCTATCTGCACCGTTTTGAGCATTTTTACCACTCCGGAATACTTAATAGGGCGTTTCACTGCAGCCAACACATCCTATACGTGCATTGATACTTCCCATCATATAACAGCTCCGTAAATTTTAGCAACAATACCAGGCTGTCGATATAACGCTACTGTTTCATTGCAGTTTTGAATTCTCCACAGGGGCGGGATGGCAATCTAGTCTGGTAGCTGTTTCCCCCTATCGCAGGTGGTTTTCCAAGCTAACATGAGAGTGCTTCATGCCCCATGTCAGATATAAGCTCAACAATACAATAATTTTCATGTTCAGTTATATGGTGTTCCCCATTGTTTTTGTGACTAATTGTGGCGCCATTATGCGCTATTTACGTCTTTTTACGTTTCTCCATTCCGGACCAGGGGTTTCGAACCCCGAGTGATAGCTTCCTTTTGTTGATACTTAGCACGTACTGCTTTAAGAGTTTTCTGGGCGTGCCCTGAAGTTGATCCTGCACATCATTCATTTCCACCGTTCAACAGTAACATATAGCGGTGAGCAGGAAGTCCTTCGGTTCCTTCCGGGTGAGACGGCAGCCCAGAGTTTAGGTTTCGAGCGGGGAGCCGCGAGTAAGGCAGTAAGTTGTTTGGATTCCTCAATAGTGAGCGTTTTTTCTCCCTCTTATATTCTTTCATATCTGATACAACCACGCGTACTTCTCTTTGCAGACAGTTACCGCGTGAAGAGTACCCGCGCTGTCTTCACCTAAGGGGGATATAATACTTCGCCAATGGCGTGAGTAGACTTCAGCATTCGGGCACCTCGAGTGTTTGTTGTCTTGTTGTGCTTTATTTTCACGTGCTTTTTGAAATACCTCATTAGTTCACCTGGCTTTACCCACACCATTACTTAAGCCGCGATGCCTTGTGTCTATTTATTTATCATTTTTCGACTTATGTGAGTGTTATGACTTACTGTGCATTGTTTATAAATGTTTGCCTGGCACCTATTCAACTTCGCACTGAGCATTAAATACAGGTGTCTTATCCCTGGCTGATACTAAATGCTCATTGATGCGGCACCACCCTGGACATACCTCCACTTCCCTGACCTAACGATTGAATCAACCGCACAATTACTAATTTAGTATTTTGTGATAGTACTACTTTTTAATTATGATCAAGCCTAATGGCACAATATTTTCAATATAGGCTTATAGTGAAGACTTATCTGCCTTGTTTGCGAACTAGAATTTAGTTTGTTTGATTTATATTTGCCCACACGGGCTGAAGGCAATAGACTAATAGGGGAAAAGAGTTTGCAACCCTGTCTTCGTTGTGTTAGGTAAGCTATCCTAGAGAATATCGAAAGTGGTATGGATTCTTTGTCACCTAATTGACAAGGTAAATGAAGGAATAGTACCAAAAGCAGGACAGGGCTAAGTAGACAAAGGAACAGTATGAATATGGAGGATTAATAACACTAAGTAAACAAAATTTGTCAAAATTCAAACTTAAAATTTATTCCCTCCCGAACGGGTTACAATCTAAAAATTGCTAAAAACCATTAATACAAGCCACCTACAGTGGTCAATTCATACATTAAAGGATAAAAACAATCATATATGGTCAAAAGTGAAAACAGTCGACGCAGCGTTTCGGTGCTTTGTTTAATCTTCACACCTTCTTCAGGACTTTTCACAACACTTGACTTGATATCTTCACTGTGAATCCACGAATATTCAATGTGCACGGAGGGGCCACCGAAGATGAAAATGGCGTAAAATCCTGTTTTTATTTCAGGTTCGTAATGATAATTTCACGACTCTTGATAATTGTCGATTCAGACAGCTCTTCTTGGAATTCGAAGAGACAAAATGTGGCTCTGTCTTGGCAATTCTGGCCTCCCTGCTCCTCCGTGCTGTGTATCTTGATGCCTTCGTGATGGTGCAAGATTCACAGTGAAGATTCACAGTGAAGATATCAAGTCAATTGTTGTGAAATGTCCTGAAGAAGGTGTGAAGATTAAACAAAGCACCGAAACGCTGCGTCGACTGTTTTCACTTTTGACCGTATATGATTGTTTTTATCCTTTAATGTATGAATTGACCACTGTAGGTGGCTTGTATTAATTGTTTTTAGCAATTTTTAGATTGTAACCCGTTCGGGAGGGAATAAATTTTAAGTTTGAATTTTGACAAATTTTGTTTACTTAGTGTTATTAATCCTCCATATTCATACTGTTCCTTTGTCTACTTAGCCCTGTCCTGCTTTTGGTACTATTCCTTCATTTACCTTGTCAATTAGGTGACAAAGAATCCATACCACTTTCGATATTCTCTAGGATAGCTTACCTAACACAACGAAGACAGGGTTGCAAACTCTTTTCTAGTGTTAAAATCCCCCACCCTGTCGAATTTAACAGGGGTCCCTCCATCTTTTTTGTATAATAGACTAATAGGGTGCACGCGTGCATTTCGGGACGCTGTGATACCTGATTATTGCTATCTACAGATTGGGTGCATTAGGCTATCTCTGATGCTCTGTCAGTATCCATTGTCTTTACACTGAGTATAGTGTAAGCAAGTGCATCATATGTCAACAATTCCTTTTTTTCTTCACAGGTTTTTTGGCAAGGTCGCACATTTTGTACTGACCTTTATCACGGAGACTGCCCGTGATGGTTAAATGTTATTTAATTTTTCACACTTTGAGCCTCACAGTAGGGTGCGCCTTAGCGCGCGCATACCACTGGGGGTCTAATTTTAGGTCCTGACGAATGCTGAGCAAATCGCAGTCTAACAGCAGAAACATGTTGACCATAATTTCTGTATAACCTCCAAGGACACTGGTTTCCTAACAGAGAACCTACCAGTCCGTTCACTTGTTTTTAATAAATACAGGTTGGTCATTATTAAAATAGTTATAAAGACTACAACCTAGTTTTTTTTAAACTGCACCTATTATCACCACACTTTGTTTTGGGCACTGTTGCATTCACCACATCCTGCTCCGCTGTAAACAGGCGTTGTAGCACGCTGGGGAGGTACTAGACCACCCCAGCGGGGACCCCATGATGAAGCATGTCACCAGCTAGTGGTGAGTGAGGGTCCTTCTACAACAGGGAGATCCCTGTCCTGTTTTACAAAGTGGGATACAGGTACCCAGTTGTAGTTACAACCCAGCTGGGGTAGGTGTTTGCCACTCCTGTGAGATGTGTGTTTTTGTCTCGACACACCAGTTTTTTGTAGACATATGGTTTTTTGTAGCTTAGTAAATTCCAGCCGAAAGCTCTATGAAATCACTAAATCCCTATCAGGCCATATCCTTGACCAAACACCACCACCATCCCAAATCCTGTGTGATGCGCTGGCAAATTTCTTTTTTTCAAAAGTAGATGACATTTATCAGGCTTTTTCCCTCAAATCTACAAGCACTCAACCTATCGAAACAGTGTCTTCCACCTCGAAGATACCTCAAGCTACAATCTTCCACAGTTTTAAACCAATAACAGATGGCCAAATATTGAGTATTGTTTCCACTATCAAATCGGGATCCATATTAGATCCTTGCCCATTTTCGGTCCTCCCTCCAGTGATGGACTCAATCACACCGGTCCTGACACAGGTATGCAACTCCATCATGTGTTCGGGAAACTACCCCCAGTCCTTAAAAACCACGCTGCTCAAACCTCTCTTAAAGAAACCGGGACTAGACAAGACAGAGTTAAAAAACTATCAACCAATTGCCAGCCTGCCTTTCCTGGCCAAAGTGGTGGAAAAGGCCATGAATATTCAATTATCAGAGTATATTGAGACGCACAGACTACTGGACGATACCCAGTTCGGATTTCGGAAACATCATGGCACTGAAACTGCTCTAATCAAAGCCGCCGATGATGTGTGCCGAATTAGAGACCTTGGGGGGACTGCAGTACTGGTACTGCTGGACCTCTCGGCAGCTTTCGACACGGTCGACCACAAGATCTTGGTCGATCGTGTCGAGAAGATGGGCATCTGCCACACAGCCAAGGATCTTCTGGCATCGTTCCTTTCTGAGAGAACTCATGCCGTCACCCTAGGACCCTACCAATCTGCTAAGCTGACGCTGCCATGTGGGGTACCTCAAGGCTCATCCCTGAGTCCGACACTATTTAACATCTATGTGTCGGACCTTGCTAGTGTCATCAAAGCACACGGGATGGGCCTTACCTCATATGCGGACGACACGCAATTGGTTCTGGCCATCAGGGGAGACGGATTAGAAGTTGCCCAACGCTTTCAGAAAGGAATGATGGAGATAGGAGAGTGAATGGCAACCAATTGCCTGAAACTCAATTCAGAAAAAACTGAAGTTGTGCTATTTGGCCCCCTTTTGCCGGACTGGTCAGCCCAATGGTGGCCAGCCACATTTGGAGCTATTCCTAAACCAGTCTCCAAAGTAAGAAATCTGGGAGTCATCTTTGATGATGGCCTCAATTTTAATGGCCATGCAAATAAAGTGGCCACTACAGCCCACTATAAACTTCGCATGATAAAAAAAATCAGTCCCTACCTTCCAGTGGCGGCCATTAAAACCCTAGTTAGCTCCCTGGTTCTATCGTCACTGGATTACTGTAATGGCCTATTTCTAAACACACAAACCAGAGTCTTGAGAAAATTACAGTCAATATAAAATGCTGCGGCCCGCCTGGTTTTCGGAATCCCTAAATATGCGGCCATTTCGGATGCCATTTCACGACTTCACTGGCTGTCGATCCAGAACCGGATCAAATTCAAGTCATTATGTATTGTTTATAAAACGCTCAACAGGCAAGGCCACACTCTTTGAGTGAGCAACTGATACCATATCAGCCTTCCCGTCAACTCCGGTCCTCCAACTGCAACCACCTAGTGATCCCCCGTGTTTAAACAGTATCTTGGGGCGACCGTCGATTTACGGTCGCTGCACCAAAACTGTGGAACACTCTCCCGTTGGACATTAGAACATGTCCAACCCTGCTCCAATTTCGCAAGAGACTCAAAACGTGGCTGTTCACTCAATAACTTCACAAATATTGGTAAATACAGAGAACTATAACATCATTCAGAATTTTGCAAACTAACCAGCGCCAAGACGCCTACGGGTATTTTCCGCGCTTTACAAATAGCAATAAATAAATAAATAAATAGTATTTGAGTTTGAGCACTGTGCTATTCACTCCTTCGTTGTTATTACAAAGAGAAAATAACTACATTGACAGAAATTACAGTAATATACAATTTGAAGAAATTAAAATGGCGCGGTACAAACGTCCCTCAAATAATGGTTGCTGTACATAAATACATAAACAATGCCAAATCACAGGAAGACTCTTGGGAACAATTGGGACATTTTCTTTAAATTAAATTTCCGGTTCTCCCGGGACGTCAAGGTCCGCAAAGTAGGATTTATGAACCATGCTTTAATATACAGTTGCTCAAAACAAATACAATCTTAAGGACCGAAATTATAGATATTAACACATATATCTACAAATATAAAGGTTATCACTACTCTCTATAATATGTGACGTGTAGTGAGAAATACCAGTGAAGACTACAAAAAGACAGCCACACAAAATTGTCCCAGGATAGTTGGTATCCCATCAATACACAATCTTGTGCCCAGTGTCATCATCTGGGGTACCAAACAGTCTTCTAATGTCTCTCTCATCAATCAGAGACAGCAAAAAAAGAACTGTATCCTTCCGTACAATTCTTTCAGAAGGAAAAACAAAATAAGATTGTGTTTGTAAAGAAAGGGAGGTTTTTCTGGTTTCTAATATGCAGTGTGAAAAGGTGCTAAAAGTGTTTATTAAAAAGGATAAACTACTGTGATAATGTCCTCTCTACTAGTAGTCATACCAGTCTCTTGTAGTTTTCCTAATAAAATCAACTTGAAAGTGAAAAGAACAGTTCCAAATTAATCACTATTCATACAGTATGGGTCGACATGTTTCAGGCACTCTGGATTCCTTACCCCTGGCTTTCTTCAAGACCAATCTACTCTCATATCACTGCAATTATAAAAGATAAATCATACATACAGTGTCACTGTTTTGTCAGTTGTATTCAAAACCCTTGATAGTCATGATGGTCAGACTGCATCTAGGAGGGATAAACAAGATTTCCCTTTATGTACAATACCCTTCATGTGTCATTTCTCACATTACATTGAGTTGAATCACTCAATAAATTCATAGATAGTAAGGAAGCTTACCATTATTTCTCAAGGGGTAAGCCTCACCTCACTCGGCACCAGCGCAAGGAACCATTTATGAGGGCCGCTCTATAAAAGAAAAATAGCCCAACCCCAAAATTTTGTGTGAACAATAGTGGTGTTTCCTTAATCATCAAAAAGTGTATAATATACAGTTGCACAATCAAACAAGCATTAGAAATGCAATAGGTCTCGCAGCATTAGAGTTAGTGCTTTTAGAATTGTTTATGGGTTTTTTTGTAAATCTTTAGCATGAGGTTGAGGGTGAGTGAGGGTGAGTGAGGGTGAGGGGTTGAGGGTGAGTGAGGGTGAGGCTGAGGGGTTGAGGGTGAGGGTGAGTGAGGGTGAGTGAGGGGTTGAGGGTGAGGGGTTGAGGGTGAGTGAGGGTGAGGGGTTGAGGGTGGGTGAGGGGTTGAGGGTGAGTGAGGGTGAGGGGTTGAGGGTGAGTGAGGGTGAGGGTGAGTGAGGGTGAGGGTGAGTGAGGGTGAGGGTGAGTGAGGGTGAGGGTGAGTGAGGGTGGGTGAGTGTGAGTGTGAGTGAGGGTGAGTGTGAGTGAGGGTGGGTGAGTGTGGGTGAGTGTGGGTGAGGGTGAGGGATTGAGGGTGAGGGGTTGAGGGTGAGTGAGGGTGAGGGGTTGAGGGTGAGTGAGGGTGAGGGGTTGAGGGTGAATGAGGGTGAGGGAGGGTGAGGGGTTGAGGGTGAGTGGGGGTGAGTGAGGGTGAGGGGTTGAGGGTGAGTGAGGGTGAAGGTGAGTGAGGGTGAGTGAGGGTGGGTGAGTGAGGGTGAGTGTGGGTGAGTGTGGGTGAGTGAGGGTGAGGGATTGAGGGTGAGGGGTTGAGGGTGGGTGAGGGGTTGAGGGTGAGTGAGGGTGAGTGAGGGTGAGGGGTTGAGGGTGAGGGGTTGAGGGTGAGTGGGGGTGAGTGAGGGTGAGGGGTTGAGGGTGAGTGAGGGTGAGGGTTTGAGGGTGAGTGAGGATGAGGGGTTGAGGGTGAGTGAGGATGAGGGGTTGAGGGTGGGTGAGGGTGAGTGAGGGTGAGTGTGAGTGAGGGTGAGTGAGGGTGAGTGAAGGTGGGTGAGGGGTTGAGGGTGATTGAGGGTGAGGCGTTGAGGGTGAGTGAGGGTGAGGGGTTGAGGGTGAGGGTGAGTGAGGGTGAGGGGTTGAGGGTGAGTGAGGGTGAGGGGTTGAGGGTGAGTGAGGATGAGTGAGGGTGAGTGAGGGGTTGAGGGTGAGGGGTTGAGGGTGAGTGAGGGTGAGGGGTTGAGGGTGAGTGAGGGTGAGGTGTTGAGGGTGAGTGAGGGTGAGGTGTTGAGGGTGAGTGAGGGTGAGGGTGAGGGGTTGAGGGTGAGTGAGGGTGAGGGTAGGTGAGGGGTTGAGGGTGAGTGAGGGTGAGGGTGAGTGAGGGTGAGGGTGAGTGAGTGGTTGAGAACTGAGACAGCACCCTATAAAAACACAGGTCATATGGTCCCATACGTGCAAATGGAAATCTCACATGTCAGAAGAGTGTGCAGGCACCCAGGCCATTTTGGAAAGGGGTGGTGGGGAAACAAACCACTATTTACAAACGGGGAGCAATGTGCGTGCTCAACACACCCACCCCATCGGCCAAGGGTGCAGGATTCGCTGTCAGCCTGGAAGCAGGAGGGAGGTGGCGCCTTTAAATCTCCTGCAGCCTCCATGTTGTCAGATTCCAACTCAATTGACATTTTTCCTGCGTCAGAAGAAAGGTGGGGAATGGGGGATGGAGGGAGTGTTTCATGAGACCAGCCTTTGGCCACTAGGCTGCAGCCGCACACATTATCCCGGAGCTTCTTAGTGAGTGAGTAGCAGTAAGTAACTAAGTGTAATGTTGCTTACTTCCACCAAATGAGGACCAGGACCCAGGTTTGTAGGTTTGCAAGCCAGTTATGTATTCATAATTACTGTACGCAGAAACAGCGCCGAGTGTGCATACAGCGCTACCGCTCCGGGCACTCTCGCGCACTAATCCGCTGAGGCGTGTTGCGTCCATTGGTATGCCCACTGTGTGTTGCCTAATGGCTTTAGAAAAGCAAGGATGTATACTACGGGTCCTTCAGTCGCAATTCATTTTTTTTTTAAATTGTTACATTTCTGTACACTCTAGCAAAAAGTGGTGTGAGGTATACAGTAGTGATCCAACATTGTTAGAAGCAGTGGTATGACGTAGTAGCTATCACAGTCTACCGTACAATGAAAGTTTGGCCAACCTTACTGAATAACGTGAACTTTAGAATTTCATGCGTGACATCTTCAAACGCTGGCAGATTGGGAAAAATATGAATGTTTTCCAGAGTGATCCCCACCTTCATGCGTCTGCGGCAATGCTGGAGGCCCACCATACTTATTCAAAAATGTAAATTGAAATTGGATTTCAGAAGTTAATTGCCTGTTTGAAAAGTCTGCAATTATCATAAAATACGCTAGCAATGAAGCGCATTAGCAGTTAGAGGGTGAGAATCATTTGAATGGATTTCATACCACTTCTCATTTTAGAGAGCTGCAACGAGACTGAAACGTATTAACCCGCAAATGTCCCATGCCGCCCTTGTTGACGCTGCTGGCTCTTGATGGTAGCTGATGTCGATTTAACAAGGAGCTGTGGTTTCTCATTGTGCATCGGTACTTGGCCGCATGTGGTATGGCCTCGTAGGTGCTAGGAATGCCAAAGCATTCAAAATGAGGTGGCACTCCTCTAGATCAGCAGTTAGCACAGGCTCACAAATTGCTGCATGTATGGGATGTGTAGGAAGGCTAATAGGGTATAGGCTTCAATCTGGGAATGGGGAATCCAAAAGCGTTACTTCTATTAAATCGCAAAATGATGGCTTTAAAGAGGAGACGTCTACTTCAAGACTTTAGACTAGCGTGATGCACCACGTTGGGTGGTTGGAAAATGACACGAAACATACTAGATCACTGGTTCACACTTCTCCATAAGCAGTGCTCTTCGCTATGCTTGGAAGACGATCAGAGTAAAGAAACAATGTCAAATATGACCCTGCACCCACTGTCATTTAAGCAAAGTTAGCTTCTTCAAATTTGTAGAGTGGGAAAGTTAAGACTGCCCAACTGCAGAAAAGGTTGCCAGCTTTAGAAGGTAGAAAATCTGGGCCATTTTCGCAAGTTTTTCAAAAACTGGTAAATGGTTCGCAAGTACTGAAGACAAGCCGGAGGGAAGAGAGGGGAGGGGGGAGGAGAAATGCGACACGGCGGGAAGGGGAGGGGGCGGAACGGGGGAGGGGGCGGAGAGGGGAGAGGTGCGACTTTATATCCGAATTTTCCTCACATTTGAAATGCAGTTGACAGCCTGGGTAAGAAGCAGAATGTGCTGATGGTTGAATGTTGATCAGTGGTGGTGGAAGCGAAGGCCAGGAATTACCTTGATTTCAGAAACAGGAACAGAACCGAAGACTCCAGGGTGGGAGAAAGCAGGGCCGCTTCATTCCTGCAGCGGAAAATGAAGTTACTTGGTTATTGACGTCCACAAAGACTCCAGTTAATTTTTAAAGCATTCCTGTGTGCCAACCGTAGCTGGGAGGTTAAGAGATCATGGCAGACAGCGCAAGGCATCTGATGGCGGGGTAGGATTCTCGAATCCGAGTCCATCACTTTGTTCCATCTTTCAAGAGGACCATTCAGATCGGGGCAGACAATCGGGCAGTGTTTGGAATCCACCTAGCGAACACACTGGGATTGTTCATCCGGCCCACTGGGAGGGTACCTGTTTAAGGCGAACACATTGCTTGCATTTTCAAAGGTCAGGCAAGCACCGAGTGAAACAGGCTCTGCTCACATTTGTGGCATTGCCGCACAATCAGAGTAAAGAAACAATGTCAAATATGACCCTGCACCCACTGTCATTTAAGCAAAGTTACCTTCTTCAAATTTGTAGAGTGGGAAAGTTAAGACTGCCCAACTGCAGAAAAGGTTGCCAGCTTTAGAAGGTAGAAAATCTGGGCCATTTTCGCAAGTTTTTCAAAAACTGGTAAATGGTTCGCAAGTACTGAAGACAAGCCGGAGGGAAGAGAGGGGAGGAGAAATGCGACACGGCGGGAAGGGGAGGGGGCGGAACGGGGGAGGGGGCGGAGAGGGGAGAGGTGCGACACGGCAGGCAGGCAGGGGAGGAGAGGAGGAGGGGGGAGGAGAGTAGGGGAGGCACGGCCTAGCGGCCGTGCAATCAAGTAGTGAGGGGGCGGAGCTGGGGGAGGCTGTGGAAGAGAGTAGGCAAGGCGACACGGCGGGAGGGGGCGGAGCGGGTAAACAAAGACGGACATGCACGCGCCCGTGACTTTTAAGGTCAATGCGCATGCGCATAAGCTTAATGCGCATGCGCATTGACCCTAAAAGTCACGGGCACTGCAAGGAATCGCCACGATTCCTTGCAGTGTGGATAAAGAGTGGATAACTCGCAATACTCTCGCCTTGCTCGATGCGCATGCGCATCGACAGGCGAGACCTAAAAAGGTAAATCATAAGGGAATTAAGAAAAGCTGTTATGGCAGTAAGATACGGAAATCCGGTGATGAATAACAATATTAGTGACATGAGGAAGAGTTTTAGGGAGAGGTGCATATTGGCAAAAAAGGAACGTATGGAAAAGCGGTGGGAAAAATTAATTTGGGCCAGCCATCAGCCCAACAGTTGTGAATTTTGGGGCATAATAAATAAGTTAATTAAATGAACAGGAATATCTCAAAAAGCTGGAATAAGTGAATAGATTTGGGAACAACATATACAAAATGTATACAACAATACTAACCATGAAATAATGAATTTGGAACCTGGACCGGATATCCGGCGGGAGGGTAAGCATACTAACGACTCATTCTGGAAAATTGCACATAGTGAAGGGATCTTAGTCCCCCAAGAAACGGCTCAGACTGAAGACTTATCACAGGAACTAAATTATAATGGCATAACCACCTTAGTTGACAACAAACAACTAAAAGAAATAATAAAAAAATTGAAAAAGGAGGGAGCGTCAGGGCCGAACAGGCTTCCAAACACAATCTTCAAACATGATGCAGAATTTTGGGCAAATTTTCAAACTCCGCTTTTTACCTATTTGTATTCTCAAAATAAGATCATTAACTCATGGGGAGGGAGAATATTTCTTCCTATATATAAAAAGAGTGATCGCAATGAGCCTATTAATTACAGACTCATAGCCTTGACGGATGTTGATGCAAAACTTTATGCTTCATGTTTATTACTGCATTTACAGGAATGGATGGAGGAGAAATGTATTATTCCCAAATACCAAACCGGTTTTAGGCAAGGAATGAGTACAAGCTCAAATTTGGCACCCATAGCACCTCTTACAGAAAAAGCAATCCTAAAGAAATCAGGTCTATGTGTATGTTATATAGACTTAAAATCGGCCTTCGACAGAGTCCCACGTGAACGACTATGGGCAAAATTGAAAGGATAGGGGTACCGCAGCAACTAACTCCATAGTAGCCTTCCACCGCAAAACTTGGACCCAGGTGAAGCTGGGAGATGGTAGCATTGCATCATCCAAGATTGAAATAAAAATGGTCTGAAACAGGGGTGTGGTTTGGCCCCAAGCCTTTTTAACTTGTACCTTGCAGATCTGAACAACCACTTGTCAAAAGTAAATGGTCATCCCCGAAATTGGCAGAGGACCACATACAGTATCTGCAATACGCAGACAACATTGTGATCCTAAAACAAACCCCTACTGGATTACAAAGAGTCATTGACCACCTGACTAACTACTTAGACCTTCAGGGGCTGGATATAAATAGGAAAAAAACAAAGGTGGTGCGTTTAGTAGGCCCTAGATCAAAAAAATTCAAGTGGTTCGCCAAGGGTAAGGAGATAGAGGAAGTTGGCACTTACAAGTACTTGGGCATACATTTAGGGTGATGTATGTCCTTTACGGCTCAGAAAAATGTAATAAAAGCAAAGGCACAAACCTTAATTTTTGCTTATAAACAGCTACAACCAAAATTGAGTTGACCGTCTTATAGTCATCTTTTAAAAGCAATGGCAGCACAATTACTCCCAGCTATGGCCTACGGATTGCAAATATGGCATGGCCGGGAATTTTACATTTTAAATGACTTACAGACAAAAGTGTATAAAGCCATTTTTAAGCTCCCTAGAGAAGTGTCACCAGCCCAAATTTGCCTTGAGTTTGGACTTCAAAACCAGAAATTCCAGAGAAAATCTGTTTTTGTGACATTGTGTTGGAAACTTCGCTCTTCGGAACCCGGTACCTTGAATAATTCATGCTGGACAGAAATAAGGGCCCAGTTCAACCAAAAAACCCCGTATTCATGAAGTGCACACCTAAGAACAGCTCTGGTGGAATTGGACATTGAAGAGGCATGGGACAGTAAGATGGAAAGGGTGGCTTTTAATAGAGTGTGCAATGGCGCTGCAAAAAAACTATCTTTCCTGGACGACAAAAAAGTAGTGGCAAAAAGACGTAATTCGTGGACAATGATACCTTTTTATGTAAAACTAAAACTGCAAGACTATTTAGCAGCTCACTTCAGATTTTTCCTAAAAAATAAGTATATGCTGTATCGGTTTGGAGTATACGAAACAAAGGATCTGCAACCAAGTTGGAAAGGGAATTATCACAACTTAACTTGCAGACTGTGTGGATATCATAAGGAGTGCTTATGCCATGTGATGTGTGTTTGTCCTACAGTCAGTGAAGCGAGAAGAACGCTTTTAAAACCATTTGTAAAAGAGCTTAATATTCATACATGTCGGCAGACCATTACCTGCTGGGCGGAGGGAATATCAACCTTTTTAATTTGTCGTGGTGTAAAGTTACTAACTTTGATTGACACGCTCTTAAAAAAAGCGGACACTGAACCTGTGAAAATGTTTACTAATGAGTTGGAAAACCCTGTACAGATCTAGATTTAATGATGCACTCTACTGCGAACTTGTGAACATGGTTATTAATGAGAAGGACCTATTTTTCACATATCCAGATATAATGATGTATTTTATCGTAAACATTTTTATTAACTTATATTGTAATATATTTTAAGTTTTATTTTAGATGGTTGTAAAAAAACAAATAAAGAATTCTCGACTCTTTTTTAGCAAAGTGCCTAGCTGTAGTTTTTTAACCCTAGCTCTGCCAGCACCTAGGAAACCTATAACATTTTTAGAACTAGACACTCAGTGGAATCCAGGATGTGATGACTTGACTGGCTCGCACCATGTTCTGTTACCCAGAATCCCTTGCAAACCTAACAAAATTGTAAAAAAACAAACATTTTCCTCACATTTCTTTTGTGGAAAGTTCTGGAATCTGCATGGATCTACAAATGTCCACCCACCCCGCATTCCCGAAAGTCTTCAGAGAAAAATGGTACCTCACTAGTTTGGGTAGACCTCGTGCCTGCGACAGGAAACAGCGCAAAACACAACGTGGACACAACACAATTTCACAGTGAAAAATGATCCTTTTCTGGCAAAGTGCCTAGCTGTGGTTTTTCTCCTGAGGTTTGAAACCTCAGAACAGAATCAGAAAGAGATTCAAATAAAATGCGGAAACTTGGAGCAGAAGATTGATGGGATTGCCTTATGTATGTCAGCACTGGAGGAGGAGGTGAAGGCGTTGGGGGAGGTCACGGGAGTCAATGCCAAGGAAATAGCTGGCCTCAGAGAGGAGAATAAGTCCCTACAAGAGGATATGGAAAGGCTTGAAATACATGCTAGGTGAAACAACGTTCCCATTTTAGGGGTCTCCCAACATGTTGAAGGGTCAGACAATAAAGGTCACATTTGTAAGTTATTGGGAGACATGTTTCCAAATAGATTGGACATTGACTGGGATAAAGAACTGCAGAGTTCACAGAGACCCCTACAGGCTTCACCCAGGAAGGAAAGCACCTAGAAGAATTTTGGTGAACTTCCAAACCTTTTCAGTTAAGGAGTTGGTGTTGGGGCAAGCATTGGAAGAGCTGCAGTTAAAATTTGGAGATGTGACCTATCAGATTCGCTTTGATCTGGGGAAAAGAACTGTTCAGAGGCAGTGGGAACTTGGTTCTAAAATGAATGAACTACGCTCCAGGGAGGCTCAAGTGCAAATGAAGTTTCCGGCCATGCTTAAAATTATGTGGCAAAACAAAGTGCTTACTATTAGAGACCCCGCGGAGGTCGACTGCCTGTTAAAGTCGATGGGAAACCCAGATTAGGGATATGGTGTATATAGCTGTACAAAGATAGTCTATGTCGTAAGGCAGGAAGTTATTATTTCACGGAACGATTTTCTCATCCTGTATATTCCTACGCGCGGTCTAAGATCTGGCGGTACGGGTCTGGTTCGCATACCTACCATCAGGCGAGCCCGGATGGGTGGCCGCTTTTTCTGTTTCCTAGCGGCCTCCTATTGGAATAAACTTCCAATGGGGCTTCAGATGGAATCATCCGAGAAGATCTTCCGGAAAGAGCTCAAGATGTGGCTCTTTCCATCTGATAATTCCATTGTTTGATCTCTCACTGTTATGTTTTTTGCTTGGCACAGGACCTTGTTGCAGCGTGGGGACGCACTGGTTAGTGCAACCATGCCCTTTATAAACTTAATTTGATTGATTGATTGAGGCATCAAACTCATTTTGAAAAAACAGTCCCTAGCTCTCTCAAGAAAGGTCGATTTGGACACTATTCAAGCAAGCAGCTTTGCCGCTCCAATGGTAAATTCTTATTAAGCTCTTGAGATGCAACCCCACCCCTTGCCCCATGTCCACCACTTTGCCAAAGGTTGTTATGTGCGGAGTGGGAATAGCTAAAAGTACAGCACTCTCCTAAATGTGGTTAGGTTTAAAGTGGAAATACTTAATGCTAGGATATAAATAGTGTTTTGAGCGGTCATGTTGGTAAATTGGAATTTAATGTCGTTTTGTTTTGTCATGACAAACTTTCTTTAAAAAAAATGTGCACATTTATTATTTTTGCACATTGAAAAAATAAAAATACAGCTTATTCTATCAGTTTTGTTTCTAAAGACATATTTACATTTTTTTAAATAAAAATAAGATTATTTTTTGTATATACATGTTGGCAAGGTTTTTCTAGACATTTAACTTAAAATTATAATTTTCATTTTTTATATTATATATATTACAAAATATTATATATGGTTTTGCATTAAGCAGTACTTTTAAGTATATATTTACATTTTTATAATTTGAATGTTATAAAAAATAAAAAAATATCTATATTTATATCTTTGATATCTTTTCGAGAGTTTAAAACAAATAGTAATTTTGAATTTATTGTGTCCATTGGTTTGCATATTCAGAAAGTATGTTTGCACTTTCTTTATTCTACCATTTTTTAACCACTTGCTTCATTTTAGTGACTGTTTCATTGTTTTTGGATGTCAGTGGCTCTGCAGTTTAGCGGATCCTCATTACTGTACTCAATAAAAGTAAGATTAACTTTAATCTATTTTCTATACTTGATTTGTCTTAAACAGAGGAGCTATATTGTTAGTTAGGTTAGTATTTGTATTTTTATATTTTTGTAGGTTATTGTAAGTGTGAGTTTGTGTTGTAGTATATAAAGTACAAGCGCCAGTCTTAAATCTGATTTACTGTATAAGAAATTTTATTATTAGACAGTCTGTTCTATTTTAGCAATTTTTACCTATTTTTATTTGCTTCTTAGACTTTACCTGAGGAATTATTCTTTTGACAGAGGGTTTTTCTGTGGGTTTTTTGCATTTTCTTTTACATGTTTTGCATTACAAGTTGAGTTTCTATTTTTGAATGGGGGATTTGTTTGTATTTTATTTTACATTTGCAAGAAAAATAGGTGGGATTTTAAACACATAGTTTATTTAATGTTTCCTTATTTTGTGTGGTTTTCCTGGAGTGGTTTGTGCTTTTTACATTTTATTCCAGGCTTTACATGGTTTACCTGGAATTTCTTTGGTCATATTGCCTTGGGCATATTTATACTTGGACTTACCAGGGAGAGGGACTCTGAACGGGATCCGGCTTAATTTAGCATTATTAAAACATGCTAGAAAAACTGTGGTGCTGGATGCATGTGGGCCTTTGCCTAAGGCATGTACCTGAGTGAATACCAGGCCATGGGTGTGCCCTTTTGTGCCATTGGAGCCCGGAGGTGGCTGTAAGGGCCATCTTTCCTTCTTGACCCTGTGGTTGCCAGATGTATGTGGGCCATGATCAGGTGTGTACCCAGGTGAATACCAGACCACAGGTGGGACCCTTTGTGCCCATAGGAACCTAGAGGAGGCTGTCAGGTCCATATTTCTCTCTTTGCCCTGTGGTTTCTTGGAGCTCAGTCTTGTAAATAGACAGAGATGGGCAAACAGAAGCCCAATGGAATGGAAGGTAAAGAATCAAATTCTGTCATTATGATGGGTACCATTAATAAGGAAATTTCAGCTGTGGAGGGCAGATTGGAGGCCAAACAGTATTTAGGGGCTAATTTACACAAGGCCCTCAATGCATTACTGTGTGGGGTACAGTGCAGAAAGGAAAGGAGGGCCAGAGTAGGAGAATTTGTGAGTCCAACTTCCCCCAGATAAAACCTATCCACTGCCTGGTAAGAAGAAATGGGCAGTGTAGGAAAGTAGCAGAATTTTTCTGATTCACTCTATGAGGGGGGAATCTAATTCTCACCTGCAAACTCTGTGTGGTTACAATGTCTCTTGACAAGGTTACCACTGATAAGTTCCTGTCCTTGATATTTTGTCTTCAAGGACTTGTGAAAGATTAAATCCAGCTCCTTTAAAACAGTCTCAGTGGGTTGGAAATGATAGTAGTTGACTTAAGCCTCCCAAGTAGCCCACAAACCTGGATACTGATTTGGGAAAACAGCATATCCCCCATGTCATTTCATCAAAGGATTCTTATTGGCAAGAGACTAGTAAGGTGGCTTTATCTGTCCTTCAATAAGGCTGAAGAAACTTTGCAAAAACCAGGACTGACTTTTGAAGCTCACCCATAAATGCATAACTTGCCCAATCTGGATCTTGCACTATAAACAACTCCCTATGTACTGGTATTAGCAAACCTACTTACTTTGGCTCAGGCCCATAAAGATAGCTGGGCGTACCTTAAAAATAAAGTATTGCATTGGTTGAGTAATACTGTGGTTAGCATCAATAGTCTCTCACAAGGTCGTATTACAGTGCAAGGAGTCCAATTGGTGGGGAGACAGCAAAAAAAAAATGTTGTTGACTGTAATATTTCGGATTTTAGGTTTCCAGTGCTGGTGAAGTGGAGATTATTGTGCCTAAATGAACCCTGTTGTAGGCCTTCTGAGAATATAGCGCTACTGCAAGGGTTTTTTTATGAATTCAAGGAACTGTTTAATAGAAAAGGCTTGAAAGTCTTAAAACACCTCATGTGATTCCAGGAAGAGTATATTGAATTTCCCAAATCATTTTTCGCCTCTTAATGCTAAGATAATGCTAAAATAAGTCAGCTGTATTTGAAACGCATATTCTTTAATCGGTGGAAGAAGCTAAACTGCCCAACAAAATACACAAAATGGCTGCATTAGTTATAAACATGGATAATGGACATTAATCCTGGTGTAAATAGAAAGAAACATAGGACTTATCCAGAGCATTATCTACCTGAAATAAAAAAGGACTAATCTCCACTATTGAGATAAACAGAGAAAAAGGACCTCACCCTAGAGGACACTTAATAGAAATAGAAAGATAACTACATTACAAGTGCAGATCCAGATAATAAAATAGGGCGGCCATCTTAGACTGATACAACCACAATAGGTGTCAACAGTCAACAGCCCCATCTCCTAACCCACCAATAGATAGCTGAAAGTCCCACACATCAGACCTCCAAATTGCATAACAGAGCAGGCACATCAACCCGATCATCTCCGTCTTACAAACTTTAGCCCTAAATATGGACCGCATAGGCAACCACACCTATTCCATAAACTATCCTACCAACCTTACAAAAAAAAGCAGCTAAAGGATTTAAATACAACTTACTAAAATCTCACCCTGAAACCCCAATGTCTGATCCCTACTACTCATTGAACATAGGTCACATTACTAATGACATCATCTTCTACACTAAAAAAGAGCTCAATGGAGGAAACCCTGGTATGATGGTAGGCTAAATTATGACAGACGCTCGCTAAGGTTGATTAAAAGACGATGGAGATCAGCTCCATCAGCCGAACACCTCAAACTACTAAGAATAACCAGAAGCGCCTACCTCAGAAAGATCAGAAGATCTTTCTGGAGCAAGCCAAAAACCGTCCCAAAAATCTATTCAATTTAATCAAAGCCCAAACCAAGAGTACTCCCATTCACCCCAAAGCTACCCCTGACACCCTACCTAATTGTGAGGAATTTGCCTCCTTTTTCACTACAAAATTGGATTCCATAAAAACTGACTTACTCAAGGATCTTTTACCCCTGATGGTTATGCAAAATAACTCAACACTGCCCCTGACAGTTGCCTCAGTCGAATGCTCCACAAAATTCAACCTGAAAAACAACGCATCCAGGTCTTAATTCAACACTTATAGTGAAGATTCTATACTAAAGATGCTAAACGCCCTGAATCCCTCCAACCACTTCACAGACCCACTTCCTGCTAGCTATCTAAAAGACTTCATCCCATTGGTACTACCTCTCTGGACGAAGATTATAAATACCTCCCTCGGTCAAGGTACCCTTCCAGATATCCTGATAACAGGGCAGGTATCCCCTATTCTAAAGAGACAGCTGACCTATAGGACCTAAATAATTATCGCCCAAATATCCAACATCCCCACTCTAGCCAAGCTCCTGGAAAAATGTGTTCACACTCAACTTAGCAACCACATTGATCAATTCAACCTGCTTAACCAATACCTATCTGGCTTCCGTGCAGACCACTGTACTGAATCAGCCATGACACACATAATTGACGATGCTCTAAAAATCTTTGACCAAAACAAAGCCTGTATACTAATTTTACTCAACTTGCCATCGGCATTTGACACCGTCAAACACGACAACTTGCTAGAACTCCTGAAACTCAGAATGGGAATATCCGGGTCTGTGCTTACCTGGTTTACCTCTTTCCTCCAAAATAGATCTCAAAGATTCAATGTCAATCAAACCTTGTCCAACCACGTGCCAGTCACGTTACGAGTACCGCAAGGATTTTCCGTTTCCCCCACACTATTCATCCTTTTTATGTAGCCTCTCATCAAACTTCTTAGTTTCTCAGAAGTCCGTTTCCATATGTATGCAGACGACACTCAACTCTACATCAAGATCCATTCACTTGAGGACACCAAAGCTCTCAACACAACACTACAAAAAACTCAAACATGGCTGGCGGAAAACCATTTGAAACTATCTGCCCTCAAAACCAAGTTCCTCCTATGCGCCCCCAACAAATCAGCCACGATCCTGAAATGGATGAAGCACCTAACAGAACTCCAAGGGCAACCGCTCATTCTTGAATCAGCGAAATCGCTAGGGGTGTCACTGGACAGAAACCTAAAAATGCAGAAGCATAATAGCGCCTCCATAAAAGGAGCACATTTCCACCTGAACACACTGAGAAAACTGAAACCCTTTTTGCCAGCAAACAACTTTAAACAAGCAGTCCAGACCCTAGTAATCCCAAGAGTGGAATATGGGGCAGTAACCTTATGCGGCCTCCCTAGGTTGTCGACAGCCATGTTAAGAGCAGCTATCAATTTAATGGTGAGACTAATCACAGGATCATAGAGATCCTCTCACATATCACCAGACCTGAGAACCCTCAACTGGCTACCATTTGAGGCTAGAATTCACCTGAAAATAGCATGTATGACGCACAAGGCCATACACCCCAATTCCCCGAGCTACCTAGCTCAGAAACTGGTACTATCTGCAGGTAATAGATCTTCCAGAAGCTACAAGAATCTTTTACTGAAACCACAACGATTTGCCTAGAAAGAACTTACAACTGGGCCTTCTCTGGAATGGCTCCCAGGATCTGGAATGCTTTACCCACAGAAACAAGAACAAACCCATCCCCTGCCGCCTTCATAAAAGAAGCAAAAGCGCTTTTCATGGCCAAATTCACGTGAATTACTTACTTTTAACTAGATGTCAATTATTAATCTGTATTATTGACCACCGTATCCTAAATGCTGGTTCTCTACTATTGAGCACCTTATATCTGAATCACCTTTAATTGTATTCTTTTATGCTAATTTTTCGTTTTCCACTTTTACTATTGCTTCATATGTATGACATGGAAAGTGCTCTGATACCCGCATGGGTCTTGATCGCGCCATATAAAACCTTCAAAATAAAAATAAATAAATACATGAAATAAATAAAAGTAATGCTATAGGTGGAACCAAATGAATAAATAGGGATCCCCCAACAACTAACCTTCTATAGATAGCACAGTTAGATCAAATCAATTAGCATCTAACAGCTATTTGGTGGCTCTCCTAGGGCAAACCTGTTATGCATCAACTAGAGGGAATGATATCCATATAAATTATGAATATGATTCCCCTGGGAACTTTACTGCATCTGCTTGGATTTCTCTGGATCCCTATGTTTCCATGGGGCGAGATAGAGTCATTCGGTTTTCTCATTCTGCAGTCAAGTGTCCACTTGCTGCATCAACATTGCATAACTCTCAGATAAACCTTCTATCCTGGAATAAAACCGGTCTGCGACGCAAAATCCATAAGTGGTTTAGTGTGGTTGATGAATTTTCTATCATTTCTTTGCCGGAAGCCTGGGTAATATAGATTGTGCATATAAATGGATTTAAGTTAATTTTCACCTAAGCGCTTTTATCTCCAGTGGGCAGAGCCAAAGATAATTTATCTATTTCAGTTTCCATCTATTTCTTGGATCAGTGGTTAAGGGTAGGCTCACTTCTCATCACTATCAGTTGATCATTCTTAGAGGCCGATTCTGATTCGGGTCGGAAGGGCTCCGAACTATGTTCGGAGCCCTTCCGACCGAATCGGTATGTGTCGGACAGATTCCTTTCCGACCAAGCCATTACGATGGGCTCGGTCGGTAAGGAATCCGACTCGGATTTCCGGATGGCCTACAATGAGCTCGGAGAGCCCGTCTGCCACCCGGAAATCCTCCAGTACTCCCCCGGTCGAATCTTTACGACCGAGGGAGTACAATGGCAGTTTTTCACAACCTTTTCATGCCGGTGTGTCCAGCACGAAAAGGCAGTCAGAGACTGTCTCTGGGGGCCCCCATGGATCCCCATGGATCCCTGCACCCAGTGGCAGGCACCTTGGGGTGCCGGCCACAGGGTGATTGGATGAACTGCACCCCTGCATTTTACAATGCAAGCATGCTTTCCGGTCAGAATGCATGCTTGCATTGTGAACCATACGAATGCGACCGAACAGGGTTCAGTGGCATCGTACTAGCAGGGCCATAACCGACCACAGCAGGTCGGTCGGTTACGGCTCCTGACCGATGTCGGACAGACTCAGGTCCGTCCAACATCGGAATAGGTCCCTTAGTGTAACCAAAGTTTTTACTCTCTTGATTGTTAATTTTTATAATAATGTTTACCGCACAGACAGAGTGAATTTAATCCACCAATTAGCTAATGAGTTGGAGCCTTTGGGATTGAGTATGTTGTAGAAAAGTATATTATATGGGCTGGGGTATTCAAGGCACATTTTTGCCACTTCACTCATGATTCACATGGTAAGGCATTAAACTCGTCTTTTTAAAGAGCTACTTTGTCTTTAGGAGAGGTGTGGTGCAGCGGCCAGAGCAGATGACTCCAGAGCCTGGGCTCTTGGTTCAATCTCCAACACCAGCGGCAGTTTAGCTCAGCATCATGTGGTTCTGGGCAATAGCTCATTTAATCTCCCGAAGGCCCCAAGCACCTTAAAATCTTAAGGGGTGAAATGTTCATGCTTTACAAATATGGATTATTATTATTTTTTTTTGCAAATGAAATCGGTTCCATTTGCCTGGAATATAAGCATATTTTTACAAGCGAATGTACAGAGACAGTTACATATTTTATTTTGGTAACAAAAAGTTTACATATAATTGTTATCAATTTTAAAACCCATATGACACCAATCATTGATCGCAATCCCCTTAGTCTATCTTTTACCATTGATCACAAAGGGCACAGTCTCCTGTCCACAGGTTATGTAAAGGATATTGATGTGGTTGGATCACACAGGGGGGGGGGGGCATTAAGTGGTGCAGGGTTAATACTGAGTGATTCCTGACCAGCTTGATTCAGGAAAAAAACTGAAGTTTTGAAGTATGTGTAAATGATAAAGTAACTGACTCCTGTATAATCACTGCATTTATTGACATCTAAAAACATTCAAAGGATAAACTGGCGAGCTCCAGGGCAGGGGTAAATCCCCACCTCAGAGATGGTAATTGTACTAGGGCAAACAGAGCATTAAAAAAGTCCCTAAATAACCCCAATAGAGATAAATGTGAGATTTTCCCACTGAGATAGGAATATAGAACTATCCTAAAAGAAAGAAGTAAGGTTATCAAAGAAGAAGGAAGGAGAGTCACTTAAATGATAGTATGGCCTTTTAGTAATTTGGCAATAGACTCTTCTTCAAAGATGTGGGTGCTCCTAACTCAGACGGCAATTTGTCCCGAAGATTGCGTAACCTAGGTTAGTAATATTTACAGGTACCCAACCCACAGCATGGGTTTTTCTGTTGTTAATGGTGATGAAACCCTAATTTTACATCAAGGGCTTGGGTTTTAATTCAGATATTTCTGTAGAAAGGGTGCTCCCAGCAATCGCCAAGAGCACAGGGGAAGGCCTCAGAACTCTGGCTCCAATAGGATCCCAGTGGACCTTTTTTAGTCCAATTTGAATTTATGGGGCCCACTCCTTACAAATGTTCTTAGAGAGGTCTGCCGGTGTAGAAAGCTGGATACCTCATTAAGTTCTTTAATTGTACCAATGTATAAAAAAGCAATTGCAGAGACCTTAAGTGTTATCATCCAAACTCCTTGTTTGATTTGCTCATCAAGGTGACCGGCAGAACAATCTTGGCCAGATTACAGTCATGGACGGAGGAAAGACGCTTACTTTCAAACATGCAATATGAGGTCTGTAAAGGGGTTGGCACCATTAAGCAATGCTATACCTTGCAGCCATAAATTTGAAAGTACACCAAGGTAAGTAAAAGCCACTTTTATTTGAACTTCATGGATATCTCAAATGCGTTCATTTTAATCTTGTTAACCATTCTAAGTTATGGTGCTTTATGGGGTTTGATAAAGCTATCGAAATTCCGGAGTGACAATCTAGGCCGCCATCTTGGGAAGGGCACGCTCAAGTAGTTGGGCGGTATTATGCTATAAAACATGCGCGCTGCGTGGATACAAGCCCCTTAGGTGAGAGGGGGAGTCAGTTGCTGTTTCCCCTGGGCTGGAGTGTTGGTGATGTGTGAATATTGATTCTGCCATTACGCACTCTTGCTGCTTATGTGCTGCTAACTTTGAAACTGATGAGATAGTGAATTTAGTCCACACTATTCTGCCATATTTTTTATATTTTATTGCTGCTATTGTTTTTTACAAACCTGATATCCCTTTTTTAAAATTGACAGCTTACTTGCATTTCCGCCCCACGCAAACACCAGAGGTACAATCTGGGCCGCCATCTTGGGAAGGGTGCGCTCTAGTAGTTGGGGGGTATTCTGCTATAAAACATGCACGTTGTGCAGATGCTGCACGGATGTGTGCAGCGGGCGCGCCACAGACGCACCGAAGGCAAGCCCGTCTGTGCCCATCAGCGTCCTGGAAGCCGTCAGTGCAAGCCATGCTGGCCGTTTCCCATTTAACTTGCCTTCAGTACGGAGGTTCTGGGGCCGAGAGAAACTGGGGTCAATTGGTGGGTCTCTGAGTAAGTGTGGCCATGTATGGGCAGTGCTGGATAATATGTCTAGCATCTGTCCGACTTGTAATCATCCCTTTAACCATACTGTGGGTTCTATTCCCATTCCCAGTCACATTCCTTCTGCCCCTCTGTCTGTTCAATGTATTCAAGCGGCTTTGATTAATGTTGGGTCTGTGGCTAAACATGATTCTGACATCTTTGAGCTGTTGGTAGATAGCCAGTTAAATCTGTTGTTTATAACAGAGACCTGGCTCAATGAGTGTTCATCTCCGGTCATCACCTTGGCTATCCCTGCAGGGTATAAAATTGCCAGGGTCAACCGCAAAATAGGCAGAGGAGGAGGGGTTGCGGTTGTCTTCAGGGAAAAATGGACTCTTACTCAGGGACAATCACAGGATTTTAGGGAGGGAGAAGCGCTGGAATTCTCCCTTACTATTTCTCTGCATTTTTTTACTGGGAGCCACGCTGTTATATCGTCCCCCTGGGCCCCCAAATTCTTTTCTAAAAACTTTTGTTGAAGCCATCGTACTTAGAGCCCTACACTATTTTAATTATCTACTGCTCGGTGACTTCAATATTCACTTTGACTGTAGAGAGGCATCTGACACACATGGATTAATTCCCCTTCCCATAGTGGGGAACATACCATTGATGGGCTGTGTTCCAACTTTCCTTTAGCTGTACAAGATCCTCTCCCTGTCTCTTGGTCTGATCATTTTCTAATTCATTTCTCTTGGTTCATTAAGCCCTCCGTTTCTTCTACGAAGACTTTGGAGGCTAGTCCCCCTCCTCGCATTGAGTCCTGGCAGATACTCACCCGGCTACCTTTGGGGGTCTGTTAAAAGTGGTTGGCGGATTTAATAATTGGCTGGCCAGAGCAGTGGAGCATTTCTCCATACCTCTGGGTCATAAAAGAGAGGGAAAATCCCTGTCCCAACCTTGGTTTTCAAAGGAATTAAAAGAACTAAAAAAATCCTGTAAAAAGCTTGAGGACTGTTGGAGACAGGCCTATTGTCCGCTAGCTAAAATAGCTCTCAGGAAGGCTCAAAATAACTATTACACTGTGGTCAAGGTGACCAAAGGCCACTTTTTTGCAGAGTGTATTGCCCGATCAAACAATAATTCCCCAAAAATATTTGCTATAGTTCAAAGCTCACTGAATCCATGTGCTGAACAGATGGCTTCGCCTGTCTCTAACGACTGGCGTTAGCAGCTTTCTGGATTTTTTATTGATAACATTTAAGCCATACAGGATAGCTTTGGTACTGCTATTCAAATGCAGGTGATCTATACACATCAGACAGCCGTAGACTCTGATCCAGTCTGCCCCTGTTTGACTACATTTACTCCCATCCCGCATTACTTAAATTGCTTAAATCAGGCTCTCCTACGGGTCCCTGCTGAGCAAGGTTACTGGCGGCAGTGGTGGAGGTAGTTAACCGGGAAGTCAAAAAAATTGTCAATCTGTCCCTCCTGGCCACCACGGTCCCGCCTTAGTGGAAACAGGCAAAACTCCTCCCCCTGCTAAAAAAAAACCTTCATTAAATCCCACTACAACGGCGAGTTACCTCCCAATTTCACTCCTCCCGGCTGTGGCTAAGGTGTGTGAGAAGGCCGCTCACAAGCAGCTCTCTGAGTTTGTTGAGACTTCTGGAGCCCTCCACCCCGCCAGCAGGTTTCAGGGCCTTTCATAGCACCGAGACAGCCCTGGTTGAGGTCTGCGGAGGCTGTTAGAGAGTGCCTGGAAGCCGGCGGCAGAGCGACTCTGGTGCTATTAGACCTCTCTGCCGCATTTGACACCGTGCCACGCCGCCAACTTTTGGCGCGGTTGTCTTACATTGGCATCTCTGGTCAGGTGTGGGAGTGGATTGAATCCTTTCTAGCCAATAGAACACAGCAAGTATGGCTGCCTCCTTTCTCCTCAACACCGAGAAGTCTGACTTTGGGGGTCCCTCAGGGCTCAACATTGAGCCCACTTCTGTTTAATGTCTATATGACGCCCTATACTTACCTGGCGGAGGAGCTGGGTGCTCAGATCATAGCTTATGATGATGATACCCAGCTCCTCTTCACGAGGAAGAAAACCGATTTCTCTCCGAACATTGCCAAAAACTGTCTTGCAGAAGTTTTTAAATGGTTAGCGCAGGCCCAACTGAAAAGCAACGAGGAGAAATCAGACGTGCTCCTCTATGGATCCTTCCCCCGCATTTCTGGCCAGTGGGTTACCCATTGCCTAACTCTATGGGGTGCCCAGCAAAAAATCTGGGGGTCTGGTTCAGTGATGATTTAAGATTTCTGCCTCTGATCAATAAACTAGCCAGTGTGTGCTTTGGCACACTGAAACGCTTAAAGAAGTTCCTGCCCCTCTTGCCCAAAGTGGCTAAAGAAATGGTCACCCGTGCTCTCATCCTTTTCACGTCTGGACTATGCCAATGCTTTGTACATTGGTCTCACGGCATATCAGCTAAAAAATCTGCAGATTGTCCAGAACGCAATGGCGAGATCTTTACTCGGTAATCCTAGCAGGTCTAGGCAGACTCTAGGGGATCTGCACTGGCTCACGGTTGACCAATGGATTTGTTTAAGGCAGGGCCTCAGTATCTTAGGAGACACTTCACATTCTATGTGCCGCCCAAACATTTACACTCTACAGGCCAATGCCTTGCTGTCGTACTTAGGTACCGCCTGGCTAGAATGGGTGGCAGCTCCCTCTCTGTCAGAGTGGCCATGGCTTGGAAGGCCTTGCCCTTTGAACTTTGAAACATCGGTGACCTCAGGCTGTTTAAAAAAGTTTTTTTAAACTTTGTTATTCGAGTAATCTTCCAGCCGGGTCAGCTCCCTTCTGTCTCCACCATTTGGCTTCCCCGCCGGTACACTTCTGAGTAGCCGTGTGCACTATAAATGGTGGTTAACATGAAGCCTGTCATTATAAATGGGGTTAGCCAGGGGTGTGCCTCCACTTCGTTCTTATTCATGCTCCATATCAATAACCCTGGAGGGGCACTGGTTGAATGTTGCAGGGACATGTCACAGATTGGTCAACAACCTCTCCCAGCCATTCTCATGCTGAAGATGCTGTTCTTATGGCCCGTAAGCCAATTAGCCTCCAGTTGCTCGTAGATGCATTTGTGGCCATCATGCTGGAACTGGACCTTTAATTAAATCAAAGGGAACCTTTCACTATGACATTTGGATCCAGATGCCCTAAGCACAGATCATTGAAGCTGTAAGGGGACTGTATAGTTGAAAACCATTTGTTCTTGTATTTAGGTGCCTTATCTGCCTTATCTGATGTTAAGTGATCATGGAAGAAACTGCTTACAGCTTTCAGCCACCGAAGCAAAGAGAATTATTTATTCTCCAAAGTGAATTTTGATTGTAACATATTGTGTGGGTGTCTGGGACTATATAGATATAAAACTCTTGAAAGCCATAGAAAATAGTTGCCAGGAAAGAAGGTTGGTGGTCCTTTCCTCTGGTGCCACATCTATATCCCACACAGAACTTGTCCTTACCACCCTTTCTGATTTAATTAGAATTGGCCAACTTAACCTTTGGCAATGATTATGGACACAGGAGGAAACCTCATTTAATTGACTCATTCTGAAACACTGTATGGCCTTAAACTATTTTTGAACATCCCTTGGCTCAAATACATAGAACACAATGTCATAGGTTGAATTGTCCGCATTTGGTTACTGACCTTGATTCTTTATTGGACAAGACTTGAGGGTTCTTCAAGACGTTATGTCTTGCACTATTGGAGGTTGAGAGAGTAGTGTCCAAGCACATTTAGTGACATTGATAGGAGATGGGTTGCAGCAATATCGCAATGTTGTGACAAATCAGCACAGATTTCTTTTAAGCTTTAAACTGAATGTGGTGCAGCGATTGTTCGTGCTCCCAAGACAGAATAATTCGGGCAGAATGTTGATTCCTTGCCCATGTGATCAGCTCTCCAAACAGAGTAGCGTGCATTAAAAAAAATAAAAATTAACATGTTATGTCTTGGTGAGAAGGACATATGTGAAACCTTTTTTAATAAAATGTAGTCTGAGATATTACAGCAAGACCATGTTGGTTTTGCAGCAATTGGACATGTTTGAACTCTGCATAGTGGTCCTGTATTTTCTTCTATTAGCTTTGAAAACTCAAGTTTGGGAGATTTTATGTTATAGATTTTAGTTATGTATTTATCTTTTATATAATGTACTTTTTTATGTATACATTTTAAACTATTTTACAGGACATGAACAACGTATTAATGCATGTTGGGTTTATTATTGCTATTAATGGTTGTTCCTATGTAGCTGTATTGGCTGTCTTTTTGTCTTTAATGGTTTTTAACTAAAAACCGAATAAAGTTATTTTTAACTTTGAATATGTTAAAAGTTAATTGTAGTTTGCACTTTTTTTTGTTTGGCTGCAGTGCATACATTTTAAGGACCTGTGTGAAGTAAATTTTATATTTAATTGCTTCCTAGTTTGAGTGAATGCCCACTGATGTTGCCTAGCACTTCCAACAAGTCTGCAATGTACAAATTAAATAAGGTGGGCACTAGCACAAATCCCTGCTTCAGGCCGTTTGGAGTAGAGATGTTTCTAGAGAGGTGGGCCCTGTGATGTTGGGCCTCAGGCCCACATCAGGGAACAGATAGACACAGACACTAGGGGATTGCAGTGTAGAAAACTGTCCGCAAGCACGTGCACACGGGCCCTTTTATTGACGGGCCACGTCACTCGTGGCACCCGTGATGGATGGGTGTAGGGGTGCAGTGTGTGAAGCCCTCGAGAGAGTGGCTGGGATCACAGCTTCCTGGGGAACACTTGAACGTGTCCCGCAAGACACTACATTCAACTCCAACTTTATTGAAGAACAAACTAAAACGTTATTCCAACCTGTGGGAGCAAAACAAACAGTTAACTACATACCACAGAGTCCATCAGTCTTTTGAGTCAGGCGGCAGGACGACATCAGATATGATCTGGTGACTTTGCTTGCAGCAAGTCCTTCTCGGCAGGAACCCGTAGTTTAACCTGAGGGGCTCACGACACGACCGCTGGCTTGGAGACATCCGCTACATACCGTCAGTTCGCTGAGGCTGACATGTCTTGTTGTCTTGCATGGCTTCCACTTTGCTGACATCGGTGATGGTCTGTGGTGAGTTCTAGCAGTTCCATTTACTGGGATGCATTGTGAACATGGATGGAGACCCAAGTGAGAGGTCACTGAATTGTTGCTTGATCAAAGGTCTCTGTTGAGCCGCTTGGCTGTAGCCGATAACCTGTTGGTGGGGCTATGTCTCTTCCTCCTCTCCTGCCTGGGGAGTCCCATTGTCGGGGTTGCTGCGGGACTGCCAGAGGGCTGCGCTGGGGTTGCGTGTGTGCTGACTGGGGGCAGCTGCAGGACCGCTGGGGAGCCGTTACTTAGTCACACGCACAACCCTCCCAGGTGGATGAGTCTTGGCCAAGACTTGCTCTCTCTGCCGCTGTTCCAGTGTAGGCCAGGTTCACAGGTAACTTCTGATTTTGTGTGGCAGTGGTGTAGGACTCCAGTCCACTTGTGCTCTGGTAGTGGTGTTTGACGCAGTTGCTGAGGGCTGGCGTGATGGCGGCTGCCAGCCATGTGGTGAGTCGGAAAGACAGGTGGTGGTGACTTGCTGGGAGAGTTTGGATGTCAGGAGGGACTTAGCAGTCAGGTGTCTCTGCCTTGTGAAGGTTGATCTTCGGTGGCGGCTTGACACGTAGAGGGTACAGATCCTCTCTTTCCTGTTCTGGGGCCACTGCCGACTCCATGTTGAGGCGGTGTGAGAGCGGGCACTCTGAGCAGATGTTCATCTGTCGCATCTGCGGACAGGAGCAGGGATGCCAATTGACTTAGACTGCAGACGCTCGTGATTGGACGGTCGCCTGGGGGAGCGTTGAAATGAGACGCGGTCTCCGCTTACTGCGGTTTATGTTTGGTTCATGCGTGAGGCTGTACCCTGGGACGTTGGTCCACCTTGGTGGCAGTCAGGTGTGTCAGGGTGTGCTCTTGGCTTGCTGTGAGTACTCAGTCTTTTCCCTTTGTTGGTCTGTTCAGCCCACCTGTGTTCCTCTGGTTTTAGGGGTGACAGGGCTGTCACTCTCTTCTTTCTTCGAGGACATTGCGCTTGGACCTCGAGGCGGCGCTGTCATGCCACCGGCTTCTGCCTTCACTCCTGCGCACTCCTTGCTTGCTGGGTGATGTGACGTCCGGTCGCGTGTCGCTGGTTGTTGGAGCGCATGTAGCTGTGGCGGCTTGCCACGTCAGGAGTGCAACTCCTCTCTTGCCTGTCTTGCGTCGCGGCCGACTCTGTCTTGAGGGTGTTTGAGGGAGGACACTGTGTTTGGTCTTCGGCCCACTGCGGGGCTTTGCTGGGGCGGTGGAGACGTCCTTAAGCGCCTTGAGACCCTCTGAGTATGTAGTGCGCTATATAAATTCTATGACTTGACTTGACTTGACTTGACTTGACTACCTGCGTTAAGCATTGCTTCCTTGTGGAGATGTCTCTATCTCTCAGGCACCTGCCTGTGCTGCCAGGTGTACTGGCACAGCCTTCTGCGCGCCTCTGACTTTGCGTGTTCTGTCCTCTTCTTGGACACTCTATTCTGGCACCTGGGGTGCCTGTGGTGTGATTGGCGGGGGCAGCTTACCTTGCAACATCGCTGTCTTAGCTGGTCATCCATTCTTGCTAGTGGTGGCTGTCCGTGTGTAACTCTGAGTTTCTTGTAGCTCCTTGCGGGGTTTGTCAGTCTCTCCCCATGGTTTACAGAGGTGACAGGCAGTGCTCTTGCCTATATGATGCTGGTTTGCGCTGGTGCAGCTCGTGGCCAGCTTGGGGCTCTTGAGCGTGGCAGCCTCCTGGAGACTTTTCTGTCTTCAAAGGTGTCCTGGCTGTTCTCACTTGCAGGGTGCAGAGGGCCACTCTTTGAACATTCTTCTCTGAGGGCACATGTTGCTGGGCCTGGCGCAGTCCGTCTCAGCTACTGGGCGTGAGCAGGGAGTCTTTCTGGTGGTGGTGGTGCGTACAGTGGGATCTGTTGACTGCCGTTGCCGGTTGGTTAGCAGGATGCTGTGCTCTAGTACTGCTGGTTTGTAGGGTGCAGTGCAACTACACTGATGTCAGTCGCGATGGGCTTTCAGGGTGCTCGCCCAATCTGTGGCTGCGCCGGTGTGGATCCTCCTGCTAGGATCACATTGAAACCTCCTTTTGCTGATCCTGCCACGTCTGGCAGGGTAGTGGGGCAGCAGGGTCTCTCCTCCAGTCCCTGGTGCTGCCTGAGCAGACGGTCGCGGGCACAGCTGGCTAACTGCTCTGGCCAGTCAGTCCTTCAGCATGTTGCACGCAGTCGTCTTGGTGATCTGCCCTGGCTGCTGCAGGTTTTGGGCTTTCTGGGAGCCTTTGGTGAAGGGGTGGCGTGCAATGCACCTTGTCTTCTGTGCTTCTCTTGGGGCTTGCCGTCTTTCGCTTCTCTGGCACTTTTCTGTGCTGAGGCAGTCCTGGGGCCTTGATATCTCCTTGCTAGGGGCGGGTTTGGAGTCTCCCCTCTTCCAACTGTTGGCAGCAGCACTTAAGCATGGGTTATGGAGACGCTCTTGAGCAGTCGTTAGATGATGCTGCAGCCACTTGTGCTGTGGCTTCTTTGCTGCTTATGCAGTGTCTCTCAGTGTCCCCTAGGTGACACTGTAGCCATAGTGAAGTAGTGTGGCTCACTGGTTAGAGGCGGCAGACCCGAGAGCAGAGGACGGCCCGGGACCAGGGTTTGATTCCCGACGCGGCAGGTTTCTGGACCAGGGTCAGCGGACTTGATAATTCTCTCGCCTCGGTGCCCACTCTGATCAGCGATCACACTCGGCAACTCTGGGCATTAGCTTGCCTCATCTTCACTAACGGCCCCACCAGACCGCCGGGGATGCCTGGTCTCACCCTGGAGATACCCACTAAGGGACCATCTCTCAGGGAAGCCAGGAAGGGTTTCGCAGCGGTCGAAGCGCGGAGATACTCCTCCGGGAGTCGATCCTAGCGCTATATAAACCTGCAATTAATCTCCTTGTAGAACGTCTCACTCACAGATTGAACTGGAGGCTTTTGATTGGGGGCTGTTGGCTGTTGCAGTACTAGCTATGTATCACCTGGTCTTGACCTGTGTGTGTCTGCTCCTTTTTTTATTTTATTTTTGAGTGAAGGCCTAGGCTGGGAGCTCCTGTCTGAGCCTGCTCAGCATACCTGCAGGAGGGTGTGTTGCCTCTCACACCCACCGGGTGGCAGCACCGTGTCTAAGGTGATGGGCCCGGTTGTCTGCTTCTGGGTTGCAGTCACTTAGACAGTTTGCTGCAGGCTACGGAGCACTGAAAGGGCTAGTGTAGGGCTCCTTGCTGTGTTGGCAGGTGTGGTTTCCACCGCTGGTCACTAGGTGGTGCTGTCTGTGCTTTCAACACACAGTGCATCAGCATTCCTTCATACGGCAGGCCACGCTGGACTGAAGATGCAGGCAGGAACTTGCCTACTGATTGCAGGTGCCTGTTAAAGGCTGCGGAGTTGCTTCGCTTTCTCCCCTCAGCTGTTGGGACTTGGAGTTGGTCTGTGGCGGAATCTGGAGCTGAGTCCAGGTGCTTGCTGGCAACCTGTGCCTACGGCCGCGCGCTTACCTACGAAGGGGAGCTTGGGGGGGGGGGCAGCCGACCGCAGGGAAGTCCCCCCCCGGGCTGATTGGGAGGGGTTAGTGGGGGGGGGTGCCTGTGGAGCGCCAGCCTTGGGCTTCTTTTGGGCTTCTTTTGGGCTCCCTTGGTTCCTACTGAGGGAGCCCAGTTATATATTTCCCTGGCTCCTCCTCCCGGCCACCATTTTAGGCTGAATGACCTGGTGGCCGGGAGCTCATTAGTTTAATTGTGAAAAATTTTGTGAAGTTATTTGTTCTCTTCGTCATGTCAGGGGAAGATTATCGAGTTTTAGAGGTGATCCGCCTCCTTAGTGAAGCTGGACGCTTGGACCTGGTGTTGGGTGATGTGCCTGGGACGTCGCGTCCTCGGCGGCAGGCCTCGACTCGTGTTGCGGCGGTGGTCGCGGCGTGTGGGTCGCCGAAGAGGTCTCGCCGGGAGGCGGTAAGTGACAGGGGCCGCCCGCGCTCTAGGAGAGCGGCCCCTGGAACTGTGGCGCATTCTGAGGCAGGAGCGGTTTTTCCGCGAGAGGCGGGATTGGGGGAGGGAGGGGCGTTGGCTCCTCTGGTGACTGTGGGGCTGCCGGTGAGGTCGCTTTCGGTCCCCGCTGCAAGAGGCAAGCGGGCCGTTAAGCAAGGAGGCAGGAAGCGCTCTGCTTCTGCCTCCGTGTTTCCTGACGGGGAGCCGTTGGGAGACGTGCCGGCGGTTGGCGCGCATGCGCGCATTGGAATTCTCGCGCCCCGCGCTGACAGTGAGGGTGTGTTGCCGGCTGAAGTGCCGGTTGGCCAATTTATTGAACAGTCAGGCTTGGGGGCTCAGAGGGTTATTGAACAGGTGGCACTACTGGATTCGAGTACAGGGGCTGGTGGTGATCGTTTTTCGACGCCAGCTCGAGCTTCTGGGGAACATGCGCCTGGCAGTGATGTTGACCGTGATGGGGTGCAGTCTGGGCTGTTGGTGTCTGGGACTACATTTGTGCCGTTTAGCCCCCTGTTGTTTTCCCCCCCTGTTTCAACCCGTGGGGAGGTGCTTTCGGTGCTCAGTGGTTCTGTGGGGGAGGGAGAGTGGGCGCATGTGGAAAGGAGGGTGAAGGCAGGGTTACAGGGGCAGGAAGCTGGTCGTGGTTTGTTGTGTACTCCGGCAGATGTCTCTGGGTCAGGCAGGGGGTTCATTGAGACTTCTGTGGGTGGTAATGTTTTTTCCTCTTTGCAAGGGAGTGGCAGTAGGCAGGTGGGTGCTAGGTCTTGGGAGGGGCTGGATGTTTTTCCTTCCTGGGCAGAGGGGGTGCGTGATGCGGGCAGGGTTACGCCTATCAAGGGGACTGATATGTTGAGTGGTTTTGGGGGCACTTTGAGTTTTCCGGGTTTGCCTGTGGGGGGCAGATCTTTTGGGAGGATGGAGCAGCCCCGGTCTGATGCCCAGCAGGAAGGGCATGGTGGGCTGGTGTCGGGTCCCGCGTCTAAGATTGTTCAAGAGCTGTTGGACTGGAGTAGTGGTGGTGAGGAGGTGGAGCCATCCCCTCCTCAGCGGGGGTTGTCTGTTCGGTCTAAGGGGTCTGTTTCACGGGAGGCTGGTCAGATGCAGTTTCAGGATTCTAGGTTTTGTGTGGCTAGTGGTATTGATATGTTTGGCCGTTCTGGTAGTAAGGGTCCCGGCACATCAGTTCAGCCTTTTTCTTCACAGGTCAGAGAGCGTCGTGGAGAGGCAGACTTGGTAGGGTGGAGTGCGGCCCAGTTGCACCGAGGAGAAGGGAGGGTGGAGCCTGGCGCGGCATACCCCGTACCGGCGAGGGATCCCGGCGCGGTCAACGTAGGCAGGTCCGGCGCGACCTCGTTGGCCCCAACGTCTTCGTTTCAGGATCTCGGCGCGGTCAGTGGAAGCAGGTCAGGCGCGTCCTCGCTGGCCCCAATTTCTCTTTCTACAGGTATCGGCGGGGCAGGCAGAAGCAGGCCCGGCGCGTCCTCGCTGGCCCCATTGTCTGGTTCTCAGGATCTCGGCGGGGTCGGCAGAAGCAGGTCCGGCGCGTCCTCGCAGGCCCCAACGTCTTCTTCTCACCAAAAAAGGGATTTATCATTGGATAAGGTGTGCAAACCTGGTCAACGTTTGGGGGAGTACAGACGGGTCCAGTCGGCTCCCCCGCCTCGTGTTTCAGTTAGGGCTGGTAAGGCCCAGGTTGGTTTCCAAAGTCCGTCAGTGGTGTTTGCCCCTCCTAGGTTGGAGGAATCCCTGGTTTTGGATTATGATGAGGAAAGCCCTGAGGAGGGCGAGTTACGTGCTGAGGGCGCAGGGGGGGGCTCTTTCACGTTTCTGATGATGTTTTACAGGCACCGGTGGTGGTGCGTCCGAAGGCTACAGTTTCCAGACCTACTCGAGAGAGCGGCCCCTCGGTGAGGGTTCCTCGGACAGGCGACGATGTGGAGCATCTGGCATGGAGAGTGAGGCCGGCTCAAGTTCCTTTATTGAATCCAGGTGAGCTTGCTGGGCCGCGGGACAAACCATTGATGGTATCTGTGGGAACGGGGGGTGAGCTTTTTTCAGAGGGTCTGGATCTTAAGCTCCACAAGGGTCGTTATGTTAAAGATCAAGGAGTGGGTACGAGTGATGGGGGTGCGAGTTCCAAGGTGGATTCTAGCACTGTTACGGAGCCCATGGAGGTAGGTAAAGATCCCCCACACAGTAAGGAGCTTAAAATAAAGAAATTACCTTACATGGGAGTCACGAAACCTTTGGGCGCTCATTTAATGTTGGCTACTAAGGAAAGGATTTGGAAAGGGGAGTACGTCGAATTATTGAAGCTCTTACATAGAGAAGTTCGATCAAAGGAAGGGTCTAAGGAGGAAGAGTACGAGTTAGCCAAGCGCCCAAAGGTTCCTTTGACTATCGAAAACTGGACAGCGGCATTTCTTATATATGCTAGAGTGTACAGTGAGAAATTCCCTGAGCGCTGTGTTGCCATTTTTAAGTATATGGATGTGATCAGAAAGGCGCAGATTACTGGCAGTGGTTATGCCTGGTCACAGTATGATGAGGAATTCCGAGCTCGGATGGCTTGGGATCCTGAGGCGAAATGGGGGGAGTTAGATAACGACTTGTGGCAACACACTATGGGGGCATCGGCTGGTGGTAAGACGATTTTTACAGCTAGCGGCTATCCATTACCTTACCGGCCCTTTCAGGGAAAGCCCACTCGGGGAGGGGTGGGTGCAGCAGCGTCAGTGCAATCTGCCAATGGGACCTGTTGGGATTTTAACAGAGGTTATTGCCCCAGGGAGTATTGTAAGTTCAGGCACGAATGCTCCCAATGTGGTAGAACACACCCACTGGCCAGGTGTTGGGGGCCTCGTGTTACAGGGGGCAGACAATGGTCACAGCAGCCTGCCAATGCCCCAGGTCCTGCACAGCAGCCTCAGCCTAACAGGGGGGGGAAAAACACTTCTGGAGCTGGGCCCAAAGGCTCGTACGCCAGTTAAACCTTTTCACTTGGCAGTGGCTCTGAGGGGTTATGGGAATGCTGAGGCTGGTAAGTTATTGTTGGATGGTTTTCAGGAAGGTTTTCGACTTGGTTATACAGGGCCGCGATTGCGGCGGTGGTCAAAGAATCTGTTGTCAGCCAATGAACATCCTGCTGTGGTGCAAGACAAATTGGATAAAGAAGTGCGTGAGGGAAGGATGGCGGGTCCTTTTGATGATTGGCCCTTGGAGAACCTTATTGTTTCCCCCATTGGTGTAGTCCCTAAGAAGGAGCCTGGGCGATTTCGTTTAATTCAACATTTGTCATGGCCGGAGGGCTCTTCGGTTAATGATTTCATTGATGGCGAGGCTGCTTCAGTGTCTTATTCTTCAGTGGATGTGGCCATGGCCCTGGTTGTGTCTGCCGGCCCTGGTGCGGCGATGGCAAAATGTGATATAAAATCTGCATTCCGTTTGTTGCCAGTGCATCCTGGGGATTGGGATCTTTTGGGGATTCAATTTCATGGGAAATGGTATGTTGATAAGGCTTTACCAATGGGTTGTTCCATCTCCTGTGCATTATTTGAGACTTTCAGCACTTTTCTCCAATGGTTTTTCACTGACACTTCAGGACACCAGCTTGTAACTCACTACCTGGATGATTTCTTTTTTGTAGGCGCTCCCAATTCCTCAGCATGCCAGAATGCTTTGCGAACCTTCCAGACACTGATGGATTTCTTAGGTGTGCCGTTGGCACCGGAAAAGACAATGGGCCCCTGCGCGACCATGTCTTTTTTAGGGATTGAGATTGACTCTAATGATATGGAGGCACGTTTACCAGTGGATAAGAAAGCAAAAATGTTGGAACTATTACATGCTATGTTGAACAAGTCAAAAGTGACAGTGAAGGAAATTCAGGTGCTGCTAGGCCATCTTAAATTTGCTTGCAGGGTGGTCAGGGCAGGTAGAACGTTTTGCAGGCGTCTGGGTAGAGCTCTATCTGGTCAGTTTTTACCTCACCATCACGTCCGCTTGTCAGCTGGTGTTAAGGAGGATCTGCGGATGTGGGTAGCCTTTTTACACTCTTTCAATGGTATTCCTCTGTATAGAGAAGAAGATTGGGTCTGGGAAGTCCAAATTTTTTCAGATGCTGCAGGCAGTGATGGTTTCGGTCTTTACTGGCAGGGCAGATGGTGTGCTGAACAGTGGCCTGCTACGTGGAAGAACGGAGGCAGGAGTATTGCATTCCTTGAGCTATTCCCCGTGGTGGTTGCTTTGACTTTGTGGGGTCATGAGCTTGCTCACAAAAAAGTGCTGTTTCGAATTGATAATAAGGCTGTGGTGGACATTATCAATCGGCAGTCGGCCAGGGATGCTCAAATTTTGAAGCTCTTGAGGGTCTTTGTGTTGGGGTGCTTGACGTATGACATCAGTTTTAAGGCCTTGCACATTCCTGGGGTGGACAATGACATTGCGGATGCTTTGTCTCGTTCACAGTGGGAGAGATTCCATGGGCTAGCCTCGGAGGCGGACAGGACGCCGATCCCCATGCCAGAACATCTGTGGACTGTAGGCGAGACAGGGTTTTGCAGTTGGTGGTAGGTTCACTGGCAGTTTCCACTAGGGCAGCATATGAATTAGCCTGGAAAGAGTTTTTGGAATCTGGGGCCGGCTGGCGCGCTCCGGGTTGGAGACGTTCTGAAGATGTGGTACAGTTCATTCTTCACTTGATGGACAGGGGTTTGACGCGTGTGACCATTGCTGGAAAATTGGCTGGTATTGCGTGCATGGGCAAATTACTGTGGGGCTATTCTCCTTCAGCGGGGGAGGTGGGTAAGCGCATGCTGGAAGGTTGGTCTAGGGAGAGGGGTAGGGAGCAGATGGTTCGCCAACCTTTGTCTTGGCAGACCTTGGCCCGAGTTTTGCAGGTTTTGCCCTCAGTTTGTTTGGACGAGTTTCAGGTTTGTCTTTTTTCCACTCTCATGGTGTGGATGTTTTTCGGTGCTTTTAGAGTTTCTGAGTTATTAGGATCTAAAGTTACTTTTGGGGTGGGATGGGGGAATGTCCGATTTTTAGAGAAAGGTTTGCACATCTGGCTGGCTCGCGCGAAAACTGATCAGCAAAGCAGAGGGAGGGGCATTTGGCTGGAAGCATCTTCTCCTTCTGAGACGTGCCCCTTGCGGTGGGCTAGGCGTTTGAGGGCCTGTTCGGGGGCCGCCATTGAGGGCTCTGTTTTTCAACATCTGGATGGTTCTAGGGTGACTGAGTATCAACTGCGCATGGTGCTGCGTAAAGCGCTGCGTTTCCTTGGCCTGGATGAAAGACAGTATGGTACACATTCCTTCAGGATTGGGGCACCAACGGAGGCTCATAATAGGGGTTGGTCGCAGCAAGACATTATGTCTTTGGGGCGTTGGTCTTCCAACTGTTTTAGGCGCTATGTGCGGAATTATCCTGTTTCGGCGCCTGCGGCTGCTAATTTTCCTTGAGTTTGATGCTGCCTTTCTTTTTCAGGTTCGGTGGCCGGCCCCCGTTCATCTGTCATGACGATCTGGATTGTGGGACATTCCTTCATTAGGCGTGTGGAAGCTCAAGCTATAAGGAGTTATTTTGGTCCCACGCTTGGTTTTAATGCTCGACTGTTTAATGTTGTGTGGAAGGGGAAAGGGGGTATGATTTGGAGGGAGCTTATTCCGGCTTTGAATTCCTGGTTGGTGGGGGGTATTTGTCCAGATGTGTTGCTTTTGCACCTCGGTGAAAACGATCTTTGTGGGGTGAAAGGGGTGGTTCTCTTGAGAGCTATGAAGAAGGATCTTTCCCTTATTCGACAACAGTGGTCAGGCTGCCATGTTTTATGGACTGAATTGGTCCCCAGAAGAACTTGGAGGGGTGCGATTAAGCCTAGGGCAGTTGATAAAGCGCGCAGGAAGTTGAATTTGGAGGTTTCTCGTTTTTGCAGAGATCTAGGTTTTGGGCGGGTGTCCCATAAGGACATTCGTTATGACACTCTGGAGTTTTTTTGCAGCGATGGTGTTCATTTGTCTCGAATCGGGATGGATTTATATTTATTGGAATTGCGAGAGGTGCTATCCAGGTGCTTGAAGATTCAGAATTTTTTGGGTTGAGGTCTCTATGGTTCTTTGTTGGTTAGTTTTGGGGGGCAGAAAGAGAGGGGTGTAATTCTTTCCCCCCCTCTTTTCTGGGTGGCGGAAATTGGGGGTTCTTTGTCAGCAGGGACATGAAGGTTGTTGGGATTTTGTTAAAATTGGGCTATGGCTGGAAAAGTTTAAATAGTTGTTTCGTGGGGTGGTTACACTGTTTTGGTTAACGTAAGTTGTTGGTGGGCAGTTTTTGGAATGTGATGTTATGCTTTTGGGTTGGGATGATGTTTAAATGATTATGCAGGTTTTTGTATTGTTTGAATTGTAATTATGTTGTGCTGGGTGGGGGCGGGGATTGTGACGTATTAGGGGCGGGCCTGACGTTTGGGGTTGTAAGGTAATATTTTAATTAGTGAGGACTAGTTTTGTGAGGCGTTTGCCAGGGTTGTATTGTTGTGAATATGCACCTGTTTCAATAAAGCGGCCTTTTGCACACTCTCAATTTGGTTTGGTGTCTGCTCACCCCCCCTCACCCCTCCCTCCCAACCATGCTGGTCAGTCGAGGAAGGTAGGGGGGCACAGTTGGGGCGGCGCACGTGTGCTGGGCGGCTTGCTGGCAGTGACGGAAGTGTTGTAAGCGTGGGCCATGCGGCATTTATTTCTCCCAGTTTTGCGCAGGTGCAGGCTCTACAGTGGGCAGCAGCAGCCTTAGTATCTTTCCTTGCTGGCAGGATGAGCAGCGGGCTGGCGGGTGATGACCTTCTTGCCCCAGCACACGCTATATGCCCTGGGCGCCGCTCCGCGCCGGTGAGGCCAAGGCAGCTCTTGGGCGGTCACTGGCTTCGTGCAGACTGGGGGGGCACGGGGACACTCACCACCTTCCTGTCGGTGCTTCGCGGGCTCAGGTGGTCATGCTGCTAGTGTCAGTGAGCGGGGGTACCCTTCTTCACCGTAAGGATCGCCTCAGTGAAGGGGTGGCAATGCTGTCAGCATGGTGCGATCCACAGGGGCTCTCCGGGACTGCAGTTTTTGTAACGCCTCGCCTCCTAGTGATGTCTCCTATAGGGTGATCACCAGCTGTGCAGGCAGACAGGTGCCAATGCTTTATGCTGCATCACTCCTCCCATGGCGCGGCAGATGCAGCTGTCGTGCATGGGGGCTGGGACCCCCTCATCGCCAGTGTGATGTTGGGCCTCAAGCCCACATCAGGGAACATAGTCAGGGACACTAGTGGATTGCAGTGTAGAAAACTGTCCATGAGCATGTGCACCCGGGCCCTTTTATTGACGGGGCCACGTCACTCGTGGCACCCGTGATAGATGGGTGTGGGGGTCCAGTGTGTCCAGCCCTTGAGGGAGTGGCTGGGATTGCAGCTTCCTGCGGAACACTAGAACGTGTCCCGCAGAACACAATAGGCCCCATCATATAACATTAATTTTATCCACGTATTGGTGTTATAATTATTCAGTCACTCTCAAGAGACTTGACAAGAGACCTCAGAGTTGCAGTTTGGACCAGAGTTTTGCTCTTGGGACCCGATGAAAGGTGACGGTTAAATCAACAAAGCAGGTGAACAGGAGGGAATGAGCCTGGATTGACTTTATCTCTAAAAGGAAAATGACCATCAAATTTAGAGGAGTCTTAGTTTTTTTGCCTAAAACTTGATATGTTACAAGTGATTATCCTTCCCTGTAAGCCCAGCTGTTAAGGTCTTTTAATAGGAGACTGACAACATATTTTGCCTCATTGGCAATTAGCGCAATGAGGCAGTAACTACTTGGTTATGATTTGTTACTGCCTTTAATTGTAGGGAGGATGGCCAATCCCTGCCAGGTCTCCAGGAGTGTCTCAGTGGTAAATATGTGATTGAGCAGCGAGAGTAGTGTATCTAACCAGTACTCTGCATTTCTTTTTAATAGAGACTGTGGAAGCCCATTAAGACCCAGGGCACCATCTCTCTGAGAGGGGTTGGTTCACGTTATTCACACTACTAGTTTACATTTGTTTTCAATGGGACAGCTTTTCTCTTTGCTTATCTAACGATCCCGGTTGCATATTCTTCATATCTGATTTATTTTGCTGATAAAAACATAAACTTGGTCTGGATCACCAAATTCTTTATTCGTATATGTCTTTTGTTGTTTGATCGCTATGTTACAAAGCAAGCCTCATGCATTTTTACTGTATATTGACTTTTTTTCAGGTCAATCTATCAAAAGTTAGCCAAGTTAACATTTACTGCAAACTCTTTACCTTCTGGAATTCTGGAATTCTCTCCTTCAGCAGTTTTAAAGCTCAACCATAGTTCACATTCATTTACAACTGGTCTGCCAGTTTTCATATAGCTCTATTGCTGCATCTACTACTGCACCCTTTATGTACAAATAAAGGAATAACTGTGTCCCTTGATTTTTAACATCAAATTTCTTTTGCTGGTTAGACACAACTTTTTTTACTTGTTCAATGTACTTGAAATACCATTCTTTCTTTTATTTTATTTCCTATGAGGATGTCATATAGATTTTTAGTGACCATATAATAGTCAAAGAAAACTAAAGGTATTTTCTTTTCTTCTAAAGAAACTGCTGTAGTGGATCAAGAAAGAGAAGGTCTGGTAAAAAATAAATAGGTGATTGTGTCAGATTCGTTCTACAGTAGCTACTTTAGCTTCATATACCTGAGGCTGAAGAAGCTTGTTAGCCTGAATTCGGGCCCAGCCTAAAATCTAAACAAATGGATCCTATCCCAAAATTTTCGGAAAAGGAAATCTATATGCTCAGTAGCATACTGGCAGACATGCCAACCATCCCGATTCAGGTGGGAGACTACCGATTTCAAGGCTAGTCCCCCGCCTCCCGATTCCTGCAAGCAAAAACCTGATTCCTCTGGGGTTCAGCTGACAGGGCTTGGTATTGTGTAAAGTGCTATTCTTCCAGCAGTAGTCAGAGTGGTGATGCAGGGGCTCTAGAAGGGGTGAAAATCCAACAAAGCCTCATTAACAAGCGAATGGTCTTTTAAAGACCTGTGAAGTACTCGGGGGTGGCTGTATGTGTGCCCGGGAAGCTTTTTCAGCCCAGGCTGCCACACACTGCCAGTAACCTGCCAGGCCAGCGCCCAAACACTTACATCACCCTCTGTCGGCCTGCCATTGTGCTCCATGCTTCTGAAAGGTAAGAAAAAAACGTGCATTTGCGTTTCAAATGTTCAATCCTGCAGCAGCATACTTCCAAGGGGGGCTTGGGGGAGGGAGCTGACCGCAGGGAGGTCCCCTCCCCCGGGCGGTTTGGGAGGGCTGCGGGGGTTTTACAGAAGTTGATGGAAGGTTCTGGCACTTGGGCTGGCCTAGTAGGACTGGCCAGCCCAATCATAAGTTTCTCTGTCCCCGCCCCCTAGCCACCATTTTAGGTTTGGTGACCTGGTGGCTAGGAGGGCTGATGGCGTTTTTTGTCTGTGACTAATTTTAGAGAGTTAGGGTAGTTTTCATTAGTGTTTTTTGTGGCTGTTTTTGGATCGTTTGAAGATTCTTGCATGATGGAAGCTTTGGGGCTTCTGTCCCAAGCAGGTCGCTTGGACCTGTTGGTGGGAGGGGGGCCGGCGTGCCCCCAGCGCCTGGCCTCCGATGGCGTGGTTTGGCGGTGATGGCTCGTTTCATCGAAGACGGAGAGAGGCGCTGTGCAGGTACGTTATGAGACCGGCACCTCATTTCCAGGCGCGTGTGGTGTTGGGGGCGGAGGGAGCCCCAGCGGTATCCGGCGCGAATTCTAAAGTTGCGCATGAGGCGCACCCGGTCCCTGCGGCTTCAGCGCGAGTGGCGCTTCAGGTGGGGAAAGCTCCGGCGGTGCCTTCTGTCCCCGTGGCGCTTGGGAGGGAGGCGGGAGGCGCTGTGACGAGCGCGCTGATTGTGCGGGCGGGTGGGGCTCCCAGGGGGCATATTTTAGGCTCGACGGCACCAGCTGCTGCGTAGGCGGCGCCAAGGGGAGGGGGGGGGGGGTGGGGTCGGAGTGGGAAGCGCTCCGCCTTTGACCCAGTTATGTGGAGTTTTTTAGGAGCTTGTGAGTAGGAAGGCAGTGCGCGGTGCGGGGAGAGGCCCTGGAGTCATGACAGTCGATGAGGGAGCCGGTGGGGCAGACATTAACCCCTTTAAGACTTATGGTACGAGAGACACAGGATTATTGGGCAATGTGAAGGGGCATTGTTTACACCTTCAAAGCATTTTGTGCCAGGGATGCCCATTGCTGAAAAGAATGCTATAGGCAGGTTTTCTTCAAGGGGTTAGAGGGTTTTGGTGGGTTCGGACCAGCAGGGGGTCCAGTGTTATGTGGTGCCAATACAGTTAGGGTTATGAATGAGATGGAGTACTTGGTTTGGCTTGTGCAGGGGCCTTTGGGGGCTGTTCCGCATTGGTCGGGGGGGGCTGGTGGCCCCTATTGATGTGTGGTTCTCTGGGGTTAGAACATTTTGTGGCTGTATGTGTGGTGCAGCGTGCTTTACGGAAAGATGGTGAGGGTCAATTTTAGGGTGCTAGGTTTTCTTATTTGAGCTTCTTTAGAGGTGGCGTTTTCTGATTTGGATTGCAGTTCAGAGGATCAGTTAGTAGGTGACTCTCCGGGCGGGATGATGCCTGTGAGGAGTAGTATTAGAGGCTGTTTTTGGACGGGTTGCAAAGGAAGGTTATGGATGATAATATACAAGGGAGGAGGTCCGCGTCAGGAGTTGTAGTCAGGGACCCTAGCACACCAGTCCAAACTTTTCCTTTTTAGGACAGGGATAGGTGCGGCGGTCCAGACTTGGCAGGGCGCAGTCCAGTCCACTTTCGCCAAGGGGAAGTGAGGAGATGTGCCTAGCGCGGCCCTCTTTTTTCCACCGAGGGAACCCGCCGCGGCCGGCACACGAGGGTCCGGCATGACCCCGCTAGCCCCAACGAGTAGCAGGTATAGGTGTCCTACCTTGCCGGCGGCTATGGAGCCGCAGAGTCAACGCAAGGGGAGGTACAGGCGGGTACAGCCTGCTCCAGGGCGCAGTCCAGTCCACTTTCGCCAAGGGGAAGTGAGGAGATGTGCCTAGCGCGGCCCTCTTTTTTCCACCGAGGGAACCCGCCGCGGCCGGCACACGAGGGTCCGGCATGACCCCGCTGGCCCCAACGAGTAGCAGGTATAGGTGTCCTACCTTGCCGGCGGCTATGGAGCCGCAGAGTCAACGCAAGGGGAGGTACAGGCGGGTACAGCCTGCTCCCACTCCTAGAGGTTCCTCAAAAACATCAAAATGTAATACTGTTGATACCCACTCCTGGAAGTTCTTCAAAAACATTCAAATGTAATATTGTGGTATCGGGTTCGGTAAGACCCGTGGACGTGTTGCCTCCTGTTTGATTCTATGGAGCTGCAGAGTCAACAAAGGGGAGGTACAGGCGGGTACAGTCTGCTCCCACTCCTGGAGTTCCTCAACAACATTCAAATGTAATATTGTGGTATCGGGTTCGGTAAGACCCGTGGATGTGTTGCCTTCTGTTTGATTCTATGGAGCCGCAGAGTCAACGCGAGGGGAGGTACAGGCGGGTACAGTCTGCTCCCACTCCTGGAAGTTCTTCAAAAACATTAAGGTGTTATGGTTGGTATCGGGTTAGGTAAGACCCGTGGTGATGTTTTGACTTCTGGTGGTTTCAGTGGTCCTGGACTATGACAAAGATAGTCACAAGGAAGGAATTACGGGACGTGGAGGGGGGGGGTACCCTCTCATGTTTCTGGTAGTGTTTTTCAGGCTCCAGCGGTGCAACGTCAAGTGCGGGTGTGAAGAGAGCACGGCCCATCAAGCAGGGCGCCTCGCAGACAGCATGCTTTGGTTTTAGCACCACGGGCGGAGCCGTCGAGAGTGGTCTCTCTGTTGCCAGGTGAGCAGTTAGCTGCACAGGCCAAACCTATTATGGTGTCTGTGGGCATAGGAGTGTTGTGGAAGTCGGGTAAAGTGGAGAGTGGTGTTACAACTGGTGCTTCCAGTACGGTTAAAGAGCCATTGGCTAGTAAAGGATGAGTTTCATAAGTTACCTTGTATGGGGGTCACAAAGTGTTTGGGTGCTCATTCGATGTTGGCTACAAAAGACTGTATTTAGAACGGTGAGTATGTTGAACTTCCTAAGCTGCTACACCGGGAAAGCCCGGCCCAAAGTGGGTTTAAGTAAGAGGAGTTTGAGTTGGACAAATGTCCTAGAGTTCCTTTAGACATTGAAAATTGGACGACTGCATTCTTTATCTATGCAGGTGTATACTGTGAAAAGTTTACAGAGAGCAGCGTGTCTCTTTTTAAATGCATGGATGTTATACGCTAGTGCTGGGATGTTAACAAGGGATTTGGTACCAGGGAATATGGTACGTCTAAACACGAATGCTCTGGCTGTGGTAGGACACACCCATTTTCAGATGCTGGGATAACCAGCCAGCGGGAAGCCATCAGTGTTCAGGGACGCCCTCACAGTTTTCAGGGGGTAAGGGATACAGAGGTCCTCAGGGGGTTGTGTCCAAGGGCTCATACACTGGTTAAGTTGGAGAGGTTGCGCCTTGCGCTTCAGGTCTATGGGATAAAGCAATATTAAAAAAAAAAAAAAAAGTGATGGTTTTGAATTTGGTTTCGGCTGGGTTACTTGGGCGCAAAGGAAGAGGAGATGGTCTGCTTTTTTGAAAACAACATCTGCGCATGGCGCAGTGGTGCGAGACAGGCTCAATAAAGAAGTACAGGGAGGAAGGATGGCTGGCCCCTTTTTTCATTTTTGGCCGATCCTTAATTTGATAATATCACCTGTTGGAGTGGTCCTGAAGACAGATCCGGGATTGTTCAGGCTTATCTAACAATTAGCATGGCCGGGAGGGTCGTCTATCAATGATTTATCCACTCAGAGGCTGTGTCAGTCTCTTATTCCTCAGTTGACGTGGCCATGTCACTTGTTGCGACCGCGGGCGCAGCTGCTGTGATGACCAAGTGTGATATAAAGTCTGCATTCCGGCTGTTGCCTGTCCACCCGGAGGATTGGTGTCTCCTGGGTTTGCAATTTTCAGGTGAATGGTATGTGGACAAGGCTCTGCCGATGAGATGCTCCATTTCATGTGCTCTTTTGAGTATTCTAGTACCTTTCTTCAATGGTACTCTAGTCATCAGTCCTGTCACTCAATGGTAACGCGCTACCTAGGATTTTTCTTTGTCGGGTCCCCGGGCTCCACGGAGTACCAGTCTGCTCTGGACACTTTCCAAGGGCTCATGGAGGATCTGGGAGTTCCGTTGTCTCCCGAGAGAACGATGGGTCCTGCCACTTTTTGTCCTTTTTAGGTATGGGGATGGATTCTGTGTTAAGGTGTGCTCGCCTGCCCGAGGTCAAAAACGTGAGAATGCTGGAGTTACTGGAGGCCATGTTGTCAAAAAGTAAAGTGTTGGTGAAAGATGTTAACGTGCTACTAGGCCATTTAGAATTTTGCTGTGGGGTGGTGGGGCAGGCAGGATTTTTGTCGAAGATTGGGCAGGGCTCTTGTAGGTCATCAGTTGTTCCTTTGGTACGGGACCTGGATTTCCAGTGGATGTGCAGATGTTCTCGGATGCTGCTGGCAGTGATGATTTTGAGCTGTATTGGAATGGAAGAGGGGGTGCTGAACGTTGGCCGGATGAGTGGTTGTATGGAGATCACAGCATTACCTTTTTAGAGCTTTTCCTTTGTTGGTGGCCTTGACCCTGTGGGGGGGGGAATTGGACACAAGAAGGTGCTTTTCCGTGTGGATAACATGGCTGTAGTGGAGATGTGAACAGACAGTCTGCCAGGGATGAACAGGTATTGAAGTCATGAGAGTCTTTGTGCTGGGTTGCTTGGCACACAACATTCATTTTCGTGCTTTCAACATACCGGGGGTGGACAAGGACATGGGTGGCTCACTGTTAATGTACAGGGGCTGTGAGTGAGTTTTGCCTAGGGTTCAAACCTCAGCTGGGGAAAATCGCTTGGGAATCGGGTTGGCTTTAGGGGTAAGTTGTTGTGGGGTTATTCCCCGACAGCGGCAGATATTGGTTGATAGTTGCTGGAGGGTTGGGCCAGAGAGCAAGGGCATGCTACTAGACTTAGGGCTCCTTTATATTGGTAGGTCCTAGCTAGGTTTTTCACTATTCTTCCTTCTGTTTCTTCAGTGGACTTTGAGTCATGTTTATTTTCCATGTTGATGGCGATCATGTTGTTGGGAGTTTTCGGGGTGTCGTTTTTGTTGGGTTCTAAACACAAGTGTGGCCTATTCTGGTGGGATGTTTTGTTCAGACGAGAAAGGTGTGTGGTTGCAGGCGTGTGTTCCACGGCTTACTTGCCCCCCCCCTTTAATGTTGGCGCGGCGCTGGCGTTCACTTTGTGGGGATGGTGATGAGGAGCTTGCTTTTCAGCATATTGATGGCACCCTGTTACAACATACCATTTCCGAATGGTTTTGCGCACGGCTTTGCAGCATTTGGGAATGGATGGGAACTTATATGGGACACATCATTTCAGGATTGGTGCTGCAACCGAAACCTTCAACAGAGGTTGGACGGACAGAGATATCATGAGATTGGGGCGTTGGTCTTTAAACTGTTTTCAGCCCTACGTGAGGAGTCCAGCGGAGGAGGCGCATGCGTCATCTTCCTGCCCATGAGTTCTAATTCTGTTTTCTTTTATAGGATCGGTTGCTGGGCCTCGTTCTCCTGTGGTGACAGTTTGGATAGTTGGGCATTCCTTCGTGAAGTGGGCCCGAGTCCAGGCTGCACAAAATTACTTTGGAGAACTCCTGGGTTTCAAGGCTCAACTGTTTACTGTGGTTTGGAAGGGGAAAGGGGGGATGCTCTGGAGAGAGTTAATCCCTTGTCATAGCAACAGTATGGTGGGCGGTCTATGTCCTGACATTCTGGTCCTCCAACGGGGGAGAAGGATCTCTGTGCGACCAGAGGTGGTGTCACTTAGAGCTATATATGAGATCTGGGCTTTATTAAGGAGCCTTGGGATGGGTGCCATGTCTTTTGGACGGAATTGATGCCGCGTAGGATCTGGAGAGGGGTAGTTAGCCCCAGGGCTGTGACAGAGACTGGCAGAAGTTAAATTCGGAAGTTTCATGCTGCTGCTGTGGTTTCGGTTTTAGCAGAATTTCCCATGGGGTCATTAACTTCGAGACGGGGGAATTTTTCGGTGATGATGGTGTTCACTTGTCCAGGGTTGGAATGGACCTATACGTGTTAAGAGTTACGAGAGGTTTTGGCGCGTTCGATTGCTATGCAGCGTTAGTATTGGTACGGTTTTGTTTCTAGTTTCCTGTTTGGGGGGGCAGAAAGGGAGGTGGGTATTTTCTCCCCCCCCCTACCTTTCTGGGTGGCGGGGTTTTGGTTGTATCGGTGCAGTTTATGGTTGATTGTTTGATGAGTATCGGATCGATGCTTTGATTGACAGGTTCAGGGGAATGTTGGTCATTGTTTGACCGTTCAGGTTTTGGGGGGTATTGGCAGGAGTGAAGGGTCAGGCAGGGTTTATGGTTATAGAGGGCCTGGATTTCAATATGTGATTGGGGGTTGATGAATAAAGGTTTTAAATGATGACGTAATGATTTAATTAATGACGTAATGTTTTATTGATGATGTGATGTTTATAATGTTGTTGTAATGTTGTAATGCTGCATTGTTGGGTGGGGAGGGGCCAAAGAATGTTAGGGGAGGGGGTGGGGGCGGGGTTTGTAGTTAATTATTTATTTAGTGAGGTATAGTTTTGTAAGGCGTTGCCAAGGTTTTATATTTGTGATGTGCACCTGTTTCCTAATAAAGCGGCCTTTTTCACACACAGAACAATCTCGGTCTACTTTACTTCCACCCCTCGCCCTCCCTCCCAAGGGGGGCTTGGGGGAGGGAGCTGACCGCAGGGAGGTCCCCTCCCCCGGGCGATTTGGGAGGGCTGCGAGGGGTTTTACAGAAGTTGATGGAAGGTTCTGGCACTTGGGCTGGCCTAGTAGGACTGGCCAGCCCAATCATAAGTTTCTCTGTCCCCGCCCCCTAGCCACCATTTTAGGTTTGGTGACCTGGTGGCTAGGAGGGCTGATGGCGTTTTTTGTCCCACCCTCCCTCCCATTTATCATTCCTTTTTTCTGGTTTTTTGCTTCCCTCACTTTGTCCAGCTAGGGTTTTTTCTCCCTCCTTTTAAATTTTTAACTTTATCTTTATTAAAGGCTGTTTTCTTGGGTATAGGTGTGCAGGGGTTTTTCTTGTGCTTTGTATTGTCGCTAGGAACAGGTGCTGTGCGGGGTTTTGGTTGTATCGGTGCAGTTTATGGTAGATTGTTTGATGAGTATCGGATCGATGCTTTGATTGACAGGTTCAGGGGAATGTTGGTCATTGTTTGACCGTTCAGGTTTTGGGGGGTATTGGCAGGAGTGAAGGGTCAGGCAGGGTTTATGGTTATAGAGGGCCTGGATTTCAATATGTGATTGGGGGTTGATGAATAAAGGTTTTAAATGATGACGTAATGATTTAATTAATGACGTAATGTTTTATTGATGATGTGATGTTTATAATGTTGTTGTAATGTTGTAATGCTGCATTGTTGGGTGGGGAGGGGCCAAAGAATGTTAGGGGAGGGGGTGGGGGCGGGGTTTGTAGTTAATTATTTATTTAGTGAGGTATAGTTTTGTAAGGCGTTGCCAAGGTTTTATATTTGTGATGTGCACCTGTTTCCTAATAAAGCGGCCTTTTTCACACACAGAACAATCTCGGTCTACTTTACTTCCACCCCTCGCCCTCCCTCCCAAAGCCCATACTTGACAGTAACCCGATTCAAGGCCCCATTCTCCCGATTTTTTTTTTTATCTCCCACTTTGCTCTTCTGAAATGTTGGCATGTATGTACTCGTGACTTTGAGGTGGAGGTTTCCTCTCAAATTAAAAGAGTGCTATGTCTCAAACCCCAATGAGCACTAGTTGACAGTAAAAAAGGGTGTGCAAGGGATGTGCAATTGTCTTTAAAAGTGTTTTTCAAATGTCTTTCATGATGCTACTGATCTTGTTTCTTCGCAAACCTTTAAAAGGGCACAAAGGTCCTGAAATCTTTAAAGATTACATCCTGAAATGTTTTGGAAAAATTGTAGCATTCATAAGAATTATTGCAATTTCAAAATGGTTTTTCGTAAACTTTGAAAAGTATGCTAATACTCCTCTGCCAGCTGACAAAATTCTTCAGGTTCATCATGTTATGTTATGCTATCGAAGCTTATAAAGCGCACTTCCACCCATGGGTGTCCTGGCGCTACACACTGACTCACTGTAATCTGGGGTGCCTAAACCGTGAATAACCCAGTCTTCAGCCCCTTTCTGAAGGAAAGGAGTTCCGAGGCTCTCCTTAGATGCGCTGGCAAGCTTTTGCCGCACAATAGGAAAAACTTTTGCCTTATATATCCAGAGAAGAAGCTCTACTGCCGCCCACATTTTACTCCTAATCAAAAACTCCTGACTCTAAGAGACCTCGTCGTCCTTCTTCTTTTCATACAGTCTGGTATTTTTCTGATAGCTTTCCCATTTCCACTTCACTAAACAGTCATCAAGATTTAGAAAATTGCTTACTTTAGGAAGGGTTTTCTATATTTGCACCTAATCCCACCGACCAATGAATACTTGAGAAGCTATATTGGAGTATGAACAATGGTGAAACTGGAAAGGAAGAGCTATCTTCCATGCCAAACTGCAGTCAGGCTCAAGCAGGGTGGCCGGGGCTACCGATCATCTAGGGACTATGGGGGTCTGTACACCTAAGGAATCATGCCTATATATAAACTGCCTAGAATTGCTAGAACTTCTATTCTGGAATGAAGTCTTGGTGTGTTCTGTACATGTTGGGAAACTATTGATATATTGGCGGGCACTCTAGAATCCCAAAGAGCAGGATGCCCATAGGGCCCCTGAAGAATTTGCATAAATCTCCAACGAGATCTTGTTCGTCTACAGACTCAGAATCTGTGGGGTTCCTCCTGGAGCTATTTGGACCATACATTTCTTAGTGGGATGAAAATTCACATTAGATATTTACATTAGGAATCGGTACTTTCTAGAGCAACTAGGAAGGCAATATAAAAAAAATCAACAAAGTTAGATCACAGAGCTGGGACTTCGATCAACTATGCAGAGGCTGGTTCAAACAATCAAACATCATGGGTGACTAAAACAGCCTAGCCTCATTCATCAGCCTAGACAACAGCATTGTCTACCAAGGTGAAAACTGGACCACTGACAAAACATACTACAGTTACGTTAAAAAGAGGCATCTTATAATTTGTCTTTGCTGAAGACAGATACAAAAGTGTGTCATCAGTGCTCCAGAAGGACACCAAAAGCGTTTAGCAATGTTAATGAAACAAACAAACAAAAGAGGCATGGTATCAGGAACATTTCTATCTTTAAGAAAGAAAAGGGTTATGTGAAACTATCTATCTCTGGTTTCAGGATTCACTTTTTAGGTGGAAACTGTGGCATGTAATGCTTACAGACAGTGAGTCATGCTGTCATTCTTTTTATATATATTTCTAAATACAGGTTATTGAGTGTTTTATTTCAAATCATACATTACCTGATTCATGCTGTCGGAAACATCTAGAACTAAACAGACCACCCTGTCTTTTATCTGCAGCAGTGAGAATGTTGGAGCCGGGGGAGAGTCCATGCCGTTCGACAGAGAAATGCTGCTGAAATCAGAAGATCTCATCATCACATCCCAAGCGCTCTGCAACCTGCACATTCGGTTTTGCAGAGTCGGAGACTCGGAATTATGGGTGCTTGCATTACAGAAGCCAGCTACCTACAAAGTGCAACACGGAGAGAGAAACACATACGGTACTCTGAATGATATTTGTCGTTTTGCTTTTTGCTCAACCACAATAGAAACAGGAAAATCATTTTTTGTTTTTTTAGCATTACTGAAAATAGATCAATCAATTAAATGTTTGAAAAATGATAGATGGTCAATAATTGTTACAACTGTAATAAACATTATGTTTGAAGAATCATTTTCTTTAATGATATTTAGATTACACAGATTTTACAACTTTTAGAGTGCAGTATAAAGAGATTTTTTGATCTTTTGAGTGACAGCTATCGTACATAAAATATGTCCTGTATAACAGTGATTTAATGGCTCAGCTGCTGACCTGGAAGCTCGAAGACGTTCCCAAACACCTATCAAACAGTTAATCTAAAATCATATGATTATGAAAGAATTACTATACTGCACTATTTGTTGGTATTCTTCAAACCTGTAAGGTGAATATCTAAAAACAACTCTAAAAACTTCTGTCCGAAGCACGCCATGTCCATTCCTGAAACCTGGTCCACCTCTGTAATTGTCCCTGTTTTTACAAAAGCGAACTGCTCTGAACCTAAGTGCTGTCAGCCCATTTCCTTCATTCGTTTGACATTCAAGATCTTATGCTGGATCGTCCTGAATGGGCTAATGGACTGGGCTATGGATCAAAACATTTTATCTGAAATGTAATGCTGCTTTCGACCTGGGTTAGGGACTGTTGATCAGTGCTTTAATCTTTACCTCATCACCTGTAAATATACGATCACAAAACAAGGGTCCTTACATCTGGCATTTATGGACTTGACCACTGCGTTTGATAGTGTCAACAGGGAGAAATTATTGACCGTCTTGTTGGGGTTGAGAGCGGAACCACCGTTAGTTTTATTTCCTCGTAATCTTCACTTTAATCTGTCAACCTCAGTTAGATTTGGTGCAAAGGGGGAATACATTGAGCCCTTTAGGTTAAACTGGGAGTGCCATAAGGCTGCATGTGAGGCCCCGTTTTTATTGACACTGTAAATAAACAGCCTAGAGAAGACTAAAATAGAAAGGAGAAAGGACATGCCCAACATCGGTCTTCGCCCGACCCTTGTGCTGCTTTATGCAGACAATATTGTTCTAATTTCGAGAGTAGCTATGGGTCTCGACTATCTGCTCAATTGCTTTGTGTAATTCATGGACAGTATTGATTTTAGCACAGGCTTTCATCACAGTCAGCAAGGGGAGTAATGGTGGGCACTTGAGTGCGCATGACTGTTTAGCCAGCCATCTTGGGCCGGCCAAACAGTCATGCACATTTTGCACATTCCCCATGAGGCTGTAATACACAGCCTTGTGAGGAACAGGCACAGGCTCCCAGTGCCTGTCTGAGAACCGAACCACGGTGCTCAGACCAATCACAACGCTGCATTGCAGTGTTGTGATTGACTCAGGGGTGCCTCGGTGTGCTTTCTGCTTGAAGCATGAACAAAAGAGGATGACGGGAGGAGAGGTGGTGGTCTGGAAGCAAGGTAAGAAATTTTATTATTTATTTATTATCACGCCTCACTCATGCTACTCGGTGACAGCCGCCACTGCTTCTATGTCTTGGTCACCCCTCATATCAGCTAGAGGACATATGTATACCAGGAACATTGCTTCTGTTTTCAATTTTTAAAGCAGGCTGGGCACATATCCATCAAGGCTATGCTAGAGATCTACAAAGTGAAATGTGTTTCCATTGCCGCCTACGGTACCGAAATATGGGGTTTGCTAATGTGACTTGCCTAGCAGTCCTAGAGAACAAGATTTTAAGAAGGATCCTTTCTCTCCCACAAAGTCTGTCCTCAATAATCATCATAAGGATCTAGGTAAAGGTTACTTAGAGGATACATTGCAGTTATGGCCTTGACTTGTCTGGATTTTGGTTTGGCTATGTCCTGCTAAAAGCTTTAATCTCTTGGTATTAAAAGATTGTGTGACCCCCGACCGAGCATACAGTATCTCCTGGTTAAGTGACATTAAAGATTGCTTTTTAAGATGGGCCGACCTGAGATTTTTAATAGCCACAAATCTGTGGTTGCTGAAGACATTACATGGATAAATAAGGCTTTTAAGATTTGAAGAGAAAATGAGAGAGCCTTAACTGCCTGGGAGGAAACACCTGTTGGAGATTATTTACCACTTCAGACTACTTTTTTAATCAAACCGTATTTAACTTTTTCTAATTCTGATCACCATCGTTTTCTTTTGACACACTTAAGATTAAATCTAATCCACCAGAAATAATGGTATAGGTCTTTTCACAGGAAGACCTGGATGTGAAGTATGTGACAAATATCAGCTCAGGAGGGGCAGCTGGAGAGTCTTCATTAACTTGAAACTGACCATGGTGAGGTCTGCTCACTTATTGTTGAGTGTGAAAGGAGGCCTTGGGAAAAGAGGCCTTTTGTGGCACTAGTCCTAAGAAAGGGGGAGTAGGTTCACAACAAGATTGATGTATCTAAGGAAGAGTGGACTGATCATTTCCCCAAATACATGCCTGGCTGCACTCAAGCTCCTTTCAGGGACAGAAAGATTCTTCCATATAGGATTTGCCTCAGAATAGTGCACTGTGGGAGAGTTTGCAGCTAGGCAAACAGGAAAGTGGAAAGGGATGTCACTGACAACTCTTTCTCCCTGGTTAGCGTGTGTAGGAGTCCCTGCATCCCACTAGCAAGCAAAACCTACAAAACTGGCACCTCACCCACAGCTCATGAGAACACTCTCTGGACCTTTGAAATAACAAAAGAGGCATGGACCTGCTTTTTGAGACCCACTTGGCGACATGAAGGAATGGACCTGCTCTCAATTGTACCAAAGACTATGACGCGCTCAACAAAGGTCAGTTGGCTGACCTTCTGTGTGACCTCAGGGTCACAACAAACTGCAAGAGAACTTTTTCCTGTAGTGCCCAGCAGACCAATGACAAGTCAAACTGTACTGGACCCTGCTGCACTGAGTGCTTGGACCTAACTGATGTCCCTTAGGTCTTGGGAGCCTTAGAAGTGACTGCTTCAGAAACTCTGAAATGTTGAGTCTTCCAGGACCTCTGTAGTGAGAGTTGGATGTTGCAGCTAGGGGTCCCAATTTTGCAGCAACTTTTACAGATACAGCTTTAGGTTTGTACTGCTGGAGGAGTTTGCACACCATCAAAAAACAAAGTCTGAAGGTGGAAATCTTGACCAGGTGAAGGCGAGAAAAGTATTTACTTGATGCAAGGACTTCGACAAAATTTGAATTTCTCCCACTCTGAGCTTTTCTCACCAAATCCAACTAATTCAGCATTCAGCAGCTAGTCAGCTTTGTGTGGACATCTACAGATACAGACTGCAGCCTTGTCCCACTGTAGGATTTCGACTTTCATGTCAGGGACTTAGTCAGAAGGTAAAGTATTTGCGTGGGATGAATCTACATAGTATATCTAATACATGGTCAATCGTGGGTAACCTGAAATCATGCCTAGGCCCCTGTCAACTGCAAACAGTGACTACTGATTTACACTTTACTTTTTTTGGGGGCTTTTTGTGTTAAATTTGTAGAAATCCGGGGGGGCATGGCCAACTGCAGAGGGAAATAGCTGCACGGTAGTGCAGCTCCGTTGCACCACTCCCTTAACATCTGCAAATAGGTGACTTGCCCTGAGTGAAGAAAGATGAAAAGGGGGTCAGTCGTTTCATGTGAGGTGGTGAGCTGCTGTATCGATTGAAGTCCCAATTCAACTACGACACGCAACTTCTTATATCTCTGACCCAAGCCCCTTCCAAGGAAGCTGATAACTTCATTGCCTGCATGACTAAACTTGCCACATGGATGAACGACCACTGTCTGAAACTTAACGGGACTAAGACAGAGGTCCTCATCATGGGAGGCAATGAGGCTAAATGGACGACTGAGTGGTGGCCCAGCTGCCTTGGTCCTTTGCCCTCCCCTTCCCGAGAGGCGAAGAATTTGGGTGTGTGGGTGGACAATAAATTGTCCTTTGATAGCCACATAAGAAAAACGGTGGGCAAATGTTTTGGGGTTATGAAAACTCTGAACCGCACCCTTGACCTGTTACCTATTAATTCCAGGCGTACCATGACGCAAGCACTGATAACGTCCCGTATTGATTACGGAAACGTGCTGCTCATGGGTACATCTGAGAAAAATATTAAAAAGCTTCAGGTGTTACAGAATTCGGCAGCTCGCCTGGTCTTAAGGCTCCCTCGCCGAGCACCATCACGCCCCTCTCTCGTAGCCCTCCACTGGCTGCCCATCAGGAAGAGGATTGATTTTAAAGCTATGCTTTGGTGCCATAAAATAATTCATCACAGAGCACCGGCCTACATGTCGGATTTGGCCTCTGTCTATGAACCTAGCAGGTCGCTTAGATCTAAAGGTATGGGCCTGCTCAGAACCACATGCCCCAAAAAAGCCAGAATGGGAGGCAGATCCTTCCGGACTTTAGCGGCCAGGAAATGGAACCTTCTTCCTGTGGATATCAGGATGGAGAATAATGAAATCCTGTTTAGGAAGAAATTAAAAACCTGCCTCTTTACTTGGTGATGGGTTTTCCTCTACTCCTTCTCACACTCTCTCCACAGCGCGGGGACACGCCGGGAGGCGTCACCAGGCGCTCTACAAACTCCTTTAAATTAAATTAAAATTAAACTAGTGCCGGCTGAGATATCTTTTCAGACCTGGGACGCAGTTGCTGCAGACGCAAGGCATGCCCTGGGGGCATCCTACTACTTGGCTGCACTGTGCCGCGGCCACAGCGCAGACCCTGACCAACATCTCTCTGAGGGATTATGCCACACTGGTTTCCAGTGCTCCCGCAGCAACCGAGCTATGGCATACTCCCAGGGGCCCCCCTGAAAACATTCAGTGTAGCCGGTGGCTGTTGTAGACCCCGGGATCTCTTGCAGAGGCGGGTGCCGCCGGGGAGCTAACATACGCTGCAGCACGGTGGCGGCACTTGGTGTGCCTGGAGCATCTTCCCCCCTCCATTTGCGGAGTTACCAGTGAGAACCCACCTGTGGCCCTGATCCTGTCATGGTTGGGACCTGTGATAATGTTGAAAGTTGGTCCAGATGACTTGCTGGAGGGCACCTGTGCTGGACATAACCACGTTATCTGCTTGCTATTGGACGGAACTACAGTAAGCGCACGGACACCATCACGGCAAGCAGACGTAGTATTCTCCAGGCGAAGCTGAATAAATTTGCCGGGCAGAAGGCGCAATACGACACGCAGGCCAAATGAAAATCAACTGCAGACCAGGCAGACCGCACACTACAGGACATTTTAGCGGCCATAATGATGGTACGCACTTCCCTGGAGAGCTGTATTGACACTGTCGCCTTCAAGTTATCCCTGATCAGGGTTGACAAGCGCATCACCGAGGTTGAATCCACAACCAAAGGTTTGACAACCTTCACTGATCTCCTTAAGTGCCAAGTTGCGGACCTCCATGTCAATCAAGATCTGTTGGAACACCAACTTGACGGCAATGAAGGCCGGATGCACCTCAATAATGTCTGTATCCTAGGAGTGCCGAAACGCGTGGAGGGGAATGCACAGACCTGTTTGTGGAAACCTTGGTGCTCCAGAATCTCCAATCTTAGGGCCTGTCCCAATACTTCTCCATTGAAAAGGCGCACAGAGCGCTGGGCGGATGATCCTAACCCGGAGCACCACCTCGGACAATCCTGGCTAGTGTGTTTAACTTTCAGGACAGAGACACAATACTTCAATCTGCGAGAGCGGCCCCTTTAGTTTCCATTGACAATAGTAAAACTACCTTCTTCCCAGATTTCACGTTGAGAGTTCAGAGGCAATGGCGTAGATTTTTGGAGGTGAAATGTGCCCTACCGGACCAGGAAATCAAATATGCTATGCTGTTTCCGGCGAAATTGCACATTGAATCCGGAGGGAAAACTTGTTTTTTCTCCAATCCAAAAGACGGCTGGCGTACGTTTGGCAATCGAAATAACAAGGCAAACGGTGGGACTGGAAATAAAGCTCAGCCAAACCGCCAGCATGGGTCTCCCCCTGATGATGATGCAGCACCGAACAGTGTCACGGAACGAAGACAAGCTGACTAACGTAGTGACCCAGAGGTTCTCAGTTATCATGGTTGGCACTTTGGGGTCACTGGAAATGTAAGTCTGTCCATCATGGAACTGTAGTGGTTACCTGAAGGCGTGGACGCCTGTTCCAGAGATGCCATTGACAGTTGGTGTGGGGTTTTGTTGCCTTTTTGTAAATGTACTCTGCTCTGGCCCAATTTAACGCTAGCTGTGAAATGCTTGTGGTAAAGGTTTTAGTACGAATCAATGCATTAGGGAGTGGGGTTGGATCACGTTTCCAATATTTTTAGGGTGGGCGATAGACACTACACAATTTTGGGGTCGCAGGAGGTTCAGTGCCCGTCATGCAGGGAGGCAGGGAGGGTGGGGGCATTTTAGGGCTGGGGGATCTGTTTATTTTGTTCTTATTGTTGTTGTTTTTATTGTGATAGCAGTGAGACAGAACCTTTCTCTATGCACTTACACTCCCAGTCAGAGGAGCTCCTATGTCAACGTTTGCTCTTTACACTTAAGACATGGGTGTATAACGCCCCATTTCTCATAGACACACCATGTCAGACCATGTCGTGAAGGGATCACTCCACATTATCACAGGGAACATCAATGGGTTCAGGGACAAAATGAAGAGAGGAGTAGTACTCCAATATCTCAAGAGACAAGCCCCGGACATCACTCTGTTGCAGGAGACACATCTAATTGGCAACACGTATAAGGCACTTGATCGATGGGGCTATAAAATGGTGGTGCATTCGGATTTTACATCCTGTTCGAGGGGGACCGGCATTCTTATATGCAAACTTTGCCTATTCATAATAAACAACACATGGACAGATAGCCAGGGCAGATTTACCGCAATTGCGGAGACATGGGAGGGGAACCCACTAACGTGCTATAGATTTATGTGCCTCGGCGCTGATAGGCACCACGCTGACTGACCTGGGTAAACTTCTCCTCGACCTCCCTGATGGTATCCTGGTCCTAGGGGGCGACTTTAACCCCTTGAATGCATGTGGAAATCCCCTGTGGTGCGGGCCAATTCCATGCGAGCGTGATTCCGATGGCCCCCGGTCGTCGGACGCACATGCCCACCGTGACGTCAGACAGCCAGGGCAGTCCAACGCATGGAAAGGGTTAACCCGACCATGGATGGCAGTTTTGACTGACGTCCCCCTCGACAAGATCCACGAGACACCGCACCCCTGATGGACTTTCTCTTGGCCTTTGGCCATGTTGATATTTGGTGCCATTTTACTCCCTTGACGCTGAATTTTAACTTCCACTCCGGCGCCCATGGCAGCCAGTCCCAGATTAATTACTTGTTTACCCACACCAATGATCTCTCACATTTCAACAATGCTAAATTCCTAGCACGCGGTATTTCTGATCACTCCCCTGTCAGTTTTCTCTACCCCAGAGCTGTAGCCATCTCACCCTGTCTATAACTTCATGGAGCCTGAAAATTCTGCATATCCGGAAGGCCCTTCTGAAAGAAGTGGATCCCTACTACGCTGAAAACACATACACAGTTCAGTCCAGTCAGGTTTTTTTGGGGAGCCTTTGGGGCGGTCATTAAGGGTCAGGCATTATCATTGATGGCAGGGCATAAGAAGGAACTGAGGGCATGCCTGGAGTCTCTGGAGTGTGAGATTTGCGACCTGGAGGACGAGGTAGCGACAAATGATGATGAGCAACGTACCCACACTTTACGTGGCAAACAACAGGACTACCAACAGTTAGCGACGGAGACAGCTAATTAAAAACGGAAAGCTAGTAGACATAAAATGTATGAGTTGGGCGACAACACCAGAAAACTACTTGCGTGGTTGTAGAGGCAAGAGAATACACAGAGATGAGTGCCCCTTATCGAAAGCGATATAGAAACAATAGTGAACAGTCCTCAACAAATTGCAGAGGTCTTTGCCTCTCATTTTGCTTCCATTTACTCCTCCATTATTTGTACTACTCCACAGGACTCTAGGGACCTTCTGGATGCTATTCCTATCATTACTCTGGCCCCAGAAGATTGCGAAGCCTTAGAAGGGGATCTAACTGAGGAGGAAATATCGACTGCTATACACGGAATTAAGGCAGGTAAAGCTATGAGCCCAAATGGGCTCCTAATCGAACTGTTTAAATTAGTGACTTCCAAGATAACACCTACTCTTCGTGCCCTGTATTTAGAGAGTTTTCACACCTGGGCCCTACCCCAAGATTTGATGTTAGCCTCAATGGCCGTCATCACAAACATGGCAAACCAGCGATGGTTGTGACTCTTATCACCCAATTTCTCTTTTAACAGGTGAGGTTAAGATCTTCGCCAAGGTGTTAGCTAACCATTTGATTCCTGTTATCTGTAAACTCGGGCACCCAGATCTATCGAGCTTTATGCCAGGCTGCGACACGGCCCTCAATCTCAGACAACTACATAGAGCGATGGGGAAAATTCCTACTATCCAGGAAGATTCTGCCCTGCTGTCCCTAGAAGCTAAAATGGCGTTCAACACCATTGAGTGTCCTTACCTATTTGCTCTTGTTGAACGTTTGGGGTTTGGCCCATACTTTATAAAATGGGTCACATTATTGTACACAGGCCCCACGGCCTAAGTGGTCGTTAATCAACATACCTCTCGAAAATTCCGACAAGAACGGGGGACCAGACAGTGTTGCCCCCTTGTCAACCCTCATGTTCGCCCTAATATTGGATCCTCTGGTGACCTGGGTAAAGGGGGGACCCCATGATCAGGGGCTTGAAGTGGAAAGACCAACATGAAGATAGAATTTCTCTCTATGCTGATGATATTCTATTATACTTATCAGCACTATTTATATTGATTCACAGGATCCTCCATATCTTTGCTATATTCAGTGCCCAGGCGAGTAGATAATCAATTGGACAAAATCTGTGATTTTCATGCTTCTGGGTTCTGTACCATGAATGCCAAGGGGCACTAATATCACGTTGGCCACTGATGGCTTCTGCTACCTTTATATTTACGTTATGCAAGACCCCGCCCTATTCTATGACCACAATCTTAAAGCTCCTTTGACAAGACTTCACAATGAAGTGCTCCATTGGCGGTCACTGTCCCTTACCTTGCTCGGTAGGATGGCATTGTTTAAAATGCTGGCGATGCCTTGATTCTTAATTACACTACAGAACACCCCATACAGGGTCCCAGATGCCTATTTTGTTAGTGTGGGGTGCAAGGTCAAAATCTCTTATGGGAAATTCCTGCATTGTAGCACATAAATTGACCAGGGGTTGGTAAGGTGGCGGAATTGCATTGCCTGACTTGAAACAATATTATTGGGCTTCCCAACTTGCAGTGGTTAATTAATGGGTCTTTGCCCCTCTGTCTGAGCTGGCATATCGCACAGATAAATGGATAATGTCTCAGGGGGTTTCGGCGTGCTCTATACTCCAACCCTAAACAACAATGCTTCCCTGGCCCCACGGCCCAGACAGTGACACTCTGGCAACGGGTGACAAAAAGGCTGGTTGTGGCATAAGAAGTTTACACTACTTACTCCCTTGTGGGAATCTGAACAGCTCGGCATTTTGAGTAGGTGTCCTGGGTTTGATAAATGGGCATCTCTTCTGTTGGTGACCCATGGAGGTGCAATGAGAAGATCCCAATCAGTGAGCAACAAGCAGAATACCAAATGGCAGGGTCAGAGACGTTCTATTACCTACAAATCCGTCATGCACTGACCTCCATAGTGGCTAGTGGTGAGACTGTACCTGAGACATCCCCTCTAGAAGACCGACTCTTAACAGACCCCCTGGCATTCAAGGCTATATCACGTACATAGAGCGTACATTGTTGTGTATTAATTACTATAACTCAGGTAATGGTGTGAATGTGAATTCTGTTATCACTATATGCACAGAATATAATATCTTTTGCCTAAAAACCTTTCTCTATTCTCTATCCACTCTGCTAACCATGACAATTTGTAAACGTTTGGGCACAGGCTTGTACCCACCTCCAAGAAATTGTTGAAGGTATTTTTCTAAAAATAGTGTTAAATTAAATATTAGACCGCTGCCCGGCTGGGCAAGTCAATTTACAATATAGTTTCCATTGTGTCTATATTTATCCCTAGACTACATTCCTCCTTGCATAGGACCACTGTTGCTTTCACTCATATATCACGTACATACCACGTACATACCGCAGACTAATAAATAATAAGCCTGACCCATTGGAAATCGGGCTTAGGGTATCTAGAAGATGATGATTGGCAAGACGCCCTCTCCTCACCCAAAGAAGTTGTAATTCCAATGCGACTACGACTGATTCAACTCAAAATCCTACATAGAGTCTATTTAGGGGCATTTAGCGGCACATACACTGGTTAAGATGAGACGTCGGTTGGATCCGGGGTACTTTAGAGGGTGCACGACTGAGGATACCTTTTTCCAAACAGATGGGAGTGTCCACTCCTTCAGTCATACTGGGTGAAAATTGTCACCATGCTTACGAGGATATGCGGGAAAACTATTACTTACTCCCGCGACTTTGTTAATTGAACATGTGGGAGGCTACTGACTTGACTCACACTGAGCGCACATGGGCTTCATTGGGGTTTGTCTTAGCTATTTATTTATTTATTTATTTGTGGGTTTATATCGCACTCAAATCAACTCCCGAAGGAGTATCTCTGCGCCCTAAGAACACCACAATCACAATCAGGGAGAACATTTAAGAAGAGTTAGTTTTGAAACAGGAAAGTTTTAAGCTTTTTCCTGAACAGCAGATGTTCCGGGCATTGCCTGAGCACCAAGGGGAGTTTGTTCCATAATGTGGGCCCGACCACTGATAGAGCTTTACCTCCCTGTCTGGCCTCCTTTGCATGAGGCACACGCAATAGAAGCTGGTTACTAGACCTGAGGCAGCGAACAGGATTGTAGGGTACAAATTTGTCTCTCAGATATGAGGGACGTAGTCCGTTGAGACTCTTTTGAATTAGACAACACGTCCTAAACTTTATCCTTTGGCGAACGCACAACCAATGTAGCTTGTCCAAAGGAGATTGGAAGAAGATATAGGGGGGGGGGCGTTTCAAACCAGCCTGCCAGCAGTATTCTGCGCAACTTGGAGTTTGGCTAATACTCCCTCATTTGCCAATAACAACAGCCCATTACAATAGTCAAGACGACTAAGGACGAGAGCCTGCACCAATGTTTTCCTGGTAGAGTCAGGAAGCAAGGGAAACACTTTGCGTAAAAGGCCTATCACCTGAAAACAGGAGCCCACAATGTGGTAACCATGCTGCTTCAGCGAGAGCTCCTGATCCAATCGTACTCCCAAGTTCTTCACAACCTGTTTGGGGTCGGGGACTAAGAGGACTATCGCCCAGGTGTGGGGGACCGGAGAACAACTTAAATACCAAAAGTGGGCTAATGATATGTACAACACGATGATCGCAGAGAAAGACATATTTAAACACAGGAGTTGTCCCTCGAAATGGGACTACAAGTGGGCTAAATGGAATATGTCACATGGTGAAATATGTGTGTCTCCATCAGTTGTACTGCGCAGGACAGATTTGGACATGAATCTCCTTCCCCCTTATCCCATTTATCGCAACTGTTTATTTGATGCATGGTTCTATACTTTTCATCATTGGAAATGCTTGCAATATAGCCTTTGGCCGCCCACTGCACTATCACAACTGTTTAATAAATAATGAAAATTAAAAAAAAGTTTTAAAAAAATAATAATCTGTAGAAATTCATATTTCTGGTTTTCTTCATTAGATTTTTGTTGTTTTGGTGAAATTGTACTGATTAGATTTTTATTTATGTTGAATGAATAACAAATATGCATGGTGTAATCCATATTAATTGCTGTAGAATACAAGTTTCCAAATATTGTGATATCAGTTCTTCTTTTCTAAATTACAAGTATTCACATACGCCACATGATTATTAGATTTCAGTACTATGAGTTTTACAAAACAAATACTCACTGAAGACAAAGCTTGCATGTACATTATAGATCCTGTTGCCTTTTGATTTTTATCAGGCAGGAACTTGCATCCCTTATTATAAATCCCCATGTGAGGGTCAGAACTGCATGTCCGAAATGAGCAAAAATTATCCTCACATTTATGAAATACTGATGAGCCTGTGATGTCTGCTGCACATCTAAAATAAGGATGTTGTAAATAATGCAATAGGGGAAAAACAAAAAGGGAAAGTTGGATTAAATATTTGGAGTGCAAAGAAACACATTTCACATTACCAACTGTATTTACTTAAATTACATTAAATAAATTAGACAGTGCATCCTCGGTTGCACTGCAAACACCACATTCACTTGGAATTTTTAATGAAAACCAAAGTTTGATCCTTTGAATTGCCCCCCCCCGCTCAGATTAAAGTGTGATTGGTCCACCTAAGCAACAGAAGTGAAAGTCAACATCAACAAGTTAAAGCCTAACCTTTGCTGCTTTAGGGATGGGTATTCTAAGCAGGCTTGCTTCTGAGTTTGCGAAAAAGGTCACTTTAATACAGAGCCAAGATGAAGCCCACATTTTGCATCCTCAGGAGTCCCTGTTACAGCTTATTACTTGGTATAGAAATCCTGTTCCTTTGTCCCAGCTACCCAAACCTTAGCCCTAACTGACGATCAATTGGGACAATAATACCAAAAACAACCTTCCTCGCACATTTCAAACCTTACTAGATGTATATTTCCTTAAAAAATGATCCTGTTATAACCTCCCTCTCGATCTCTCTCCCTCTCTCTTTCTCTTGTTTGAACAAAATTGCTGAGAGAAAGCCTCCAGCTCTTCCCACTCCATAAATATGCCCATACCCTTATTCATGAAGAACCTCACTGTTGGAAAACGAGGCAGTATCTGAGAGGCTTGCACAAATAACATGTCACATTTGTCCTTCACTGGAACCAAACACCTTAGCGTAGCGCCTGACTTTCAGAGGGCAGCGTTGCAGAGCAGTCTAAGGCGTACTCAAGGGAGGTGGTGTGGGCTAGTAATCGCCATTACAGGTGGTGCAGAAATAACACTCAATAATTGGTTGTCCAGTCTGTACTTTGCTTTATAAAAGTAAGAGTACATTTATTAGACACACACACTACTCAATACTATGCACCAATTTACAAATATACATAAGCTGATGGAATTACTTTGTGACATTGCATAACATCTCCACCCCTCCCACCGGGGTCTAGTACCACCACTCCCAGGTATGCACATTATCTTGCCCCCTAATGCAGTGGGTTAAACCAACCTGGAGCGAGGGCCTTGCCAACGGTTGTATGACGATCCGTCGCATACACCGTTATCGCGGAACTTCAAATCGCCGCAATTACATCGCAATGGCCGTCACACCGGCCATTATCCCATCGCACGTAGTTGCGACGCAAATGCAGCAATTTCATTGGATCGCGTGTCACATCTGCGATTTAACATCGTGCGACATGACAACGCGATGTTGCAAGTGGAGGGCAGAAGGGCACGAAAATAGAGGGGAACAGAGGACAGAAGGACACAAAAAAAGATAGAGGGTTGGGATATTCTCGTGTCACTGACCGGGTGCGGTTGGTTTTACCAAAAGTGGGACTGCAGTCAGATGGAAAGGAAATGAGTGAAAGTGAGCGGGAAAAAGTTCAAATAGGGTTATTTAGAGTTCCGCAGATAGGGCACTCCGACACAAATTTGGCACAGTACCCTGAACGTCATGCAGATACTTCTGCCGCGATGCCCCCTATGGCTCTGCTGACAAACACTTTAATATAACTGACTTTGGGCTGTCAGTTTAAATACTTCAGACTTTCCGCCCTATTGAGGATGGACAGCCTGATGTACATGTTTTCCATTTCGGAGCCACGAGGAAAAGCCTTCTCGAAAACGAAAAATAAAAATGACCCTCACATTCTGGGAAACATTTCTGAGTCAGAGCCATATTTTTGATTTTGTTTTTTAAGTTTGCTTTTGAGGCATAAAAAAGTTTGGTGAATGTACGCCTGATATATGGAGGACACTCTGGAAACTTACAGTGCCTTCAGAGCATCCGCCGTGGCTGCAGCTCCTCTGGAGGCACGGAGGCCTCCCCATGCATGCTGGGAGCTATAAATAGCAGGCGCTGGTCTGCCAGGACAGCAGAATACATGCCCCCGCGTGCCTGGAGGAATGGAGTCCAGTCTGTAACCCATAAGTCCAGGTGAAGTGGAGATGGCGATCAAAGCATCAAGTTCAAGGTTCAGGAAGAAGTCACTAGAAGGATAGAAGTGTTTGAGGGAGGGGATGTCTGGAACAAGATCAGGCTCTTCAGATAACTTCCAAACCGAGCGTATACAACAGCACAATGCTTAGGAATGAGGAGGACAGAGGCCACATGTTGGGAGAATTTTTTTCTCTCCTTCATTTCCGGATACTTGCTATATCTGAATTTTGAATTCACCACGTTGAATACTTTGATGTTTAATTTGTGCTCAGTGTGTACTGTCACACCCATCCATTCATCCATCCGCCATCCATTCATCCACCCATCCATGCATACACCCATTCATTCACCCACCCTCCATCCATTCGTACAGCCATCCATGCATCCATCCATACAGTCATCCATTCATCCATCCACCATCCATTCATCCACCCATCCATGCATCCATCCATACAGTCATCCATCCGCCATCCAATTATCCACCCATCCATGCATACACCCATCCATTCATCCATCCGCCATCATTTCGTCCACCCATCCATGCATCCATCCATCCATGCATCCATCCATACAGTCATCCATTCATCCATCCGCCATCCATCGCCATCCATTAATCCACCCATCCATGCATACACCCATCCATTCATCCATCCTCCATCCATTCGTCCAGCCATCCATGCATACACCCATACATCCATCCACCCGCCATCCATTCATCCACCCATCCATGCATGCATCCATAAACCCATTCATACACCCATCCATACACCCATCCATGCACCCATCCAGCACCTATCCATGCATCCATCCGTAATACATTAATAAAAATGTAATGTAGCGCTGCACTTTGAAGTTCTTGATAGGAGACTCGAACCCTGGTTGACAACACCAAAGTTGGCATAGCTATCCGTCAGGCTATATGTTAGCCCGTTTTGTAGCTGTTTCCGTTAGTTTTTATGAATCCTTCGTGGTATTAGATGTTTTTCACCCATCCCTTTTCCTATTTCCGTAAGTTTCCTTCATGGTATTAGATGTTTTTCACCCCTCCGTTTTCCTATTTCCATTAGTTTTTAAGAATCCTTCGTGGTATTAGATGTATTTCATCCCTTTTCCCTTGTTCCGTTCCGTTCCTGCGGTCTAATGCCATTTTAACATTGCATGCCTTGTAATTGCATGCAATGTTAATGCCATCGCGCCGTTGTAGCATTCGCACAAAAATGCTGCGATGCCAACGACAATGCAATGTAAACATGTAAACATCGCGGTGCGATAGCACCGCAATGTATTTTCATCGTTGTCATTGGTGTTTCCCCTTGCCAACTGACACTATCCCAGTGGCGACCCACACCATCATCTCAACAAGCATTAAAAATAGGTACACCTGTCCTGGGGACACATAACCCTGACTGAGCGTCTCATACTGACCATACAGTATGCACCTACACATCTTAGTATCTAACAGTCTGGGTTGCCCCTCCCCTATCGCAGTAGCAAGAATACATGTTTGGGCATCACTTTAAATGAGGTAGTTTCATAGCTGATAACATTTGATAACAGTTGTAATGCATTGCAATCATAGCCTCTAAAAGGCATCACAGGTAAAATTACAGGATTACGCAAATACAGCCAGACACCCTAGCAGGAATGTCCAGCAACATTACCCCCAGTTGGCTTAAGACATCACCTTACACAAGTACTTTATATAACATGTGACTTTCAGTCCCTCTAAAAGAAATAACGTTAGTAAATGCATTTCTGGTGCAATTACACCTCTTCACCTTCAACGGATGCCCTTCTCCAGACATCCTCAACTCACCCCTTCATCCCTTGGTGCAGTATTTAACACTCCTCCAGCTGCAGAACAAAAGTTCCAGCTTCAGGATGTTGATATTGATAACTGCTGGCTGAGCCCTTGAGGGGCTGTTTCTCTTAAGTCCCCACAAGACTTAGGGAGGGACTTTCCTCTTTGTGCGGGGGAGGCTGCGTTGCTCCTGTAGCTCCCCCTGCACAATTGCATGCATTAGGAGGCGACCCTTTCATCCTGGGACCACCACTAGCTGAAAAACTGCCATTTCCATGCAGGTCTGTTTAGGCTCTGCAATGCATAATGGGGTGCTACTTCCCGTTCCATGCATAACATAGCAGCTGCTCCCCCGCTGCTTGGGGAGAGCCGCGCTTCAATCTTCGGCGGTCTCACACCGCAGGGAATCCCGTTGGGGGCCCGGTCCCAACCGAACCCCTCATGGCAGGTGAGGCTCCACGACTTGGTGAGACTACCCCCAGCCACTCCTGCTGCTTGCCTTTGCGGGCCAGGTCCTGTCCGAGACCCCACCCCTCCGGCTCCCGCCGGCTCCCCACCCGGCCAGCACCCTTGCGTGCTGCCGCGGGAGACAGCACCTCTGTTCTGGTCTGCCCTCTCTGGCAGACAGACACGGCGACTCCTTCCGGTCCGGCTGGACATTGGGGGCACTTCCCCTGCCTTCCCACAGCCACGGGGGAGTGCGGCAGCATTCCCCCTTCCTCTTCACTCACGTTGGCGCCAGGGGATTGGGTCCCAGGCCCCTGAGTCCTCTTCACCGGGAGTGTGATGCCGCTCCCGACTTTACTTCTGATGGCAGCAGCCCCCGGGACCTGACCCACCCCGTGGGCATATCTTGGACGAGCGGTGGAGCCAAACTCGCTTTGTCATCAGTCCGGCCAGAGGTCAAAGGTCGCCTACCTTCTAGGGGGCATATCTCAGCCCCCAGAGGACAGATCTTCTCCATTTTGGCCCCTTCTTGCTCCTGGTGGTGCACCCTAGCCACTGGGAGCACTTTCCATTGCCCTTCTGGTCTCACAGATGGTGTATTCAGCAGAGAGTTTTCTTCACTGGTTCTCCTCCTGAGCCTCTCTTCTCCCTGTGCAGAGGCCCAGGCTTCTGCTCACTGGTCCTGGTCTTCACCTGTGGTGCCAGGCAGGGTCCTGGGCCAGTCTGGAGGTTCTTCCTTCCATTTGCCCATGTCATCAGGCTCCAGCACCAGTGGTTTGCTGAGAAACACTGGTGCTGGAGCCTGATGGGAAACAAGCTTTAGAATGAAACCATTAGATCGCACTACATTTACAATGCAGTCATTACATCGCACATCCTTTACAGCGCATGTCACTACAACGCATCCATTACATTGCATGTCACTACAACACATGACACTACATCTCATGTCACTACAACACATGCATTACATTGCATGTCATTACAGCGTATACCATTACAACACATATTACCCCTACACTATTTAACACTTATCCTACTGTTGCACCCCCTGGAGTTAGAATAGTAATTTTTACCCCTACACTATCCAACACTTACTCTACTGTTACACCACCTGAAGTTAGAATAGTAATTTTTACCCCTACAATAACACTTACTATATATGCAATGTAATGGTATGCGTTGTAATGGTATGTTTTGTAAAGGTATAATGCAATGTAATGGAATGTGTTGTAAGTGTAGTTTTAAAAAAATTGTTGTAGTGGTACGCAATGTAAATGTATGTGTTGTAAAGGATGTTGCAATGTAAAAACTGCGTTGTAAAGGCATGTGTTGTAAATGTATGCATTGTAACGTCATACATTCCACAGCAACACAACTCTTCTCTACCGCTGCACCCTCCTTCCTGCCCAGGCCTCTGGGTTTGTTCAAAAAGGCACACTGACTTTCCCTGGCATGTTTCTTCTCAATGTATAAAGCCTAGTCCATGTCACCACCCAGCTCTGCATATCTCCTGCCACAGCAGTCTATCTGTACCTGCTCCTTGGCTGCGCATGCCAGGAATCTACCCTGCACAGACCCTACACATGTGCAAACGCATGTACACATGTGTCTGCATGTAACCAGCCCGGTGCCCCTTACTCCAGCTGCAGCGCAGCAGCCTAGTCAAGCCAGTAAAATGCACATGCAGTCTCTTTCATCATGAGTTCACTGTGGGTGAGTCCCAACTTATGAGACTCTCCCACAGGAAAAGCTCAACAATTAGGTGCTCAAAAAGCTAATCCAAGCGGCTCAGATGGTCGGAACCACCTTCTAACACTCACAAATACACAAATGAGATTTGGAGATCAATGCCCCATACAAGTAATTGCCGAATTGTGATTGTATCCTCCAACCCATTATCGTAGGTATCTTGGGATGGCCATCCATTCCTCTAACATTTTTCAATTCAATACCCACACCCTTCTGGCAAACTGCACAGCAACACCAGTATTTCAACTACAGAAGCATTGCTGTAAGGCAGGCTGGTATGTCAAGTCAAGGCTGTTTATTTATTGATTGATTTATTTGGCAAGTTATATAAAATCCAATCTGTTTCTCTCTTTGCAATATAAGACTGAGACAGCAAACACAGGAAATAAACACTTCAAGCACAATTTAACTCCAGGTGACCTATTTCTCATTATGCTTAGAGAAAACATGACTGTGTTAAAACTATTATGGAGGACTTTAGGCCATTTCCTTTTCCTGACGCAGTGTTAAGCATTCCAGAATCCAAAACCTGGCAAATTTCCATTTTTATCTTTCAGAAAGCCAGCCATCCTAGGAAAAAGACAAAGGGGAGCAAGTACCACCCACTGGACCTGACACCCACAATATTTCTAGTCCCTTCTTGCTGCTCATGGTAGTTAATAATGGGTCCTCCTGTACCTGGCCACCATATAGTGGTGCGATCTGACCAGTTTTTACCTGGCCTGGCTGATACTTTAATGCTAAGTTAGAAAACAAGTAATAAAAACCATCAATACTTGCTGTTTGTTTTTTTTAAATAACAACTGAAGACAGAATATGCAAGATGAAAGCACGCCAAAGGTATTTTAGAGCTGTCAAAACTATTCCAAATTGATTTGCATAGTCAATAGATGCAGGAATAGATTGTAAAAAGGAATAAAGATGTTTTTTAAAAAACTATTATTTAAGCATCCCTCTGGGATGGGAGGCAATCGTAGTCCCCACCTTCACAGTCCCTGGGACCCACATCCATACCTGGTGGCTTAGCAGTCCTAATACAGCCCTGCAGTAGTACACCAGTTTGGGTCTGCTTCGCCCATCTGTTCTGAAGACTGCCTGAAAATGATTCCTGCTTGTGACCTCATATATTACATCACTCATGACATAGTCAGCGACATCACTGAGGACATCGCAAATTACATCACTGCTGACATCATCCAGTGAGTGTAAAGGGTTGTACGTTTATGGCTGTGTGAGTGGCTGTATAAATGGATGTATAGTTTATTAAGTGTTTGTGTCAGTAGCTGTATGGGAAAGTGTGTGGCTGTGCAAGCGACTGCATTGGGTAAGTTTGTGGGTGTTTGACTCCTTTTTTTGGGTGAGTGACTGGGTTTGATAGTGACTGTATTGGTGAGTAAGTGGGTGCATGTGTGGTTGTATGTATAAATGAGTGACTCTGTCAGTGACTGAGATGGATAATGAGTGGATGTGTGAGTAACTCTTCCGGTAAGTAAGTGGGTGTCTAAGTCACTGCATAGTTGATTAAGTGACTGTGTCAGTGGTTGTATGGGTGAGTAAGTCTGTGTGTGAATGGCTGTATGGTGAGGACGTTGATATGTGTGCTTGAGGGTCTGTCTCTGACTGTATGGGTGAGTTTGTTAGTGTCTGAGTTATTGCACAGAAGTGTGAATGATGGCAGCATCAGTGATGTTTGAGTTGGTGAGTTAATGCCTGAGTCACTGACTATATGGGTGAGTGAGTGGCTGGGTGAGTAGCGCTATGGATAAGTGAGTGTGTGTGTCAGAGTCTGTTTGGGTTAGTAAGTGGATGTGTTAGTGACTGTGTGCATGAGTGACTCGGTGTGCGAGTTACTGCATGACTCAGTGAGTTGGTGTGTTAGTACGTGTATGGGTGTGTGAATGGGTATGTCAGTGAGCATTTGGCTTAGTGAACGGTTGTGGGAGTATTTGAATTGATCTGGGAGTGAGTGCGTGAGGGGTTGTATGGGTATGTGAATGCACATATCAGGGTGTATGTGTGGGTATGTGACTGGTTATTTCACAGATACTATGAGGGTGTGAGTGGTTGTTTGGATGATGTCATCAGTGATGTTATTTGAGATGTCATCAGTGATGTCACCGACCATGTCATGAGTGATGCAATATGTGAGGTCATAAGCAGTGCATTGTGGGAGCACAAGTTATAGTTTGCTCAGGTAACTATAACTGCTACATTTCTTTGGTTTTGTATGAGTGAAATGTTAGCCTAACTATAAAGTCCCTGTAACCTTTGTTTTTTCAGTGAGTTTTTAGGGTTTTTAAATTCAATTTTCTAAGTATAATGTCCCTGTAACCTTTGTTTTTTTCAGTGAATATCTATAGTTTTTTTCAATGTTGTGGAAGATTGTTCACAGAAACCGTCCTACAATCAGACTCAGTGCCAACCTCCTGCATTGTTACTACTTCACATTCTATTTTAAAAAGAGTGAATAGATAGTTTCAAAAAATGGCAAAACTAAGGAGAAAGTAGATACATTTTGGCAAAGACAATTACAAAGTATTGTAAATACTAGAAAAAGCAAGACGAAAGCAGTGACAATATGGAAAACAAAGAAGCTAAATAGTAAATATAACAGAAAAGGTTATAACAAAGCAGTGAGAATGAGGGCAAAATATATGCAACAAAAAATATATGAGTGAGTGGCTGAATGTATTAGTCAGTGTATCAGTGAGTGTATGACTGTGTCAGTGTTTTCCCCTAGATTTGAGCTCATCCTTCAATATAGTTAATTTTAACATCTTACTGGAGAGAATCAGGAGGCTGGGTGTCTCAGGTGAGGCACCCAGGATCCAATCCTATCCTATCTAGACAGCAGAACCTTTCAGGTCTTCTCAGGGGAGTGAACCTCAAGAAGCCTAGAGCTCAGCTGCATAGATCCACAGGGATGCTCCATGAGCCTCACATTGTTTAATGTGTAAATGCGACCACATGCGTATATCATCTTGCCATATGGGATAAAGGTCATCACCTATGCAGATGAGACACAGCTGGTAATCACCCTCTATGGACCCCAAACATTCCCCTCTGACTTTGAAACCTGCTTGGAGAAAGTGGTCTCCTGGATGGAGCAATCCTGCCTTAAGTTAAACTGAGGAAAAACTGAATTAATGCTTCTGGGTAACACCTCCAGCATGGATCTCAGACAAATATGGCCCACTTGCCTGGGCCACGCCCCAACCCCTAAGAACAGGATCTGGTTGGATACATCCCTTAAGTTTGAAGACCAAGCTATGAGAGAAACAGGGGCCTGATTTGGCACCATCAAACTACTTCGAAAGGCTCTCTCTCTCCTGTCTTTCAATGCAAGGAGGACCCAGATACAGGCCCTGGTCCTATCGCGCCAGGACTATGGTAACTCTCTCTATTTAGGAGCACCCAACGCAATAATAAGGAAGCTTCAAGTCACACAGAACTGCGCAGCTAGAGTGTTGCTGGAGGGTTCTGAAAAAACAGTCAGCCAAACCAGCCCTGAAGACCCTTGACTGGCGACCTGTCTTGGAAAGAGTCAAGTTTAAGGCTCTGTGTTTAGCCCATAAGACATTGTGGGGAAGGGGCTTGCTATCAATAGCTCTCTTATTACCCTATACCACCCTGGAAAATGCCTCTGTTCTTCCAATCTCAATCTCGCAGTCATCCCTAGAATCAGAAGGGCAAGAAGTGGAGGAAGATCTTTTTCCTACAATGTAGCCAGACTCTGGAACATAATACCCTTACACCTATGCTCGGAATACCGCCATCTTCCATTCCGAAAACTCCTCAAAACCTGGCTATTCCAGCACTCTTCCCTATAATCCACCCACTTACCCCTCAGTTTAGCCACTAGCGCTGGAATTCCCAGGGTAGCTATGCACTCTACAAATGCTAATATTACATATCAGTGAGTTCCAGAGTGTTGCAGTGTCTGTATGAGTGGGTGAATATGTTAGTGAGTGTATCAGTGTATCTATGAGAGTGTCAGTGTATGTATGAGTAAGTCTGAAAGTGTTGCACTCTATGTATGAGTGAGGGTGTGAATATGTTAGTGAGTGCATGAGTATCTTTATGTCTGTGCCAGTGTACGTATTGTTAAGTCCCAGAGTGTGTGCCTTTATTAGTGAGTGGATGAGTATGTCAGTGAGTATATCAGTGTGTGCATGGCTATGTCAGTGTATATATCAGTTACTGCTATGGTGTCTCAGTGTGTGTATACGTGAGTTTGGGAATGTGTTAGTAAATGGAATGATATGTCCATATGTGTGTTAGCATATGTATGAGTCTCAGACTGCTATACTGTTTTATTAGTAAGTCGGTGAATATGTTTGAGAGTGCAACAGTGTGTTTATGAGTGTGTCAGTGTATGTATCAGTGAGTCCCAGAGTGTTGCTGTGTTTGAATGAGTGAGTGTATGAATGTGTTATTGAGTACACCAATGTGTGCAGGGCTATCTCATTTTAAGCATCAGTGTTTGAATAGCTGTGTTAGTATATGCATCAGTGTGCACATGGGTTTATCAGTGTATGGATCATTATGTGGATAGGTCTGCCAGTGTAGGCATTAGTGTGTGTCTGGGTGTGTAAGTGTATAAATCAGTATGTGTATGGGTGTGTCAGTGTAAGAATCAGTATGTGCATGGGTGTGTCCGAGTATGGATCAGTATGTTCATGGGTGTCTCCGTCTATGCATCAGTGTGTACCTGGGGGTGGCAGTGTATGGATCAGTATGTGCATGTGTATGAGTGCATGCATCAGTGTGGGCTGGAAGTGTCAGTGCATACATCACTATGTGCAGGGTGTATCAGTGTCTCATTGGTATGTCCCTAGTTGTGTCATCGTCTGCATTAGTGTATATCTGAATGTTTTAGTCTCTGTATTAGTATGTCAATATTTGTGTGAGTCTTCGCATTACTCTATGCTTAGGTCTGTCAGTTTATGCATTGCTATATCTCAGGGTGTATCAGTGTTTAAATGAATATGTACCTAGCTGTGTTAGTCTGAACATCAGTGTGTGCCTGTGTGTCTTTTCAGATGCATTAGTGTTTGGCTGGGTGTCTCAGTGTCTGAATTGTTGCATGACCATGTATGTCAGAGTCTGCATTGATATATGTTTAAGTGTGCTCAGTGTATATGTAGGAATGCCCCTGTGTGTATTAGTGTATATATTGGTGTATGCATGTATGTCTTAGTGTATGCATTAATGTGTGTTTGCATGTCCTATTAGACTCATTAGTGTTTGGCAGGGTGTGCTAGTGTCTGCATTAATGTACTCCTGGGTGGCTCAGTGTCTGCATTTGTATGGTCCTGGCTGTGTTAGTTTATGCGTCAGTGAGATTCTAGGTGTGTTATTGGATGCATTAGTGTTTTACTGGGTGTGTCAGTGTCTGCTTTGGTGTATGCTTAGGTATGTCAGTGTATGATTCAGTGTGTGCATTAGTGTGCATTTATGTTTAAGTGCAATTAATTATGTGTACAAAGTATATGTGTGGATGGTGTGTGAATGAAACAAAATGTAATTAGTTACCTACATTACTGCAAAAAAAAGTCCATTATATATGTAAAAAGAGAGAAAAGGTAAATAGAAGTTAAAGTTTTATATTATAAATTACTCTATTAAACAATAATAATCTGTAATAAAAAAAGCTAGTGTTAATAATGAAACAGAAGAAATTTATATAATTGCACAGCAATTATACATATTAGGGCCGATTGAAAAAGGGCCTTCGCACTCGTGACGGAGGCCCCGCAGTCGTGGCGGGGGCCCACACTTTTGGCGGGGACTCGCAATGGGGAACTGCAGTACTGAAGTGCTCCCAGGCCTGTGGGGCCTCCACCAAAAGTGCAGAGGCTCTTTGTGAATCTGGGCCCATTGAATTCTGTCGTATTGCCTTCCTTCACTGTTCTCAGCTTCCATACTTTCACACTATAAATACCATGTATATCGAACAGTGGGGGGGGAAAAACTGTCATATGGACTGTAAAAAAAAGAAGTACATAGCACATTATTTCAAATTAGCATTACTATGCATCACACTCATTGCAAACATTTACCCCTTTGTTTTATCTATATTTCTTAAATAGTATAATAGATATTGCAGTTTTATAATACAATTACATTGTTTATTGTGGTATATGAAAAGGCATATAAAGGCACCACTCTCCATAGATCGAATTACGTCATAAAATCTGGTAATCCATTAATCAGGAGTAGAGTATATTAGGGCTGTCATCTTTTATAGTTTTCCAGCTGTTCTTCAAACATATGTTTAGTTATAATATTCTACTTACAATATTCTGTGGATCCACTTTAAGTTTTGAAAAATAGATACAATATCCAAAAATATTACTCAGATGAATAAGATTAGCAGAACTGCATTTTCTCTTCAGTACATGTTTGTTCTGGACAGTAGTTTTTCATCTATGTTTCCATTTTAGTGCTAACTCTGTTATTTTCTTCCAAGAACAACTACATTACAATATTTGAAATTTGTTATAAAAATATTGCCCTTATTAGGCCGAATGAAGTTCCAGAAAAGTAGCATTCCATTTGTTTAGTATCAATTCTGCTAGTTTTTTGGTTGAAGAAAGAGAAGAGAAGAATGTGTTAGTTTAACAGTAATCTCTGCTTGAATATAAAGTTGCTATCATTACACTCTGCCCATCCAGTTGTATTTTTTAAAGTAGATGGTGTAGTGTCTAGATGTAACATTTACTCCTTCATGAAAAGTAATGATTATACAGGTATATGTTTTACCCGAAATCGAGATTTGTGCAGCTTTAAAATGTGTAATTTGTGTTTTAAATTTAGTTCCAACTGCAGTTCACTGCTGTAGCATTAGGGTGATATACTTGCTAGTTCTTCTTTTATTCAAAGTTGATTGAAGATCTGAGTTAGATTTTGTGCAAGTGTTATTCTGTCAAGCATTTTTAAACAATTTCACAAAACTGACAGTTTTAGTAGAGTTAAGTAGATAAATTGTTCTGAATGTATATGTGTGTTTGAAGAAAAAGAACAATTTTCACAGTTAGGACCCCATGCGTAACTTAGTCCAAATAGCTCATCAATAGGTACCATCTCTTCTTCTAAGACACCAAGTAGGACCAACTTGTGCATCTTCTTGAGTGTATATTGTGAGGTTTACAGATCCAGTATAAAAAGCTGCAAGATCTCTAATAGAAGATGCAGAATATGCTTTTGTTCTATCACTGCAAATGCATTCTAAGAAGTTAAAGAGTGCAGAGCACAATCTTTTATACTTTTTCTCTTTAATTGTATCAACCACAAGGGGTAAAGAGAATAGTGCTTTGAGAGGTTACCAAATTCTGCATTTATACTTGCATCTTGAGAATTATGTATTTTACACCATATGCACGAGATACTGGAAACAGTTTTCTACAAATATACAAAACTTTTATAAGAAAAATGCAACGACTTTGATATCTGCTTTACACCTTCAAGTTGCTCAAACTTAACAGCTAGGTATTCAACTTCATTTCCTTGGTAGCCCTGCAGCAGTGTTCCCACTCGTCGTCCGGGATAGGCCTGCCCAAGTCAACCTCCCAAGCCATTCGAACCTTAGCGTCTGAGAATGGTCTGGATGTCCCACGATGTTTATAGAGTTTTGAGATCAAGTGCATGCCTGTCGGGCTGTTGATAATCAGTGTCAGTGGTGGGTCCGGCTCCCGGGCCGATGGAAAGGAAGGGAACGTGGCCTGAAGCATTTAGTGCATGCGCTTCAGAACAAAGGTGTCCATAAAGGAACGATCATGGAACCTAGATTCCTCGGTCAGCGAGAAGACATGCCCGTCAGGGAACAGGTCACCGATCTTGTGAATATGGAATTTCTCAAGTGCGCGTTGAATCAAGATTTCTCCTGTTATAGGGAGCAGTGAAGGGTTTGGCAGGGGTAATTCCAGAGAATATAGCTGAACCAGGCCAAACAATCTACGCAGTCTGTCCCATGCCCAGCAAGTGGTGGAGACTGTTTGAATGTCACAGGGCTCTCTAGGGAAGTCCATGGGAAGGATAGTAGAAAGTGTCCGAGGGAGTACAAGTTCAGCCTCAGGCTTCAAATACGGGACACGTGCGTCTGGGTGGAACCAGGCATATGCATACATAACAACATTGTGCTGTCAGGTAATACAAATACATGTCCGGCACCCCAAAGCTCTCTCTCTCATACGGCAGGGTCAAGGTCTGACAGTTCACACGTGGTGTCCTCTCACCTGAGGTTCCGTGAATTCTGAACCTGGGTCATAAAGGTCGCGGTTCTGTTGCGATTTTGGTAACAGCGACCCGTAAACAGTGAGTTCAGCAAGTATGAGTGTTTTCATCATGTTACACCGATGGATTCACTGTGTATTTGAAGATTTCGTTCTGAACCATGGGTTCCATTTTGTGCATGGCAGCCATTTTGTAGTTGCCCTCACATAGGCTGATGACTTTAGCTGACTGCTGGATGACCTGTGTGAAATGACCCTGTTGGCTGAAGCTGACCTTGTTAGACCAGTTTCTTTCCCAGTAGCTGATCAAGATTAAGGATCAGAGCACAGGAGATTCTAAAGTTTGGTATGCACATATACACCCCTTATCCTATCTCTCATCTGTTTCTGTTCCCTCTTTTTATGACCTGTTTACGATATGGGTTGTGGTGTTCTACTATGGGTTTGTCCAGCATTGTGTAAGAAGGAATGTTGGGTTTTTTGCATGCTTGCAAAAGCTAGGACTGCCCCTTACTTTTGTGCTGAGTCATGTAACCCAAAACATATATAAGGCCTCTGTTATCTGTATTCCTCAGACCGCCTCATTTAATTGCTAAGGCAGCTGGGTGATGTAGCCTCACTTAATTAAGTTTAATAAAGATGTCTTTTTCATATTTCCGCTTCTGTGCCAAGTTCTTTGTTGATATTAGTAAGACCCCTGAGAATGAAGATTTTCCATTTCCTCACACCCCAAACGAGACGCAGGAGGTGTGTACACAGCTGCAGAAAGAAAGTATGAGTGAGAGGAATGGGAATGTTGTTGAAAAGATTTAAAAACTGTGGGAGGACCAACATTTTAATTATAGCCCGCAAGCTGCCAGGGCCATTCTAAAATAGTTACAAATGTCAAGTTCAACTAATAGATAAAATAAAGCAGGTGCTCGAGTTGAAGCTCTGAATTTGAGCTTCAACTGAGCACCTGCTTTATTTTATCTATTAGTGCTTCCTGGGGCAGAGGGCAGAAGTGCAGAAGTGCACACAAAAAAAATGAGTGGGGCAGAGGGCAGAAGGGCACGAAAAACGAGTGGGGCAGAGGGGCAGAGGGCAGAAGGACACAAAAACGAGTGGGGCAGAGGGCAGAAGGGCACGAAAAATGAGTGGGGCAGAAGGCAGAAGGACACAAAAACGAGTGGGGCAGATGGGGGCAGAGGGCAGAAGGGCACGAAAAACGAGTGGGGCAGAGGGCAGAAGGGCATGAAAAATGAGTGGGGCAGAGGGCAGAAGGACACAAAAACGAGTGGGGCAGAGGGCAGAAGGGCACAAAAACGAGTGGGGCAGAGGGCAGAAGGGCACGAAAAACGAGTGGGGCAGAGGGCAGAAGGACACAAAAACGAGTGGGGCAGAGGGCAGAAGGGCATGAAAAATGAGTGGGGCAGAGGGCAGAAGGGCACAAAAACGAGTGGGGCAGAGGGCAGAAGGGCTCAAAAAACGAGTGGTGCAGAGGGGGGCAGAGGGCAGAAGGGCACGAAAAACGAGTGGGGCAGAGGGCAGAAGGGCACAAAAACGAGTGGGGCAGAGGGGGGCAGAGGGCAGAAGGGCACGAAAAACGAGTGGGGCAGAGGGAAGAAGGGCACAAAAACGAGTGGGGCAGAGGGCAAAAGGACACAAACACGAGTGGGGCAGATGGGGGCAGAAGGCAGAAGGGCACGAAAAACAAGTGGGGCAGAGGGCAGAAGGGCACAAAAATGAGTGGGGCAGAGGGCAAAAGGGCACAAACACGAGTGGGGCAGAGGGCAGAAAGGCACAAAAAACGAGTGGGGCAGAAGGTAGAAGGACACAAAAATGAGTGGGACAGAGGGCGGAAACGGTGGGGCAGAGGGCAGAAGACCACAAAAACGAGTTGGGCAGAGGGCAGAAGGGCACAAAAACGAGTGGGGCAGAGGGCAAAAGGGCACAAACACGAGTGGGGCAGAGGGCAGAAAGGCACAAAAACGAGTGGTACAGAGGGCAGAAGGGCACAAAAAACGAGAGGGTGGCAGTGGTGAACCAGAGGGAGCATCGCGGTCTTGCACAAAAAAAACCCGCAAACACGCAAAACGCCCCACGAACGCGCAAACATAAAAAAATCAGCAAATTTGCACAAATTCGCAAATTTTGCGAATCGTGAATTCTCTTTTCTGCGAATTCGCGGAATGCGAATTCGATAATTTCACCCATGCTTACTCTAATCTATTATGAATTGCTCTAGCTGACATTGTATTATCTTCATATTTATCATAATAATATTTACATATTGTTTGCTCTCAGCCTAAATCACAGCGTTCTTCTACAAATAGATATGCACCAAATTTCTGCCACTCCTCTCTGTTATCTTGATCAGTTTTAGAAAATAAAACTACATTACGAGTTTGATTTTTGTAGTAAGTGTGGCGAGAACAAATACAAACATACTCAAGTTTCTCAGAAGATAGTGGATTAAACTTTCCTATCCCTTTTCTAAATTTTTCAAAAGTAATCTGTGTCCTGTTGCTCTACAGCTCTAGTCACTACCTCCTCATTTTCTGTATATTTAACTTCAAGACCAAAGAAACAGAAATTAATGTCTTCATAAACGTTCTCAACCTCTGCCACAGTACCATGCAATAAAGCTCTAATTATACCTCTTAAACAAAAAGCTGGAGTTTTTACATAATATAGTCTCCTTACAAAATTTTGCATTATTAAATGATACACAGCTAACAGTCCAAAGTGATGAAAAGCACGTTTACACACTTTCTTTGAAAAAAAATGGCAGTGAATTACCTTATCTAATCCTTGCAGAATTTTAATTTTCTAATTTTTACCTTCAGACTTCTCCATTAAATATTTCTTAGGAAAGTTTTCAATTTAGCAATTGATTCCTGACGGACAGTTCAAATACCGCTACACTTCCATTTGTACACAGGATCCTGGTTATGCCTTACTTCTACTTCTTCAGCTATCACTTGTTCTATATTCCTAGGAACGATCTGTTGTTTTTCTATTGAAGTTCCATCTTTTAGTTCATAGCAATGACCACGTGTGTCAGCTGAATGCACTAATGTGTTCTCTTGCAAGTAATTCTCTTCATTAAAACATGTTTCTGTGCTAGATTTGAGCATCCATTCACCTCTAAAAACTTTACAAATATTACTTTTGTTTATAAGCCTTTTCTTTTCTTTAACATTCTTTCCTCATGCATAGTACTGTTTTAGCTAGTGTCTTCATTTTGTTCAATATTAAGATAAAACATGTTCTCTTTAGAGCAAATGCTTTGTCCACTATACTCTCAATATCTTGCTTTTAACTATAGCACTTCTTCTCTTATACTTCTTCATCCCCTTTCTAAATTTTGTATTACTTGAATTCAAAATGTTTTTACTCTTTTCGCCTTAAACTGTTTCTGTCGCCAAGTCAAATTCTGTCATTCCTGTTTATCACTTGATATTAAACTCCTTTTTACTGGACAATTTTTTTCAGTTTGCAATTTTAGACATACTTTTTTTAAGAAAAGACCTTAGTGGTCTTACCAGCTGTTCTTTCTTTCTGATCCACGTTATCTGTCTTTTTACAAGTCTATTTCAATTAGGTAGTACTGTTTCCTCTGTATCCTTCTTCTTCCTATCTTATCAAGCATTCAGATTTGTTTCCCAATACAAGTAGATATCTAAAAAGGAAATAGAATTACAGTGTTCACTACCATATACATGTCTGTCCCTAACTGTCTTGATAGCAGCTAACTTATTATAGCCTTCCGTAGCATACTATACTAACAATTAAAGCCCTGCTCCAGAGTTAAAGGCCCGAACCGAACTGCTGCCTCGGTATACACAAGAATATATAAGGTGTGCTCTTACTGGTCTCAGTGTCTGTGTCAGTCACTGTTTCCCTTTCTTAATTGATGTATCAGTTTCAGTATGGACAGGACAATGCATATATAAGTGAGAATACAAGTCTAAAAGTCCATGTTTAACTCACTGAAACTTAGAAGGGTGTGTTTCATCTTTTGTCTACATTTCTGTGTATCTTGATAGGTGTCTTTGGATATACTAGTATATGTATTGGTGATTTCCAGTGTGCATGATTGTATTTATGAGTGAGTATATGTTTGTATCACTGAATGCATCAGAGTGTCCATAGGTGTGTAACTGTATCTATCACAGACTCCTATAGTGTGTTAGGATATGTATATGTAAGTGTGTGAGTGTATTAGTAAATGAATTGGTCTGCACATGACTGTGTTAGTATATGTATAAGTGAGTGTCCTAGTGTGTATCAGTCAGTGAGTGAGTATTTTAGTGACTACATGAGTGTTTCTGTTAGTGTGTCAGTGTTGTATAAGTAATTCCTAGGGTTTTTTGAGTTTTTATTAGTGAGTGTGTGAGTATTTTAGTGAATGCATCAGTGTGTCCATGGATGTATCAGTGAGTCACAGGATGTTTCAGTGTGTGTATCAGTGAGTGTATGAATGTGTTAGTGAATTAATTGGTGTGTCCATAGGTGTGTCAGTATTAGAGAATATCAGACTGTGTGAGTGTGTACCAGTGAGTGAGTGAATCTGTTAGTGACTGCATCAGTGTGTGCATTAATGTCTCATTATATGTATCCATGAGTCTGGGGTGTGTCACAGTGTATATGAGTAAGTGTGCATGTATGTCAGTGAACGCATCAGTATAAGCATGCTGTGTGTGCGTATGTATCAGTCAGCCCTAGGGATTTTCAAGGTGTGTATGAATGAGTGTGCAAATGTGTTACAGAATTCATATCTGTGTCTATGGATGTATCAGTGAGTCCTAGGGTGTGTCCGTGCATGTGCCAGTGAGTCCCAGGGTGTCTCAGTGTATGTATATGTTTGTGAGTGAGTATGTCAGTGAATGCATCAGTGTGTGCATTGGAATGTTAGTGTGTCTATCAGTGAGTCGTAGAGTGTATCACTGTCTGTATGAGTGACTGGGTGAGTATGTGAGTAAAAATGGGTATATAACAATCTGCAAGTGCGCATGTAACTAACACTTTAACGACATGTTTAATATTTTATATACAAAGTAACCTGCTATATGACCCACTTACAGACTAGCTCAAAAGTCAACTTTCTGTAGTAAAACAACAATTTAAGCATTCATAGCTAATGTTTTAATAACAAATCAATGGTGCACTAAAGGTGACACTCACATTCTACAGTACAAGCACTGAGGTACATTTAAAGTAGTACTTGTATGGATAGCTCATTATCTTCTGTTACTTTTAGCTACATAATTCACTTAGAGCATGAGGACCTCTATGAGGACCTCTATAAGCATTCCTACAGATATTTATGAAAGTATGATAAATAGTAGGATACATAACTGCCTATGCAAGTGGTTTCAGTACTATTATAACATTAGAGATATTTGGGTGTGTGCATTAATATATAAGCACTCCTCTAAGTTTCTCACTGACTCGGTCAGTGGCTCTATTCTTCTATTAATAGCTATATAAGTTGCAGTATGCATGTTAGGATGCATACATATGCGGTGTCTGCAAGTCCATATGTAAGTCACTTAAACTGAAAGGAATATATTTCAGCTCTTAATAAAAAAGCCCCAGGCTCTATCCCCTACCCATATCCTACCTAAAGGTTCATTTTTCCTTGCTAAAAGGGAATTGTAACCTTCCTTTACTAATTATTTGACTTTTCCTTACTGTTATCACATAGTTATAATTTATAATTCTTTTTACTTGTTATAAACATGATAATGACTTTCATTCACGTTGTATTCAATAATCCATGTAGTCAAACTATTTCAATTAAATGACATCTTACTACACATACATGTTAAGTGTGTTTCCTTGTCTGTGTATTTGTATCTCAATATCAATTAGAATTTCTTCTCATTGAGAATGTGTAAAAACCATGCAAAAGATTGGTACACCACACTCATACAAGGCAACCATTAATTGCAACCTTTTCAACTTTTGCTTTGAATCACAATCTCTCTTTCAAATTTAATTTATGCTACAGATCTTCCGACTGGTTCTTATACTTAACCCTTTCCAACCCTCCTCAAAAGATAGCCCAATTCCATACCGTTTTTTGCCGGCTCTACCAACGAGGCTCAGCACAGCCCCCATGTAACTCTGTGGGCCTTCAGCCTTCCTCAGGTAGTACAAGATTGTTTGCTCAGTGGTGGCACAGCTGACGCTGCTGGATTTTCAAAAAGCACAATGACTGAAGATTCCATTTTGAATGGGAAATCAATGCAGTCCTGAGATCTGATAGCGAATGCTCCACAATAATTAATACAAAACTTGACCAGCATGTAGCCAAACATTTTAAAAGTGTGAATCATTTACTATCAGATTTGAACATTTTCCCTGTGGAACATGTCTGAAAATAAGAACTACTGGACTCCAGAGGAAACCTCTGGATGTACCATTTAATGTCATTCCATCCAGATGGACTGAACATTACTGATAATACCACATCATTACCACATACCTTAAGATATATCAGGACTGCATTGATATATATAGTATATATATATATAGTATATATATATATATATATATATATATATATATATATATATATATATATATATATATATATATATATATATATATATTTCAGAGTCTGCTCAGTAAGCGCTGACGGCGGCCCCTCGGGAAGTGGCACCAATGCCGGCCGAGCACGCCGGTACTATAACACGTTTCCAAAGTTCAAAGTTTACAGTGCTCTCAGTCCGCCAAATAACACCAAGCCACAGAAGTCTCCAAGGGTGTTTATTTAGACTAACGACATGTTTCGGCTGCGGACAGCCTTGATCACGCTAGTTTGGAAAGGCAGTTTCCTGTTAATATCGTCAAAAATACATGGACATAGAAACAGGACTTCTTAGGTATCAACGTCATTGTGAAATAACATACAAATCATATGTATATATACAGAATGCACCAACACAAAATTAGTACATGAATTACCCACATTCATTGTTGTAACGAAAGGAAATAAATAAATGTATTGATTTCATTTTAACAAAACATATAAGTTGTTGGGTAAATATCACAGTTAGTTGCTATTCGTGAACAACCCTTCTCCTGTTCACTTCACAGAAGAAGTAAGCTTCCATAAGTCCCAATGTATTACAAATACAAATTACAAATTACGGACACACTGGGACCCTACATGGGTTATAAAAAAAGCCAAAACACGTGCTGATGGCATTCCCAGGGCAGATACATTACTGGAAAAAGATAAAGAAAATGACAACATGAGTGAGGAGGATCAGACACGCCTCATTCTCACTTTCAGTACTGAATCTAAACAAATTCGCAAGATAGTGTCTCAAAATTGGAATATCCTCACTGCTGATAATGTAATTGGCAAGGATTTATCCAGTGTACCTCGCATCACGTACAGAAAGGGCAGGTCTCTACGTGATATGTTGGTAAAAAGCGACATAACTGTCTATCCCAAAACCCAAAATTTAGGACTACTAGGCTTCTTCCCTTGTGGCCACTGTAAGGCCTGTAGACACAGTATCCACAAAAAATCAGTCTCCTACAATGGGACTACCAAAATGCTGACTCAATTCCTAACTTGCAGTACAGATTTTGTAATATATGTCATCATCTGCCCATGCGGGCTCTGGTATATTGGCAGCAGCACAAAACAAGCCAAACATCGTGTGCTTGAACACTATCGTGCTATTGTCAATAAAAATGAAAAATACCCTGTGGCAAGACACTTTGCCGAGACACATTTTTCCAATCCAGCTCAAATGAGTTTCCACATATTGGAACAAATTGAAAGAAGTCCCCGGGGGGGAGACAGAACCCTCAAATTGAGACAGAAGGAGTCCAAATACATTATTCTATTTCAGACCAAGATACCCGGGGGGTTGAACCAGGACGAAGAGTTAGCAGTTCACCTTAAAGGTTATTAACTTATAGTACGTCAACTCTTCTTTGTAAATTCTGAAATGTATTTACTTTCTCCATCTTACAGTATATATTGTTTATTTATTGAAGATGTTTTTAGTGAGATCCTGTTAGTAGAGCACTGAATTTTGGTATTTCATGTTTTTCTTTTTCACAGATCTGTGTCTACCTATGAATTTCAAGAATTTAACTCTTTTTCAATCGTCCAGCAGAAAGTTATGTGGACATTCACTTTTGGGAGCACTTTATTTCTTCACTCAACATCTAGGCAGTACCTGTAAGGTAGGCCCCGAGATGGGGGCAACTCGAATTCCATGGACTTGCTATATTGAACTTGGGACTTTCTTTAGCATTGTGTGGTATTTTACCGATATTAACTTGGTGACGTGTTCACCTTAGTCCCTATGTATTTGACAGAGACATTTGTGCAGTGTATTATACGTACATAGACTTGTGTTGTGTTTGTGCAATCGGACCAACTATGGATTTGGGACTTTTTCTAGCTTTGTGCGATGTTTACCGGCATTATTTCATTGACGTATACACCCCTGTTCCTATGTATTTGACAGAAATACATGTTCAGTGTATTTAACTTTCATAGACAGGTGTTTTATTTTTGTGCCCGTACGAACTGGGCAGTTTACACCTTGTCACGTAGTGCTTGACCTCTGCACAACCTCTCCCATGCCTTTAAACACCACAGTTGCGGGAGTATCACGCATTTATGCGCAGCTTTATGTCTGTAGCGCACTTCTTGCTACAAATTGGTTTACACTTATGCCGGTTTTACCAAATGTATGTCTCTCACCGGGCATCTCTGTTTGAGCGTACACCCTGCTCCCTTTTCACTACATGTGTTGCCCGCCATTGGACATCTGGCAGGCACTCGACACACTTCGGCTCTCTGCCGGTGACATGCAGCACATTTCTCTGCATTCCGCACTTGTGATTATATTTTGTTAACACTCTGAGAAACGGATTTGGACCCCCTAACGTTTCCTTCTGTTGCTCCCAGCATCAGCCTCCCGGCTACGTGCTGTTAGATTTATAAACTTAGCTCGTAAATTGTTTAGCTGGGTTGGCATAGCAACAGGTAGTCTTCCACCAGACTCTGGACTACAAACATGGCGGAGGTCCCAGTGTGTCCGTAATTTGTAATTTGTATTTGTAATACATTGGGACTTATGGAAGCTTACTTCTTCTGTGAAGTGAACAGGAGAAGGGTTGTTCACGAATAGCAACTAACTGTGATATTTACCCAACAACTTATATGTTTTGTTAAAATGAAATCAATACATTTATTTATTTCCTTTCGTTACAACAATGAATGTGGGTAATTCATGTACTAATTTTGTGTTGGTGCATTCTGTATATATACATATGATTTGTATGTTATTTCACAATGACGTTGATACCTAAGAAGTCCTGTTTCTATGTCCATGTATTTTTGACGATATTAACAGGAAACTGCCTTTCCAAACTAGCGTGATCAAGGCTGTCCGCAGCCGAAACATGTCGTTAGTCTAAATAAACACCCTTGGAGACTTCTGTGGCTTGGTGTTATTTGGCGGACTGAGAGCACTGTAAACTTTGAACTTTGGAAACATATATATATATATATATATATATATATACACATATATATATATATATATATATATATATATATATATATATATATTTTATTTTATTTATTTTTTTTTTTTTTGCTGGCGCTGTGAAGTAATTAATTTTGGCCGCTAGCCCCGAGGATAAAGGTATACAACGAAGTCGGAGCGTTGAATGAGAACCTCTGCAAGATTAGCAAAGAAAAGGACTTCTGGAAGACCTCTGTTCCCCGCGGACTGAGCGAGGAGCTCTGAAGTACACCGGCAGTTGTGGGTGCGCGATGGAGTTCGCCAAGGTCTGCGGTGAGTGACGGCGGCTTGTTTCAGCAAAGTCTTTTCATACGCTAAAATCGTCTATCCTCTGTCCCGCACTGTGTCGCCCAGCATTTCCAAACCCCCGAAAAAGAAGTGTGGGATGCCACCGCCCCTCGAATTGTTTAATTAAAGAGACTGCCCGTTTTGTTTTTTTGTCACCATGGCAACTATGGCCGATGTAACGGGAGAGAGGGAGGCTGCTGCAAACGCAATGTTTATGCCGGCAAAAGACAAACCCTCAAAAGGGAAAAGCACGGCTCCACCAACGGAACAAACCACCAATTTAAAGAGTCTGTTTCTGAAGTTAGAGCGGCTTCAGGAACGTGAAGTCAGAAAATGGTGGGAGGCAACCTCCCTTGAGAAATATCTTGAATGCAACAGAGTCCCTCGAGGCTTGCGCATCTACACGATCCCCTCATATGAGAATCCGGACCCTGCCCTCCTGAAAGACTGGGCAGAGTATACAGCAGAGTCTTCTAAGGGGATGGTAAGGTTGCTTGTGAAATATGCATGGAGCGACTGGGAGAAATGTCTGAAAGACATAGCTGACCTCAAAGCGGAGATTGCAAAGGATAAAGATGTAAAAACCTGTGAAGAACTCCGTAGTGCCATGGTGAAAAGGATTAAAGACTATGAAATGGGAATACGCAAAAGGAAACAAACGAAATTCCAGAGGGATGAGCAAGATTATGCCTCAGGTAGAATCCTTACTTTTGCACGGAAATTTGACGCCACACGGAAGAGATTGGCCCAGTGAACCACACAGCCAATAGATTTGGACACTGAGGAGTCGGAATTAGAAAACTCAGATGGTGAACAAAACCAAGCCCCAAGAACAAAGGAGAACGAAGCAGGGGAACCTTTTTTCGACGAGTACCAGGTGATGAAGGAAACCCTCCAGAGACCGCAATTAAGAAGTCATCCCCCACAACAAAAACAAAGAGGAGGACGAGGCGGGGGAAGAGGCGCAAGGGGAGGTTCACAGAACAACACCACCCCAATGGTAACACGCAGCGCCTCCAATCGCAGAAGGTAATAACCACCGAGGAAGATAATAATGTCATCAATCTCTCGAAAAGGATTTTAACCACTGATGAGATAAAGGTCTTGAAGAAAGGACTTAGCTTTTGTCCGACCAGTGAATTTAATTTAGTGGATGCCAAAATCGACTTGTTCAAATACATCAGAAAGTTGAAGTTTAAAAAAATCTTCATGCAGAATCCGAATAAAGCAGCCTCAACAGACTTAGGCAACACCACCGGGATAGATGAAGATGATCTCTTGGAAATCCTGATGACACCAACACAAGATTTACAAAATCTGGACCAAGAGACTGTACTTCCTTTAGAACAAGTCAGAGATCCGAGCAATCTAAAATTGAAGTCTAGGAAACTACCCAACTCATCACATGATGCGATAGACGTGTTCAATGAAGCAGTGACAGCAGATCTGGAGAGAATGGCAAATAAAAAAATGGACATGAAGACCTCGAATATCTCCAGAAAAGAATGGGTTGCAATAAAATCTCAAAGAGATGACAATACAATTGAGATTAAGCCCTCAGATAAGGGCGGGAACATCGTCATCTTCTCAAAAGAGCAGTATGAGCAGGAGGCACTCAGGCAGTTAAGCGACAAAGAGTGCTATATCACAGTCAAAAGAGAAGAGTACACTAAGAGCATAACTCTGTATGAGAACTTGTTAAAACAATTGAAAGAAGAGGGTATGATCAGTCGAGATGAATTTGCCTTCTTACAATGTGATTCCCCTATGCTCCCCACCTTTTATCATTTGCCTAAGATCCACAAAAATGCCAAAAGACCATCAGGGAGGCCGATTGTCTCGGCAATCGGGAGTCTCCTGGAAAATACGTCACGTTTCATTGACATTTTTTTAGCACCCATCGTCAAAGACCTGCCCTCGTATGTTAGGGATACACAGGACTTTCTTCACATCATGGACAATATCTCCTGGGACAAAGACATGCTACTAATCACTATGGATGTCATGAACTTGTATACATGCATAGATCATGAACAGGGTATCTGTGCCACGAAATGGTTTTTGGAACAAAAACAACCAAAATACTGTGCGCACAGCGAGATGATTCTTAGCATGATAAGATTCTGTTTGTTTAATAATTATTTCATTTTTGCAGTCCAAATTTACAAGCAGATCAGAGGGACCTCAATGGGTTCGTGCTTCTCCCCCAGTTACGCGAATCTCTTCGTGGGCTGGTGGGAGAAGCACGAAGCATGGGGTGGGAGGAATGAAAGATGGAACGAACACATATTGATGTGGACCAGGTACATTGATGACCTGTTTGTCATCTGGAGGGGAGACAGGGCCTCGGCTGAGGAGTATGTCTCGGCTCTAAATGATAATGAATTAAATCTCAGGTTCACCAGTATGATAAGTGACCTGTCTGTATGTTATCTGGACCTAGAGGTCTTTGTGGATAATGACCAGCTCCACACTAGACTTTATAGAAAGCCGACGGCTGGCAATGCAGTACTACACGCTGCCAGCCATCATCCTAGAAGTCTAATAAGGAATGTACCTTATGGTGAGTACCTTAGACTCAAACGAAACTGCTCTGGAACTGAGGATTTTAAGAAAGCTCAGGAAGACGCGAGTGACAGATTCCAAGCAAGAGGGTATTCTAGAAACATCTTAGAACAAGCCCACATCAAAGCAGACACTATTGACAGAAGGGATCTTCTGATAGTGAAAGAGTCAAGGAAAGAGAGTGAGCAGGTCAGAATGATCACAACATATAAAGCATTCAAAAGAAACTGGCACATTTTAAGAACTGATATCATCTTGAAGAAAACATTACCAGACAGACCTATGATAACATATAGGAGGTGCCAGTCCTTGTCGGACCATCTGGTTCATAGCCATTACTCCCCTACCAAGGCCAATCAGATGACGAACAAGATAGTTGGCTTTTTTCCTTGCTTACATTGCAAAGCTTGTAAATTCAGCAAAAAAGTCAAGGAGTACCCATGCAGAACAGGTGAAGTAAGACCGAGCAGAAAGATCACAAAACATCTAAACTGCAACTCAGACTTTACAGTCTACTGCTTGGTCTGTCCTTGTAACAAACGTTACATAGGAAGCACCATAAAACCGGCCAAAATGAGGATTTTAGAGCATATGAGGGCTATCGTGAACAAGGACAAGACATATCCGATAGCCCGTCATTTTGCTGAACACCACAACAGCAATAGGGATTTACTAGCATACTATTGCATAGACCAGGTCCCAAAGACAGAACGAGGGGGGGATAGAGAAAGATCCCTACGTATACTGGAATCTCGGTATATCCTAGACCTTAAAACAATGACACCTTGGGGTCTTAACAACGATGCTGAAATGTGGGTGCACCTATAAAACAATCTGGGACTTGTAAGGAGATAACTGGTCTGCAATTAGAACATGGGATTACTCCTTGTACATGTGTAAATAATAACTGTTGCTTGGCTTGTAAATAGAGTTTCCCTTCATATGGACAAATGAGAGAAGAGAGAACAGTGTAACATATATACCATAATATCATATCAGGTCAACTGTGGCACAATCATAAGTCAATATGGTACCAAACAATAACCCATAAGTTCAGCTGAAGAATATTTTTTTAGAAATGTAAATACTGTATAAAAATGCACATTTAGTTGACATGGGGTTACCGCATTGGTAATTTGTATACTTGTAAATATGATATGCACACTGTGTAACAAGGTATTACTTAGGGGATACACCCCTGCACAACTGCAGAGATGTTTAAGATCTAGGAGCAGTGGGTCTAACAATGTACCACATGCAAGTATATAATCTGCACAATGCGCCCGGAACACATTAGGGGATACACCCCCACATCAACATCTATGACACACTTGATCTGCTGAAACACTGCTCTCGATATCAAAACTGTAATTAATGTAAATACGTGACAGTCTCATTACATATATTCTTTTGTCAATTGTCAAACTTCACTTTATTTTATTTGCACTGAGCACTTTTTATAAATCGCCAAGTTTAAACTATAGAAACAACTATGTATATATATACTACAAGATGGCCGCCACCAACATGTGTTAGATACCATCGTTGATGTCTATGACTCTCAAAAGGGCGGATTGTTTAAATATGGCGAGTATGTTTGAACACTGACGACACTGACGAAGCCCTGTGCGAAACGCGTCTGTCGAGGGTGCTGGGGGGTTTGGAAATAAAATAACCAAAAGAACACTGACACTGGAGTGCTGGCCGTTTTTTCTTGGATCTGATCTCTAGGAACGTGCAACGATATATATATATATATATATATATATATATATATATATATATATATATATATATATATATATATATATATACTATATCTCACACCCCTGCAAGGCACTGACTTCTCATCAAAAATGTTGCAGTGATATCATTTAGGATTTCATAGAAGATGGCATGAGTGAATTAATATGTGGGGTAATTTGCAGTGCATTGCGAGGGCACAAGTTATAGTTATTTGGGATAACTGTAACTATAACTGGTGAATTTCTGTGTTTTTTAAAGTTTGAAACGTTATGTTGTTACTGAACATTTCACCTAACTATAATGTTACATTAACCTTTGTTTTTTTTGTGAACTTCAGTTTTTGTTTAACATAAAGTAATATTTTATTACCATATGTAAATCTAACCCTCGTTGCGCATGGCCAAAGCTCTGCACAGTAGAAAGTTGGCCATAAGGCCTGGCCTTTCAGCAGACACTGTGACCAACTCTCTGCTTGCAGCCAACCCTGTGTGCGCATAGCTATTGGCTGTGTGCAGTGGAGGGTTGACCACAGGGCCCCTAAAGACAGGCAACCCGATGCTGTGCAGGGCCTTCGGCCATGCGTGGTGGGGGTTGACCAGCCGACCTCCCACATGCAGCCAAGACAATTCTGCACACATCGTTTAGCCTTGACGGAGGAGGTTGGCCAGGCCCTTTGGCGAACTCCCCAAAGGCAGCCAACCGCACCCAGCACAGGGTGTTTTACCATATATGGTGGGGTTGCCCAAAATGCAGTCAACCCCGCAAGCAGACAACCCCAAGCCTTCAGCCTTCTGCAGCAGGGGGTTCAACCTTTGCTGCCCTTCTCTTTTTTTTAAAGACGTTGCCACAGATTCATGGATCCTCCAAAAATGTGGTCATCCTCTGTGAATTTGAGGCAAAATGTAAAAAAATAAATGTTTGTTGCTCTGGGACCCCACCACCAGGCCGAGGGCCATGGTATCCCTACCCTATCCTCATATGTCATTCTCTTATGTGTTTTTTAGGACTCAGACTGAGTCCTGAGTCCTAAGATGGCTGACACCACTTCCTGGTGGAAGTGATAGCTGCCAATCAGATCTCAGTTTGAGATCTGTCGGCTCCATGGATCCTACCATGTGTGATATATACAGTTGTTTGTAAACCTTGATTTCTTCAAAACTATTGGACATATTTCCACCAAAACATGAAAATCATTCTTTCTGGACCAAAAGCTAGTGTTCTGCCTAATGTTGTGTAAATTAGTTCAGAGGTTCGGACTGCAGCTGTGTTCAAAAAATTAAAAATCTTTTTTCTTGGCTCTCGATTGACGGATCACCCTGAAAATTTCCACGAGCAAACTAGTCAAATAGTAGCACCTTTTGGAAAGTTTCATGGAGATTTGTCAAATGGATCCGAAGTTATTAACCCCTTCGATGCTGCGGACAGTCCCCAGCCGTCCCACGTGACGGTGGGTGCGTGAGGAGGATGGCCGGGGGCTGTCCGAACCCCGTCCACTGATTAGAATTCCAGCACCGCGGCGGAATTCGCGCTGTGGTCAAGGTGTTAACAACACAAAAAAATGCATTCCCTATGGAAAGACAATCCTAACTATGCCTACCTAGTAAAAGTAACCAAATATATCTATTAATATGTATGTGTGCGTGTGCTTATATATATATATATATATATATATATATATATACACACACACACACATACACACATGCTCTCTACAATACAAAGGTTTGCATTTGGCTTCATGACAGCAAGTCAGTCTTTAGTCTATTCTAGTGCCCTCACAAGTTCAAGAAATAGTTAAGCAAACAAGCACATGAATTTTTAACAAAGGTAATCGATTATATAATAGGTGGCATTAATAAGATTCCGAATACAAACTTTCAGAAGAAAACCAGTTCCACAGAATCTTTCAGAGTTGGATGTTGAAATTCAAATTTCAGGCAGAATCACTTACTATTTATGAGATAGATAAGAAATCTTGGAAGGCAGCCAATATGGTGCCTTTCTTGTGTATTGAGTAGTTTTTCAATCAAATGTTGTAAGATGAAAACACAGTCCTCAAAAGCTATTCCTGCAAGCTAACCTCCCTGAGAAGTTGTGATCAGCTGGACATCTTCAATCCACTCTTGAAAAGTTTGGGGGACTACTTTGGGAAGAGCTTTCCTTCTGCATCAATTGAACTGCTATACATCTAGGATGCCGGGTTTTGGACAAGTCCTTTCTTATACAAGGGAATTATGCCACTTTACATGTGTGAAATCTGGAAGATATGTTGGATGTGAAGAGTATGAAGATTGGTCGGAGAAGAGAGAGCCATTGGAGTTACAAATATATTTAAATCATTCATTTGGGAATAGCTTTGGGCCCAGGGGTTTTTCTGGTTTTAGCTCTTATATCACTTTGGCACTTTTTGGGAGTAAGGACTTCTCTATAATTTCTTTTGGTCTAGAATCTTCAGTTTGAATGTGTACCTCCGTGTATTACCACCAAATATTATTTTTAGTTTACCTTCTTATGTGCTATGTTATGTTGTGTTTTGAGTATTTGTAAAGCACAAGATTACCCTTGTGCTGAGCTATGTGTGCCTACTTCTGCCTATGGCAGGTTGATTAATTGAAATGCCAGGTCTTCAGCTTCTTGCAGAATGCAAGAAGAAAAGAGGAGGATCTGTTGTCGGGTGGATTAGGATGTTGATCCATGCTTTAGGGGTGATGTAAGAGAGATATTGTCCTCCTGATCTGGTTCTGCTGATACCTGAAATATGTATAAGTAGGTGTCCTGAGGCACGGCAGTGTCTGCGTGGTTGCTGGAACGAGATGCAACTGTTCAGGTAGGAGGTCCTGAGTTGTGTAGTGCCTTGAATGTGTGTATGAGATGATGCCTTTAACAGAATGACCCACTGAACCTGCAGTATTGTATTTAAAGGCTGTGTGGAGTTTGGCTCTACAACCCACGTTTCCATCTACCAGAACTTCTTAGAATCTTAGATTATGCTGCTTATCTAAATGTTTCCAATTTGCTATTTCAACACTGTCAATTTTTCTTGGTGGTTAAGGCAGTGTATATTTTTGAATATCCTCGTTTTCCATATCATTCCTTCAAACTTGTTTGAGATCCCTGTTTGTCATCAAATCACATGGCTCTTGACTTTTGCTGATTTTGTCTTTGGCTATAACCTGTGTGATTTTGATGTTGAAACATCATACACATCTACCAGGGAGTCACACAGTAGCATAATTCCTGTCTGGGACCTAAAATCTGGGTTAGATATTGCTCTCTTTTTTTAACTTAAAATTCATTCATGGAAAACTTATTATGAGATCAGAAGTGTGGAAATGATGTCTCTAAGCTGTTGTGAATGTTTGTTTTGAGAAAATGAATATTCTAAAAGAAATTTAAGTTGTGCCCTATCAAAGACTATATCTAAACATATGTGTCGCAGAATGTACAATTCCCTAATGTACAGCACTTATGTTCATCTCTTCTTCACACATCATAGAAAAGGGGATGTGCAGTGACATGCATGAAAGAAGGTAAACACATCCAAGGAGTGAAGTTCAATAACAGTAATTACAGGCACATTTATAGTCTATGGTTGCAAAATGCAATATCTTTTGTATGATCCCAGTTATAAAAGTTGATCCATATTTGTATCTAATTGGGCATGATGCAATCATTGATATCATATGTGGCGTTGTATATCCGGAATGTTGTAGGCAGTTAGATGCTTCGTGTGACCTGGGCCAGATGGGACTTTTATTCCACTGGTCATTTTTCCAGTGGGCTGGAGGCTTTGGGGGCTGTTTTATGACAGCCCTGGTGCACTCCTGGTACCTCTGCCACTTTCCCCAGCTACCCAAGGTTAATTGCAGCATGCACCGGGAGGCTTCAAGAGACCAGAAAGAGAGAGATGGATGAGGAAGGTAGGGTGAAAGGAATGAGAGAGTGAGAAGAGGGTGATGAGAAAGGAGGAAGTGAGAATGAACGGACGAAAAGAAAGAGATTGCAGTAGGTGATGAAGAAAGTGAGATTGGCTTTAGTATTTTTGCCAGGGCTGATTGTGGTTCCCCAATCCGGCTCTGCATATGGCCAACAAAATGCGTATGCTTTGTAATGGACAAATGGATAATCTTTGTAAGGAGCTAAATAAAATTACAGGGCCATCACTACTAGATCACAGATCAATAGCAGGATTGTAATGGTATAAAGTCCGCTTTTTCACCTTTTTCAGGAGGCTTGAAAGTGGCCACTGACACCAATACCTCCCATTGTTGAAGTTGGCCGTGACTAAAGAGAATGACTGATGACTCACATCAAGAGAGAGATCAAGAGAGAGATACTTCGGCATAGAATCAAGAACTGTAAATGGAAAGCAAAGAAGCTCAAGAAATGAAGTAGCAAATTACAAATACAAACATGGTGAAAAGGATGTTGTTTCTTCTGTTTGAAACAGCCCTGCCTGAATTAAAGATGCTTAACACTTTTGAAAGCAAGAAGTGAAGGACAGACGCGGAATTCTTTTACTGAAGTGGGACATCAGAAAAAGAAATATAGGAGGGAACAAAGATTGATTTAAAAACAATACAGGAAAAAAGTTTCTTATACAAACGTTCTAGAACTGTGATATGAAAAAAGATGATGTACATTTTTGAAGGGAATGTTAGTAAAGGTATTAAGAGTTGTATTGCATTTAAAACAGGATTATTGGGGATGCTCTCTGGATTGCGTCATCACTGGTTAGCATGGCCGAACAGAAGCGGTGAATAGAGTGGAATATCACAGAGTCCAACTCTCTGGCGTGAATTAGCTGAATCATGCTAAGGAAAGTCTCATTATGAGTTTCCGGGATTAGGTTGCATGGATGCAAACAGGGGCATAACTGAAACCCCTGGAGCTGCTGGGGTGCAGGGGGCCCTCCTACCCTTAACAGATTCCCCATTCAACCGTAGGCCAATGAATATCTGTGACTCTGGCCCCTCATCACATTCTGAAGAGGGCACCATAATTTTGCATTATGCCACTGAATTCCAGAGGGCCAATTTCTCCAATCCCAGTCAGTAACCCTACACCTAAATCTGTGGATTACAAATTATTTTCCTCGGAATAGGGAATTACGTGGATTAATGGGTCCAAATTTGGGTGTTTTTTTCTCTTCCAGGGGAAATACCAAGCCAAAATTAGCACAAATGTACCACCTGCTTGCAACAAGTGGTAGAGTGAGTGGGGCATTTAGGAAACCTTTTTGCAAGTGACAGCTGGTGATGGAAGAGCAAATTATGGTATTAGGAGTGTTTGCTGCTTCCCCATGCACAGTTACAGAGAGGGTGAGGGCAGGAGCTACCGAAAGGCTGTACGACCCAAACTTGCATGCCTTAACCAGGCAGTCTTTACAATGACTGTGTCTTTACCACACATGCCTTTACCATGAATGCCTTTACAATGTATTTTGTTGTAAATGCATGTTTGGTAAAGGTATATGCGTGGTAAAGATTCCCACTACCCCTAACCTGAGCCCAAAAATCCAGCTCTCTTTTGTTCTACTCTACCTGCCCAGCCCTATTAACTCCCCCAATCTCCTACCCTGGTCCCCAAATCCCGCTCCCCTGACCACAAAAATAACCCGAACCCCAGGCCCCACCCTGAGTTCTAATAATTGCCCCCCAGCCCTGTACAGCCACTTTCACCAGCCCAAAGCCCTAAATGTCACCCCTACCCTAATCCCTACCCTGACCCCAGCCCCAACCCCCTCCATTTGGTACCGACAACCTACCTGTAAGTCCCTCATATATGGTAGAGCATGCCGGTCTAGAGGCCCAGTAGATTTCATGTACCTAAGTGTGCATTACTGTGGGCCTGCTGTCATTTTAAAAGCCTGACCTACATTGCAGGCTTCTTTTTAAATTACATTTTATACAGATTTGACTTAGGAATGAAAGGTACTTCCAGAGTGTGAAACTACCATATCATTACATGTAAATCACTGTAATGTCTCCCCTAGGTGCCCCATAGGTAGGGTGCCTTGTAACTTTAAGCAGGGACATTACAAAAGATGTTTTATATGCCATGGAATAAGCTTAGGCTAGAGGACCTACATTACATCTTGGCTGAAGAGCCATTAGGCCCTCTGCTTAACGCCACCTCGCGCTACGACCAATTCTGCAGCTGGATTACCAAGACGCTCAACGTATTGGTGCCTATCATCTCAAGTAAATCCAGCTCCAGGCAGTCGAGTCCTTGGTATGACAGTGCCCTCCCCGCTCTGAAGGGTTCATGTAGACGGGCAGAAAGAGAGTGGCGGAAGACGTATGATGTCGTAAAAAAAAAACGCGTATTTGGCTTCCGTCAAGCTCTACCATCGAGCTATTTGTAGAGCCCGTGCGGCGTTCTACGCGACGGAATTCCGTAACAGCCTCAATCCATCTAAGACCATCTTCAAAGCCCTTAAAAATCTGTTGGCTAAGAGAGCGGATCCGCAAGTGGACGGTTCTACCTCCCATTGTGAGACCTTGGCCGCTTTCTTCTTGGAGAAAGTCAAGACCATCTATCAGTTGTTCCCCAGTACGACGTTGCCCTCCATTCCTCGCAGTTGCCCGGCATTACACTCTCTCCCTACTCTCTCCTGGGATGGGTTTGTCAAGTGGGCACAACGAGTCAAGTCCGGTTCTCCTGCGGACCCGCTCCGATCTGCCCTCTTTACAGATCCTTCTTTTCAGGGGCGCACTGTAGTGTGTTTGCTGATTAACCTGTCCTTGACTTCAGGTACAGTTCCTGCCAAGTGGAAGCAGGCGGTGGTTTCTCCGATCCTGAAAAAACCATCATTGTATCCTTTAAAACCGGAAAACTACCGCCCCATTTCATTGCTACCCTGGCCGGCCAAAGTCATGGAGGCTCACGTCAACCTGGCTCTCTCCGAGCATATGGCCCGGGCCAATGTCCTCGATCCCATGCAGAATGGGTTCCGTGCTGGTCACAGCACGGAGACCGCCCTTCTGGCAATGGTAGAACATCTGCGAATTGTGTTGGATGCAGGTCAAACGGCAGCGCTCATCTTATTAGACCTTAGCGCTGCCTTTGACACGGTGTCCCATTGCATCCTTCTGCACCGCCTGGAGGACATTGGCATCTGTGGCTCTGCTCTGCAGTGGTTCCGTTCCTTTCTTAGCGATCGCTCCTTCTGCGTTGCCACCCCTCCTTTTCAGTCCAAATACCATCAGCTGGACCTGGGGGTCCCTCAGGGCTCCTCGCTGAGTCCCACGCTTTTTAACTTGTACGTGCGGCCGCTGGCTGATGTCGCCAGGCAGTGGGGCCTAACCATGGTCTCTTATGCCGACGACACGCAGCTAGCGGTCACGATCAGCGGGGATGTCGAATAGGATGCCCCCACGTTCTGAAATGGGCTGAGAGAGGTGGCCAGCTGGATGAATCACAACTGTCTCCAGCTGAACGCGAAAAAAACTGAAGTGATGATCGTCGGGAGGGGAGCGGATCGCTGGGGGGACAACTGGTGGTCTCTCGAGCTAGGGCCAGCCCCTACGCCAGTGATGGAACTTAGAAACCTGGGAGTGTGGTTAGATCACACACTCTGCTTCACTACCCACACTAAGAGAGTGGCGGCATGCTGTTTTGGTGTCCTGCGTGGGCTAAGGCCGGTGCTCAAATTTTTTGATGCTCCGACAAGACAGTTGGTCATCCAAGCGACGATTATCTCCCGGCTGGACTATGCCAGCTCGCTCCTGCTGGTAGTTAACCAATCTGAGATCGTTTGCCTGCAGTGCATACAGAACGCGGCTGCGAGAGCAGTGGTGGGTCTGCCAAAGTCCTGTCCCACTTCCAATACTCTGCGGTCCCTACATTGGTTACCGATCAAAAGTCGAATCCATTTTAAGGCCCTTAGCCTTGCTTTCAAAATGTTAAAAGGGTCGGCACCTGAGATTCTCAATAATCTCTTATCCGCCTATGTCCCGACTCGCTCTCGTAGATCTCTTGGGCAATCCCTTGCGGTTGTCCCGCGTTTCAGGCTTAGCCGGATGGGCGGTCGCTCTTTTCGTGTGAGAGCTGCGGCTCTTTGGAATTCCCTCCCTTTAGAAATCCGCCTGTTAGAGGATCTATTAGCACTCCGTAGGGCCGTCAAAACTCACCTGTTTTAATTTATTTTTCACTCACTTTTCTGTTTCCTTTTGCGTTGTGTTATGTTCACCTTTTCCTTGCACCAGGACGCTCCTTAGCTGGAGCATCTGTGCGCAAAATAAATGATACTAACATAACATAACATAACATAACATAACATAACATAACATGGTGAGGGAAAAACTGCCCATTTTAATTTTCCCAACTGTAGCACAATGGCACTATAGGCTAACATAGGAATACTTTATTAAAGTATAACTATTGAAAGAAAGGAGCTACAAATATACTTCAAAGTATCACAGTGATAGTTAGAATACATCCAACAACTTGCCACTGTTAGATTTGTTATAACTATCACATCACAGAAAAGAGGTTATGGAACTTTTGTGTGTGTAAGCCGAAGTCCAGCCTTTCCACAATCCTGCTCTGATTGGTCAGCCTCTGCCAGGCTGAGCCAAGTAGTCTTAATGAGGTTTGAAGTGGCCTGGCAAGAGACAAAGTATTTCCTGTGAGAGGAGAACTGCAAGCTGCAGAGCAAAAGGCATGATGTTGGTGGACTAGCAAAACTGATCTACAAAGTGGGAATGACAGTTTGGGCAGCACAGGCTCATTTCCACACCTTGCATCCCCAGCGAGACAGGAGCCCCTGTGATGAGATTAGAAGAGGAGCAGGAAGGGGAGTATTAGGGAAACTTAACCACGCCAGTGCCAGATCTTAACCTCCAGGAGAAAGTTTCTCCATTTTGGATCTTGGGGAATAGTGCTCTCTGGGACAAGAATAAGCCATACTTAGGAGGAAGTTGTCATACCTGAGGGTGGCACCTTGCACCTCATTGGTCAGAGTGCCCGCTGCTTGCCACCCGGGAACACTGAATATTTATGGGAGAGTTGTCAAGCAACTCAGATTCCTGCCATGAATAATCAAGGGAAGTACTGCCCTGCTGGAACCCCTGGTCTGCACCCCAAAAGGACTGCACTCATAAGGACTGCACCTGCTGCACATTTTGGATTTACAGCCCTGTGCACTTTGTCCTGCTTAAAAATGATTACGAAGGGACTCCCTGAAAGTAACAGGTACAAAAGAGCTACAGGAGTTCCCTGCCTAACACTACAGAAGAGGAAGGACTGCCCTGCTGAAGCCCTGACCTTCACCCAAAGGATTACACGAGGGATGACTGCACCTGCTGCACACTTGGAACTAGAGCCCTAAGGGAAGGAGTGATCTCCCTGACATCACCAGGTTAAAAGAGTTCTACCTGCATCATCTCCACAAAAAAAAAAACATCTGGAGTACGTCCAGTTGACTTTTAAGAATTTGGCCACGTGCATTGTCAGAAACATAGTCCAAACATCCCAAGGACCATCTCAGAGCTTCTAGACCCTTGGAATGGTGTTTTGGACGCTTTTGACCCACAAAAGGAAGTTCAAGAAGACGTTCCAGAAGGAAGTTTGGAGCAGCTTTTGTAAAAAGCTTTATACATTGACCGGGTGCATTGTGGGAGTTATAGTCCCAGACCCCAAGTGGCAAACCAGAGCATCTGAACCAGTGTCTGCTGCTGTGGACCGATTTCCTGCATCAAGAAACACTTCTGGAAGTAAGTGTAAAATTGTTACTTTGTGGGTCGCCTGAGCAATGGACTTTGTCCCAGTCCAGCACAAACTATTTTTAAGCCTTTGAACACTATTTGCTTCTAAGCGCTAGTTTCACTTTTAATCTTTAAGAATTCATATCTCTGATTCCCTGCTTTGGATGTTTGTAATTTTGGTGTCATTTTAATCATAAAAATATAACCTATTATTATAAATAGGTATTTATTGTGTCTTACTTATTCAATGTATTGGTGATTTCTAAATGCTTTACACACCTGCCTCCTAAGTTAAGCCTACCTGCTCGTTGCCAGTGATCAAGGGCTGATCTTGGAAATAATTTATTGAGACCCTGACTGGACCTTTTATTGAGTTTATAGGCTTAATACTAGTGGTAGTTCTCTACTAATCACTACTCATTAACCACTATCCAACAGTTTGTTATGTATGCATGTAGTTATGTAGACATATAGAGGTGTAGGTGTGGGGGCACAAAGGCACGAATTGGGAGAAAAGGTCAGTTTGGGTATAGATGGGTTAGCAGCACAGGGCTATTCAAGTTCAATGGGGTAAGTGAACTGGTGTTGTGTGTACAGGGTTATCCTGGGATACATAGTAGCAACAAATTCCTTGATGAACAGGGTCGTGTGCTCTTTTTTTCAATCTAAGAAATGATGGGCAAATTTCTACAGTAATACCATTTCGGAATGTTACGGGCATAGAAGAATCCTTGACATTTCATAGCCTCCAGTATCCCAAAGCTATTGCTGAGAGTTTCACAGATCATCCATGATGTGTTACTCTGGATGGACTGGTATGGTGGTTTTCTCAAATCTTTCCACTTTCTGACTAATTATGAGGATGAAGGTTGACAGAGTGAACTAGTGATATTTTTTGAGCATGGGTGTTTCTGGAGCACAGTAGGTAGACATAAAGGTCTGTCTCATTAAATGGCATATGTCCCTCAGTTTGGTTTTACAGCTGCTGGGTTTTGCAACTGGGGGTGTCACACATGGCAAGTAGCCACTGGCAGTTATCAACACAGGAGGCTGTATATCAGTTTAATCTGCACTTTATGTATATATGTTCAATACTTAGGAAAGGAAATTCTCCCTGCTGAAATGTAAGTAGCTAGACCCCACGGAAACCATTTGTAACTAGTCTTTATTCATTTCCTCCCAGGGTTCTACAAGGGAAGTATTCAGATGGATTGATAAGGGCAAATATTTTGCCATCAGGGTGTATGACATTATCCATCAGGCAAAGGTGAACTAAATGTATGGAAAATTGAGAAATTGAAAAGTATGCTTTGGGCTGAGGCAGGGTCAGTCATGTAATCCGGACAGAATCATTGATAAGGCAGAAAGGCTCAGCTTCAGTCAGTCACTAATTCTTCTGAGAGGCCATATGGTATTTCAGGAGGCCCACATCTAACAGAGACTGGCATGGGTCTAATACCTTGGCAGCTCTTCCCTCATTTTTCAGGGACATTCGCCTGTTTGGAAATCCTGGATCCCTACCTCTGACCCACTACACACTACTTAATCCAGAAGTGCAAACTCTCCAGAACAGTAGCAATTTTAATTTTGAAGTATTGCCTGCTGCCAAAGTCTTGTGGTGTCACAGCACTGTAAAAATGTGTCAATGAAATCAGTGGGGGATATGGCTGCAGTTTTTGTAATGGCTACAATGGAAGAGGGTTTTCTTTGTGTGTTCTCCTGGCTACTAATCTGCTTGCACTATCATTGAGGTGAGCAGTTGGGATTGGTTGCATAGATGTTGGCCTGTTTTCTTCCTACTGATCATTCTCTTCGGCCTCAAAAATCCTACTAGCCTAATGTGCCTATAAATTAACGAGATGCTATAACGTTGCTCATTAAATCCTTGGGGCGAACTCTCAAACACCAAAATAAATTATTGTTTACATACTGCTAAAGTTGGAACAATTCTTCTGACCTAAATCTCTTACAACTATAAAATATACCCGCCACTCTTGTGTTGCTGACTTTTCCTCTGAATTTTAGCTCAGTTGCCTTGGCATGGCGACCCTGCTTACTTACTATTAGCAGGATATATCACTTGTGATAATGCCACCAAAATCTCACAATATAGTCCACATTACCTAAGAAGAAGAGTTTAAGCCTGGAGTCATTTTTGTATGAAGAATCTCTATATACAATGCCTCCACTTCGAGAGTCACCTCCAATGGTGGTGATAGATTGCGAGTGGGCACTATATCTTACTGTGTTAATTGTGTAGGGAGGTTTGAGGAAAGTACAATTATTTTTACATTTCAGTCACGTTATGTTTCTATTCTGCTTGCATCTGTTGCTAGTCATTGTTTAGTATTACAACTTGTCATTTCCAGTAGTGCTCTTTCTTCCTATTCAGTCTTGCAGAGAATGGTTCAGTTTCACTGCTAAGGTATTTCCAGCGAGAGCCTTTGGCATTTGACACCTGGAGGTAACTCAATTTTGTTTGCTTTATCGTTTTCATTTTTTGTTAACGGTGTAGAATAGTTTTTGATTAGCTGGGGTATTGCTTTATATTTAACTCTTTTCTTGAAGGACATTCTCTGGGCATTGACCAGAACTGGCATGAATAAAAGGTGGTTTTATTTTGTGTGGAAGAGGGAACTAAGCTGTTGCATTCACTTTTATGTTTGAAGTAATGCCCCTTGTATCACGCACAGTAAACTGATGTAATCTACACAGAGAATTGAGGAAAGGTCAGGCCTCCCTGATCCATTGGTAATACTAACTATCAGTAACATATTGATCAGGTCACTTTCAACAGCCTTTGATTAATTGTAACATACTGAACAGAGTTTTTTCTTGTCAAACAAATAATTAAAAGAGCGGTGGAATGATGCAGCATTGCGAAATGCACTTTTTTTGGTACTATATATATAATATTTACCACTGTCTGTGGTACAAGACCTACTCACTGGCACACAGATTTCTGATGCCCAGAATTGCTTTTGAGACATGCACAAAAGGAAACAAGCATTGACAATCCAAGGTAAATGGATTAGCTGTAACACACACAGTAGTCACAAGGACATGATTATTCTTGTCTGTGAAGTAGAAAATGACTACACCCTTCAACAACAACACAATTTAGTAAATGGCATTGTAACTATCTCTAATATGCCATGGCCCTGCGGTATTGTTGATCTAAGTAGGCAATGCAAAATACTCCTAAATCTATTTGCTTTAAAACTGCAGTCAGATGCCAAAAATGAGCTATACAACTCCAGGTTTGAAAGACAAATGCAAATACAAATGTCAATCTCTTTGTATGAGCTGTTAGCACACATGAGGCTGCGCTTTTCCCGTAAAACCTCAGGGGCCCCACATATGAAGGCCTTATGACGCCGTTGCATCACTTTTCTGTGACACTAGGGCAGAGTAATCAATGAACTATCCTGCGCCCTATTTACAAAGTGACGCATCTAGACAGAAGCTTCACTTTGTAAATGCCTGTGCTATATTATACCTGCATCAGGTATAATGTATGCAGGGGACGTTCACATATAAAAAGGCTCGTAGAAGTTGTGCAGTGGAATATATGAGATTTCATTGCGCCACTTCTACGACTTGACTGCATCAAATCCTTACACCTGCTTCAAGCAGGCATAAGGAGTGACGCAGGGCCTTTCACATGGGACTCACCCACGTGTAATGACACCATTGCTGGAGTTGCGTCAGTTGACCGAGACACTCCAGCAATGCATCATTACTGTGCCACCAGATATGTCAGGATTCCTGATGTACCTGCTAAATCCTTACAACATGGAGCGCTGTTGTGTAAATACAGGGCATCCATAGTGTCTCAAGAAGGGTGCAATGAAAAGTGTCTAATCGCTGTTTTTCCCCAGCGATGCAACACTTTTTATAAATGAGGTCCCAGGTGTATATCATCTGTTTTGGTAGTTCTGGGCAAGATCATGTAAATGTCATCCATACCAGGCAATTTCAGACTAGTAGCAGTCAGCTGTGCATTGTCTTGAAACAAAATCTTCATAGAACGACCAAATTGAAAGATTGGCAGCCAGATGTTCCAGCTGCCATTGTGGATCAGGTACACCACTGCTATACTATGAGAGGAAAGAATGACCTACGTCAAAATGCTCACCAGGACTTGGATTTGTTTTTTTCCCTTTAATGTGACTTACACTCCCCTGGTAAAATTCTCCCAGAACAAAACATAAATTTTGGCAATCCGAGAATGCCACAAGGCTTGGTGGAATTGCTTTCAACAAATCCGAGTACTGGATATGCAATACATTTTAGGTACCCATATCGCCAAAGTGTCTGAACTGCCAGAACGTGTCTCTCTCCTTGTCAAGACACCTCCCTGGAAGAGATACCACTAAAAATGTTAATGGACAAGCATTACAAGACCATATTTGATGGAGTCGCAACTGCCTTTGGCAGGAGAGTCCATGAAGGATACACCGTCAGGGCTGTTAGCTCAACGTACGTCAGGGAATCCAAATGGGGGGGGGATGAGAGTTGGGATATTTTTGGGGCCATTCTAAATCCAAGCCAAACCATTATTTTTACCTTGGTAAGTCAGTGCGAATGTCACCTATACACTGGTCATTTGTTCACAGGACACATAAAATTCCTGGGCACCAGAGCAACATTGCCTTTATCTGGTAGCTAGAGTGCTTACCATTGTCTAGCATTTTACCTAGTTTTCCGTCCTCAGTGAGATATAAGTGAGAGTTGACATTTTGCTTATTTGGAACAATTTTTCTTAAGTAATTACTCTGTAGTTTGTGTTGAGATGGCTATTAACACTATGTTAGAGTAATATTTATATATGTATTTGCATGCCATATGTAAAAAAGCAGAGCTCTAAAAATGGAACGAAGCCTAGCATTCACATCTTCAGATTTAATAGCAGTTTCGAATAGAATATTAATGCCAAATGTGACAAATACATGATTCATCGATACATTGTCAAAAACCCATGTAATACTCATATGACCATTTAGTCATTGGTTAGGACACTGCTTTCACACCAAATTAGAATCAGGAAATGGATACATAGAAGTATGAAATGATTTGAACAGAATCATTGTGCGCTTATGATGGAAATGGTTGTTAATGATTTGAAAATTAAATCAAAACAATGCTTATCGATGAAGAGATCACTCTATCTCTCTTTTCCAAAAAAGATTAGCCAACGATGATGGGCCTCACTCTGAGTGATCGATAACTCAGCCCCTTATAGTTACGGTTACCGGGGTAGTCTTAACTTAGCGGGGTGACCCTGCCGTGGGCTTACAAGTGGGACCCGGAGGGAACTTTGTAAAACAGGAGGGAATAGAAAGGTAATTCCAGATAACATTATCCAGGCAATTCCTCATCCTCTCTGGTGTTTCATGTGCAGTTTTGGCATCGTTGAGCAGCTAAAATCTCCATGTGAAACAAATAAAAATCCACATTTATAAAGCGCGAACAAAATAATATCTGCAGTGTTTCCCCAGATCTTGTAATTCCATTGGGGCTGATAATTGTTGTAACCAGCCCTATTGGCATTACTGCTTGATTACAAATATATATCATAACGGCTCTAGTATTATTTACACTTGTATTTAAAACGTCAAAGTGGTATTCACAAGGAGGAATGTTACCTTGTTGCTTCAACTTGAAAGTTGCTAGAAACATAAAATGGCGTGTCACTGCTGTATTCATCAAATATGCCCCATCGAAGGTGGGCCCATTCATGTACAAAAACTCTTCCTGAGAGAAAAAAATAAAAAGGGACAAGGACCTTAAGTTATAACATGGGAAACAATGCAAATCAACATCATTCTACTTGCTTTCATCACAATGCATTTGTTATATCGGCTTAAGGTGCTCTGCCAGCGTCTGTGGATCCAGTTGAACTGATGCATGTCCTCTGCTGCCCCGCACAACCTCAATCAGAACTGACACATCGCCGCTGCTGTGTGGATCCGAACCATCGCAAAGATCTGCATTGATTCCGCAGCTTCTTCGGAACCACCACTGCACGACCCATTCTTGTGCAGGCCCTCGCATCCCTCATCACTGGACCTTGTATCACAGCTTTGCCGCTCCTCAGAACGGGCACAACGCATCAACTGCACAACACATCCTTGACGCCAGACTCTGCATTGCAAGCCCTCATCAACGGGATCCTAAACGACTTTGCAGGACTTCGACCCTGATCCCAGAAATGCTCTGCAAACCATAAGTTACGGTACTTAGTTAAGCTGACCTAATTGAGTCATTGCAGCTGGCCCATCGCAGTCGGCCTGAACTTGTAACATTTTTCTGGTCCAGTGGGACCAGATATCCACAATTGGCGCTTTGTGTTTTTGGCACTATTTTGACTAAAATCTTTCAACTTTTCTGCTGATTGGATTTATGTCATTTTGTTTATGTTTATTTATAAAAATTTACATTTTTCTGATCTGGAGTGGGGACCTTTTTGTGTTCTGTTTTCACTTTATTACTTTTTGAAGTGTTCCACAAAAACTTTATAAAGGCAGGTTTGACAATGCACTTCTTTGCGAATCAACAAGGTAATCCTGAGCTTGTCAATTCAAAATACTTTATTCGATATAAAAAGCACATAGATCATAAAAGCACACAGCACATTTGTCAATAAAATATCGTACACAAGAAGCAGTAAAATAAGCAAGAAAAAAACACGATTAAAAAATGGCTATTTCATGATTACATCATAAGCCTTCTTGCTTTTAGCACTAAACATAGGGAGTAAAAAATAAGCAAGATAAAAGCACGTTTTAAATAGCTTTTTCATAATTATATCATAAGCATTCTGGCTGTTAGTGCTAGGCATAGGAAGGATGCTACTGTGTAACAGGTATAATGATCTTGTAACATTTGCATGAAATATCACGCTACTCCACATTGCCTAAAATTACATTTTCAAATAATTAGAACTATAAACATTTTGCGATAAAGTGTATAGTGTTTACAAAAGAACATTAAATGTAGATCAGTTTGAGACGAAACTCCATAACATTTGCAGGGAGGCAAAGCTTGCTGCAAGTAGATACCGGACGGAAAGCCCAACATGCAGGGGATACATTTAATCTAAATCCCAACAATACAAAAAGGTGCTGTGGGTTTCTTACAAAAGACAGATAGGAGACTGTTCCCTCAGGAATAACAGGTATTTTCAAATAAGTTAAAACCGTTCTTTTTTATATTATATACCTATATATCTTTCTCTTTCCATTTTTCATAAGGATTTATTTTTAATTATTATTTTAAAGATCGACCCACATGTTGAAGGGGTCTCGAAAAGATTTTGCAAGCCTAAGGTGGTAAAAGTATGTCAAAGATACGAGCTCCATGGAATTTTATAAGCGTTGTCAAGCGAGAGACAGTCCCTAATGATGTTTTGAGTCAAGTGTAATTTTTCTCTTCTCCATGATGAGTGCCACAGCAGGATTGGTGCTAAGCGAATCTGATCAGTTATATATGGTATGTCTAACTCACAATGGCAATTAAAAGAAGAGCCGCTTCTGGGGAGTGCTACATACACATTTTTTCATAAAAATGTCTTCTATCATTTGAAGTGACACAGAAATTGCTAATCCCCATACTCCAGCTCCATATGTTGCAAAAGAGATAGTTTTAGGCCTATATAGCTCATTTATGACATCCAGTGGTTTGGAGCTCAATTTTTTAGCAAAACTAAAAATGGCATTATTATTTTTTTCTAAAAACAAGCACCATATTTACAACCAAATACAAAAACGTGTCTATTTGTTCATATTTGCGACCATGTATATGAAAGACATGGATTTTCTTTGCCCATTGACCAGCCACTAACACAAAGGACTTGGCCTCATTTACATGGAGGTCCAGCTTTTCATAAATATCACATACTCTGTTATCAGTTTCTGCAGTGCTGTGCCAGTCATGGCACTTAGCAATGCGTCATCTGCATAAATGAGTATTTGACTGCAAGTCTGATTTATCGTAGGGACATCGAGGGTGTAATCTAGCTAAGGTGCCTCCACCCCATTCCTGTATAAGGAAAACAAAAAGGGGGCCAGGACACATTCCTGCCTGACCCCTCTTTCAATCCTGAACAGCCTAGTACATTCCCCCTTATTTCTATATCTTACACGAGCTGTAAGCTGTGCATATAGTTGTCTTATAAAGGCGATAACAGCTTTGTCAATGCCCATTTCTTCCATAATAAGCCATATATGGGGGTGGGAAATGCAATCAAAGACTGCTGACAAATCCATAAATGCCATATAGAGCGTTCCCCTTATGGCTATGCAGTATTTCGAGGTAATCAGATGTAAATTTAGGCATTGATCCATTGTACCTTTATGTTTTCTAAAGCCATATTGCACAAGGTTCAATATATTTCTCTGACTGGCCCATTCCTCTAATCTATTTAATGGGACACGTCCCATTAATTTGACAGAGCCATCCAGCAGAGAGATAGGATGATATTTTTTAGGAATTGATCCATCACCTTTTTTATATTTTGGGACAATAATTGATTTAGACCAGGATTCTAGTGGCCCCACCCTGGCTATTGCAATAAAACCTTGGTTAAAAAAGGACCTCACAGATCTGGTTTATCAAAAAAGAAATCAATTGGTGCGCCATCTGATCCAGGAGCCTTATTCCTATTATACTGTTCTATTGCCTTTCTAATCTCGGATTCCTCAAACAATAAAAAAAAGTGTTTGACATTAGTAGAGGTTCCACCTCACGGGTAGTCAGACCAAAGATCTTTTGAAGATGTTCAACCCAGGTGTCTTTGTCCACATGGGTCTCAAGAGTGGGGTCTGAGTTATTTGCCAAGAATGGGGAGTTAATTACATCCCAAAAGACTTTTGAATTGTTTGTGACTACAGCCTGTTTAAGGTGTTCCCAGGCCTCCTCTTTTAGTACTTTCTGTCTACTCTTTCAGGGCTCTTTGTACTGTTTGTGAAGGAAACTAACTAATGGCAATTTATTTGTGTGAACAAGTGTATCACCTTCTGATCGTCAGTGTAAATCAATTAAAATTGTACCGTCCTCCCAAGCTGGGAACCATGTCCCCTACACGTACTTTCCATCCCAAGTAGGTGGTTGTGTTGCAATTGATCCTTTGTTTGTTGAATTTGTCAATGAGTAGAGGGGGAACACCGGACACTTACTTGTTGTGCCGCCATCGGGCGGAGCCGTGAGGTGAACGGCAGTAACAGCCCACACGCCGGGAGACGCCAGGAGCAGGCCAGGACCAGGCGAACCACAATCCCCAGCAGGCAGTGGGGCGGCAGCGCGCTCGTGACGCGCAGAGAGCGCCCGGAGGCGCCTGTAAAAGGCTGACCCCCCGGGAGCACAGGGGGGAACACCGGACACTTACTTGTTGTGCCGCCATCGGGCGGAGCCGTGTGGTGAACGGCAGTAACAGCCCACACGCCGGGAGACGCCAGGAGCAGGCCAGGACCAGGCGAACCACAATCCCCAGCAGGCAGTGAGGCGGCAGCGCGCTCGTGACGCGCAGAGAGCGCCCGGAGGCGCCTGTAAAAGGCTGACCCCCCCGGGAGCACAGGGGGGAACACCGGACACTTACTTGTTGTGCCGCCATTGGGCGGAGCCGTGAGGTGAACGGCAGTAACAGCCCACACGCCGGGAGACGCCAGGAGCAGGCCAGGACCAGGCGAACCACAATCCCCAGCAGGCAGTGGGGCGGCAGCGCGCTCGTGACGCGCAGAGAGCGCCCGGAGGCGCCTGTAAAAGGCTGACCCCCCCGGGAGCACAGGGGGGAACACCGGACACTTACTTGTTGTGCCGCCATCGGGCGGAGCCGTGAGGTGAACGGCAGTAACAGCCCACACGCCGGGAGACGCCAGGAGCAGGCCAGGACCAGGCGAACCACAATCCCCAGCAGGCAGTGGGGCGGCAGCGCGCTCGTGACGCGCAGAGAGCGCCCGGAGGCGCCTGTAAAAGGCTGACACCCCCTCTCGCCCCGCGAGTCGCGCGCGGGAGCGACCGGGCGAAGCCCGGGCAAAGGGCGGGCCCTCTGTGGCCCTCAGAGGCACGAGGAGGACGGGACGGGGCCACCTCCCTAACGTTTCCATCATAAGGTACTTTCTTTGACATCTTGGCCCTCTCTACTGTGTTGTCATCCTCATCTTAGGGACAGCTGATACTGTAAATTCTGTTGTTTACTGCGGCTGGGACTATCTGCCCTCTGACTCTAACTATCTTGCGCCGTGTATTGTGTAGTCACCCATTCTTTTGAACAAGTGTATGCAACTTTCAGCATGTCTCCAAGGGGCACTCGCAGCAAAACAGCTGCCACTGGGGCTGGTCCAGTAACTGGCCCTATTGACCATTTTATAACTAAGGCCAACGACGCCATTAATCAGGGCATTTGCCTTTTAGAACGCAGATTATCACAAGATCTGGCTCACGCCAAACGCTCTTCCCTTGGCCTTATTGCCGCTGCCACTACACCTGCACAGGCTATGCCCAATAACATCAGACCCCTACTTAATGTATGTGCTGACATCCACACCATTCCAAGTGAGGTTAACCTCTCAGCCTCTATTCCCCTGATAGATTCAGACACTGATATCAGTACGGATCTAGAGAAAACCCCAGATCTACCCATCAACCCCACTCCTAAAGCAATATCTGCTGACAACACAAGGCAATTGAGAGGCAGACGCGAGGGTGCCGTTCAGAAACAAAAATTATATGCACCGAAGCCCCGAACTACAAAGGTCAGGAAACATGGCCAGTTAAAAAGAAAGACTGGGAAAAACACCAATTCTGGCCTTAACCACAACACGAGCAGGGTCACGGTAATCTCTCAGGGGGATAAAAGTGAAATGGTTCAGCAGGGCGGAACAATGGATACCAATGATAATACTGATAATGCACACGACCCTATGTTGGAAAGGTTGGGGGAATTACTAAGTATTTATTTATCTCCCATTGAAAGTAGGCTTACTCGGATAGAAAAACAAATAGCCGAACTGACTATCACTATTAAGAATTTTCTGAAGGAAGGTGCCGCAAAGAGCACAAATAATCACAATACCATTAAAATAGCAGGCACCAAATCTAATACTCCTCAGGCACCTCCAACAAACACAAACAATGTACACAAAGTCCCATCTGCCATATTGGTTAATTCAAATGGTCCAACCATTAGTCAGCAAACAACAACACTGCATACCAATAACGCAGCTTCAGACAAAAGGAAGGACCCTGGCACTAATACCAATATTAACACCAAACCACCAAATGGGACTTCCATGGGTCAACCTGCAATTTCCACAAGTAGCTCTATCACGGCCCAACCAATACAAAAAACAGCTAGGCAAGTTCCGGCCCGCATTAACCTTCCACCGGAATGTGGCGCATATGTACTAGTGTTAGTAAATGTTACCAAGTTAAGGAAGGATCAGGACGAAACTCCCACATCTCTCAAAAATAAAACCTTACACTGGTTAATTGCTAACTGCAATTACCCTATTGATGGTGCAAGGGAGATTATTAACACCCAGCGAGTGGGCTGGATAGGCCCACTCAGGAAAAAAATTTGAGGGCGATTGTGTCACTATAAGCTTTAGAAGACCTCAATGGCCATTGCTAGTGCCCCGTTACCTTCGCCCTGGGAATTCAACACCACACTCCTTCCTTTAGGATACTTTTACAGACACCTGATACCCCCCGAACGAGCCACGGTCAATCACCCCACAATTCCTCTTCAAGGTCTGAACTTTGGAGCAAGGATCAAATCACCACTTTTTATTCAGAATCAGAATCCCAATGCCATCCACATTAACAGCCGTAACTGGCACCATCAACCCCCAATGCCAATTCCAACTCCCAACCCTCCGCATTACTTTCAAGCTTCAATCATGCATCAGAACAATTACAGTGATAGGCCTTACCCAGTCTCTAATCCGTTCCAGTTTACACCGATAACTGAGGCTAGATCAATGTACAACATTCCCACTCACAATCGGTTTGATTATTTATCTAATCTAGATGAACAGGATTGACTGAGTATATCCGCCAATAACGAAATGTGTAGCCATGTTAAAGCTTGTAATTCAGAGGGACTCACAACTCCAGCCGTATTGTACCAGGACCAGATTGGTTCTACAGAAACTATATCGTCTGACAGTATTCTGCCCACTTCCAATGAATTACTTTACCACGACAATGGGAATACTGGGAACAGACTTGACAAACATGGAACCAAACATGGTTTATCAATACTAAGCTGGAATGTTGCAGGATTAGAATCCAAGCTGTCGGACCCTGCATGGATTGAGCTAATAAATGATGTGGACATACTTATGTTTCAAGAAACTTGGGCTGTTGGTAATTTGTACATTGAAGGCTACCACTGCTTTAGCCTGACGTCAGTAAAACCTAGTTTCGGTCGAGCAGTGGGTGGCCTTTTTATGGGAATCAGAATTCTGGTTGGTGGTATAATTAGAGATTTGAAGCTAGATAACCTTGCTAACCCTAATATTCAAATTCTTGAATATAAACTAAAATCAAAGACCACGATTTATTTAATTAATTTTTATAACAATGATTTTTATGGTGTACCGAACAAAAACTTTGTTGCATTATCTAAGGTTTTAAATATGATTGATTGTTCTTTATCAGTAGATACTAAGACTGGTATTCTGATAGGGGGTGATTTTAACGTGAAACTTATAGAGAACTATGGATCTACTAATTCTGTATATCCTGATGATCGCAGGGGATTGGAACTGACTAGAATACTATCCGACTTTGATCTTGCTGATGCAATGAGAGTAGGGTATGATATGAATTTCCCTTATGCCCCCACGTTTAATGGCAGGGATAGTGGTTCCATTATCGATTACATATTTACATCACCACCGCTAACAGACTGTATAACTAAAACTTCTGTGGTGCAAACGTCCTTCAGCGATCACAATCCATTGTTGGTTACTTTTAATTTTGCACCCAGTCCAATTTTTTGAATCTTAATGGGGCAAGGGACATTACACCCTCAATTGATGGCCTTCGCTTAAAAAGGAGGGGAATTGATTGTGGGGCCATTATAGATACTGTTCAGGAGACATATCCCGATTTGTTGAAATCTTGTTTGTCCCCAAGTAGAAATAACGATAAATTGATTGTAGACTTTGAAGCTTTATGCTCAAATATTAAAACCCTCCTGTCAGTCCCACTTCCTAATGAATGTAAAGAGCCACGGTGGTTTGACTCATCTTGCTCCCTGGCCAACAGAGAATTAAGAAAGGTACTCTCTGCTAAACCTAGGTGCAAAGATGCAGTTCGAGCCGCCAGGAAAAACTACAAAGATAAAATATCGGAAAGGAAGGCTAACTTGCTCTCCGAACATTGGGAAAAGCTGGTAATTAGCGCCAACTTGGGTGGCAGCGGCCCATTTTGGTCGGCTGTCAGGAGAACGAGGGAATTGGGCAAAGAGCTTACACAAATTAGCTGCAATATAACAAGTGCAGCCTGGGAGACCCATTTTTCCAAAATCTATGCTGCCCCCTCTGATGAGCAATCTCTTCCTAATACAGGTCAATTGGAGGGTCTACAGATTTTGGATCAAAAAGTTAGGAAAGCCATAAAAGAGAGCTTAGGCAACAAGGCACCCGGACCAGACGGTCTTCCTATCGATATTATTAAACATAATGTCGAGATATGGTCACCAATACTCCTTAACATCTTTAATAGTCTCCCAAAAGTAGCCATGCCTGCCACCTGGGCTACTAGTATCATTGTTCCTATTTACAAAAAGGGAGACAGATCAGATCCAGCAAACTATCGTCCCATTTCCCTTCTGGATAATACTTTAAAAATACTACGACGTATAATTTATAATAGAGTATTGGAATGAGCGGCTGATACTGACTTTCTAGATCCTTGTCAGATGGGGTTCAGGAGTGGGGTAGGAACAGTGGAGCAATGTTTAAACTTGAAATTGATAATCGATAAATATTGCATTGCCCGCTCATCCCCTGCCTACCTAGCTTTTATGGATCTCTCATCCGCATTTGATCTTGTGAACAGATCCAAGCTTTGGTCAATCCTCTTGTCCAATGGCCTTGATGTCACTCTCGTTAGATTTTTAGCCTATCTCCATACTGACCTGAAAGCACGGGTACGTATCGGGATGGGCGGAGAGGTCTCGGGAGCTATTGAGATAGGGAGGGGGGTGAGACAGGGGTGCGTTTTAGCACCCCTGTTATTTATTATTTATATCAATGGCCTGTCTAACTGTTTAAAAAAAAGCCACCCCTGATGTCCCAACAATTTTAGGCAATCCCCTACCTGTGCTTTTATATGCAGACGACGCTGTGCTTATGGCACGCACACCTAATGCTTTACATCTGCTTGTACATAGTTTTGTAAATTTTATGGAGGGACTGGACCTGAAAGTAAATTTTAAAAAGTCTTTTGTAATGTCTTGTGGGCCAGGCAAAAGGAAACTTAGTAAAATTCGAATTGGTACGGACAAACTAGAATCTGTTCATAAGTTTCCTTATTTGGGGTTGGTTTTCGCTGCGAACAGCTCGTGGAGTGGGCATTTGGCCCACGCCACGAGCAAGTTCTCGAAAGCCAACAATTCTGTTCTGAGTTTCCCCCGCCCTAAGAAAATTGGTGCCACAAAGGCTATTTTAAAGATTTTTAAATTACAGTGTTCACCTGTCACTACGTATGGAGCTGAAGTTTGGGGGTCGGACAGTAGCATCTGTATCCAAAGAGAGGAAAATTGCTTCTGTAGAAAAGTGCTGGGTGCACCGATTTCGTCATCTGATTTTATTTGTCATAATGAACTTAACCTCCCGTATATAAGTGATTTTATCAGAGCAAGACCAGCTCTCTTCTGGATTAGAATCTGGAGGAATGATGCTGCTGTCCTTACACAAAACATCATTAAGGACTGCCTAAATTGTGAATACGGTATGCAGATTCCTTGGTTTAAAGAAGTTCTTAAATCACTTAATGAAATTGGTATAGGTACTTTGTTCACTGACCCAATGACAACTGAATCAAAGGACAAACTTGAGGTACAAAAAGCACTTTATGCACTTTATCGCAATGGGCGCATAGGAAGAGAATCTCAGAAATCAAGAGTCATGAAATACATAGGAAATGGTCTTTGTATGCAAATTCTGCCGCCCTACCTTTCCCTCCCTATGTCAAACTGGGAGCGATCTCTATTGTTCCGTTTAAGGGCAGGAACTGTGAAATTTTTGCTGTCTTTTCCTATGGGGTACCGACATAGTACAGACCTTACTCCATGCCCTTGTGATGGTATGAGCACTCAAGATGCCCTGCATTTTCTATTTTTCTGTAAATTTTATGTGAGATTTATCAAATGGCTTTTAACTCCATATTTTAGAAAATACAGGCCTCTCAGACTCCAAGAATCTTATACGTTGCTGCTTACCCTGGATACTGATGAACTGACCTTTCGCACTAGCACCTTTTTAAGATTAGCCATACGTGCATGCAAGACAATGGAAAATCCCTGAAATCAGAAACTAGTCATGATGACACTACTGTACAAATTTTATAAGGAAATGAAATTTACTGTTCAATCACTGTATGAATTATTACGATATTATGGAATGTTATTTATATAATTGTTTGTATTACATGTAAATGTGTGTTTTTGCTGTATTCGGTACTTTTATGAATTTTATGAAATTCGAATAAAGGTCTTTTGAACTTGAACTTGAGTAGTCTTAGACTGTGGTTAATTTAGCAGAAGTTAGTTCTACCTGATGATGCATTGCATTCCTTTAATAAATGTATTGCATTTCAGCTTGGTTCCAAAAGTGATTGTGTTAAACTTTTGGTCCAATTCTTGACATGCACCGTGATTCGGAAGCAGTAATAGCGCATCACATTCGGTACCAGTGCATAGCACTCAGAACAGACGCATCACCAACACTGAGCGGAGAAAATCGACGCATCTCGTCCACTGAGTGGCTCGACACAGACAAATCACTTCAGCTGCACCCATGATCTTCTTCGACAGAGATGCAACAAGGATCAAGGTACTTTTGTTCAGCTGGCGTAACTGGGTCACTGTAATTAGCCCACACTCCATCACAGTCAGCCTGAACATTTGACTTAGTCCCAGTTCGTAGCAACCAGATACCCCAAATATGCGCTTATTGCTTCTAAGCGCTATTTCACAATTTATTCTTTAAAAATTCATATCTCGACCTCTACTTAATAGATTTTGGTCACTTAGGCCTTTTACTTATGTTTCATGTTTTTTTAAATAAAATTAAGCTCATTTTTTCTAACCTGGTGCAGAGTCTTTTTGTGGTGCTTTCAGTGTGATAATGTTTGAAGTGCTGTACAAATGATTTACACATTGCCCCTAAGTAAAGCCTGACTGCTCTGTGTCAAACTCCTAGGGTGCTAAGCACAGGTTAGTTAAGGGTTCGCTTGTGCCTTAACCTGACAAGGATTGTAGTTGCTGCTTGTACAGGGTTCACACCCAAGTCAACAAGCAACCTCATTTCTTACAAGGAGCTTTGAGTCTGCCATGCAATTATACAGCTATCTTCCTTCTTAGAGAGTGCCTGCCCGTGCAGAAGAGACTGTCCAGGAGGATAAACCCAGTTGTTCCTGATGTGAATAATACCCAGAAAAAGTAGACATGTGAAGGAGTACACCTGAAGCAGACCCTAGCTGACAGAAGGCCTCCCGGGCCTCCCTGCATGATTCATTTGGTGAGATGCATGATGAAACATTAACTTGCAACATCAGTGTGCCTTCAGGCATCTCCATTATGACATTAGGGTGCTGACTGCTGCCACCCCTAGCTGTTTTTTCAGACACCATCACTGCTGTACCGGAGGATTTCCCCAACTGTACGGTGGCTGCAACTCCCAAAGGTAGGTGACTACTGATCCCTGCCTCTCATGCTGCAACTCCAATGAGACTTGAGAGGCAAGGCTGCATCAGCAACCAGGCTCCTGCAACCACAGGACCCTGTAGTGGGACTGTATGTTATCATAGAATTCTGCAGTTAAATTTGGACAGTGTAGTGCTCAATCGTTTAACACAATTCTAGACTAACCAGACCTAGAGATCCCCCTCAATGGGCAACTGTTAAAACATCCATAACAGTAGACTCACAACTGAACCAATTATTTCATGTGATTTCCCATAAGTAATTGTCCTGCTTTTTTGGAAGCGGATAGACAGGGATAGTGTTGTAATGGGGCAGAATCACAACCTCTGAGCAGAGGCCTGGGTGGATGCAGGCAGTTTATACATTGTTTACAGTCCATAGCGAACATGAAGAATCCTATGAGTAAGACCTATTATTGTGGAGAGTAGAACCTATTGTCTAGTTATAAAAGTACTTCTCGTGCTACAAGAAAAACACTATTCTTGGCTGGGCAAAGTATGGTGGTTGATTGATGAGTTCTGGCCCACAACACTGCCTCTCTGAGAAGCCTTTCACTGCTCACCTTTGCTACCTTGACAGGCAAGTGCAGAAAGGGTGTACTTGGCCTATTATGCTGGGCCATAGTAGGATGGCGCCTGGACACTAGTATCAACTAATCCGAACTGCCTCATGTGTGGCCTAGTTGTCCCTGTCTGCTCTGTGTCACCTTGACCAGGATCTGACAGTGTTATTTTAATGACAAGTGGTGTATGGTGCCACTAGGATGGTATCCATTACCAACGCATGTCATTTCCTTCACCGTCTGTCCCCTCTATGTAGGATTACACAGCATGTGGTTTTTTTTGCAGCTGAGACAAGATCACAGTTACATAGAGGAAGTGCAAAAACTGTAATTCCAGATCTATCCCTTTCAAAGACCGCAATCCATCTCTATCCTGCTGCTGTATATGAACTGTTAGCTCCCAAATCGGCTGACAAGAGCACTAACAGAGCCCCCAGCTTTGCACTTGAGGTTGTCTAGATAATATTGGAATGGAGCCCTCAAAAAGCGACACCAGCTGTGTGGGGGTCCATATACCAAGATGAGCAATACTGCACTCCAGACAACCTTGTCTATGATTGCCAGAAAGTACACTCCAGTGGGAGTTTAAGAGTAGGAGTGTTTGGAAGAAATCTGGCCCAGGGTCTGCATCAAGGTCGAGTACATTTCTATGAATGATTCCCGAGCCCCCCACCAGCCATCTCTGGCTCCTCACGCTGACTTCTATTCTCACCTGGAGGCACTTCGGGACAAGATGAGCACTCCTCTTGTATCTTTAGATTAACATCTAAGCACAAATCAAGGGTTTTTGTCTCATGGTGTGTGTATGTGATACTGTTAATGTAGTTATCAAGCCAACAATGTAGTAGCATAAGAGCAAAACTGCATAATGTAATATGCATTTTGTTACACCAATTGTAACTTTTGCATCATACTTTGTGTGGATTGTTAGTCTCAATGTGTGTGTCTACACAACTTACAGGTTTAGGGAGATCACTTCTACATAGGAACAGTCTCTTCTTTTTTAAGACAAATGTATTTTGTCTTTGTATGAACTCATGCAATTTAGCATACAAAGTGTGCCTTGGCATGTACAAGCTATGTATTAACGATAAAAATGTGCCTCTTGTTAATAATTCCTGCTGTTGATATTTAACAGTGTTACATTCTGTCATTACACGAGCATGTGTTAGTTCTCTATGTAAATTCTTAAAAGCAACCTGGTTTATGCACACAGTTTTCCAATGCTTTGGTTCCATTGCTTGGACTTTTATGTGTGCAACCATACAGGCATGGCTGCAGTAGGTGGAGCCACTCGTACCAAAAGTAAATCTACAGATGACATACTGATTGCTAATGATATCACATATGCAGTATGTGGTGCAGTAGAATGTGCACAAATAACGTATCCCTTTGGCTTAAGTGACTTACCACTAAATGACACATGGCAACCACTTATCTTTTCATAAGACAGGGATCTAATCATTGAGATACTGGAAGACTTGCAATTAATTCACACTCGCCATCTTCCTTTGCAGCAGGCAGTGATGAAACAATTGAGTTAATGGGTCGCCGGCCATAGGCATAGGATGACCTTCGTTGCAGGGTTGGTACCAACAAAAACAACCGCGGAAGAGGCAGTGCTTAATTTGTGAGAAAAAAAAAGTGCCAAGGCCCTCTCAGAAGGCCACAGCAGTTTGCAACACACATTGCCCCAGCATGTGCTGCTAATGTTAAAAGAACACAACTACTAAACAGCACAATCTAACAAGTGTGACAGTTCAGACTATTTTAGGCCCCCAAAGCTATAAGAATGACTTGCGCGGTAGGTAAGAGTAACTTTAAATGTATATTAAATTAATAAATGACTCTATCTGTGGTCATCTCTAAATTAGCAAGGGAGCACCAACTTGTGGCAAATTGTCATAAACGCAGGTGTTGATTCCAATTAAGCACTGGGAAGAGGAGGAGGTGATGAAATCTTAAGCAAGATTGAGAGTGTGCCCATCTGGGGGAAAGACTCTTCCTTACAAAACATTTCCTAGTGGAATACTGAGGCAGACAGTTGGCCACTAAGTAAAACAATGCTAGGAGGGCTCTGTTAGTGGTAGCCGTCCTAACCAGGACAAAGGTTTGTGTCTGAAGGCTAGGGCCCTCTGACATTGGGGCCTCAGTCCACTGTCCAGAACAACGTTAAAGCTCCCACAACTATTCTCAGTAATAGTTAGCCCCAATTCTTATACCTCCTCCATCCCTTTGTCACACCCAGTGTGCACCATTCGTCAAACGGTGTAATGTCCTCCCCAGCCAAAACCTATACCTTGGCTGAGGACATAGTACAGCTGGACAGCATGTCTGTAAGAAGCTGAATTATTATTTGGGGTGGGTTACTACTCACCTCCAGGAATAATCCCAAATCTTGCCAGAGTGAACCCTTAAAGTCACTTAATTAACCTGAAATCAACACTCTAGTGGCTATGGCACAGAGCAGATAGGATTATCTAAGGGAAAAGTGTAATTTATTTATACACTACAAAAACAGTAATGAGGTAAAAATGCAAAACAATACAAATCTCAAATTGAAGTCACACCATAATACCCAAAAGTAAATACGGGTAACCAGAGATATGAATTTGTAAATTTTCAGTAGGATTAGCACCAAAAAGTGTTTTTGTAACAATACAGTGTGAGCTAGCTGTTTCATCACGTTACAGCACATTCTATTTATGTCTTAACTACACACAGCTTTAGCTATCATGAGAGATGTATTTTCATCACACCACACAAGCCACACCACAACACACAACACAAACCAGTTGGCTACAGTGGTTTAGCTTCCAACTTTACTTATGCATTCACCCTCTCGGTTGGATCAGCTGGGAAGGAGTGTCAGAGGATCACAGTGGGTATATATTGGTTTACTGAAGACAACGTACTTTTTAGTTAATGAAAGGACCAGCCGCCTTTGCATATGATTCAATGTTCATGGCTTAGTTGACTGGTGAGGAGTAGCTTGTATCAGGGTTATGAGCTCTAAGACCCCATCGTGACAACTAACACTGAGCGGGACAACTGTAGAACTGCTCACCTGTGAGGTCTGTGGCATGGATGAGTCAAAAGTTCAGATGTCACCTCAGTCGGATATTTATTCCATTAAAGAAATAGGCATATATGGACATATAATAATAAAACTGTTCGGTTTTTGAATATTAGATCTGACCTTCCTGGAGCAGTAGTCCCCTAAACATTTTGCCTTTACTCCCACTGTTTTGCTGAATTGAGCAGACAGAAAAGTACTTCTTTGTCTCTTTTGAATTGTAATTTGAAGTCCTCTCTGTTGGTGAAGTTGGATTTTAAGTTACAATTACAAAATAACACATTTAAAAAGTTGCCATTTTTGTTTTCCTAGCAATCTATGCATTCTGCCAGTTTCCTGAGTCAAATGACTGTGAACAGCTCTGCCAATGGGTCTTATGCATTACCTCCAGACAGTGGCACAAAGGGTGCTTAGGTGTGGACAGGATGGGCCATCTTTACAGCCTGACTGGGAGGAGCTGTACTCAGCGTCCCTTAAACTTCAAAGGGTGTTGACTAATGCACACAAAAAGGAATCTGACACCAGTCCTGCCCTGCTTTTAGTCACCCCAGACGATTTGGAGCCTTGACAGAGGAAGGGGAAGAACTTTCCTGAACCAGATGTGGAGGGAGAACAGGGAGACTCCTTCACACAATGGCAGGCACCAGGTTAAATTATTGGGACTCCAGGGTAACCCTGGGTGTAGTTGGCCTAGCGTGGCTACGCAGAGGTCCATGGAGATGGGAACAAACTCTGTGGAATTCCGCTCCGCTCCAACACCTACCTCCCCCCTCCTATTAACAATTAATTCTACATTAATCAAAAGTAAAATAAAAAACACTTAACTGTACTGCGGCGTCCCCAGCAGCCCTCATCCTCCTCTTTGCAGGAGTGAGTCCCTGATCCCAAAGAGGTGCCTATCCAAGTCCTGGAACCTTGGATGGCCCCAGAGTGTACTCCTCCCAAAGAAAAGGTAAAAATCATGAAGTTCGGGCTTCTAGCGACCGTGTTAAGGACCTGTTTGAAGCAATAATGTGCTGCCCACAATAACCAACAAAGCAACGCTCGAGTGTGAACTGCTCTTCCAACTACAGTGTCCACCAGCTACAGTGTCCACCAGCGATGACTGGCAACACAAAAGCTGCACTTCGCACAACAGGAACGACAGCCCGCAGTGACTGCCAATGTGAAGCTATAGCCACTACAACCCTGTCACCCAACCAACTCATCATGCTACAGAGACGACAGCGCGCAAAACCCAATCAGCACTTCACACTACAGTGACGACCATCGTCACCGCTCTACCTGCTCATCGTGGCCTCCTCCATCATGAGCTGAACTCTTTGCACTGGACTCTAGAGGTAAATCTTCAATGGGACCACCCTGGTCCCAGCGTCCGACTTGTGCTCTATCACAGTCAACCAGTACTTGTGACTTTCCCCCGTCTAGTTTAACCTGTTGACAGCAAGTGGCGCTTTGTGCTTTTAAGCGCTGTTTTCACTAAAAGCTAATAAACTCAATATCTTTGGTTCTACAGACTGGATTTTTACCATATCGCTTTCATTTTATTTATTAAAATGAACTCTATTTTACTAAATTGGTTTGGAATTTTTCTTGTGTTGTATTTTGCCTCTATTACTGTTCGTGTGCTGCATAAAACCTTTCAAATTGCCCCTACGTTAAGTCTGGCTGCTTTTGTGGCATGCTCCCAGAAGGTTAAGCACAGGTTAATTTTGTAACTTTTATGGTTCATCCTAACAAGGATTGTGGTTGTTGACTAGGAGGGGCTTCCACCCCTCTCAACCGATAACCCAATTTCTTACAATTAATATAGTAAATGTATGTGCAAAAAATGTTGGTGCTAGGACAGCACACATGGCATCAATGCTTGAACACCATAATATGATGTGAAGCAGAGCCATCTTGCTAGTGCATCATCTTCCGGGCTTAATCTATTTTGTGTCCTTATTTAGCGATGGGGAACACTGTCAGGGAACCCTCATAGGGCAGCACCTCCAGTACATGCTGCATTTGTTCCAGGCGTGGCGTTACTTTTAGGCCAAAGATCAACCAGGGATGAGGTATTCCAATACATTGTTTTTCCTTTCTCCTTGTCTCTTGAGACAAGTCTAACTGCCACTGCTGCATTTTTTGAGCAGGCTGATTTTCCAACGAGTGTTAATGTTAGCATACTAGAAGTGGGATAACTGCTCCTGGACAGCTCGAGGTATATTCTTAATCCTTAGCAAAAGTTGCTGTTGGGAAGAGCCCTTTCAACAGGGTCACCCCAAAAATGTTTCATTCATTCTCCCCTTTTTCTGACCTTGTTTTTGTTGGAATTAGGACTCTGGGCACTTTACCACTGCTAGCCAGTGCCAATGTGCATGTACTATCTCCCTAAAACATGGTAGCTTTGGCTTATTCATAACTGGCATGTTTAATTGATCTTTTCAGCCCTAGTAGAGTGCACTACGTGTGCCCAGAGCCTCTAAATAAGGTTTTACTATTGTCCCTGCAGCACTGACTGTGCCATCCAGACTAGTAGGACTTAAAACATTTCTCAGGCTTGCCACTGCAGAGACTTTGTGAGTAAGTTTGCTGCAATGTCAACTTGGCATTTAAAACCCTGGGCCAAGCCTTAAACTCCCCTTTTATTACCTATACATCTCCCCTAAGGTGAGCCCTAGGTAGCCCATAGGGCAGGGTGCTGGGTAATTAGAAGGTAGGCCATTTACATTAAAGTTTTACATGTCCTGGTAATGAAAAACTCCCAAATTAGTTTTCACTACCGTGAGGTTGACACCTCTCATAGGTTAACTTTGGGAATTCCTTCTTACACTTACAAGTTGAAATTAATGGTTGCGAAGGAATAGCTTCATCATGTTTCATATAATTGGAATGGTAATGATAAATCATCTTTACTATTAAAGATTAATTTATCACTACCCTTTTAAAAATGCCTCTTTTAGAAAGATGGCATTTTAATGCTCTTAGATGTGCCCCTACAACCTATCTCCAATACATGTTTGGGGTGGGTGACAGCTGGACTTTGTGCATTCCCTCTAGATAGCCACACACAAAGGGAGCATGGATTTAATTGAGTGGCCATCCACATCTTGATGGGCCATCCTGGGCAGAATGGGAGGGAGAAGCTGACACTTACACCTCAATAGGCTGTGTTCTGTTCCAACACAAAGGACTGCATACCACCCTGCAGTGAGTCCGGAGGCAGTGCTGCAAGGTAGGACCTCTGTGTAATTCAAAGACCCTCTTTGAAGGTACCTCCACTTCAAAGGTGCAACTGGGTATAAGTACTGAGTACCCACCAAATCAGACACTATTGGACCTGTGAAGAGCTCTGCCGGGAGGAAAGTTAGCTGTGCTTCCTATCAACCCTCTGCCCTGCTGAGGATGAACTGGTCTATATTACTTGAACACAGATTGATCTCCAAGGGCATGCTGGTTTGCCCATATTTTAAGACTCAGGGATATTAAAGTCTTAGCCCCTGCGCCTGTGCCTGGTACAGTGGAAGTAGATGCTTGCTCCAGCGGAACCACCTAATCTCAGAGCCAACGCTTCGTCTTTGGTACCGGTGCATTGCCATCATTGTGTTGAGGAAATTGATGCATCAACTTGACTATGTGATAGACACTGATGCATTGCTTGGCTGCAACACACATCTCACTGTTATGACCAGGATAAAGGTAATTTTGTTCAGCAGGCCTTGTATCTGGCCTGCTCTCCATCATGGTCAGCCTGAACTTTTGACTTTGTCCTTGTCCAGCAAGACCTGATAACCCCATAACCCCATAGGAGCTTATTGCATTACAAATTCATATTGTAACTTCTAATTATTGGATTTTTGTTGTTTTGATCTGCTTTTTTCATATAATCATAATCTGTCTTTCTACCATGGTGTGGAGTCTTTTTGTGGTATTTCCACTGTGCTACTGTTCTAACTGTTGCACAAATACTTGGCCTCTTAAGCCTGTTGTTAAATTGATGAAAGTATCTTGAGAGGTAAGCAAATCCAATAGTCATAGGTATTCATAAGTAGGTTTATTAGTTATAAGTTAGGTGATAAGGAAGGCCCCACCGGGAGCAGCATCCAGCTGCTCAACCCCACTCACTCAAACTGACCACACATTCAAATCATGCATACACGAACATTCTAATGACATCACACACAAAGGCTGAGCAGCAGGGAAGGAGAAGACCAGAATATAACACCTGTCTGCTCTGTGCCTGAGAGTGAGCACAGGTTACCTTATGGTGTGCGCCTGACCTACCCTGACTAGGATTGTGTTTCCTGCTTGGGCAGGGTGTATACTTCTGCCAACGAGAAACCACATTTCTAACAGGAGCCCTTCCTCTTTCACTCTGAGAAGTGGTAATCACCTTACTCCCAAAACCTGGCAAAGAACTTTCACCACGTACATCATACAGACATCTATCCATCATCAATCTAGATAACAAAATCCTAGCTTAGGTGACAGCCACTTGATTATATCTTCTCATGGAAAAGGTGATCTCTCTGGAATAGTCCGAGTTTGTTCCTCACGGATCTATAGCTGCTAACCTTCATATTATTTTTGCTGTATTAGACCTGGTTGCTCCCAGTTGAGAAGTTCTTTTTGCATTTCCCAGTTCAGGAGCAGCAATTGCAATGCTTGATGGTGAAAAAGCATTTGACTCACTGCAATGGTCATATCTCATGAACATATCACCTAAGTTTGGGTTCCTCGTAATTTCACCAAGCAAGTTCAATTATTCTACTGCAGTCCTTTGCTCAGGTCCACGTAAATTGTTTGAAATCAGGCCCTTTCCCTATTTTAAGAGTCATCACGGAGGAGTGTCCTCTTTCGCCCCTGCTAGTTGTCCTTGCAATGGACCCACTGGGGTGGATCCTGCAGGAGCGGCACTGCCTAGGAGGCCTTCCCTTTCACACAGGGTGACTATTGTTCCCATGAATGAGGAAGATATATTTTTATTCATTAAAGACCCTGTGGAAAACTCACTATCCTAATCCATGAAATCATTAAATTTGGAAGTTTTTTCTGGATTGGCCATAAATTGGGCCAAGTCTGTGTTATTCGCTCTCACTGAATGTACATCCAAAACTGATTTTGAATTTCAAATAGGATGGATGGAGGAGTTGGTTAGCTATCTAGGTATAACCCTTTTGAGAGCAGGGAGATGATTCTTTGATCAAACTATAGTCCTGATATGGACAGATTATAGGCAAAATTAGAAGGTTGGATAAAACTGCCCAAATTCCTAGCTGGTAGAGTAGCTATTATAAAAATGGTCGTACTTCTATGGTTTTATATTTCTTCATAAATATACCCATCCCACTCACAATTTTTTTTTTTACGCTTATTGCTCAAACTAGTGTGGGCTGGTACACAACCAAGGATTAGCTGGGACATCCTCACATTTGCTTATGAGAGGGGTGGCTTGGAGGTCCCAGACCTCGAGCTATACTACTTTTCTGCGCAGGGACACTTTGCCAGACATTGGTACCATCCTGAGGCTTTCTGCTTGTGCAAGCTTGCACAAACCTCGAGTCCCGCCGCCGGAAGTAGAGAGCCCTGTTGAATCATTTTGGACAGGGAGTTATTTTAACCTTTAACTAATCATCTCAATTGGAAGAAGAACCACCTTATTAGAGGGGTTTTGCTCTACCAAACATCTCCACATCAGGAGGATCTCGCTATTTTAAAATTACCAAGTATATCCTTCACTTGAATGAATAAGAGGTTCTGGTCGGCGGGATCAGTTATTAACCCTTTTTTTCATACAGCGTGATATTTTCTTGTTTGGAATCCGTCCATCTAAGAAATAAAATACTAATGTCCTATCTTGACTAGACGTCGCCATTGAGCTTTACACGCTATATCTACATATCATACTCTTGTTACCAGACAGCTAGAACCGCTCTCTAAAGAAACTAAGAAAGAAAAGTATTTTCCTTACATCATTACAAACAACTTTTAAAACTTTTTGTGGCTACTCCAGAAGAAGGCGCTGGCCGCCGAAACGCGCGTAGAGTACCAATCTGCCACTTCCAGTGTTTCTTAACTTTATATATGTTCTCATTTGCATTGTGATTCATGCTATGTGATTTATAGATTGTTGTTTTAAGTCTAGTTTGTTTAAACTACACTCTTTTAACATACATATTAAATCTGTGAATGTGATATTGTTCTTTTTAACTCTTAATAAATTGTTTTCTTTACAAACATTTTGTAGCTTAATTCCCTTCCATTTATTAAAACTTCTTTTATTGTCTCTTATGTTTGCCTAGATTGTTAAATATCAAATGGTTACTTTTCCCTGGTCTAGGAATCTATTTTCTATGAACTCAGGGGGTCCTTGTTAAATATACGCTAACCATCCTGATGCCAGACAACCATATCTTAAGCCTCAGCATGACCAAACAGATGGAGTATCACTTGTGGCTCTGGTACCAAATGACATACCCAGATATCCCAGAGAGGTTAAAACAATTGCTACAACATGCAAGGCATGGAAGACGCATTGTCGACAGGCTGGTTTTTTGTTTTTATTCTCTCCAGTATTCCCACTAGAAAATAACCCATCACTTCCTTTGTCTACAGAAACAATAGTGCTACAAACCACAAAACAGTGGGGAATACAGGAGATCAGGCGTGTGTATAATCATGAGGTATTCGCAGCTGCTGAGCATATTATGCCAATAAATTGACTGTCCCCACACAACCTATTTATGTACCCTAGATTAAAATACACAATTCAGGAACATCTACCTTGAATCTTGGAAAAAACAGTAGATTTGTCTCTCCTTACCCTGCTTGTTAGGTCGACTGAACCTTATCATTGGGTCTGACGCTTATATGCTGCCTGTACTCATAACTGTAGACATAACAAACAGATCACACTAGACTAGCATAGAAAACCTATCTAGGAGTATAGCTCTCAAAAGTCAGTGGAGGTATTGGTGCACACAAATTAAATTAGTGTCCACCGACAGAATCTATTACAGTTTACATTTTTACACCATACATACTCCACACCAAAAAATGTGACGAGGGAGATGACAATAGGTCGCATCGTTGCCTTAGGTGTAATCAAGAACATGCTGACTTCCACCACTTGGCATGGAAATGCAAGTCCATACAGGCATTCTACAGGGAAATGGTTGAAACTGTGTCAGAAATGTTAAGTTGTCTGATTGAACCAATGACATTGATTGTATTGTTGGTATATGTCAATGAGATATCATTGGGAGTTCACAGGTAGGCTGGCTGTGAAAGTCTTTTACTTGCTAAGAGAATAACTGCACTTATTCGGGTAAGCACTCATGTTCGCAGTAAAAATGATTGGCTAAAAGACAGTACAGTAGAGGTGAAACGTATGTCGACTTGAGCCTCCAACATCCAGGCCTAAGCTCTCTGGGATAGAGTACGGATCTTCTCGGCTAACAGTGTGTAAGATTATGTGTCTTAACTATGACCTCTCTGTGCTGATGATCACTATAGTCATACACTTGACGACTCCTGATTGTGCATGGACAATGCAAAAGACAGTGACTGCCCATTGGGCTCTTCAGTTTGGGCGGACTCTTCTTCTTCTGCATGATGTAGTGTCATCACAGCTTATTAGATGGCTTTTGATAATGCTGTCCTGGTTGCTCCCTCGCCATGCACCAATCTTGTAATTGCTTTGAGGCCCCTCACTCTGGTAAAGATGGTGATAACTTTAGTTGGTGGAGTGACTTACATAAAGGGTAGACTAAAGCTTTCATATGAATTCATTTTACAAAGATTTACCAGAAGTCTTCGTGCTGTTATTGATTTGAGGTATTAAGTTTGAAACTCAATGATTAAATGTTGGCATGGTTTCAATATGAGGGAGAAGCAAAATGTTAGATAAGCCGGTGAACTTCAGCATCAATTTACTGAGCCACCTGTAGCTTCAGTAGCATCATCAAAAATGTTCATGCAAACATGGCCAACTTCTCTATACTTGCACAGTAAAATTCACAAAAGAAAACGGAAGGTGCACTTGTTGAGAAGTCAATACACATACGTCGAGATCGGTTCCAGAATTACTTCTTGTTATTCAATCAATCTTTTTAAAACTGGCACACAGCCAGTGCATTTTCGTTTCTGATTTATGTCAGAGGGAACTTCGTTAGAGGAAGAAGGGTATGAAACAAGGAAAAACACCATTGTATAGTCCTTCGTCTAATGGTCTTGTTGAAAGAGTCCACATGTTTCTTCACAATGTAAAAATGTTTGTCAGAATCCCACGCTTTCTCTTGATATGGTTTATATCCTGAGATCACACATTTTGTATAGTGTGTATATATCAACTGCTCTATTCATGTATCCAAATAAATGGCTCAGAGGCTGGTAATATTTCATATTGCACATTTCTTAATGGTACCTTTGTTTTATTAGCACAGCTTGGTAATCAAAGGTCCGTCAATACGTCTGCTTCAAAGACTTGAACAGTAGTTAAAGGCATTACCATACAATGTCCTAAAGGATGATGATTATATTGCATGTTTCCTAAAATATAGACTACATTATTACAAACATTTAATTCTGATTTAGATTGTTTTTCTAGAGAGGAATCACCTCCTAGACAACAAGGCGAATAATTTAGAAACTGATGTTGATGCTACCTTCTAAAATGGAATACGCCCTATTTCTTGGCATGAAAATGTGTTCAATACCCCAGCCAATATCACCTGTACCTTAGAAGAATCTGACATTTTGATTCACTGGCAGAATATACCCATCATTACGATTTTAGGTAGTTCACAAAGTAGCTGTTGTCAGTAGTTTAAAGAAGAAGCTGTAGAGCAAAATATGATATTGATACAAAACAGTTAATTACCTAAATATATAAATGGATGGCTCAAATATGAATGAAAAATTACTAAACTGAGTATAGCGCAACATAAATGGCAGATGTCGAGTCGCAAAATTTAAAAGAGATACATGGTAAATGTTGTATTAGAAGAAAAGATAAACAATACCCACTGAAGGTAAAATGCCATAACACAACAGGATACACAGATACCAGGTAAGATTAGATTCCAGAGGATTCAGCCATACATATATACAGAAAGGATGACTTATAGAATGATAAATATGGAACTGAATGGATCAAATAATCCCAAAGAAGCAGTTAAAAATGAAAGAACATCTCTACTAAAATTAGTTTTGTATATCAGCAATTCGATGTATCCTGGTATTCGTTATATATTCATTTTAAAGCATTCTTATAAACTGAAACAAATGTTATTAAACAAACCTCAAGGGTTAATGTGATAGTCTTATACTATCATATAATCTCCTTGAAAACTAAAATTTCATTGCAAGACATTTTGAGGGTTTATATGTCATAAATACTGTAATATAAACTTACTATAGTTATCTATAACTGATGTTGCCTTTTGCCCACTTCAATATACATTAAATACAAAGATACTTTCTCCACATAATGTATGGCAATTAGTAAAGTTTCCAGAGCAGTGAAATTATGTTGTTTCTTTTTTTTTTATTACAAAGCTTTTTATTGACTTTGAAAAGAAAAATACATACATAAAAATACCATGAATAAGCATTTAAGTAAAAACATATATATAAGTAAAACATAATTAGACAAATAAATATATAACTGAGTAAGAAGGAACAATGAATATAATGGGGAGGATAAGGGTTACAGAGTCAATTGGGTATTATAGTCATATGAGGTGCGGGGGTTGATGGGGGGGCAATACAATACATCTGTTACCTTAATATCATCATGTGGTGATTACCAATTGAATGTTATTAAGCTCTTGCTTACACCTCAATTACTTTGTATAACGTTAGGTCTTTTTTTATGGTAAAAGGATGGAGTTGTGGGACATAGGCAGAAGTTAAAGGTAATGGCGTTAAAGGTGGAGGTCTATTTGCCCCGGTAGAGACTGGGAGTTAAAGTTCAAGCAGGAGATGACTCATTGAACTTCTTTGAGTTTTATTGTCCATATCTCAAGGCTGTTGATTGGTGACATGAATATTGGTTACCTTGCTTTCACTAATCTGCTGGATTCTCTTACAAGCTATCCTCTGTAGCAATAAATTAGTGATTGGGCCAATCTGGAGTTAGGTGATCATGTTTGGTCTGGTTTGTTGGAAGAAGGCTCTTATCCACGGTCCTTGAAATCACTTGTTCAACTCTCTGTGTGCATTAAACTTTTAATGTGTTTTCTGACTCTAATGAGTCCACATTCAACTCTCAAGGATGAACTACAGGCATTCCAGAATTTTTCTCTCTGGCACTGAGGGAAATTCATTCACATTTATGAAGTTTAAATTTGGGATGGAAGAACTTTAGAGAGTTGTGCTGGTAAGTAGAGAGAGGCCCTGAAGTAAAGTTCTTAAGCACAGATCAGATACTAACTGGTTAGAAATCCTGAGGTATGAAATCAATACAAACAGAAAACAATATTTTTGCAGTTTTTCCAAGAATTCCTGTCATTTATATAGTCTAAAATAAAGCAGGCCATAACATACACTTTGTATCTCCAAATTGGGCTGCGAAGGAGACTGTACATTGTGACATTTAGAGAGACAGTTTAATACTCACAAGACATATTTTAAACTATGTAATATACAGCACCTGATTGAAGCTCCATTAGGATTTTGATAAGCTGGTGTTACATGATAACTTTGTTTAAAAACATTAATTGTTTATCTTTGATCAATCATTAAATTAAGATTTGATGCTACCACATCCTATTGTCTGGGATCATACTCGCGAGAACATTGGAGATTCTTTGTTGCTGACTTTGTAGGTACATTTGAGATGCTAAATGTCATATTTTTCCAACATGACAGTATATAGTTTAATTTCAGAAATACCTCCTTTCAGTAAAAGTTGCCAAATACTTAACATACATGCTGATTCTCGTGGACATTATGTCATCTTACAAGATAGCTGTAACCAAACAATAACTCAAAGACATGATAGAGTAACTGGTCTGCCAAATTATTGGTTTAGCCACCCTATTAATAGTCAGTGAGCCATCAAATTTCCATTGATGGTGCCCCCATTGGCTCTTTCGACAGATATCTTACGCTGATAGTCTGTCAGAGTGCTGGCTATTGGAGTAGGGGCATCAGACTGTCTACCCTGTTTAGTGCTAACAGCCTGGTGTCTTTTTTTTGTCCATCACTGCCATGCAGCGCTTCATTTGTAAAAGAACAATTGCCTTGACCAAAGATTTGTTCAGCCGGTGCTATTGTATTTTGGCATGCAAAATACCACATGTTGCATAGTCTTGATTTCACTTCATGCGTAAAGCATCACAACAACCAACAGACACTCCCTGCCTTTTATCACACTCTTACAGTGTCTTGCTTTTTATATTTGGTGCACATTTTCTATGTTTCTCTTTCCCCTGCTTTCCCCCTTGTGTGTTTTTCACTTCAATGCTCTGGGTCAAAGTCTGGTGAGGAAACATCAATGTTGCTCAGAAATGAGGACCAGCAACCACCAGTTTAAATTAAGAATTATGCCATGAAAATAATATCCCCTGCCTCCACAGCCAGAGACATAACTCATTAGGTGTGGTGGTCAAACCAAACATTTGGTACCTTCAGAGGAATTGGCACAATAGTGGTTCCTCTGAAGGTACAAAGACTGCTGAGCCAGTGGTGATCCTTAACTTTGGAGGGCAGTAGTCCATCAGGGAGTGGAGGTAGAATCCCCTGCCACCCAATCAAGAGAGCTGTCCAAGAAATTCTAGATATCATACCATATGCTTGTTAAAAAAGTTTTAACTGCATGCTACAAATCTTTAAGGAATTGCCAATATGGCCTTATTACGAGTGGCCTATTTAAACCCCTGCTATCCCCCCACCCAGAAATTAGTATTACTGGGTGGGGTGGGTCCCGGAAATTCCAGGGGTTGAGAAATAATGCACATTACATGATCTTGGGTATAACAAAATCTTTCCTTTCCACATATTTTTGCCCATAGTAGAAGACTGAGATTTCAGAAGTGTGAAAGAAACCACATAATTCCTATAGGCCTGGGAACCAACTGGAATTTAGTGGCCACTTGTAATGCAACACTATGTTCTAAAAGTTCAAAAGTGAAATCTAGTTTCAAAAATGCATACATTTTTTCATTCATATTATTCTACCAGTTATAATTATATTTCATAAATTTAAATAAAATGGGTATATTTGTTAGAATACTATTAAATATATTCTAACATTTAAATAAATAATGTCGTACTTCTGAACCGCCACTCCCCCTACAAACCAAAAGCTTTGCTGTGGAATGAAGTTACTTAATAAAGAAGTTAGTTTCATTCACCTTCATCCACATGCATATGATTCTCTTCTGCTTCTTTGCATGCAGGAGCTTGATTATTTCCTTTCATGGGAATTGTACCCACCACCCCATATTTTTCAACATAAACTGATATTTAAACTTTTTTCACAGTAGGCATGGTTTACCATAAGGAGGATCTTGATGCCAAAGTACTAGAATATATTTCTTATTTGTAAGCAATGTCATTATTGTTCTGCTTGTCCAAAGTCTCTGGTAAAATCATTTCAAATTAGCAGTTGACTCTGCACTTAAAAATAATGGAATGAAAGTTGTGGGCTCTCATGTTTTTCCCTAACAGAAAAGCAACATACATGTACAGGTAAGCATAGTAAAAAAAATTATAAACCAAAAAATTGCTTACCCCGAGGACCAAAGACCGAGATCAACTTGTCATTCATCATGAAGTTCGGAGTAAAATGTATATACTTTCCCTTTTCTCCACATCCTCTGTATTGCAGGGTATAAGGGTCATCTCCGTATTTCAAAAAAGGCTCTGCAACAATCACATCCACCTGGCAAGACAGGAAATAAATTGGCTTTGGAGTGAATAGTTTACATAATTTTGATGTGAGTCTCAATCCAACTACCTCATTAATATTTAAGTGGTATGTCGCATTGCCACTCACTATTATTGAAAACCATCACAGGAATGTTTTGTACACTGCACACAGAGACACTGGTAACCTAGTAGTATTATTTCAAGTCTTCTTTATTGGTTCCAGTACGCCAGTCTAGAGTAGGAGTGTGAATAAATAGCCCGGGGTTCGGGCGTGGTTCACTTCCGGGATGGCCACCAAAGAAACTTAGAGTCACTAAATGAGTTCAAAATGTTTATTTTGACTATAGTGATTCATGAAACAGTATGCGAACCATGACCAGCAGCAAAATGCATAAAGGCAGCATAATCAGCATTGTTACAATACCATAGAATACCAAAGGAGTCATCATCTTATGAAGACTGTGAGAAAGGCAAAATAACTAGGCTAAATCACACTCCCCTTGGCAGTAAGAAGTTATTTTATATAACAGAAGATCTCTAGGCGTTATTATCAGACCCCTACCTGAAGGCCTAAACGCAATCAATCAATCAATCAAGGCATTTGTAGGGTGCACTACTCACCGGTGAGGGTCTCAAGGCGCTAAGCTATTGGTCGAACAGCCAGGTCTTGAGATATCTCCTGAAGGTCAGCAGGTCCTGGGTCTGCAGCAGATGGGCAGGGAGGGTGTTCCATGTCTTTACGGCAAGGTGGAAGAAGGATCTGCTGCCGGTGGTTGATCGGCGAATGCATGGAATGGTGGCGAGGGTGAGGTGGGCGGAGCAGAGATGGCAGTTCGGGGTGTTGAGGTATGCTGGTCCAGCGTTGTGGAGAGCTTTATGAGCATGGGTGAGGAGTTTGAAGGTGATCCTCTTGTTGATTGGGAGCCAATGTACATCTATTAGGTGGGTGGTGATGTGGCTGTGGCGGGGGAGTCCAAGGATGAGGCATGCAGAGGCGTTCTGTATGCGTTGGAGTCTTTTCTGGAGTGTGGTCGTGGTTCCTGCGTAGAGGGCATTGCCATAGTCCAGCCTGCTGGTGATGAGTGCTTGGGTGACTCTTCTTCTGGTTTCGGTGGGGATCCATCTGTAGACTTTGCGGAGCATTCGGAGGGTGTTGAAGCAGAAGGAGGAGATGGCGTTGACTTGCTGGGTCATTGAGAGCGTTGAGTCCAGAATGAACCTCAGATTGCATGCATGGTTAGTGGGTGTCAGGGCAGCTCCCAGCAAGGTAGGCCACCAGGAGTCGTCCCATGCGGAGGGGCTGGAGCCGAGGATGAGGACCTCCGTCTTGTCTGAGTTCAGTTTTAGTCTACTGGTCTTCATCCAGTCTGCAACAGCCTTCATTCCCTCTTGGAGGTTGGAATTGGCGATGGCCGGGTCTTTGGTGAGGGAGAGGATCAACTGCGTGTCGTCGGCATATGAGATGATGTTGAGGTGGTGGGCTCTGACGATGTTGGCGAGTGGTGCCATGTAGATGTTAAAAAGGGTCGGACCGAGGGATGAACCTTGGGGTTCGCTGCAGGTGATCGCGGTGGCTTGGAATTGGACCAGGGGCAGGAGGACTCTCTGGGTTCTGCCGGTGAGGAAGGAGGTGATCCAGTCCAGGGTGTTTCCCTGCCTCTTAGATGCGTGTGCGTAGGGTGTGGTGGCAGACGATATCGAAGGCGGCCGAGAGGTCCAGAAGGATAAGGTCTGCGGTTTTGCCCTTGTCCATTATGGTCCTGATGTTGTCAGTGGAGGCTATGAGGCCGGTCTCGGTGCTGTGGTTGCTGTGGAAGCCAGATTGGGAGGAGTCCAGGATGTTGTTCTCCTCCAGGAAGAGGGTCGGTTGTCTGTTGACGGCCTTCTCAATGACTTTGTCCGGGAACGGGAGCAGGGAGATGGGTCGGAAGTTCGTGAGGTCCTTCGGGTCCGCCTTGGGTTTCTTGAGGAGGGTGTTTATCTCTGTGTGTTTCCAGCTCTCGGGGAAGGTGATGGTCTTGAAGGCGCTGTTGATGATCTTTCAAAGTTGCGGTGCGATGATGGAGCTTGCCTTGTTGAAGATGCCGTAGGGGCAGGGGTCGGAAGGTGATGGTGTTCATGATTTTGATGGTGTCTTCGTCGTGGATGTTCCAGGAGAGCAGAGGTTTAGGGAGTTTTGTGGGAGTAGATTTGGGGGTGTCGTTGTAGTCTGACGTCGGCTCCTGAGTGTCGGAGCTGTTGTGGATGTCTGTGACCTCGGGGTGGAAGAAGGTAGCCAGAGATTCACAGAATTCTTGTGACGCTGGTACGTCATTAGAGCTGGAGCTGGGGGTGGCAAGTTCTTTCACAATGTTTGCTGTTGTGTGCGTTATTGTCGATGCGTTCCTTGAAGGAGTTTCTTTTGACAGATAGGATGAGTTGGTGGTGTTTGCGTCTGGAGTTCGTGAGGGCTGCATGGTTGTCGGGTGTCTGGTCCCTGCGCCATTGCTTCTCGAGTCTTCTGCATGTGTGCTTAGAGTTCTGGAGGTCGGCGTTGAACCAGGTGGCTCTTGAGTCAGTGCGCCTGTTGGAGGGATTGTTGATCAGGGCAAGGGTGTTAGTGTAGTCATTGATCCATTGTCTGATGTTGTGGGCTGCTGCGTCGGTCTCGGAGGGTTCGGGTGGAGGGGCTCGGGTGAGAGTGGCGATGAGCTGGTCTTCGGTGACTTTCTTACAATTGCAGTCTGGGATGCGCTGCGGTTGGTTGAGTGCAGTGGGTTTCTCGAAGGTGAAGTGGATGCAGTGGTTGTTGGTCCAGTAGAGTTCGGTGGTGTGGCTGAAGGTGACGTGGTTGCTGGCCGAGAAGATGGGGACGAGCGTGTGTCCAGTGGAGTGGGTGGGTGTTGTGACAAATTGTTTGAGTCCGAGGTTGGCGAGGTTGTCAATCAGTGTTGAGGAGTTGTTGTCGTTGTCGTTCTCGAGGTGGAAATTCAGGTCTCCGAGGATATAGTCTGTGGAGGCGATGGCGTGCTGCTGACGATGTCGCCGATGGATTCGCTGAACTGTGGTTGGAGTCTCGGGGGTCTGAAGATGAGGGTTCCTCTGAGGGTGGTGTTGGTATTGACATGGATCTGGAAGTGTAGGCATTCAGCCATGCTGAGAACGTCTCCCGTGCTCATTGAGATTCTGATGGTGTTCCTAGGGATGATGGCGATTCCTCCTCCTGGTTTGTTGTTCCGGTCCCTGCATGTGATCTGCGATGGCTATCCTGTTGTCTCATGCAGAGGAGGTGTTCATCCAGGTGTCCGTCAGGGAGGCGATGTCTGAGGTGTCAGAGTCCAGCAGGTCCGAGAGTTCAACAGCGTACTTGTGGACTGAGCGGGTGTTGAGCAGTATCCAGTTGAGAAGGAGGTGGCCTGCAGTGTTGGGGTGGGCATGACGAGCTGGGGTGCTCTGGCTGGTGTAGCTGCAGTTTCAGCAGGTGAAGGGTCCGTGGGTGAGCTTTGGGGTGGCCTGGAAGCAGGTGGAGTTTCGGCCGGCGTTGAGTGTCTGGAGGGTGTTGGTGCCGTAGCGGCGTGGGGTCCTGTGGAGGTCGCGTGCCTGGAGGTCTGGCATTAGGCTTGCCTTAGGCGCTCCTTTGGTGCGCCAGCAGCGCGGCCGCAAAGCGGTTGGCATTTGAAGGGGAGGGGGGAGGGACGAGCAGCTGGGATGCAGTAGCGAGAGGGGGCATCAGAGGATAGCAGTGGAAAACGGTGGGAAAATAGAAATACAAGGGGGAACAGAAGCAAAACAACAGTACAGTGGCAATCAAGGAATAAATAGAAGAAAAGAGAGAAATATAAGGGGGACAGAACAAACAATAGTACAGTGGCAGTCAAAGAATTAAATAGCAGAAGGCAGTACCAGGCAAGAGTACAGCAAAATAACAGGAGCAGCACCAGGCAAAAATGATGTGATCAATGCGGTGATCAACACTCAGGGAGAGGAGACAAGGGCAGGCTCGAACCCTGCACAGGAGGGTTAATAGGCGCGAGGTGGCGCAGAGCATCGCAGAGCTGCTGGGAGCTGCTGGGGGGAGTGAGATCCTTGGACCAACGCAAAGGTTTACATCATAGCAACAGCAGAGCTCGGCTCCATGGAGCAGCTTTATTTGAGTGTGTTTTAAAAACATGCAACCACGTTAATCAATGCACAATTCTTTCATATAGCAGTTGTTGCTAACATGTTTTGTCTAGGTAATAGGGACTGACCAGAACAGAATAATAAGAGACATTGTTGATCGAACTTGCACATTATGTTCAGACAGTATTTTAAGGGAACGCTGAGAACGTGAAAAACAATCTGTTATAATATTCAGGGCAGATGCAAAGTGTTGCGAAAACAAACTTTAGCAGAGGCGTGCGCAAAAGCAGCAGCATAGGGCAAGCAAACTCATGCTAACTTAGCAATGTCGACCATGTATCCAAAGGGCCTCATAACCCCATATAATACCCTCCCCCTGGCAAGTTAGTAGGACATAGACAGAAGAGCTAAAACAGAGTTCAAAAGTCAGGCAGTGTTCAAAATATCGGTGAGGAACAGCCCCCCAAAAGAAGAAAACCAAATCGGAGAAAAAATTGAAAGTTTGTAGAAAAAGCTAAAGGCACATTGAGCTTTTGAAAAAAGAGTCAATAATGCAGACAGCTGAGTTGTGACGACCTAAGTCAAGTCAAGTCAAGTCAGCACTTATATAGCGCACTACATACCCAGAGGGTCTCAAGGCGCTTGAGGAAAAGGGGGGTAATTTACTTATCAAATATCCAAGTTTTTAGTTGTTTTCTGAAGGAGAGGTGGTTCTGTGTAAGGCGGAGGTGAATGTGACCTAAGCAGTTAATCCATAAAGGTACGTGTGCAAAGAAATGCAATTCCCTCTAACAGTTCATCCTTGTCATTGGTAGAAAAAGCGATGACATCCAATTAAGTAAGTCGAAGGACCAATCATGTTCCTCCTAAGCAGGAGCATCAAAAACCAGAAATGGGAAAGTTGTATGATATTGAATGAAACTATGTTGCTGGAAATTCTGCACAGCCGCACAGATATCCCATTGAGCCAAGATTCCAAGTAAAGCTGCACACATCATTTGACCATCCACAGAACAAGCCTCATCATGCAGCTCCAAGGGAACCATCAACTGGCTGAAATCAGGGGTTGGACACCATGTGTTCGATAAGCAAAGTTCCATCGCCCAGGAGAAATTACATCTTTTGCAAAGTAGCACAGGTTGCACGCAAGTATAATAGACAAAGCAAAAGGTCAAGTCGTAACTTAAGCCAAGTGTTGCTAAAGGCAAGCATCCAAAAGCCTCATACAGGCCTTTGCTGTACAGTTGTAGCTGGGCCGGCTGTGCAGAGCCACAAAATGAGCAGCCATTACGGAGCACAAAGAGAAGCAGGACACCAGCTGCGAGTGCCAATATTAATGGGAATCCTCCGAAAATACTGGAAAATATAGAATGAATAAAAGCTGGTGTTACCCCGAATATAGTTTGAAAAGAAGAGACCAGGCCAGATCCTACACATTTAAAAAAATGTGCAAGACCTGTCGTCTCAGATGCATTCAATATTTGGTGAATTAGTTCCCCAAAGTAAAGTGGGAGGTTAGTGTTAAGAAGCGACTGTATCTCACTCGAGGTCCGTGCCACCTGCAATCTGAAAGTTTCTCTCCCGGAAGTGAGGGCCATCTCCTGTTGGAATAAAAGGGCTTTGAGCCTGCTCAACTTGTTGAACTCTGATTTCAAAGATGGAATGGAAGGCCACAGTGAAGAATCTAAACTCCCTTGTGGGGGCGGGAAAACGTCATTGCTACAGGAAGTTACAAAGTATGGGACTCCCACCTCCAGTCTACATTGTTGCTTTCTGGTTGTTAGCGAGTTTCAGCTTGGTTTTGCGCTTCACACTATTCTAGCGCTTCTTGGCACTTCACTCTGACAGCATTCACCTTGGCCAAGATGGACTGCCATATTGCATTTTTAATTGCCACAGTGTGGGTGATGAACAGTTGTTGGTGGTGTTCTCTCACCTCCGTAATCAGGATCTTGTTTTCCTGCTGACTGAATCGCGGGCCCCTCTTCTTCTTCTCCTTTCCCTTCTCCTTCCCCGAGGTCCCTGGCAGGTCCTCCATGAGGTTTGTGGGGTTCTGGTTGGCCTCTGTAGTTGCTCCAGCTTCCTCCATGGTGCTTCTCAGTTTTGATTTGTTTTTGCAGCTTTTGTGGTGATTTTTCCCGCCTGACGTGGGAATAGCAAGCCTGGCGCTACATATCGCTGATGTTTTATTCACTGTTGGGTCCATCTCAACTTTTTTAACGTTCGGCTTTTCTTTTTTATCGTTGTCCCGGTAATTTTAATACGGCCATTTGACGTGTTATCGGGAAACTATCGCCTGTTGCCGGCATGTTGAGAATACTCCGTTAACACATCGTTAGTTTCCTGTGATAGATGGTGTTATGCAAAATTGCATTAACCTAGGTTGGCGATGATTATCACCCGTTCTTGAGAATATCCCACATAATTGCTCTCAATGTTCAGCTTTAGATGTGCCAGACTGCGTGTATTTTATTTGGAACAAAGCCGATGCAGTATTTCCCCACACTTTTTACAGTGCTCTGTTAAGCATTTCGGCCTATTTTGTGTCTCATGTCTTATTTATAGATTTAGCTATATATTAAAATTGAACAAACATTTTGGTGGGCTTTTCGATGGTCACATGCAAAGTCATGGGAATTATGGCTTAACAGAGAATTTAGAATTGTAGATAATTGTCTCAGCATGGTCACCGAAAGAAAATTTAATTAAACGGGCTTCCTGTATGTAATAAACACTCTGGATAATCTGGATTATTAATATGCCTCCTGCAAACATAGGGGCAGATTTACAAGCCCCTTGTGCCACTTTTGCGTCTCTTTTCCAATGTTAAAAATGACGCATAGGTTTGCACAAGGGCCTTGTAAATAAGCCCCATAGTGTTTTTGCACTGGCACATAATTCGTTTAGAAGAATGATTTTCTACTTTGGAGAAGTTTTGCTCCCTGCACACACAATTTATATATTTAATTAGTTCACCGTTAGAACGTTCTGTAAAATCTTTTGTTTTTTAGGCTTGGCTTCATCACTCAGTAAAATACGGTTTGAAAATTTGCACCAGGTCCGATTTGAGTCCCCAGTCCAGCTCTGTAGCCACCTTGGAGTTCAGAAGATACACATTAAAGGTTTTCATAACATTTGTAGGACTGTCCTACAGACAGTGTTAATTGTCCCGCCATCCTCATGTGATCAAAACTTCTTACATAATACATACATGTATACTTAAGAGGGTCAGCCGTCTTCATCTGTTGGTCTGCTTAACTGCCGTTGACATTTTCCTTCAGTCAATATAACATTCAGCATAGGGTAGCTCAGCCTACGTCAGTCTTTGGAACTCTTGCACTGTGATTGACAGCATTTCGCCTGATCACTTAGGCAAATCATTCTAAAAGGAAGTGCATTTCAGGGCCAGTAGTAGAGGTCTGATAGAGTATGTTGCCATTTTATCCTTTCTTTTCATAATTCATCTTCTATTGTTTTGTCATCCCCATCTGTTTAATCCCATGTCTTTGTTTAACAGTAATTCAAAGCCAATAGCAACTTTTCTTTATGTCAATAAGAATCAAGGCTATGCCTGCCTGCTAGTAAGCACCCATAATATATTAAAATTAAATGCAATCCTTAGTTTGTTTTTAATTTATTTAAAAATCTTATTGCAAGCATATGGCCACCACGTTTGAGAAAGGGCATGTCTTTTTTTTTAGTGGCATTTGCTTGCAATAAAGAAAATAACTATCACTTCAGTTGCCAAAGCCACATTTTTTGACGTTGCTTAAGTTTGTTAAAAACTGTACACTATAGGCACGCCCAAAGATAACCCCTTTATTCTCGGAGCCTATGTTCCCATGCTCAGCCTCATGGATCTCGCGTTATAAAAGCAGAAATATGTATGGGGTTGCTTGCTACCCTATTCAGGTCGGACCAGCCCTAGCAGCTGTGGGCAAACTCCTTATTTTAACAGAAGGCTAGATTTAATTACATTTTGCAACAGCAGAACTACCAAAACTACCAAAAATTTAACCCTGTCTAGGGTATCCAAAGCTGTATAGAATTGTAGCTTCAAACAATTAAATCACATTTTTATCAAATTGTTATTTTACTCTATTTTGGCAAGCATAGAAAAAAGTGAATTGTTCTTATATACACACTCAGTAGGAGTTTGCATGATACATGAAAATCTACGATTTGATGCACAAATTTCCTGACTGTAAAACTATTTTCTTGAATCTTTCAGCAAGTTAAGCCGCAAAACTGACTCGGTTCGGTTCAAAATCTTTATTCGATTCATACAACGAATCATAAAAGTACAAAGTTAAAAAACATGATACACAATTAAAATGAACCACTGTAATTATACTTCTAAAAAGGGGATTAAAAATTATTTTTAAATAACCATTTGTCATTTGTCAGGATATAAGAGAACAATTGATAGTGGGACCCACATTTGTCCCCCAATATATTAGCAGGTAATCTTACACACAATGATAATTGTAAATTGGGAGGCCATCATACAGCATATATACGAATTCCCATGGCAGAATACAGGTCTTTGGCTAAATTATCCATAACGTTTCCTAATCTGAAATGATACTCTTATGAAGTTTAACATGGCACAACAAACTTCAACAAAACTGACTCAATTGAACCCCCAATTGAAGTATGAGACTACAAAGCCGTGAATAAATCTGCTAAATGTAATTGGGTCTATTTACAAAGTCGTTTTGCAACACGTAAAACAGTACACCTGCCGTACTCTTTCAAGTGAGTACTTTTACATGCCTTTGTGGATTGGCACCAAAACATCTGAAATGGAAATACAATGATAATATCCATATACATGTATTTCTGAAATGAAATAACTGTGCCCTTTTTGCAATCTTACTGGTAGGAAGTTTCAGGTCCGATTCACAAAGGTCAGCATGAGTACCTAAAAGAGTAATCCTGTAGCGCTATTTCCTGTACTCATAGCTGCTTGTGTGAATTGGCCGCAATGATGTCATTATCTTCATTTATAGTCATTTTGATGTCTTACCTCATTAAACGACTCTGTTCTGGGCCTCGAATAAGTGCTGTGTTGTTGCCATGTCAAAGGCAATAAAATCTTTACACTTCTGACATAAAGTCCTTTCTGTGTAGCATTAAACATGTAAGAAGATGCCTCAGCAACCATGGTCTAGAAATTGAAATCAAAACAAACACAAATTAACGATCTAGAGATTCAAAATAACGTAGATGTTTGATTGTTTTTGATGAGTTGAAAAAGACAATGGAATGACTTCAGAGAAAAACCACGCATTTAGATATTGATGTAGGATACTGAACGTCGCTGTAGCAATTTTTATTTTAAGAAATTAATGGGTATCTTGTTTTTAATACTAACAGTATGAGGACAATAAACATGTGGAAAATCGAATTTCTAGTACGATTAATTAATTGCTAGTAAATATGAATAAGTATATTTACCCACGTTAGTAGTCGTAAAAAGCATAATGGTCAATGCATCAAAACATATGAGCTGAGGGATACATTCACTAAGAGGCAGGTACTGGCAGTCACCAGGAATTAACATAGACAAAGTTATTCAACATTTCATTTGAGACAAGCTCAATTGAGGTACTACAGCATCCCAAGTAAGCAAAATACATTTTAATATTCCAATTGTATATTGAGACCAAATGTAAAGCAAAGAAAAATATATTTCAACATCAAATGAAAAAAGAATGAAATACATACAATATATACAGTTTGAGATTTACTCAATTAGATTCCTCACAGTTCCTAAATCTTCATGTACACATCCATCTGTATATGGAAAGCAGTGTGGTCAGCCACTGCAAATACGTGTTACATGGTAATAGATGTGTGTGCTGGCCTGTTCCCATGAGGAGACGGATCAAGGTGATTTTCATATGGCTGGGTCTGAACTGTGGTGGCGAAATGAGCTGAAGAACGATGATGGATTCAAGTGTCTGAAAAGTGTCAGAGCTCCGTCGATCATCCCCTTATGTTTGCTTTATTAACCGTAAGTTGGCATGGTATGCCCAGACGTGGTTGCCATGCTCACTTTGCCACTGGATTCAAAATGGTTCTGGGGAGCTGGTGGGTAATGCAGGACTCAGCGTGGAGATGAGCCATGCAGTAGCAGTTCCAATGAGCTGTGTGGCTGAGATGAGAAGTCCTGCGTAGGGCATGCATTCCTCAGGGGGTCAAATGCAGAGTCTTTCGATTCGTCGCACCGCGTCAGTTCTGCGGGGACCACAAATGGGCTGGCAGAGCACCTTCAGGCCCACTTCCAAGAGTACATGACTGGGGTAGAACAACGTAGGACGGCAGGACTCCCAGCTGGCAGAGTCCAGGTGCTGGGTTCCGGATTGTTGGAGCCTGTCCTGTCCCAGAGTCTCTAATCAGGAGGCCAACCAATTGCCCCTTGAAGTCACTTTGATTGTTCTGTGCCCAATATGCAGATTCACTCCTTCTCACTCAGGCAGGAGGACAGCAGGGCAGCACATCAGGGCAGCAAAGAGGCAGTCCTTCTTGCAGTAAAGCAACACAGCAGTCCTTATTCTGAGTCTTACAGAAGTCCTGGTGTGTACTTAAGATTTGGGTTCTTTATTTATACCTGGTGTCCACTTTGATTTAGGAAAAGGATCTGGAGGAATACCCTTCCTTTCTTGCCCTGGATCAGCTTGTCTGGGGACACAAACGACTAGGACACAGGCAGGACCTTTGCGATGTGCAAGTTTGGTAGGTGACAGCCCCACCCCCTCTTGTGACCAATTGCCTCATCCTGCCAACACATAATTTTCTTTGACTTACTGTGTGGGAACATTATTCAAAGAGCATCTGCTAGCTACACCTAGTCATGTAACCCAGGCACTGTTAGAAATGGGGGTCTCTAGTTGGCAATGGTTTGGATGGACCCTTCCTTCTAGTCAGGATAAGGGAGTTACACTCCTAAAATAACCCCTGTTCACCCCTCTAGTAACTTGGCACGAGCAGTCGGGCTCATCCTAGAGGCAGTGTATAAAGCATTTTCACATAACCAACAGCAATACAGTGTAAGCACTGCAAAAGGACACGCCACCAGTTTAGAAAAATATACAATATTTATATATACTAAAGACAAGACTAAAAACAGTAAAATTCCACAATACCGTAATTAGAAATCTTCAGTTATCAAAATAAACTTAAAAAATAGTTCCTTGAAGTCAATAGCTCCATCTGGGGCTATCATAGCGCCATGAACAAGAAATCCAAACAGTTCTGGCTGACCGTGGTGTCGCGGGTTAGCTACGGTGTCGGAGAGACCCGGAAAACAGTACCTTTAGAAATGCAGGGCGTCGGCGACCTGTCGTTGAGCTCTGAAATCGTGGGTTCTGGAGGTTGGTGCAGGAGTGGTCGGGACTTGAAGTCACAGTTGCGGATTGAGCCCCTCATGGTTGAAGTTGGGTGCGCCAGCAGGTGTCGGGGGCTGCGGTGAGAAGTGCAGAGGTGCGGCATGCTGTGCCCTCAGGTCGCGGTACATGCAGCGGCTCGGTGACTGTCATCCAGTGGCGTCGGAGAGACCAGTGCTGCGATGCGAAGTGATGTGTGCTCGTAGCAGTGCTGAACATGGTGTACCTAAGTCCCAGGCTGTATCATACTATGAATTAACTTATGTTACCTGAATAGACTCTTAGAACATCTTAAAATGTTGTAATAGCATGATGAGAGAATCTTCAAATGTATTCTATAGTAAGATATTTCTTCTTGCTCGTTTCCCCTTGGAGCATATCCTGCAAATCCTGATTTTGCACAGCGAATGTATAAAATAATTTGTCTAGACTCTAGAGTCTTATAAGCTAATTTCCTCTGTCCGGGAACACTAAGGGGCATATTCTCAAGGAGCTATCTCTGAGTTTACGCACTTTATTGCAGCCAGAGTAGCGGTAAAGGTATCACCCCATTCACAAGCTGGTGTTAACAGCCAATAGCATCAGTTTACCCACGATAGTAGCCGTAAAAAACATTGTTACCGATGACCCCGGCAACTATCTCTAATGAGATGCAGAGTAGGTGTTCCCGTGCAAAGAGCCGGACAACACCATTCCACATCATTCTCAACGACCAGCCAGGTCGGCGATACGACCACAAAACATGCGATAAGGCGGGTTAGTAGCAGGAAATTAACACCTGCTCTGTAAAGTCAGACAACAGCCTGCACCACAAAAGGGAGCCCAGACCACAGTCACACCTGAAGGGCAACGTAGGCCATGGAGCCACTTATCAAGCAGCTTGTAGCCCCAGTAGGACCACAACACCCACTGCAACCCCCGGACTAAAACTGAGGCAGCGCAGACAAACACAGCGACCCCAGAAAATGCACCAACCTCACAGCCCCAACACCAGAGAATGTCATTGCCCACTACAGGCCCAAAGTGACAACCCACCTCCACCTCCTGACCACCATTGGCTACCGGCTCGCGGTACCAACACATCGGACAACCAGCATCCCACATCAGACAAAGCTGTTGCCCGTGATGCACCTGTTGGCCTCTGGGTCCCTCCAACCAACAACTGCCTGAGTCAGCGGAGGCAGACAGCCAGGCCAATCCAAGTCCCTCACAACTGTCATGGATGACACCATCAGCTTTGTATCCCATACCAATACTTTACCCACATTGTGCAGGAACAGCCGTAGACCAAACAAGGCATCTACACCACGGCTGGCTTCCCGCATGTGTCAGGGGGCAATTGACTGCACACATGTCCCACTTGTGCCCCCTGGCAAAACTGCACACAATAAGCGCAACAGAAAACGCACATATCCCACCAATGTGCATGCACTAGTGGACCACCGGGGAATCTCTGCCAAATTTGCAGCAAACCACCCAGGCAGTGTGCATGATGCATACACCTCCGACAGTCCATCATCAACCTGCACTACCAGGATGGCACCCACGAAAATGCCCTGCTCGTTGGCCAATACCAAATGCACACACCACACACCTCAACCCCACAATCATGACACAGGAAATGCACAAGTCCCAAGCTCACATACCACCCATCAGGCACGACAGTACAATTTAGTGTAGAACGTGGCCCGGACATGTATATTAGCCATCAACGGCATGGCACCTCAGCCATACAATAGCAGAATGTCAGAAGAGGTGGGTACCAGGCATGTGCGAAGGAGGCAATTGACCGATGAATGAAAATGTACACAATGCCAAGTTTGGCGTGGATGTGAGGGCCAGACTGCGGTATGCGGACCACACACACATATTCATGTCGACACACACCAAAGGCATTTGGAGTGTTGTGGACAGTGGATGCAGCCATGGCACCCCAACAAGTGCAGAGGATCTCGGGAATGTAGTTTGTTATGTCCCCCCCTGTAAGTGTGAGCGGAGTGGGCTGGCCAGGAGTGTGAATAAAAGGTACGTAATTCCCGGCGTGGACCTCTTCCGGAATGCCCAACATCTCTGCCAGGGTGGCACCCCTCACCCCGTCACGAGGCTGTCGCCGTGAGTGGGGTTACCTGTGATCAAGTGCGCCTGCTGCACCCTGGGCCGCTGGTCCCCAAACCTGTCTTACCCGCCCCAGCGCACCCAGGCCACAATCCCCACCTGCTGACACCGGCGTGTATCGAAGAGGACCCACCACGTGCCAGTGCAAGCTCCAAGCTTCAGGGTCGTGACCCTGACAGCCTCCTCAGACCATCACAGCCTCCCCAACAAAGCCCCGCAGTATTCCCTTCTCATTGACGTACTTCACCGGCAGACACAGCGGACAAGAAGGCCACACATTTAGAACTGAGCCTTGATTTCACCATGCAGGGAACATTAATTGTGGCACAGTCTATGTCACTATACTCCCTTCAATTAGTGGTGGCACCAAGTCTGTGCATAGCAACACAACCACATGTGCATGTGGGCCCATGCGGACTAGTGCCCTTGGCCTACGTTGCACTCAAGTAGGTCACAGAGTTGGAACTGGAGATTGATTATTCAAAGGCAAAGTACATATCATTGCATGCAAGGAGAGGCGTAAGAGGATGAAGCCTTGCATGTGGGAGGAAAAAAGGATCATCATTACGGAGGTGATCAAACACTACCGACAATTGCCCTGGTGTCACTAACTCTGTGCATCACAAGCCCATGACATGTGGCTGTGGACCACTGCTGACCGCTGCCTCCTGCGGTCCAGTAGGTCACAGATTCTTGATTTAGAAACAGCGGAGTTCATAACAGTGTACGGCATCATCGCAAACTGCATCTCCCACAGCCCCGTTACCATTAACTCTGTTCCCTGACATTCATGGACACTCTCTGATCCTACATTGGTGGCGTCTGAGCCTATGGAATGGGGGTAGTTTTCATCCTCATGTATCTGATACCGAATTGGTGGTGGCAACAAGGCTGTCGCTTTTCACTCCCCCATTTGCTGTTTCTGGCTAAGATCAGACCTCTGCATCATGCCCTTCGACTGTCCCCTGCAACCCTCCACCACAATCACCTTCGACCTCAACGAGGATCCGCTCAGTCTGTGTGACCCTACCTCAGTGGACCGAAAGTCACTGCCCGGTGGCGGGGTGCCTGTACTGGCCGCTGTGCATATCTTCTGAGATATTGGATGGCCTCCGAGGTGATGGTCTTGGGGTCATCAATCCATGTGTCTGTGGCCCTGGGCTGTCTGCCGCCTCTAGCCACAAATGCGGCACAACAGGGCTCACACATCAAATTGAGTGCAAACCGGCCCAGACGTGGCATCACCGCAGGAGGCACACACCACCAATGCCAGAACTACCTCCAACCGCCATCTGCCAGAGTCGAAACTGTGGTACTGGCAGACTGACAGAGTTGCACACACCTGTCGTGGTTGCCATCATCTGCCTGATCCCCTGCTCAGCACTCCAGTTGCCACTAACTCAGTGCACCGCAAATCATCTTCCATTACTGGTTTGGTTATGTGCTGTGGAGAGCTCAGGCAGCAATGTCACCTCAGGCAGTGTGGGAGTCCTGGGAAGATGATTTTTAAAATGATGCAGGAATGTCCAGGAAGGACACTATCCTAGAATTTTTCTTCACATGAGTGCGCTCAGCTCTAGTGTACCAACCTCAGTGCACTGATACTTATGGACACTTCTGTTTGTATGTTAGGTGTCCTCTGTACTTGCTCCTGCTCCCTCCATGTTGCTCAACCGTAGACTCTGTTATGCAGGTGTTATCTGTTTCCATTGCACTGGGGTCCACTGTTCAAGTTGTTGCCAGTACCAAGCACTCTGTGCGGGCTGACTCATACTCACCCCACACAGATCCAGCACAACTGTCACTGTACATGTGGCACTGCCTATAAAGAGGCCAGGCGCACGTGCCCATAGCCAGTTCATCATAATATTTGCGTGTGCCCCTATGGTCTTGTTGTATGCAAGAGGGCCCTATGACATTACATTGTGCTGTGTACAGCAGATGCAGATATGTCACCACAGGCAGCGGGTTAGTGCTTGGACATGTAGCTTTGTCATCACCCACTCAATTCGTAAGGGCAGTGGACTGGGCTGTTGTACGCAGAGCCACTGTGGGTGTGTGACTGATAAGTGGGTGCCCCTGGGCATGGTTCTGTACTGGAAATGTGCATCTGCATGTGTCTCCATGGCAGTGTGGGTCTCCTTTGTTGGGTGTAGGTGGTCCCCGAAGGGTAATGGTCACCCACGTATGTGATCTAGTTCGCCTTCCATGGTTACGGACCACACCCGGCACCTGTTCGCCCACCTCCTTTTGCCATTCTGACACCTGGCATTGGGGTGCCTTTTGTGGGTCAGTGAAGTGTTATGGGCCTGCTGTGCTTGCGGGTGCTTCATGCTGTGTGGTCTGTTGCAGGGGCTGGGTTCTCCCCTAAGTAGCTTGGCTGCCCTGGTCCTGGTGGTGAGTTGCGTGGGATGTCCACTGGCTGTTGTAGGGCATTGGTGACGAAGGTGTGGTGGTCCTCTTCGGCGTCACTGATGAGTTGTCTGGTCTGCTCTGCTGGAGGTGTTGTGTGTCCCTCTGCAATGTGAAGGGGAGATGCATGTTGACATTGTGTTGACATGTATGTTGGTGCATTGTTTTTGTTTACATGCAGACTGTATGTCAATGTACATTGTGACTGTTTTGGAGGTGCAGGATTTAGATGCGGAACAGTGTACATTTGCACTACATGACGGATGTGAGGGTTTACTCGTACATTTCCATTTCACAGTTTCCATCTCTGTCAGATGTAGTGGGCCTGTTTCTGCGCGTGTGCGGAGTCAGTTGTGTCCTCTGTTCTGCAGTGTGGAGGTTGCACGTTGTGCCACATTGTGGTTAATGTGGATGTGCTGTTCTTGCTATGTGTGTGTGCTGCAGTGTGCCACGGGAATGAGGGACATGATCCAGGGTCATTGAGGGTGTGCAGTGTGCTACACATCATTGTGCATGTGTGCCATTGTGCCCATGTCCCCCCAGTCCCTGGTCATTACTCACCCTGTTGTTGTTATGTCAGGTCCTATCAAACTGTGTCCGGACTCCCAACTCTTTGCACCGTCTCCACACTGTTGACTGTGGCCTCTGTTTCCTTCAGCTCCTCCTGTGGTGCAGGACTCCCGCCTTATGTCACCATTGCTGCCTTCCTAGTGCAGAAGAGGTGCTGCACAGTGGCCAGGGTGCCCGACTTTAGACCACGGGGTACACGATTTGATCCCTGGCGCCAGCGGCAGGTCAGCCCAGCACCATGTGATTCTGGATAATAGCTTGCTTAATCTTCCTGAGTGCCCCCAGCGCTGGGAAACCACTTCGAAGGTAGCTGTGCGCTTTACAAATTCAAGGTTATTTTTATTATTATTATTATTATTTTCCCACCCGAGCAGTGGGATTTGCAGGCCTGTCGCTGGTTTTCGCTGATTTTTGTACCGCGATTGGCATCATCGCAGGATTTTTTGCGTTCATGTTTCGTATTTTTGCGGCGTGGTGTTAGTTTTAACGTGGACATTTGAAACGTTATCTGGTGACTATCACATGCTACTGCCGTGTTGAGAATGCATTCAATCTGGAGGAGAGATACAGTTCCACTGAATCAATCAATATTAAGGAGCTGCCTAGCAATGGACAAATGGAAGAGGTCTAGTTGGCTTAGTTATGTAGAGTCAGCAATAAGGGAGATCGGTCTCCACAAACTTTTTAAAGATCCCCTAGCTTGCAAGAAGGTTCCCAAACACAGGGTTAGTGATATGTTTATGTTGATGGCCAAGTATAAACGTAGTGAATACCATAAAGAGAAATATGCAGCCCGGGTATATGGCCTCAACACACCATTAACTGGAGGATGTTTCTCTTCTATAGTAAATGTACATAGGATGCAACATAGATTTATACTACTAAGGTTTTGCACCAACTTGATTCCTCTGATGTTAGGTTACCTTGAAAAAATATATAATCACACCGACTTAAGTGCGTGCCCTTGTGACAACCTATCACCTCAACCAGAATTGCATATATTTTTATTTTGCATCCTATGAATTTTAAGCAGTGCCTAGGAGCATTATATTTTTTAAAAACACTACCTGACCACTACCTGGTTTGTTATTCAGTTGCGTCATTCCTGTGGGCTTGCATGAGGAAGGGGAAAGGGATAGTCTGTAGGATACCGAGTCTGTAAAAATAATATTTCAAGCACACCGAGCACGTACATGAAATGGAATTCTTTCCTTTCAACATTTCTTATGTATTTTCATCTTTATCCTAGAATTGTGATGAAATATTTGTTTTTTTAAAGATAGAAATTTGAAATAAATGTATTGACTTATTTATATGTGCTTTTATGATCTTTTAACATGTTCGAATAAAGATGAATTGATTAATTGATTGATAGAGAATGCTTTGGTAACACGGCCAACAGTGATGTTGGGAGTTTCGTTAAGTTACTTTTGCGATGGTTATCACACGTTCTTGAGAATATTGCCCTAAATGTTTCCACTTTTAGAAGGTACATATGTGCCAGATTTTCTATAGAACTTTAATGAGTTCTTTGTTCTTATGATTTATGTGACTATAAGCTATAGTGGTTGATGGTCCAGCTTATGTATTTTTGCTCTTATCTTCTTTAAGTAAACCTTTCAAACTTTAGCTTTATTTTAATATGCTCTATTCAATTCAATGAATGTGTTCAGTCGAGGAGCACCAATGACCGTAAAGGGACTACACCGCTCCAGACCAAATAGTTGGGGTCCATTGGGTAAGCAAAAGAGGGATGAATGTGTGTGCAGATAGAACCAGGCAGGTGCACATCATAATATCTTTGAAGGCTGACAGCATTATTACATGTAGTTAATCCAGACGTACTGCCAACAGCCGTCCTGCTGGACACTGACAAGTCCTTCAATTTGGTTAATTGGCCATTTGTTTAAATCTTAAAGTGTGCGGTCTTTTGGAATTATTTAATATCAGAAATTCCCCTTTATACGGTATACTACCAGATCTCCTATGTACTACTGGTGTCACCTCTGAGGTTTCTGTCTCCATTGGGGGGCACAGAACCGGTTTCTCAACTTTCCTCTATAGTATTGCTACTCAGGACTGAAACTCTGCTCAGACTTTAACTGGGAAAGTATATTGAAAGAGGTGAATGTTTCATTTCATATAAACCTATAGTAAATGTATATGTGTGCTGTGGTGCCCTAGACATATTCCACACTGATTGCAATTTGAAACAAATACTTAATGTTATTGCTGAATTTGGCAAATAGCCTAGACTGCTTATAACCTGGACAAAGTCGCAAGTGTTTTCATTACCAAAGTCTGTCACAGAAAATGTTGCTGATCTTGAATTCCACTGGTGACCAATTCCGATTAAGTAATTAGAGCTCTTTTCAGCTAATTAGGGAAAGGCGATGAAATGGCTTGAGAATCAATGGTTCTCTTCCTCAGATTTCATATCCTTTTCTAAATATCAGAATACTCCTCACACAACAATTGATCAAGATGATGCGTTTATATGTATTACAAATGTCATGAATCATGACATAAGCCAGGATCATTTGGAATGCATGGATATAAACGTAAAAGCCAAATTCATTTATTTTGAATGTAACAGTGAAGAATGTTTTGCTTATGGCAAACACACAGACTTTCAATGGATTTTTTTTAGCCAGTCTGATTTCTGCTGACATGCTGTAGAATGTGGCTTATAGAATTTTGTCTGGGACAATAATACGCTAATTGAGAAATAGCTTTAATTGGCTTTATGATTTCAAGGGTCACACCTACAAATGCGTGAAATTTAAAAAGTCTTTAGGAAGGAGGTAATTTCGAAGTTTGTGGAATGGGATATCCATTAACAAATATCAGATGTTTAGTTTCTACAAACTTACATTTCCCCATCTCATTTAGAGTTGGGGAATCACCTAATTTCTGTCAGTGTATCCTCTGCTGGCTTTGCTATTGGAAACTTGTAATAGGTGGCCCTTATTACACTGGGACAATGAACGCCGCAATGACTGCCCATTCGGGCCTGGCCTTCTGATATTCATTTTCACTACTCAGGACCACCATTCTCGGCATGGCTGTCACAGGCAGGAAACAGTTAACAATTCCCCACTGTTAGACACGGGACCCCTGGTTGGCCAGGGCTGGCGCCAAAGTCAGTCAGACATCACCATTCCCAAGTCAGGGCAAGGGAATTACACACCTAGATAACCCCTGCTCACCCTCTAGGTAACGTGACGCGAGCAGCAAGGCTAATCTCGGAGGCGATGTGTAAAGCATTTGCGCGTGCACCCAGCAACAACACCCAAGCCCACCACAAAGGAAACTCCACACAAGGTTATACAAAAAATAGCCTTTGTATTATAGCAAAACATCTTAGATAAATACACACTTTACAATGTGCCAAAAGGCAGGGGCAGAATTTACAGGGGATTATGTACAGGACAGGACCACTGTCAGGGGTATGCACTTTTTAGAATTAGCACTTGTTGTAATCAGCACTTTGTAGGAATAATAATACTTGTAGGTATAACACTTAGCACATAGAACCTATAATAACTGTAGCATCAAAATAGTACATGTAGCACACAACCAGTAATTACTGGTAAAGGTAAGTACCTCCTAAGCAACCCTAACCACCTTAGGAATATCAAGCAGGGAACTAGGACCTACTAGCAGGACTTATGGAAGGAACAACAATCACCTAAGCATATAACACATAGCATAGGGAAGGAAGCAAAACACATGATGCATAAAAACATTCAGAGGTGTAGGTAATAACAATTGCGCAGAAATCACATAAGGCAAATACATCATAAATTGCGCAAGGTGCACATAGGCACAACACTAGAACTGTCCCTCAGGCCAACTGGCCTCTCAAGGGCTGAAATGCCCTTAGTCCAAAATGTCAGGGCAGACTGGGCAGGCTGCGCAGGCAGCCAAGAACAAACCTAAACGTGGCAACTGCCCACTAAGTGCTGGGCAGCTGAAAATACTGATGGGGCCAACGTTGGAACCTCGTGGGCTCAAGAACAACAATGGGGCCAAAGCACTCGTGACCCCAAGAGCCTCGTGCCTCTAAACAAACAGAATGACAATCCAAAAACAACAAGGAGGGCCAACCACAACGTGGGAGCCTCGCAGGCTCTGGATACACAGAATGGCCCTCACAAGCCTCTCTGGGCTCTAAACACAAGAATGGGGTTGTGAGCCTCCCTGGGCTCGAACACAGTATGCCTGGAGCCTCTCTGGGCTCCTCAACAACAGCTGTGGGGCCTGAGCCTCTCAGGCTCAAAAGATATTAAAATGCCCGAGCCGTGCAGGCTCTATTACAGCACCGGCAAAGGGCAGGACGAGCGGGGACCGGCAATGTGCCCCAACGCCCCCCTCGAACAATGATGGCCCCCGGAGCCCTCTTGGGCTAAGGACAGGAAACAATACCTCCTTTGGAGCCTCTCAGGGCTCAAACAACAAATGCCCCCAGGATAGTGGAGTCCCGCCTCTGGGGACTCAGAGTACGAAATGCCACAAAATGCCCCCGAGATCGTTGGAGCGGCCCTCTGCCAACTGGGGCCACTCAAAGTGAAAGAAAACTGCCCCCGGAGCTGCGGGACCGGAGCAACACTCACCGGCTGGTCAGGGACGCTGTACAGGAGCTCCGTCTCCTCGGGGCTCCTGCTGTGTCCTGGTGCTTGGGCGGCTCTCCTCCTGGGCTGCGGCTAAACTCTTCTTTCGGTGCGGGACTCTCCTCTCCTCACGGGAGCCCCACGAGCGCCGGCAGCCTTCCTCCTCCCGCCAGCACGTCCCAGCGCGGGGTAGGCTCCCCCCTGGGCTTCCTGTTGTCTGCTCGTCCCACCTCCGGCCTGCCTGACTTCCGGTTCGGGCGCAGGGCGGTGGCAGGGACAAACGCGGGCACGGTTTTACGGGGCAAGTGAGGGGTGGCACCCTCGGAAGTGGAATAAAAGCGCTACTAAGCGTTTGGGGGGAAAGTAAAGCGCTCCCAGCGCTACAAGTAAAATACAGCACTATAAGTGAAATAAAGCGCTCTCAGCGCAAGGCAGGGAGTCACAGCGCTCCCCAGCGCTGAAGGACAAGAGAAAAGAGCTCTCAAGCGCTAGGGGCAAGGATAAAGCGCTCCCAGCGCTACAAGCAAGATAGAGCTCCAGCCAAGGTCTGGAGGCAGGCAGGGGGGCGAGGCTGAGTCCAGAGCCAGCTCACTGGGCCTCCAGGCAGGGAGGCAGTCCAAGTGCAGTCCTCCTGGCACCCAGCAGCAGCAACAGCCCCCCTCAGACAGGATCCTGGAAGAGAACAAAATGCAAGGGGACACAGCACCTTTTTATACATTGAATTCCTTTGTCTGGCTTCAGGATGAGGGGAAAAACCAGTCGCAGCTGGTTTGTGAGCACTCTTGATGTGCTCAGCCCCTCACTCTATTCACTGGCAGGTCTAGGGACATTAGACGCACCACAGGGGGCGGAGCCAGCATTGTGTGGGGAAAGCCCAGCCCCATTCAGGACCCAGGTGCACCCCTCCCTCACATTACTCATGCTAATCTCCACACTCACCACCCGGCAGACCCATTAAGACTCCTGGAGCCAGGCTCACCAGCCAGCTCCAGCCAATCACACGCTAGCACACTCACTGCACACACACACCAATGTCTAGAAGTGGCACTTCCACACTAGATACATACACGCCGCATACATCATTGCACAGCATTCAATCTCACGAGTTCGCACATACCGAACTCGAGCCTGCACTCCCCACACATCAGGAATTAACATGGACTCACACATTCCCCATGCATTCCTATGGGAGGGCAGGCCAGCCTCACTACACGCATGCACTTTACTCTGGGACACAGGGAAAAAGTGCGCAGAGACCAAAAATCGCAATCAAAGAGCACATATTAAAAGCAAAAAGATTAGGGGTGAACCTGCCAGAAGGGCCAAGTCCAACACAACCCCCTTCTAGCCAAAATGCAGGGCAGACCACTCAACACTGTGATGGGCTCCCCTGCTTGGGGCAATAAAACACGGACATAGGCCAGCAACTGTAGGGACACCCTCCTGTTCTACTCCACAGTGAACCCCTGGGGTTCCTTCTAAAACTACTGTAGGGACTAACTGGGCTACCCCACTCGTACTCTCCAGCTGTCCTCGGCTAGGACCAGGCCCTAGGCGACCCAGGTGCCACTGGTTCCTGCCTACTCACAGAGTGGGGGGTAGTAACCCCTGGCACATAGTAGCCACTCTCCACTCTTCCTGTCTGCAAGACAGGGCTAGACTGCCACTGGTTCTCCAGCCTCTGGTCTACAACCTCAAGCGGACCAGGAGTCCCAGGGAAGGCTCTCCTCCCCCTTCCTCTTCTTCCTGGGTTCCTCCTCCTCCTGCGAGGGGTAATGTAAATGTGTTGGCATTTATATAGCGCACTGCTACCCGTAGGCGTCCTGGCGCTTCGACCGCTGCGAAACCCTTCCTGGCTTCCCTGAGAGATGGTCCCTTAATGGGTATCTCCAGGGTGCGACCAGGCATCCCCGGCGGTCTGGGGGGCCGTTAGTGAAGATGAGGCAAGCTAATGCCCAGAGTTGCCGAGTGTGACCGCTGATCAGAGTGGGCACCGAGGCGAGAGAATTATCGAGTCCGCTGACCCTGGTCCAGAAACCTGCCGCGTCGGGAATCGAACCCTGGTCCCGGGCCGTCCTCTGCTCTCGGGTCTGCCGCCTCTAACCAGTGAGCCACAGAACACCATTCTCCGAACCTAGGGTTTAACCCCTCAAGTTGCACCAGGGTCAGAAGTGGGCTCTCCCACCCTCTGCACCCGCTTCCAGAGTCCTGCTCCCTCCCAACCGGGGCGGTACCTCTGGAAGAAGTACTGGTCAGGACACTGATTACAGTCGTCCCACCCTTCAGGTCAGGTGGATCCTGAACCTGGCCTCCCAACCTCTGGTCTAAAACATTTGGTGGAATTATTGTCTGGCACTCAAGGACTTCTGGGGACTCACATACTATTCCCCAATCACTCCTTTTGCTGGACTCCTGTACCCTCCCTACCGGAGCGGTACTGCCGGACTCTAGAACCATAGAAGCGCCACTTATAGATGCTCCAGGTCCTCTACACACTAGGAGATTTCCCTCAAGTGGACTAACAGGAAATCCTAGGTCCCCAACCTGGTGTTCCCTAAACAAACCATCCAGGCTCTGAGGCAGGGCTTTGGGCGTCTGGGGACTCTCGGTCACACACTCACTCCCGCTCCACTGAGACAGGTAGTAAGCCCCTACACCCTCCTCACTATACTGGGACCTAGCTGGGCTACTCTGACCCTCCTTCACCACGCTGGGCTTGAGGAATCACTTATTGGAATCACTCACTAATGACTCCAGGGAACCTCTCACACTTTCCCAGCGCTCTGCTTCCTCTGCAAGGTCCCAAGGACAAAAGCATTCCAACCTCAACAGGTGCTGGCGCAATCCTGGACAACAAATACTGAGCATCTGCTCTTTGAGAGCCATACTGAGCAGTCCACCTAAATCCTGTCTTGGGTTAAGCTCCCTCCAACTGTCCAGTGCTTCTTCACATTCATCCACAAACTCCTCCCAAGAATGGTGAGACAGTTTCCTAAGGTTCCTGAACTTCAACCTGTTCTCCTCCTCTGGGGAAACAGGTACCATACTTTGGGAACTGGGAGTGGGACTTCCTATACTGTAATCTGAATAGCTGCCACCACTGGATTCAACCCTCCCCGGGGAATCCAGAAAAATAAAACTGTGCGCAGGGGATAGTCTATCCTCAGGGCTACTCTCTCTCTGGTGAGGGCCCTTCTCTCCTCCTCTATCCTCTCCTGCGCTAAGACCCTGTCAGAGGCTAGTGGTGGACAGAGACTGAGACCAGAGCACTGTTAGTCTACAGTTATGTATTCTTTTATTAAGGGTTACAATTTTAGGGATGTTGTAGCAGTCCTTCCTTCTTGGGGCCGTTTCTGGGTGCAGGGAACGTCAGGGTTTGGTCCGGTGTCCCGGTTCTCGTAGCCTCAGGGAAAAGGAAAAACAAACGGGTTTTACTGATCGGTTCTCAGTGGTATTTGCAGTGCTACCGTCACCAATTTAAAGAAACAAAAGGGGTGTGAATATAGTGCAAGGGTCACCGCGGGGCCTCCCGCCTCCCCGACCTTGCTACCTCCCACCTCCCCAAACACCCCACCAGAACGCCCCTTTCAACAGCACTTGCCTTGGGCTGTGGCCCGACTCTCGGACCACAGCAGCAGGACCCGTGGCGTCTTCTCCCCTCAGCCCACCGGGTATGGTAGCAGTGTCGGGAACGTTGCTCAGTAGCACTCGCAGTGTACTCTCCTCTGCCTCTGGGTGTTCTGCAGCCGCCTCCGCCCTCGCGCACTCCACTCTTCTATTCTCCTCTCCCTCCGCTCTCACGCTCTCCTCTCTTCTGTTCTCCTCCGCCTCCGCTCTCACGCTCTCCTCTCTTCTGTTCTCCTCCGCCTCCGGGTGCTCTGCAGCCTCCTCTCCGACCTCGCACACCGTCCGTTCCACGCCTCTGACTCTTATCCTTCCGGGTTCCGTCGGCCGACGAGGCTCCTCCCCCTTCCGCTGGTCAACCACTAGACCGCGACTTACTTCCTGGTTCTGAGTTCTTGGCAACCAGGAAGTGGTGTTTCTTTCTTCGTCGTCCGCTTCAGTGTGCTCCAGCCGCTCTTCCTCCCCACACATCCTCCCCCTCAAGAACGGACGGGGTGGCCACTCGGGGTACGGATGACGGGACAGGTAGTCAGCACAGACCTGTTTGGAACGAGGAACATGCAGGGTCTGAAACGAAAAGGGTTGCAATGACAGGAACCACCTGAGTATACGTTGGTTGGTGTCTTTATTCCGAGCAAGCCAAGTGAGGGGAGCATGATCAGTTAACAAAGTGAATGAACGACCCAAAAGATAATACTGTAGGGCCTCCACCGCCCACTTGATGGCCAGACACTCTTTTTCAACTGTGGAGTAATGTACTTCTCTTGGGAACAGCTTCCTGCTTATAAACAAAACCGGCATCAGTTCACCTGTCTGATCGGGCTGTTGAAGAACCGCCCCTAGGCCAACTCCTGAGGCATCTGTCTGCAACACGAAATGTTTCTGAAAGTTTGGACACCGTAGGATTGGCGTAGAGCATATCATGGATTTAAGTTTCTGGAAGCTGGTTTCATGTTTGGGTTCCCATATCCTGATGTGTGTACGCTGATTGTTGGCTAACAGGTCAGTAAGGGGTTCTGCAAGGGTGGAAAAGTGTGGAATGAACCGCCTGTAATAGCCGATAAACCCAAGGAACGATCTGACATCCTTTTTCGTTTTGGGGCTAGGTATCGCTGTAATAGCTTCCACTTTACTCATCTGGGGTTTTAGATGGCCTCCTTGAATGGTATATCCCAAGTAATGGATGGAATCAGTGGCCAGTAATGATTTCTTAGGATTAATTTTCAGGCCGGCGTTCTGTATGGCTGTGAATACTTCAACAAGATGTTGTATATGTTCCTCCCAGGACGTGCTAAAGATCACGATGTCATCGAGATAGGCGGCCGCATAAGCTCGGTGGGGTTGGAGGAGGCGATCCATAAGCCTTTGAAATGTAGCGGGGGCCCCATGGAGGCCGAAGGGCAACACCCGGAAATGGTAGAGTCCTGAGGGGGTTGAAAAGGCAGTTTTTTCTTTGGCTAGTGGGGACAAAGGGATCTGCCGATAACCCTTGGTTAAATCAAGAGTAGTCATATACGTTGCAGCTTCGAGCTTTTCTAGCACCTCGTCGACCCTTGGCATTGGGTACGTATCGAACTTGGTGACACTATTCACTTGCCTGAAGTCGATACAAAAACGTAAACTGCCATCGGGCTTCGGTACTATGACGATGGGAGAGCACCAGTTGCTAGTGGAGGGTTCTATGATATCGGCCTCTAGCATGGCAGATACCTCCTTTTCTACGGCCTCTCTTCTAGCTTCGGGTATTCTATAGGGCCTCTGTTTAACAATGGTGTCGTTTAGGACGACGATGTCGTGTTGTACCATGGTGGTTAACCCGGGTTTGGAGGAAAAGAGACCAGGGAACTGGGCGAGAGTGGCCTCGAGTTGGATCCTTTGGGTGGGGTTTATGACCTCTCCTATGGGGACGTTATCCGGGGAGGATACTGCAGTGGGGACGACAGGAATGCCCAGAGGTGTTTGTGTGTTTACCAGTAAAGACGACTGTCCTGTCGCTACATCTTCAGGGGGCTCTACCCAGCTTTTTAATAGATTCACATGGTATATTTGCTTCCCACCTGGATGTAAGGGTTGAAGTACGCTGTATGTGACCGGGGTTACCTGCTTCTCTATAGTGAAGGGTCCTTGCCATTTGGACAACAATTTATTGTCGGACGAGGGAAGCAGTAGCAACACTTTATCCCCTGGTTGGAAGGTTCTTAATCTACTATTGCGGTCGTACAGGTTTTTCTGGGACACTTGGGCATCCTCCAGATGGTCATGGACCATACCCCATATTTGAGAAATGGAATTTCTCAAGTCAGCTGCATATTGGGGTAGAGGTTTGCCCTCCTCTTCTTCCTCCTCCCACTGTTCTGCTGCCATATCGAGCAGGGTTCGGGGTCTCCGACCGAACAAAACCTCAAAGGGGGAAAACCCCGTAGATTTCTGTTCGTGAGTCCTTATGGCAAACAGTATAAGGGGTAATTGATGGTCCCAATTCCTCCCTGTTTCTGAGATGACCTTGCGGAGCATATTCTTTATGGTCTTGTTGTACCGCTCCACAAGGCCATCTGTCTGAGGATGATAGGCTGACGTCCGTATCTGCCTGACGCCCAGGATTTCACAAATGTGTGTCATTAAGCGAGACATAAAGGGGGTCCCCTGGTCCGTGAGGATTTCCTCAGGGAAACCCACTCGGGTGAAGAGAGTGATCATAGCCCTGGCTATTACCGGAGTAGACACCGTAGACAAAGGAAATGCTTCGGGGTATCTACTGGCATAGTCAACAATCACCAGTAGATACTTATGTCCTCTTGCTGAGGGAGTTAGGGGTCCCACAATATCCATACCCACCCGTTTGAATGGTACGTCAATGATGGGGAGAGGGTGCAAGGGAGCCCTTTGGACAGCAGCGGGATTGGAGAACTGGCACCGAGGGCAAGCAGCACAATGTTTAGCCACATCCCTATAAACACCGGGCCAATAGAATCGGGTTAGAAGATAAGAAAGGGTCTGTTCTTTACCATAATGTCCTCCCCCAGTATAATTGTGTGCGAGCTCCAACACATGTCTACGGAATGCCAGCGGCACAAGGAGTTGGGTTATTACCGTGTCACCCTTTCTGGTGGCCCTATACAACAAACCCCGTTGTACATAGAAATAGGGTCCTACCTTGTCGTTGTCCAGTTCTTGTACTTGCTCCCAGGCATGCAACAAGGTGTTGTCATCCAACTGGGCTGACCGGAAGCTACGAGCAGGTCCCACCGTATCTGCAGGGGTCATAGAAAAAACAGACAACAACCCTTTCAACTTGGAGTACTCGGCTTTATCTTTCCTCTTTTCCTTTCGGCTCTTACGGTCTCTCCCTGCTATCCCTTCAACATCGCTGTTCACAAAAGGGGCCTCCCTCCACCAATTTACGGAGTCTTTTTTAGCTTCATCGATGTATTGATCGAACTTTGGGTGATCGGTGCCTATAATAACGGCCTCTGGCAGGGAGGGTATAACGCCCACTCGGCGCAATTGGGGGTCATTGGATACGTCCAGCAAGACTTCAGCTACTGGATATCCTTTGGTGTTACCGTGAACACAGGTCACATAGACGGTCTCTTCTTTCTGTATCTGTTGGGGATGGACCAGCGAGGTGTCAACCACGGACACGCGACAACCGGTATCTAATAGGGCTTGTTGTTTTTTTCCATTGAGGAAAACTTCTCTTTTATATTGACAAGGTCCCTTGCCTATGACGTACACACGCCCTCTGGAATACCCTATCTCCATGGGTTCGGCCGGCTGGGTTCTATGTGGGCAGTTTCGGGCTATATGTCCCCACTCAGAACAGTGATAGCACTGGGGTCCCTGTGTACTAGATCCAGATCCGGGGTTGGTTGGCCTGAATGGAACGCGGGGAAGGTGGGGAACCCTGGGTTCTGGCCTGCTTTGGGGTCTGGTAATCAAGGGTCGAGGGCTAGGAACGGGTGCTTTACTAGGGCTGGTGCGAAATTCAGGCGATCTATGATATGCACAGGCTAAGTCCACCGCTACAGTTGGGGTAAGGTTGGGATGTTGCCTAATCCAGGATCGAGTGGATGGGGGTAAGGCATCCAGGAATTGTTCTAGGAAGACCTTAGCCATCAGATCTTCTATGGTTGTGTTAAGGGGTGTCAGCCACCTTATGCCTAAATCTTGGATCCTATAATACAGGGCTCGGGGATTATCTCCTGGGTTCCACCTTTCTTTTCTGAATTTGGCCCTATAATACTCCTGGTCGCACCCAAGTCTCTCGAGGATAGCTTTCTTCACGTCCTCATATGATGTCCTGCCTGCTGGATTTGCTGCCTGGTATGCCGCCTGTAACTCGCCTGCAAGAAGGGGGGCTACATACTGACTCCATCTCTCCTTTGGCCAGGACGCAGTTGTCGCTACCCTTTCAAAATTAGTAAAAAAATAGTCCGGGTCCTCCCCGTCCTGGAATTTCTGTAGCACAGAGCAGGGCACATTGGGATGGATGCGAGCAGTGGCTATGGCATCGGTGAGGCGCAGGATAGCCGTATCCTGTACCTGCTGATTGGGGGTGAGAAGGGTGGCTTGATCCTTTAAGGCTTCTTGCAGTGCATCCCTTTCTGACTTGGCAGTTTGAAGCTGTTGTTCGAACACCAGTTGAAGGTGTCTCTGTCCCTCAGCTAACTGAGTTATAATGTTCTCCACCGGGATAGGCACGGGCTGTGTCATGGCGTCACCTGTCTATCCCACTTCTGACACCACTTCGTCAGTGGCTAGTGGTGGACAGAGACTGAGACCAGAGCACTGTTAGTCTACATTTATGTATTCTTTTATTAAGGGTTACAATTTTAGGGATGTTGTAGCAGTCCTTCCTTCTTGGGGCCGTTTCTGGGTGCAGGGAACGTCAGGGTTTGGTCCGGTGTCCCGGTTCTCGTAGCCTCAGGGAAAAGGAAAAACAAACGGGTTTTACTGATCGGTTCTCAGTGGTATTTGCAGTGCTACCGTCACCAATTTAAAGAAACAAAAGGGGTGTGAATATAGTGCAAGGGTCACCGCGGGGCCTCCCGCCTCCCCGACCTTGCTACCTCCCACCTCCCCAAACACCCCACCAGAACGCCCCTTTCAACAGCACTTGCCTTGGGCTGTGGCCCGACTCTCGGACCACAGCAGCAGGACCCGTGGCGTCTTCTCCCCTCAGCCCACCGGGTATGGTAGCAGTGTCGGGAACGTTGCTCAGTAGCACTCGCAGTGTACTCTCCTCTGCCTCCGGGTGTTCTGCAGCCGCCTCCGCCCTCGCGCTCTCCACTCTTCTATTCTCCTCCGCCTCCGCTCTCACGCTCTCCTCTCTTCTGTTCTCCTCCGCCTCCGCTCTCACGCTCTCCTCTCTTCTGTTCTCCTCCGCCTCCGGGTGCTCCGCAGCCTCCTCTCCGACCTCGCACACCGTCCGTTCCACGCCTCTGACTCTTATCCTTCCGGGTTCCGTCGGCCAACGAGGCTCCTCCCCCTTCCACTGGTCAACCACTAGACCGCGACTTACTTCCTGGTTCTGAGTTCTTGGCAACCAGGAAGTGGTGTTTCTTTCTTCGTCGTCCGCTTCAGTGTGCTCCAGCCGCTTTTCCTCCCCACAGACCCTCTCGGTCTCTAGCTGTTGCTTCTTAACACCCAGCTGCATCATAGCCTGGGCATGCTCTAACCTGAGCTGTTCCATCGCTAGCTGATGCTCCCTTTCTTTTATCCTATCTTCCCAATGCTCTGGGGACAGAAAAAGGGATGGGGCGCTGGTACTGACAATGGACCCAGCAAGGGACTCCCGAACTATGGGGTCTTCACTATCTGCTGGTGCCCATTCACTGTCATCTTCATCAATTTCATATTCTTCAGGGTTTCCCCCAGACTCACCACCCTCATGGTGTGAGGCCCGGGCCCTCTCTCTCTCACTGTGCTGAAGATCCCATTGACCTTTTTGCCATTGGATCGGGCTGTCCCTAAGCTGGGACTGAGTATCCGACTCACTGACCTCCATGCCTCCCTCTTCACAGAATCTGACCAGCTCTAATCTACTGTATCTAAAAAGACCACAGAGATCAAAAGCAGGCTCCATTTTGGCAGACGTTCTCAAGAAAAGTTTGACACAGGGAACCTAGGGGTCTGAGCTTAACAGGAGTATACAATTAAAAAAAATCAGCAAGCTCCCTCTCTCAGAGAACTCGCACTCCTCTGTCCAGTGTAACACACCACTCATTCACACACAAACCCCCCTTGGACTGGTAAGGCAGTTTCTACCACCCCTGACTTCTCAACCTCACCATAAGGTACCAAACTCTGGGAGCAGGGCGGGGAACAAACGTACTGGACACAATTACAAAATGACACCTTTCAGGAGAAGAAATACTGGAACTTCACCAAAAAAACAATAATCCCCCAAAATGTGGTTATCTAACAATGCAGAGTTTTGTAGTGTGGCCTGTTGCCACTGCGGTACAGCGCAAACGCAAGTCCAAATCCTCACCGCTTGCCACCAATGTTAGACAAGGGACCCCTGGCTGGCCAGGGCTCGCGCCAAAGTCAGTCAGAGATCACCATTCCCATGTCAGGGCAAGGGAGTTACACACCAAGATAACCCCTGCTCACCCTCTAGGTAACGTGACGCGAGCAGCAAGGCTAATCTCGGTGGCGATGTGTAAAGCGTTTGCGCGCGCACCCAGCAACAACACCCAAGGCTCACCACAAAGGAAACTCCACACAAGGTTATATAAAAAATAGCCTTTGTATTATAGCAAAACACCTTAGATAAACACACACTTTACAATGTGCCAACAGGCACGGGCAGAATTTACAGGGGATTATGTACAGGACAGGGCCACATGGACCACTGTCAGGGGTATGCACTTTTTAGAATTAGCACTTGTTGTAATTAGCACTTTGTAGGAATAATAATACTTGTAGGTATAACACTTAGCACATAGAACCTATAATAACTGTAGACAACCAAGAAGCCCACAAACCTGCAATCCACGCCCAGATGGTTTGATGCTAACTGTTCTAAAGCGTTAAGAGACTTAAAACAGAGCCTGAAAATGATACCAAGGGTTAAAAATAAAATCACTCGCTGTAGACAAAACTATAAAACCCAGATCAAGATCAGAAAAAGTACCCTTCAAAAAGAAACCTGGGCAGACTTAAGGGAGGCCGGCGAAAACAAGGACTATACCCAGTTCTGGAAAATCATAAACAAACCATGTTTTCACGATTCAAGCTCCCCGGTCATTAGCTCAAACATTCTGCCGGAACAATGGATTGCCCATTTTAAATCGCTGTACAATCAGCAGGATGTAGACATTGGTGACGGAATATGGAGGGGGCCAAGGGCGGAAAAACTCGAATTATCCTTGGATGAAGTTCTCAAGGCAATACTAGGGTGTAGCAGGGTCGGGCTACGTGAACGCGAGGAATGGTGGAACCCTGACTGTGTCCATGACTGTGACTCTTCTAATCTGCAGACGGCAACTTTGAAGAACGAGTGGGAGGCAGAGCAGCCCGAAGAAGCGTACTCAAGTCCCTTTAAGTGGGAGGGCGACGACTACCAGGAAGATCGGCCTTCTGCTGACGTCGACAGCTCGGATTGGTTGAAAGCAGGGGAAGCCCTGTACACTGTGTGTGACGACATCGGGAAACCAACGGACGGAGGACGCGAAGCACACCGAGGACGAGAAGCAGACGGAAAGCGGGGAGAAAGCCGAGGACGAGAAGCAGACGGAGAACCGGGAGAAAGCCAAGGACGAGAAGTAGACGGGAAGCCCGGAGGCCAACGGTCCTGCGAGTCGCCGTGCCATACTCCCGGGGGAGGAGTATGGCTTAACCAGGTACGGCGGCGTTGGGCAGCCTGGGTGGGGAGAAAGAGTGCCCCGTGCGAATAGTGTGCATAGTGTGAAAAGTCCCTTGTACGTTCTACTCCTTGTGTTCCCTTCCTACCTAAATCTTCCGTCTTCCCCTCTACTGTTACCTTTTCTCTTACCGCACTATTACCCTAAGTGTTAACACGCGTTCACGCCAGAGAGTTTGTAAATACACCGGTGTCCCTCACACTCCCGGGAATCCTATGGGTGCAAAACGTATCGGGTTTAGTAACTAACGGCCTCCCTCTGTCCATTCTCTTCCATGTTACCGGACCGGGAGACAAGAAACATCTATCAGCCGTAGTACACCTGGAGTGGTCCCGACGCTGAATCATCTTGCGTGCCCTGAAAACTACCAGCTGTAAACACTGCGTGTCCCGAAGACCTCCAACACGGATAAGATTGAGTTTGCCAGGGAAAGACTTACGTTTCGCACCAAGAGAACGTTAAAAATAAAACCCAGTTTGAAACGATATACGGGTCAAGTGTCTGTTGAGCCTGTTGTTACCACTGTGAGTGTTCCTAGCCCTCCTGTCCCGGCTACATTGGTGTCAGAAGTGGGATCTAATCCCTCCATACCTACAGCAGTAATGGAACAAGTGGTACAACAACTTATTGAAGGCCAACAGAAATTAGAGTGGGCTATCAGCCAACAAATGTCGGCTGCAGACGCTGACCGGGACATGTTTAAAAACACCATTACAGCTCAGCTCGAAGGTCTAAACAAAGTAGTACAAAACCCAGGGGTATCCTCCGGAAGCGAGAGAAGAGCTTTCGGGCCTCACCCCTCTGGAATGCAACTCCAGAAATACGTTCCAGGGGAAGATCCCGATGCATTCCTTCTCAATTTCGAACGAGCGGCCAGAGCTTGTGGATGGCCTGAGGACAAGTGGCCATTTTTTTTGGCTCCATTACTTTCCGGGGAGGCCCAAGCAGCGTACCAAGTAGCTAACCATGCAGGAGTAACGCCTTATGCTACTATCAAAGCAGTGATATTGGACCATCTCGGACTAGATACAGAGGCCTATAGATTACGATTTAGGAAAGAAAGGGGTATAGCAGGGGAACACCCCAAAACGTTGTACTTGCGGCTAAAGATGGCCGCCGATAAGTGGTTAAAACCAGAAAGTAGAACCAAAGAAGAAGTGATGAACTGTATATATCTGGAACAATTTATGGAGGCGTTGCCTTACAATACTCAGCGTTGGCTAAGACAGCATTCCGGTCTCACTGCCGAACAAGCCATTGAAATGGCTTCGAACTTTAATAGAGCCATGCCTCGTACCTTTCCTTGGGATTCGGACAAAGGCAATAGAGGTCCCACAGGGTTGTTGAAACAAGAAAAGAAACTTAAACCAGTCACGGAGCAGGTGAAAACACGGCCATTAAGATTTGAACCGCCATCACAAAGAGGTCCACAGTGTTTCGACTGTGGAGAGTGGGGCCACATATCAAGAATGTGCCCCCGGAAACGTCCACCTGACGAACCGATGGAGGTTGGCTATATCCCAAAGGCAGTGATGTACACAGCGGAGATGGGCCCGTCCTTCTACGCCAGGGTACTTGTGAACAGTAAATGTATAAAAGCTCTCTTGGACTCTGGTTGTAAGCAGTCGGTCATAAAAGAACAACACGTTCTTCCCTCCCAGATGGGCCCTGATTCAGTCGTACACATCAGATGTGTTCATGGGGATGTGAAGCCATACCCCGTAGCTCAACTTGCTATCAAGCCATTGGGTGGGGAACCCTGTGTAGTGAGGGTGGGGGTAGTAGAAGCTTTACCCGAGGATCTGATTTTGGGGGTGGATAATCCTGACTTCCTGAGGCTGTTTCGAAAACAATTAGAGTGTCCAAAAGAGGCATTACTTACTACAGAACCCTGGGTGTTAGACAGGAGTTTCAAGTTTGCCCAGAGTAATGACCCGACACTATTGAACGCATGGGAGGCGGCCCATGTAAATGAAACCACGCCAACCACAGTGTACCCGAAGTTTAGAATCATAAATGAACTGTTGTATAGGGAAGGAAAAGCTGGCGACCCACCACAGTTAGTAGTTCCAAAAGACTTTAGAGAGCAGATACTGTTCTATGCCCATACTCATCTCACGGCAGGACATAGCGGATCTGAAAAGACACTACAGAACATAACTAAACTGTTCTTTTGGCCAGGGATATATAAAACGTCAGAGGAATATTGTCGACAGTGTGAGGTCTGTCAAAAGAAAAATATGGTCAGACCATCAGCAGTGCCCCTCCAACCGTTACCTATCATTGGTAATCCCTTCGAAAGAGTAGGGATGGATCTTATTGATCCCCTTCCCCGCACCACTAGAGGACATACTTATGCACTCGTTGTGGTGGACTACAACACCAGGTTTCCTGAGGCCTTTGCTCTCAGTGCTCCAACAACACGAAATGTAGCTGACAAACTTATCGAATTGTTCTCAAGGGTGGGGTTTCCTAGAGAGATCCTCACGGATCAGGGAACGCCCTTTGTTTCAAAAATGATGGCGGAAGTATGCAGGACTCTAGAACTGAGACACATACGCACCTCAGCATACCACCCACAGACGGATGGATTGGTTGAGAGATACAATCGAACTCTCAAGTCCACACTAAAAAAAAATGTTAACCGCCGAAAACAAAGACTGGGACAAACTGTTACCCCTGGCTCTCTATGTGTTACGGGCCCAAGTACAGAGTAGTCTAGGGCACTCCCCGTTCGAGTTGTTATATGGACGACAACCGAGATCTCTGTTAGAGATTACCAAAGAGGCCTGGGAAAAGGAAGAGGAGACAGAACAGAGATCCCTACTGGAATATACCAACCAGTTGAAATCTCGGCTAGGTAAACTCAGGGACCTAGCGTATTCCAATCTTGAAAGAGCCCAAGAGAATCAAAGACACCAATACGATAAAGGGAAAAAATGGAGGGTGCTGAACAAGGGTGACTGGGCACTAGTGCTCCTACCGTCATCCAGCCAGAAGTTCAGGAGCGAGTGGAAGGGACCTTATGAGGTGGTGGAAACTATTGGTAAAACAACATATAGGTTACAAATCACCCAGGGAAGACAACAAACCTTCCATATAAACCTTTTAAAAAAATGGATAGGACCACCACCCAAGTCGGCAAACATCGCCTTACCATCCAAAGAGACAGGTTCGACACTAGACAAACTACCTATAAACCCGGAACTTACAGTCACCGAAAAAAATGAACTTTTGCATACCCTACAAAAGTTCGCACCTATGTTTTCAGATGTCCCGGGACGCACACATCTAGCTGAGCACTGTATAGACACTGAACCAGGCAAGGTAGTGAAGCAGAGGGCCTACCGTATACCGGCTGCCAGGAGAGCCGATGTAAAAAAAGAAGTGGTAGATATGCTTCGACTAGGGGTCATCCGACCGTCCCGTAGCAACTGGGCTTCGCCCATTGTAATGGTGCCAAAACCAGATGGGTCGACCCGGTTTTGTATGGATTTTCGCGCATTAAATGCTATTTCTTCTTTTGATGCCTTCCCAATACCCAGAGTTGATGAATTGTTTGAGAGAATCGGGGAGTCCAGGTATATAACAACGTTAGACCTGACCAAAGGGTATTGGCAGGTACCATTTAGTGAAAAAGACAGGCACAAAACAGCTTTTGCCACGGATGATGGGCTTTTCGAATTTACTGTGTTACCATTCGGGCTCCATGGAGCTCCGGCTACTTTCCAGAGACTCATGAACACAGTATTAGCCCCACATACCAAGTATAGCTCGGTGTATCTAGATGATATTGTCATTTTCAGCAAGACATGGAAAGAGCATCTAGAACATTTTTCCAATATTCTTCGAGATCTACAAAATGCAGGTCTGCACGTAAATTCAAAAAAATCTCGTGCAGCCTTTCCCAGAGTGAAGTACTTGGGGTTCATGCTAGGAGAAGGGGTCATCGCTCCCCAAGAGGAGAAGATAAAGGCCATCACAAGTACCCCTTTCCCGTCAACAAAAAAAGAACTTCGTGCTTTCCTGGGATTAATAGGCTACTATAGGAGGTTCATATCGAATTTTGCTGAGACTGCAGCTCCTTTGACGGACCTGCTGAAACATTCCTCCAAAAACAACCTAGGGAACTGCCCTTCCAAAGAGGCGAAAGACGCTTTTGAAAACTTAAAAACGGCCATTACCTCAAGTCCAGTCCTGATTCCACCGGATTTTGAAAAACCCTTTTCGTTGGCTACAGATGCCTCTGATGTAGGGATAGGTGCAGTGTTGTCGCAAACAGACGACGAGGGGATTGAACACCCCGTTCTCTTCATCAGTCGAAAATTACACCCGAGGGAATGCAAGTATCCAACGGTGGAAAAGGAATGTTTGGCGATCCGGTGGTCTGTGGACAAGTTGAGGTATTATCTTGAAGGGAAACCTTTCACTCTCTTTTCAGACCATGCTCCGCTACAGTGGATGCAGAGGAACATGTCGCAAAACTCCAGGGTGTTGAGGTGGTTTCTGTTCCTTCAGCCGTTCTCTTTCCATATAGTCCACCGGAAGGGGGTCCAGAATGGTAATGCCGACTTCTTGTCGAGGACTCCTATTCTCCCCGATCGGGAGAATCCTAGGGGGGAGCAGTGTAGCAGGGTCGGGCTACGTGAACGCGAGGAATGGTGGAACCCTGACTGTGTCCATGACTGTGACTCTTCTAATCTGCAGACGGCAACTTTGAAGAACGAGTGGGAGGCAGAGCAGCCCGAAGAAGCGTACTCAAGTCCCTTTAAGTGGGAGGGCGACGACTACCAGGAAGATCGGCCTTCTGCTGACGTCGACAGCTCGGATTGGTTGAAAGCAGGGGAAGCCCTGTACACTGTGTGTGACGACATCGGGAAACCAACGGACGGAGGACGCGAAGCACACCGAGGACGAGAAGCAGACGGAAAGCGGGGAGAAAGCCGAGGACGAGAAGCAGACGGAGAACCGGGAGAAAGCCAAGGACGAGAAGTAGACGGGAAGCCCGGAGGCCAACGGTCCTGCGAGTCGCCGTGCCATACTCCCGGGGGAGGAGTATGGCTTAACCAGGTACGGCGGCGTTGGGCAGCCTGGGTGGGGAGAAAGAGCGCCCCGTGCGAATAGTGTGCATAGTGTGAAAAGTCCCTTGTACGTTCTACTCCTTGTGTTCCCTTCCTACCTAAATCTTCCGTCTTCCCCTCTACTGTTACCTTTTCTCTTACCGCACTATTACCCTAAGTGTTAACACGCGTTCACGCCAGAGAGTTTGTAAATACACCGGTGTCCCTCACACTCCCGGGAATCCTATGGGTGCAAAACGTATCGGGTTTAGTAACTAACGGCCTCCCTCTGTCCATTCTCTTCCATGTTACCGGACCGGGAGACAAGAAACATCTATCAGCCGTAGTACACCTGGAGTGGTCCCGACGCTGAATCATCTTGCGTGCCCTGAAAACTACCAGCTGTAAACACTGCGTGTCCCGAAGACCTCCAACACGGATAAGATTGAGTTTGCCAGGGAAAGACTTACGTTTCGCACCAAGAGAACGTTAAAAATAAAACCCAGTTTGAAACGATATACGGGTCAAGTGTCTGTTGAGCCTGTTGTTACCACTGTGAGTGTTCCTAGCCCTCCTGTCCCGGCTACATAGGGTTAACACGAAACAAAGCCCCGGGCCCAGATGGAACCGCCCGGGATCTCTTCCTGAGCAACACGGACCTTTGGGCCCCAATGGTAATGAGAGTATTGAATGCAGCCATCAAAACGGGCCTGCCGAGATCATGGTCCACTGCGGTGATTGTCCCGATTTACAAGAAAGGCTGTAGGGACAGCCCGCAGTGTTATAGACCAATCTCGCTCATCGACGTCTCTGCCAAGGTACTGGGGAGGGCACTCCTTAATCGCCTACTGGATTGGACTGACACCCATAACATTCTGGTGGATACCCAGTATGGGTTCAGAACGGGGAGATCAACCACCGATCAGTGCCTCAACCTGTACCTGCTCACTGCCAAGTACACTAAAGCGTCTGAAGGTACCATATATATGGGGTTCATGGACTTAGCAGCGGCGTTTGACAATGTTAATAGAGCCAAACTATGGTCGATCATGCTCAACCTGGGAATTGACCCGGATCTTATCAACATCCTGAGGGAACTTCATTGGAACACCACTGCCAGGGTCCGCTACAGCGCGGGGGGGTGAGTACCGATCCCTTCCTGTGCTCGGGCGGGGTTAGGCAGGGGTGTATCCTGGCACCTTTTTTGTTTTCCCTCTATGTAAACGGCCTGGAGAGCGACCTAATAGCACTAGGAACTGATTGCCCAAAGGTGGGCTCACGTCACCTGCCAGTACTCTTGTATGCTGATGACGCCGTCCTCCTAGCCCGGACGGTGGTCGGACTGCAACTCCTAATCAAGGGTTTCGCAGATTTTATGCGGAAATTGGACCTATCTGTAAATATGACAAAATCCTTTATTATGACAGTGGGGAAGAAACCTCAGAAGAAATTCGTATTTAAACTAGGGGATCATGTTCTGGACAGAGTTAAAACATTCCCATATCTGGGTCTCTTATTCGATGAGAAGCTGAAGTTCGCCCCGTTGGTAGAGGAGAGGGCGAGGAGACTTGTCTCAGCAAATGGAGCCATTTCAAACTTTGCTCGTCGAATGGGAAGGTGGTCCCCTGAGCAGGTGTTGACTTTGTACAGATCAGTCAGCATCTCAAAAACCATTTACGGATCTGAAGTCTGGGGCTTCAGAGATGCTCAATTAATCCAAAGTGAGGAGGAGAAATTTTTAAAAAAACTGTTAAAACTTCCGCTGCGCACCTCCGCTGCAGTAACACACTGAGACCCATACTGGCCTGGATCAAAATTTGGCTAAACCCCAACGCGGAACTATCCAGACAGATTATCCAGGATTGTTTGACGAAAGAAAAATGCCTCCAAATCCCCTGGCTGAAATATATTAAAGATACCCTGGGGGAAATAGATGAACAAAGATTATTTTTGGACCCATCCCTGGTGGACATATATACCAGTCACTCGGTACAAGGGCAATTGCTGGATAAATTTGGTGGCAGGAGGAGGGAGCTTGACTCTATTAAATCCTCCGTAGTTGCTCACTCGCTAGTCTCGAATCAAATTGGCATGGAACCTTACCTCTTTTTATTGTATAGTCAGCATGAGAGGTTTTTAATGACTCGTTTTAGGCTCAATTTGTTGCACCACAATCTAGCTCATCCATCAGGGTTTACTCCAACAATTGAGCAGAAGGGTGCCTGCGGCTGCGACAATAGGTCTCCGCAGGACACCCTTCATTTTGTATTATTGTGTCCTTTTTTTAAAATACCTCGACAAAGATTTTTAGTAGGGGTTTTAAAAGACTCAAAAATCACCCATGCCCAATCTGCTTTACTGTTTCTGCAAAGAGCCACTGAAATGCGAACCCTATGTGCTATTATAACTTTTCTTAAAATTGCTTTTAAACTGAGAAACACTATGGGCTGTTGAAATTGGGAGTCAAGGAAGATATTTATTATGTGATGAGGGGCTCTTGTATCTCATCTGCACTTTGGTCCTACTACTTACAAAAACCCTTCTTTTAAAAAAGTGAGGCCCCTTTTCTTTCCTTTTTTAAACGATATGTTGTTAAGAAAGTTTGTGATCATGTTTTTTTTACTGTGATGTATTTTCATGATGGTTTTTAACCTTCGAAATAAATAAACAAACTAAACTAAACTAAACTGTAGCATCAAAATAGTACATGTAGCACACAACCAGTAATTACTGGTAAAGGTAAGTACCTCCTACGCAACCCTAACCACCTTAGGAATATCACGCAGGGAACTAGGACCTACTAGCAGGACCTATGGAAGGAACAACAATCACCTATATTACATAGCATAGGGAAAGAAGCAAAACACATGATGCATGAAAACATTCAGAGGTGTAGATAATAACAATTGCGCAGAAATCACATAAGGCAAATACATCATAACTTGCGCAAGGTGCACATAGGCACAACACTAGAACTGTCCCTCAGGCCAACTGGCCCCTCAAGGGCTGAAATGCCCTTAGTCCAAAATGTCAGGGCAGGCTGCGCAGGCAGCCAAGAAGAAACCTAAACGTGGCAACTGCCCACTAAGTGCTGGGCAGCTGGAAATACTGATGGGGCCAACGTTGGAGCCTCGTGGGCTCAAGAACAACAATGGGGCCAAAGCACTCGTGACCCCAAGAGCCTTGTGGCTCTAAACAAACAGAATGGCATTCCAAAAACAACAAGGAGGGCCAACCTCAACGTGTGAGCCTCGCAGGCACTGGATACACAGAATGGCCCTAATGAGCCACCTCTGGGGACTCAGAGTACGAAATGCCAAAATGCCCCCGAGATCGTTTGGGCGGCCCTCTTCCAACTGGGGCCTCTCAAAGTGAAAGGAAAATGCCCCCTGAGCTGGGAGACCGGAGCAACACTCGCCGGCTGGTCAGGGACGCTGTACGGGAGCTCCCTCTCCTCGGGGCTCCTGCGGTGTCCTGGTGCTCGGGCGGCTCTCCTCCTGGGCTGCGGCCGGACTCTTTTTTTGGTGCGGGCTCTCCTCTCCTCACGGGAGCCTTGCGAGCACTGGCAGCCTTCCTCCTTCCGCCAGCATGTCCCAGCGTGGGGTAGGCTCCCGCCTGGGCTTCCTGTTGTCTGCTCATCCCGCCCCCGGCCTGCCTGACTTCCGGTTCAGGCGCCGGGCGGTGGCAGGGACAAACACGGGCACGGTTTTACGGGGTATGTGAGGGGTGGCACCCTCGGAAGTGGAATAAAAGCGCTACTAAGCGCATGGGGGGAAAGTAAAACGCTCCCAGCGCTACAAGTAAAATGCGGCGCTATAAGTGAAATAAAGCGCTCTCAGCGCTAGGCAGGGAGTCACAGCGCTCCCCAGCGCTGAAGGACAAGAGAAAAGCGCTCTCAAGCGCTAGGGGCAAGGATAAAGCGCTCCCAGCGCTACAAGCAAGATAGAGCTCCAGCCAAGGTCTGGAGGCAGGCAGGGGGGGCAAGGCTGGGCCCAGAGCCAACTCACTGGGCCTCCAGGCAGGGGGGCAGTCCAAGTGGCGGTCCTCCTGGCGCCCAGCAGCAGCAACAGCCCCCCTCAGACACGATCCCGGAAGAGAACAAATTGCAAAGGGACACAGCCCCTTTTTATACATTGAATTCCTTTGTCTTGCTTCAGGGTGAGGGGAAAAACCAGTCGCAGCTGGTTTGTGAGCACTCTTGATGTGCTCAGCCTCTCACTCTATTCACTGGCAGGACTAGGGACATTATACGCACCACAGGGGGTGGAGCCAGCATTGTGTGGGGGAAGCCCAGCCCTGTTCAGGACCCAGGTGCACCCCTCCCTCACATCACTCATGCTAATCTCCGCACTCACCACCAGGCAGACCTGTCCAGACTCCTGGAGCCAGGCTCACCAGCCAGCTCCAGCCAAACACACGCCAGCACACTCACTGCACACACTCACCAATGTCTAGAAGTGGCACTTCCACACTAGACACATACACGCCACATACATCATTGTGAAGCATTCAATCTCACGAGTTCGCACATACCAAACTCGAGCCTGCACTCCCCACACATCAGGAATTAACATGGACACAAACATTCCCCATGCATTCCTATGGGAGGGCAGGCCAGCCTCACTACATGCACTCACTTTACTCTGGGACATAGGGAAAAAGTGCGCAGAGACCAAAAATCACTAACACAGATCACATATTAGAATCAAAAAGATTAGGGGTGAACCTGCCAGAAGGGCCAAGTCCAACACCCACCAACTAAGACAAAAATGCCTGCATATTAGGGTTATTTCCTTTGTATTTTTGAGAAATAACCCAGCACATTAGGAATCTTGTCCTAAAATAAAAACCTTGCTGAGTGGTTAGTGCATGACTTGGCAGGCCATGCAGCAAAAGAGCTCCTGCCGTTTCAGTGAGAGCATTTCCCCAAGAAATTGCATACTGTGGAGATGAGTAGTTTCCAATAGATAAGGTCTGTAGAGGGGAAGGAGATGGGGGCGGGGCTTGAGGGCCCACCCACTGGACTTTTAATTACCCTCTGTACCAGAGCATGGCCAGAGAAAGGCTTCCTTCTGATACCTATTTTAGAAGTTGAAATAGGCATCAGTCGAGTCGAGTGCTCGTCATAGGGAAAATTAAGGATAATAACCCATTGCCTTAAGAGAGCTGTGGCTTCCAGACTATCTACAAATGTATGTCAAATTAACCAGAATGCTCTGACTTAAGTGGGTTGGAGACTATTTCCGGTCAAATTCTGCCAAATGTAAGTGATAGAAATTTGGTCGGTCCAATTGTCAAATTGCCACCTGAATTTGAATTGATAGAAATTTGATTGGTTAAACTGTCAAATTGTCACCTGAATTTGAAAAAGTTACACATGGAAAAATGTTTGGTGAAGAGAGCCTTAAAAATATGCACCCAGGATTTTGCTCAGAAGGTTGGCTAAAAGCAGTGCTTAATTTGTTCTGGTGTTTTCTGGAGCTTGGTAGTGGCACTTATTTTTAAATACAGCACATATTTATGGAGTTACTTTACATGGGTGACTTGCTCACCGTGGCACTGGAATCAAGATTTTATTAATTTTTACCTTATTTTTCTAAATTGGTGTGTGGATTTTTCATGTGTTGTGTTTTCACTTTGTTACTGTTTGTGGTCTGCCTAAATACTTTACTCATGACTGACTGCTTTTGTGCCAAGTTACCAGAGGATTAAGCACAGGTTGATTTAGTAACTTTGGTGGTTCACACTGACAAGGATTATGGTTGTTGCTTGAGTGGCATTTCACCCCCATCAAGCAATAAACAAGTTTCCACCCTGACAAAGCAGTATAAATGGATGAATAGCTAGAGATAGACAGAGAGATAACACCTATATTGTGCACAGCTATCTAAGAAATCTCCAGGTGCTCATCAAATTAAATATAAATGAACTGAGGAAGTGAGCAAGTGAGAATCATTGGGAAATAAAGAGGTATAGAGAGACCTGTGAATAAAAATGAAGGGAGAAAAAAGTGAGAAGGAGCAGTCAAACACAAATGTTCCTTCCAGTGGATAAAGTCCTTTCTCACGGAAAGAACTCAGGCAGTACGTCTTGGGAGCTATACTGCTCCGAATCAATTCACGTCTTGTGGGGCACATCAGGGCTCCTCTCTCTCCCCACTACTGTTCAACCTTTACATCAGACCTCTGATTCACTCTCTCAAAGCCAGGGGAACCACTGTCTTCAACTATGCTGATGATCTGCAGCTTGTGTTCTCGCTGAGGTCTCCTAGCGCTGTGGCTGAATTTCAATCCACAATGCGTCACATTCAGCATTGGATGGAGGAGAATCCGTTGAAGCTCAACCCTGGCAAGACAGAGCTGGTGCAACCTGGGAAGAGCTCCGCACATTGGGGATCTCATTTCTGGCTGGCCGAATTAGGCTCACCCCCAGTCCCCTCACTATCTATAAAGAGCCTTGGGGTAACTATAGACTCCGATCTTACTCTGAGAGGACAGGTGGGCAGCGTGGTTTCAACCTGCTTTTTCCAGCTGCTTAAAATCAGGAAAATCTCACATTTTTTATCCTTCTCAGCCTTGGTTCAAGTGATCATTGACCTGGTTCTTTCACGCCTAGACTTTTCTAACTCCCTGTACACTGCCCTCCTTCAGGGCCTGCTTAACCACCTCCAAATGGTACAGAATCAGGCGGCAAGACTGATCTACAAACAACCGAAATGGCAATCGGCCAGGCCTTTACTGGTCAAACTACACTGGCTGCCTATAGTACATTGTGCCATTTTTAAGACAGGCTGCATAGTCTTCAAAACTTTGCACGGTACGAGCACTAAATTTCTTAACAGTCAGATCACCCAGCAAGCCCCTATACGTAACCTCCGATCTGCACACCTGCATCTTCTTACCATCCCCATCATCAAACTAAAAAGGCAGGGTGGTTGTACGTTTTCCTACTTGGCACCCAGGCTCTGGAATTCATTCCCACTCCTAGTTAGGAACTTCAACAACCTGCTGGGCTTCGGAAAGGCCTTGAAGACATGGCTTTTCGTGCAACCCTATTAATTCTGTACTGGGCTCTCAACATTCATTCAATTAGCGCCATGAAACCTTTGGTGACCGTGCGCTTTATAAATTCTTCCTAACATAACATAACATAGAGTGGCAGGGAGAGAGCCCTTAGCAAGAGTAAAAGGGAAGGAGTATGCAAGATAGAAAGGGGGAGAGCAGGTGTTGGAGGGAGAGAAATTGACAGAGAAAGAAGAAAAGGAGAAAGAGAGGGGAAACAGTGAAGGGGGATGAGAAATGGGCAAGAGAATAAGAAAGTAATAATAGAGACAAAAGTAGAAAGTAGAGAGAAGAAAGAGTTGAAAAGAGAATATGAGATAGACAGATGAAGGAAGAGAGCAAAACTTAGGGAGGGGTGGAAAAGCGAGAACAAGTGAATTAGAGGGGAATTATGGTTTTATAATGTACTTGATTCAGCATAATAATTATAAAAACACACCTACAGAAGTGCAATGGATGGTGATAAGCCCTAGCATAAGTATTGAAATATCTACAGTAGTGCAGATTCAAAGCGAATTACTTATAGTAAAACACATGTGGTACCATTTTTCATTTGCGCTATTTCATGCTTTTGGTGAGGAGTTTAGGCACAGCTTGCTGCCTTTTGGTACCTTTTGTAAATTATTACGACAGCAAGTTTCTACAGGTAATATTGTGTGTTAGAACTGGGGTTCTCTAGTTGGCAGAGGTAGGTACCCTTGACCAAATAGGGACCCTTGCTTTTAGTCAGAGAAAGGGGATTACACTCCTGGATAACCCCTCCTCACCCCCTTGGTAGCTTGGCACGAGCAAACAGGCTTATCTCAGAGGCAGTGTGCATAGCATTTGTGAACACATACAGTAATACAGTGACAACACTGCAGATGGATACCACACAGGTTTTATAAAAATAAGTATTCTTTATATAGACTTAACACAAGACCAGAGCGACAAAAATACACAATACTGTAATCACAAATAATACTTCAAGATGGTGGAAACAGCTCAAAAATAGGTTATTCACATGAAAGCAGTCTTTGCCGACAGATAACCCCAATTGGAGTTATCTCAACATCGAGGCCAAAGAATTCCCAAAGTAGGGCGCTGAGCACGAGGTTCGAGGCATCGGCCCCTGAGTCAAAACAGACCTACAAATAACAGTACCTTGGAAAAGCAAAAACAAAGACAGCTTACAGCGTTGGAGAGATGCAGCGTTGTTGTCGCTATGCGGCGTCGGTTCCTTGCTTCGAGGGAGGTGATGTGTCAGGTCCTTGATGCTTGCGCAAAGTAGGGGAGTCGTCTGTTTCTTACCGGAAAGGAGCTGATGTCACAATGGCGCCAAAACCACGGTTCCGTAAGATGTCACAATGTTGATGGATTCTTGACCACCCACATCGAGGATTGGCTGCGTGATTATGTCGGCTTCGGAGTCGATGCAGCGCAGCAGCAGGCATCAGGCCTACGTCGCAAGTCGGAGCAGTGCTCACGGCTTATGGCAGGTTACGATGTTGCTCGCTGTCGTCGATATAGCAATTTCCTTCTGTAGCAACTAGAACTTTAAGTTCCAGATGCAGGCAAGCAGTAGGGGTGAAGTCTTGTATCCTTTAGGCAGGAGGCAAGCTCAAATTCAAGCCCTTGGAGAAATATTCTGCTAGATGACGAAAGTTCCTTAAAACTTCCTTCTTCTTTCCTTGGCAATGAAGAAACCACTGCAGGCCAACCCAGCAAACAGCACTCTGGCAGAGGGGCAGTACAACGTCCTGCAGCTTCCTTGGTTCTTCTCCTTGGCAAAGGTTTCTCTTGTTTCCCCAGAAGTACTGGGGTCTAGAACCCCACTATTTATATCAGTAAATCCTTTGTCCTGTGAAGTTAGAGGGTCCTGTACCAAGTTCAAACCAGTTCTGGGTGCATTATGCCAAGATACAACTTCTTCCTTTGTCAGTATGGGCCAGGGTCCTCAGACACACCACAGGAGGTGGAGCCAGCATTGTGGAAGGCAGGCACAGCCCTATTCAGGGCCAGGTGCTACTCCTCCCACCACTCTACATGCATTTATGTCTATTCAGCCCTGTTCTGCCACACCCTGTCTCCTGGAGTCTCCCCAGCCCATGTAATTCACAAACCAGACATGCAATATACAACCAAGCAGAGGCAGGCTGGATGGTTAGGCAAGAAAATACCTACTTTCTAAAAGTGATATTTTCAAACACTGAATGTTAAAACCAACCTCACTAAAAGATGTTTTTATTATTCTGAGTTCAGGCATACTAAACTCAATGTTCTACCATGTTCCCTGGGTCAGTTAGGATTATAAAATGTTATAATCAAACTGCCCATTCTGGCCTATGGGGACAGGTAGCCTTGCAATAGTGAAAAACGAAGTAGGCTGTAATTCACTATCAGGTCATGCCACACACATCAGGGCACGTCCTACCTCTTACATACAATGCACCCTGCCCATGGGCTTACCTTAGGGGTGTTTGATATGTAGAAAAGGGAAGGTTTAGGGTCTGGTAAGTGGGTGCACTTACCAAGTCGACATGGCAGTACCAGACTGCACACTGGCTCTGCAATGGCAGGTCTGAGTTACACGTTACAGGCTACTTCCGTGGGTGGCACAATCAGTGCTGCAAGCCAACCAGCAGCATTTGATTTACAGGCACACATGGTGCACTATACTAATGTCTGACAAGTAAATCAAATAAGCCAATCATAGAGTCACTAATCAATACATCAATAAAACATAAGGAGCACTTGCACTGTGGCACTGAATAGCAGTGACACAGTGCCCAAATCATCTAAAAACAGCAAACAGATTAAAAACAGCAAACAATGGCAGGGAGACTCAGGTCAATGGTACCAGGTCTTACAATGGGTGACAGCACTGTTTTTGCATTATTGTTGTGCGACGTTTTGTTGTGATGTATTGTGTTTTTGTGCTGCATTATGGCAATGTAATGATATCCAAATATACAGTGGTTGTTGTCCTGGTTCTGTGTTGACTCTTAACTGTATTGGCATGTTACTTTGCATATGTTACTGTGCTATGCTCTGCTATCCACTTTAGATATGACAATAAATGCTGCATCATTTCCAGTCAAAAGGAACACGTGCCGTTAAAGTTCCTTCTAGAAGCCACTGTTTATCACTATATGCAGCAGTAAAATAGTGGTACTCAGGGTCTTCAACTATTTAAGCCCTTGCAGTGCTCATTTTATGTGATAGGACCCTATACATTAATCAGGATCTGTAGAAAGAGATTTTGCATTCATTAAGCACTGAGACAGTAGTGCTTACAATGAGAGCTTTAAGTGAGCCGGGTCTGTCCGCGTCTCAGGCCTGGTAGTAGTTAAAAATACACATTAAAACAGGTCCCTATTTAGGCCCTTTATGTATTTCCTTAACTTTACAGACCAAAATGCTGATTGATTTCTGAAAAATGAAAGTTAAAAACTTTAAGGTAATATATGCCCACAATTTAGTTTCTTTTTATATTTCACATGTTTTACTTAATCTTGCATTCCCTAAAATTGTAAGCTCTTTCTAGATGTTGTGATCCTGTACTTTTTCGTGCAGCATATTGCTCTTGTATAGCATGTAGTGAGCGCCCTCCAGGTGTTTGTTAGGGGCCACGACTAAGAGGCCTGAAGTCTTAGGCTGATGGCAGGTCAAGTTTCTCTCAATGCCTGTCAGTGTGTCAAAAACATTTTAAGAGTACGTGGTCATCCAATCCTTGTCCCCTCTGCAGACCACACAGAGGAATGATCACCTCTTGCAGTTGCAATTGTGATTTTATGCAAATGTTTATGAAGGAGGTAAACAGTTGGCAAAATATTGACAATGAGAAAGATAAAGACCATGCAATGCTTACAAGTGACTGGGTGCGTTGTTCATTTGATGGTGGTGAAGTGAAGGACATGCAAGGAAGTGCATTCAGGTGAGAGCGAAAAGAAGGTACTCAAGATGAAAGAGATGAAGTGTAAAATATGCAGGTGGACAAGACGTGGATAGAATATTGGCATACATGCCTAACATACAGTGAACATAGCCAGAGTGACTGAGACACTCACGTTAATTCAGTCTCATAATTTCAGAATTAAAACATTTTCAATATTTGTATAACTAAATCGTTGAAACTCATTTATCTTAAATAGCTAAGGACCATTGACAGGGCCAATAGCCCTGGCTGCTTTTAGAGGTATGTCAGTTGCATTATGTATCTGGCTCAATAATAGAAAGCTCAGAGAGGAACCAAAATACCAGCTGGGAGGCACTCTATGGAAATCAGAGATATTTAGTTTACATGGTTAAGCCACACCTCTAATTGCAAAGGCCACACACCCTTTAAATACCCCACAATTTTGTCATCCCACTTTAAGATCTGCTTTCAGGAGTACACTGGATACTGTGGAAACTGTGAAAAGACTATCCCCCGTAGCCTTGCTTGGTCTGTAAGATAAGGGGGGTGTGAGCTTCAACTTTTCCTACAATCAGGCCAGCATATAATGTTTAAGTCCATTATATGACATGTAGGGTGCATGAGAGGGGCCGAAGGAGCATTGGAAAGGAAGAATGCAGTCTGGTAGGAGCACTAAGAGAGAAAACACAATATTTTGTCAAATAATCAACATTTTTGAGGACTTTCAAAACAGAGAGTGAGAGTATGTGTTTTTGTCTGCTTGTATGCAAATATTCCTGCTGAAATCCGACTGCATCTCACAAAACCCGACTGAAAGCACCCATACCCAACTATTTATCTGAAGATACATTTGTTAGAGGGGTCGAATACCCCAACCCCCCTCCCTGAAGCTACACCTATGCATAGCAGTTGTTGTATTTTTGCCGTTACCTTAATGTTTTCTATGATAGAATAATTCTCGGGCACTGCCGGGTGAATTCCGATAAGCAGGTCTTCGTAGCCAGAGCCGTTCAGCCACACCCCAGAGGTCTGCACTGAGGACAGCCATGCCCAGAGCAGAGTTAGGCTCTTCCAGCACTGCATGGCGGGGCTCTGCAGCCTGGCCTCAGTTAGGATGGGCGCTGATCTGACATCCTACACATGTCTCTTCTTCCGCCTAAACTCGAACAAAAGGGCAGCTTCACGCAGGACTTTGAATCGGCTGCTTATGGCATAGCAACAATGCTCTGGTGCACAGAACTGATAAACCTCTTGCCAAGCTGACTAGTTAAAAATTAACCTGCAGCGGTAGTGAATGCATATTCAAGTATTGATAATATGGGATTAATCTATGCTCTCATCTGCTATGATTCAATATCATATTATAGCAAACAGTTTTTTATTGTGTGAATAGTGAATAATTGCTAATTACACTTTTCAGATAAACTATAATAGGTGAACTAGCACACAGCAACTGCACGATGAAAACTGAACGCAGAGAAACAAGCATCTGCTTTATGCTTTTTATGGCGTTTAAAGCACTTGTTCCATTCAGCATCACTTACATGTGGTAAATTCAATCGACATGCTTTCAGATAATCAGTAGTCACTGAGCGCCATATAGGAAGAGCATCGTCACAAGTCTCCCTTATCATGATGGTTAGTTCACTCATTAACTTGACAGGATTATAGGGATAGAGACGCCTCAATAATTTACCTAATTCAATATATTCGAAATATTATATTTTCTTTGCTGTTGCCTTGGTTTTTAGTACCTGCTATGGCCCATTACTTTGTCAAATTTGAATGTATATGGATTGAGGTAGGCAGATGAGGCCATTGAATGAGAGTCATAATGTTCCATTCCTGTGCTGTCCTTCTGAAAGATATTATTTGAGGTTTATTGGTCCACCAGAAATTACTAAGAACTATTGTTCCAGTGGGGGGTGGAGCTAGCTCGGAAGCGTAATGGCCGCCTGAGCCCGGAGCTCCATGAAGCCATCCGACAATCCTGCAATTATCCTTCAGCTAAAGCGGTGTTGCGGGATACCAATTTGCCCCCACGGCAACTAAAGGGGTCCGAAGGCAAAAGGGAGTGGCATCTGCCTTCTGGCTAACAGGAGAACGGAAGTGATAATACCCTGTTTGTTTGCGGCAGGTGCCCAAAGCCACAATGGGCAAAGGAGACAAAACTCAATCTAAGTTGGCGTTTGAGCAAAAAAGATCCAAATCGAAAGACCCTGGAACTGGCATGAGTGCTGGGGTGCTGCCGCCAACGCAGGAGAACACCGAAGAAGACATACGGTCCATCCTCAAATCCATGGAACATTCACTACAGAGCGGCATCACCAATTTCCGAACTAAAATGGGCGCTTTAACCTATAGGATGGACAGAATGGTGGAGCGCCTAGATAAGCACGCCGAGCGGTTGGACATGTCCGACAGGCGCCTGACAGAGGTTGAAGAGGCGCACACTACACTGAATGCTGATCATAAGCAAATGAGGAAACTCATGCGTATCATGCAGGAGAAGACGGAAGACACAGAAGCACGTTCCCGATGCTGCAACCTGCGAATCGTGGGCCTTCCCGAATCGACAGCCACAGGCAATATGAAACAGTTCATTGAAAAATTACTTGTCCAGCTGCTGGGGGACGACGTCTTCTCGGCGATGTTTGTAGTGGAAAGAGCGCACAGGGCTCTGGGGCCTTCGACTGCCGCCGGGAGCTGCCCCGCGCCCGATCATAGCTAAACTGCTTAACTATTGCGATCAGGATGCGGCTCTTCGTATTGCCCATGACAAGAAGAATTTGAGGTATGAGGGGTCGGAACTCTCTTTATATCCAGATTTTACTGCTAGAGTGCAGGAGCCCGTAGACACTTTGTGCCACTGAAGAGGCAACTCCGAGAGAAGGAGGTGGACTGCGCCATGTTGTATCCTGCGAAGCTACGGGTAAATCGGCAGGGGAGATCTCACATCTTTACAGACCCTAAAGTCTTAGAACAAGCTATCAAGAACTGGGCGAAAGAGCGGAAGAACAGTCCAGGACAAGAACAGCAGGACGTGTCCGAAGAGGCTGCGCTGGAGGAACAGGACTGATAGGTGCAACAGACGCTGTTGGGTAATGTGTGGATATAATAGGCTGCGCTGAGGGGGGCACTACGTTACCAGGTAGGAGAGATGAAGAAAGTACTCAATGTGAAGCCTGCTTGAGAAGAGTACTTGCTAAACAGAGACTTGTGACTTGGAGGAGGCTTCGATTATTAGTAGGGGTCGCTGGGTGTTGGTTGGGACTACCACATGTTGATGGAATTCACTCAGTAGTGAAGGGTCTGGGGGGTTGTGGGGTAGCCACAAGGACAGTAAGTCGGATTGTTATTTTGCAATATGTTGTGGGGGCGTGTATGTTGATTTGAGGGGATTTGAGGATTTATAGTCTAAGCTGGAAATATGACTGGGATGGCACACGAGGGTAGGGCCAGTTCCTCTGATTGTTGGTACTTATTAGAGTAGGTAACGTTGGGCTATCTCCGCTCACACGTGCCTTGCACTGTTGTTGTTTTTCCACTGGAAGGGTTTTGGGACAGGGCGGGTGTTGGGGACAGGGATTTGACTTACACGCGGACATGTTGGCGGAGGTCTGCTGTGGGAGGGGGTAACGGAGGGGAGGGGTAGGTGGGGCGGGGGTCGTTACAGCTGTTGGGTGTTCCTTAAGTGTAAGCACGTCAATGCCCACATTTGCTCACTTCACAATAAGTCTTGTTTACTTGGATAATGGTACGTGATCAGCAGGAGGAGCGGGAGCGAGATACAAATGTTGACATGGAATGTTAGAGTTCTAAACGATCACCTTAAACTCCGAAAGGTGTTGAGTTATCTTCACAGGCAGAATATCGATTTGGCTCTCCTGCAGGAGACACATCTGCCGAAAATGAACCCCATGTTGAGACATAGGGAGTTGGATGGTAATGTTAGCGCATCAGGATTTACTATGCATGCCAGAGGGGTACTAAATTGGGTCAACCCGAGGTCATCCCTTAACCTTACATTGCTCAGAGAGGACCCGGAGGGTAGATATGTCATGTCTAAATGTACGGATCAGGGGCTAGACCTGCTGGTGGTGAACATATATGGTCCTAACTTTGACTGCCCTGAGTTCTTTGGAGACATAGTCGGAATCATTGCGCAAGGCGGGATGTTAAGGTACTATGGGGAGGGGAATTCAACTTGGTGAGAGATCCGGACATGGATAGATCGGTGGGCCCGGCTAGGAGCCCGGCTGCGGCAGCAAGGAAGCTAGAGGAGGTTATGATACGTTTGGATGTGTGCGATGTGTGGGGGGTGAGGAACGTAGGGAAGGGGGGTTACACTCACTACTCGGCATACCACAACAAACACTGCAGAATAGATTATTGGGTGGCTTCTGCTGCTCTGATTAACAAGGTATGACACTGCTCGCATTGCCGCGCACACTTTCGGACCACTCTCCCCTATTGTTGGTATTGGAGCACCCGGGTAGGTGAATACCGCCTTTCACGTGGAGATTCCCACCTTACTCCGTACTGGATCCGGTGTTAAGAGAGAAGATGGCAGTTATCATCGATACTTTTTTTGAAGCAAACGCTGGCTCGGTTGATAGCTTCCAAACTGTCTGGGAGGTGTTTAAGGCGTACATTCGGGGGGTGGCGATGGCCAAACATTCAGGAGTGCTTAGGACTATTCGTAGAACTTTAGCTGATTTGGAAGGGAAGTTAAAACGCCTAGAACAGAGGTGACTTGCCGAGGGGGATAAATCCCTAGATGATGAAATTAAGTCGGCACTGGAGGAATACCATGCGGGTGATGATGGTGAAGTGAAGCACATGGGGAAGTATGCCACGGCGCATGTGTATGGAGAGGGAGAGAGGCCGGGATCTGTACTGGCACGGTTAATGAAAGCGAGGCGCGGTAAGTGTCAAATTACCGAGATTAAGGTCGAGAGTGGGGAGTTATTGACTGAGGATTCGGAGGTAGCAGAACGTTTTCGACAGTACTATGCGGAGCTCTATAGTTCCAGGTCGGCAGGGTCGGACGACCAGATAGCTGAATATTTAGAGTATATACGGCTTCCCTTCCTCCCAAACTCGCATAGGGAACTCCTCATGCACCCGGTCGAGAGAGATGAGATAATTGAGGCGATCGGTGGCATGAGAGCTGGTATTGCTCCAGGGACGGATGGTTTGATAGTAGCGTTCTATAAGACATTCTTAGAACAATTGCTGCCGCACCTCGCAGCCCTGTTTGATGATATGTGTACCATGGGCACGGCACTCGCATCCATGAGGAAGGCCATGCTGGTGGCCATCCCTAAGCCAGGTAAAACTCTGGATGAGTGCAGGTCGTTCCACCCCCTGTCTCTGCTTAATGTAGACGGTAAAATATTTGCAAAAATATTAGCCACCAGGCTTGCTCTGATGTCACATATTCTGGTGGCCCCGGAGCAGGCTGGATTCATCTTAGCTAGGAACTTAATTTATAATATTCGTACAGTATTTGGTACAATGCAACACGTTTGTCAGGAACACAAAGCGGTGGCTGTTTTTCTTGATATGGAAAAACCATTTGACTCTGTGGAGTGGCATTTTCAAAGCAAGTCTTGACGAGAATGGGGCTTGGGGCGGTGTTTTTGCAGTTGTTGGGTCTCTCTATTACAAGCCCACGGCCCGAGTGCGGATTGGCGACTTGGTCACAGCTTCCTTTAATATTACTAGGGGCACCAGACACGGGTGTCCATTGTCCCCGCTGCTGTATGCTCTGGTGGCGGAGCCTTTGGCTTGTGCTTTGAGGGAGTACCATGGGAACGTAGGTATCGGCTTCCTGACATATAGAATAATACACGGACGACAGGCTTTTGTATGTGAGGCATCCGGAGCCTAATTTGGCCCCAGTTATCAGGGAGGTAGTCCAATTTGGCGCGCTGTCTGGACTCCGGGTTAACTGGAATAAATTCCTAGTGTTCCCACCTACACCAGTTACTTGCGAGTTTGAAATGGAATACTCGTTGCAGTGGATGACTGACTCTGTAAGATACCTGGGCATTAGACGTCACACAGACTCTGATATAGTTTTTAGAGAAAACTATGGTGTGGCTATTTCAAGACTGGAAGATGAAGTTGAACTATAGTATCGTCTGCCATTGTCCTTGATGGGGAGTATCTCTATTATGAAAATGATAGTCCTACCTAGATTCTTGTTCCTCTTCACAAATATCCCATTGGTGCTTCCATGCACCTTTTTTCTCAGGCTAAGGCAATTAATGATAAAATTGGCATGGGCGAGTAAGCAAGCTAGGGTCCAGTGGGGAGTGCTTACACTGCCATATCACCTGGGGGGTTTAGGCGCTCCAGATCTCGAACTCTACTACAGGGTGGGACTGACGTCCCTTTCCTGCAGAAGGAAGGGCTCTTTGCTGAGCCTCTTCCTTTACCGGCAATAATAATGGAACCTGTTTACCGCAGGACGGGTATAGTGAATTCCTTGAACACTACTAGGCATTCGTGGAACTGGTTGCTACAGAATCAAGCCGGCGCATTATTGTATTCTCCAGCTATGCCACTAGAATGGGTGAGATGGCTGGGGCCATGTACGGAGCGTGGAGTTCTTACGGCATTGCAAGAACTGAACATGAATGTAGCAGGACATTTATTTTGTGACGGGACGGTTTGCATCCTGGAGCAGGTGACAAGTACGCTGGAGGGTGTCTCGCTTCTAACCAGTTTCCAATTCCATAGGGTGAGAAATGATATTAGAGCACAGTTAGGCGATTGTTTGGAAGAACCGCCAGAGATTCGGGAATTGTTGCATGGTATCAAGAGCACTTCACCCAGGAAAATGATAACGGCTATTTATAATATTGCAATGTCACATAGGACACATAAGTACACTGCAGCCAGACCTGCATGGCAGCGTGATCTGGTAGTTCAAGTGGACGACAATAGGTGGGTATATTGCTGCATGGCTACTAAAAAAGTGTCACTACATGGTAGACATAGGTTGGTTCATTTCAAATCTCTTAATAGAATATATTATACTCCTGAATGATTGTGTAGATATGGCCTGCGTGAAGAGGCGAGATGCGAGAGGTGCAGCTCGCCGGTTGCGGACTTCCTCCGTCTGGCATGGTTGTGCCCGGGAGTCTATTCCTTTTGGGAAAGTGTATTTGTGGAGTAAGGCAAGGTGGTAGTGGCCGACCTTACACCAGATCCGTTGCTGGCCTTGTTGGAGTACTTGAAGGAGCTGCCTAGAGCAATGCGCAGACTAGTAGATATGGGGCTGCTTATAGCCAAAAGGCGTGTAGCTATATGTTGGATGATAGGGCCGGTCCCGACACTGCGACAGTGGACACAAGATATGATGTACTGATCCACGCAATCGGAACATTATAGTGAGTTGCTGCCTCCCAGGAGCAGACCAAAGAATTTTTGGGGTCTATATATTACCTATGTGTAGACTACTGAAAGGGCGGCTGAAGAGACAATTGAGGAGGAATGAGATGGAGGGGCTCAGAGCGTGAATGAACCAGCTGGTATTGGTTGGGGCCTGGAGGGACTGAACATACTACTTTGAAATAGGAGATGGTTAGTGTGAAAGTTGATTGCGCAGTAAGTGCACTACTGGGGAGCTTGCAAGGGCAGACTGCAAGAGACCGAGATTATCATCAAACAGGTGCCCATAGAGAATGTTCAAGGAATGTACACTGGGGGTCTATACATTTTCATACACACTCCGGGGTGCGGATTGTCGTTGCTCAAAAGTACTATCTTTTTCTGTGCCTTGTAGGATATACGCCGCCTGTCCGACTTGGGTTGTTGGCTAAATGGCTGTGTACCATGACTAAGTAAGTGGGCTAAATGTATGTTGTTTAGAAGGACTGATTTACAATGATGTGCTGTGTGGCTGTTAATGACTGCAATAAAATGTTTAATTAAAAAAAAACTATTGTTCCCAGAACAAATTAGCTGTAAAAGAAAAGCCCAGGACTGAAAACTGGTTTCCATGTTGACATGGAGTAACCATACAATTGATGCTCTTTCCTGACAGGTGTAGACATTGGCATGTAGGAGAGCATGCCCAGTGGAAATTACAGAACAAAACGTAGGTGAGGCTGTAGCAATGAGGTAGCATCTTGAGTTCAGATAGTGTGGGGAAGTGGGCAGGAGTCTGGTAAGAGTATGAAGAGTATGAAAGTTGTGACTGAACTCCCCCGTAGGTAAAGGTCCATAGTGGTTTGCATGCTGGGAGGGAGAGGGTTAAAGTCCGAGGTCGTCCATATGAGGAAGTACTGAGTCCTTTGATTTTGTTTCTCCTTGGTGCATGGAAAGGAGTTGGGTAAAGCATTTTTGATATTATGTACCATCTATGCCATTTTGACAATTCACAGTGAATGCTTATATACATGATGGTAGTATTGCAATGTACCTCCTGTTTCCATTGGTTCTATGGCAGTGCACTTAACATACCCGAACAGAAAACTAATCTCCATCACTGTCAGTTACCAATGACCGTCAGCCGTAAAAGTGTCAGTGACTGCACCTTCATTGCTACTCAATGCCACAGACAGCATCCATAGGACCAAAGATTTCCAGACCACCGGAAATTGTAATGAAGGTAATTTTGGATTTAATTACTTGCCATGATTTAAAGTTCTTTTATAACGAATTGTAGCATGTTGGTATTTTGAAAATAAATTACCTAATAACAGTAATATCTTTTATTTAACGTATTTTATTGGCATATACAAAGTTCTATATCACAGACAAATAGAAAACAAAGTCACCTATCTGAACCACACTCTCTTTAAACCAGAAAAATCATAGCATAACATGTGAGATTGCCTTATCTCTAAAGGTAAGAATGGACATAGGTCCTAAAAAACCCATAGTAAAGGTACAGAACATGAAAAAAGGGATGGAAAACACATCACACTGGTTACAGATGAAACCAGTGTGGACTAAGAAACCTCTTCCATCCTTGACTAGATATGCCTCTCACATCCTGAGCTGGATGTCCCTCTTGCAGATGAACTTAATATTCCTCAAGCAGTCCAGGCTGGATGTCCCTCAATGCAGGTCATACAGCCACCATAAGATTGAGTAGACCGCCATTACATTCTTGGATAAAACAAAGACACCTACCAAACATATTAGGTATGATATCTTTCCAAGAATATGGACCAGAGTTTTCAAAAGTGACCTGCTGCATCATATCTTGAATTCAGTCTCTTCAAATTCACAAATGCAATTTTCTTGAAATTTATAAGACCTGTGACAGCTATCTTGTAAGATAAATACACCTGCCTCAAAACAATCAGTTAGCCCATTTGAATTTATGTACAAATATCTTACATCTTATTCCCCTGAAGTAAAATTGAACCTTCCATGACTATGCATGAACTTATGGTTACCATGTTTGTTTTTATGGTTTTCCCACTAGCTACCCCTGCCCTTCTATTGCCTCTTTGAGTAAAGCATGCCCTTCTTGCAATTCTTGAATACTGTTGACAGCTTTGTATAAAAGATATTAATTGCAGGAATAAATCACAGAGTTCAATAAAAAATATGAAAATAACTGTTTAAAAGTACCAAACCACAGAAGCTGGTGAGATAAAACAAGTGCATAGAGAAATAAGCCCACAAATTGCAATTGATGTTTCTGATCTTCAGATGCTTTCCCCAGAAATCTGTGTTTGCCCACAGTAGCTAGTTCAGAAGTTTCTCCTATGCCAATGTCTCTGCCATGAACACAAAAATTCTAATTGTAATTTCACTATATTTCCATAGACTTGCTTCTTTTCCCAAGGAAATTCACACTATTCATTGATATAATCAATTCAAGAATACATTTTTATTCCAATGGTCTTTGAAGTGTGTAATGCTGCTGTTTTTGGTTTAGGTCACTATAACTTTAAATCAATCTCAAAAGGATGGGGTTGATTTAGCAATTGACGGATTGCACTCTGTCCTTCAGGACAGTTGAGCGAAACTACTGATGGACTACCATCTGTCATATTTAGAGATGATCGTCGGCCCAGTGGTCAACTCTGTACATTGAACGGAACTGCCATTAAAGTTTATCCTTTCAATGTCCAAATGTTTGGTGGCCGATTGTCATCGATTTCGATGTCCATTCACTAAACTTTTCAAAAGGTTTTGCTTTTGAGAAAAAAACTCCTTGAAGTGGAAGCTTGTTTTAGAAAAAAAGAAAATGACTCTCCACACCTTGGGAGTTTTCTCCGAGGGAGAGGGGTCATATATTTTTTCTATACTTCATTGCCAAGTTTTTCCTGGCAATGTCGGACAGGTAAAAAGATATTACATCATCCAACCTAATTAGGGTGTAATGTCCATCCTCCAATGGGACTACTCCGTCTGGCTATCGGAGGAAGAATCATACCCTCACTACAGGAGAAGGAAACACACATGAAGATCCGAATACTGGGAGCGAAGAGACAAGGCTGCCCATGGAAGTGGACACAAAGATAACCCACCAAGGAGACTTGCTTGATCAAAAGAAGTCAATTCAGAAAAGAGAGTCAACCACATGCAATGCTCTTCAGCAGGGAAAGACTCGCACTTAGCTAATTTATCAATCTCCGACGAAGACTCGGAATCCGAAATATATGAAACAGGCATGTCTATTTCCAGTGACTCAAGCGAACTAAGTGACTCAAGTGAACTAAGTCCCGATGTGCAAAGAGATTCAGTACCTCTAGAAATCACTGGTCTCAGTGACTCAAGACTACATACTGAAAAAAGCCTCAGGGGGAAAAAAAGGAGCGGGAGCGGAAAAAAACGGACAAAACATAAAAGGGGCAAAAAAAATCTGTTGAAAGAAGAGACAACAGACCCTGGTAACAATACCGACTACGGCAAAACAAGATTCAATCCTACCCGAAAAAGCCCAATGAATAAATTATCGGGAGAAACTTCAAGTCAAAAAACAACTGAACCCTCATTGAGCGAGGTGCTAAATTCTATAAAGAATTTCCATGAGGATGTTAAAAAACGCAGCCTAAAAAACCGCATGGCCATTGAAAAGCTACAAGGTGCTGTGAAAAAAGTCGCCAATATCTGCTCTGAAATGTCGGAGAGAATGGTCATGGTTGAAACTCGCACTGAGAACCTTGAAACGGATGTTATGAAAATTCAAAAAAACAAAAAAGAGCAAGATGGAATCATAAAGGATCTAATGGCTAAAGTAGAAGATCATGAAAATAGATCTAGAAGGAACAATCTAAGGTTCCTTGGAATTCCAGAGAAATTTGAGGGAGACGATGCTAGAGGAGCAATGATTAACATTCTTAAACCATCATTCCCGGAATTGGAAGCCTGGGATATGGAAAGGGAGATACAACGGGCCCATCGCTTTCCCTTAACTCTCTCAAAACACTCCAACAAGCAAAATCAATATCCCAGAGCAATGTTGGACTACTTTGGTAACTTTCTCCTCCGCGAAGCAATTTATAATCTTGCAAGACCAACCACACAAAGAGAACATAAGGGATTCAAGTTCTTCGTGAGGCTGGATTTCGCTCACTCGACTGTGGAGCGTAGATGGAAAATGCGCCAACTATTTGGTCCCTTTGAAAAACTCGGAGCGAAAGTATTCTTGCAAAATCCGTCACGCCTGAAAATCATATTCAAGGGCTCAACAAGAAGCTTTAACAGCGAAATACAAGTGGAGGATTATCTACGAGAAATTACAGAGACTAATCCACGAAGCTCAGGGAAATAATATAAATCTTATACCAGGACATGTAAGAGGATATGATAAACTGAATTATCTATTCCACTTCTTATTCATGTACAAAGTTCGAGGTATTACTGAAAATTAGCATATGGGTTGAACAGGCTGGAAAAGAAGCCTACTTAATTGTTATAAGTGAAACGTTATTATATTTGTTAGAGTTTATTTGAGATATGATAAATATGTAATATACATTAACAAACCAGCCCAGCCCGTTGGGCTCGCTTACACTGATGTCACACCCTTGGTCGCAACGAGACCAGGTAACCTTCAAAGGTGGTGGTGGGTGGGAAAGAGGGGGGTGGTCGGGCAGATCGGGCAGTTATTGGACAAACTCATCAGCGAATTAAAAGAAAAGCATCACCTTACCGACACAAAAAATGGATTGATAGATGGGTACACTAAAAATATTATCTTTAAATATTTGTGGTTTAAATGACATCAAGAAAAGACAAATGGTGGCAGTAGGCCTACAGACTATTGGTGCTAATATCGTATGTTTGCAGGAAACCCATATTGAAGGGTCACAATCACAAATGCTAAATTCACTAGGATACAATCTGATTGGTGCAACTACACAGGGTATGCGGGCAAGAGGGGTAGCACTTTTAGCCAGAGGAAGAGGGTTTAATTTTAATAAAACTAAATCCGATAAATTGGGAAGATGGGTGATCACAGAAGTCCATTCAGGGCAATCTTCATCAATGACCATCTGCACAATTTATGGGAGCAATAACGAAGACCCCTTGGTAATTAATAATGTCTCCAATGAACTTACTAATTGGCCGCTACCTCTTATAATCTGTGGTGATCTCAATATAAATCTTTCATATGGCTGGTCAATAAAAGATGACTGGCATTACCGTGGACGGAAATCAAAAGTCTTTAAGGCAATCAAGGAACTATGTATCACCCACGGGTTAATTGATGTGTTGCAGACTTCAAACAGTAATTCCTATGATCCAGGGTACACATATTATTCAAATCCACATCATACACATGCTAGACTGAATTACTTCTTGATCTCTAGCTCAATCAAAACTTTCTCCAAAGTAGAAAAGCTACCCCGTATTATGTCGGATCATAATCCTTTGATACTTACAGTTGAGACAACATCTTTGACACAGACACCACAAGCTTGGACATTTGAGAGGTCTTTTCTCCTCGAGAGTGAATATTGTAAACACATGAGAAGCTGGATTTCAAACTTCTTAGTGGTTAATAACAGCAGCACAACAATGGATTTCGTCTGGGATGCCCTAAAAGCAAGTATTAGGGGTAAAACTATACAATATTCACTCAGGACTAACAAGTGTGCAAGAGAAACATTAAGACTCCTACAAGAAACTTTAAAGAGGGTGGAGGAAGATCTTATAAGGGTAACAAGAAGCTCTTTTACCACAGAAGAGATAACTAATGCACAAACTCAGGTTGCAATAGCTAAGGCGGCAATTACAAATATATATATCAATAAAGCAGTTAAAAAAGCAACTGTTCACCGTGAAAAAATATACGAGGTTAGCGAGTCGGTTGGTCAGCAATTAGCAATCCGGATGAGACAGCAGACTACACAAAATGTAATACTGGAAATCCAAGACCCTATAATTGGCAGAGTATCTGACTCAGAGAAGATCAGAGAAGCATTCTGGCGTTTTTACCGTGCTCTCTATACAGAAGAGGGAGAAATAGACCAAGAGAAAATTACTGAATATTTAGATATAGATACCTGTGACAAATTCAACACTGAAGATTAGCTAATCTGGGAAAAGGCCCCCGACATTGAGGAAATAAGAAAAACGGTAAAAGATCTCTCCGGCGGGAAGGCAACTGGAGTAGATGCTATCCCTCTTGAATTTTACATAGTATTTCTGGATCAACTTCAAGAAATTTTGTTGAATCTATGCTTACATCTATTTAGAGGAGGGCAACCCCCCAACTCATGGTCTACGGCAAAAATCGTGATATTCCCCAAGAAAAATAAACCCATTGACCAGATGGGCTCTTATCGACCCATCACATTAATAAATGCAGATTCTAAAATTTACTCCAAACTACTTGCCAACCGTATCTCATCAATAATCCATAAAGTTATATCTAAATTTCAGCATGGCTTTATCCCTGGGAGAGACACTACTAATCACACACGGAGGGTAATCAGCTTAATCGACCATACCCAGGTGGCAGGAGACCTGATGGCGTTAATACTACTCGATGCCAAGAAAGCTTTTGATCGGGTCTCCTGGTCATTCCTGTGGCAGGCAATGTCCAGGGTCGGTTTCAACCAGGCTTTCATACAGGCAATACAAAAAGTCTACATTAATCCTCAGGCTATGGTCATGGTTAACGGAGGTATCTCAAAAGAACTAAAAATTTCGAGAGGAACTAGGCAGGGATGCCCCTGCTCTCCACTGTTGTTCGCTATTTATATTGATCCATTTATCAGGATACTGCAAAATAATAGGAATATAACTGCCATTTTGACTAATAAATACTCAACAAAAACTCTCGCTTATGCCGATGATATCGCCATTGTCACTGCTAACCCAAACCTGGCTATGCCAATTATTGAGCAGGAGGCTTTGAGATTTGGCAAAATTTCAGGATATGCTCTGAACCGAGGGAAAACCCAAATAATTATCAACAACAAATGTGATATGACAGATCCACGCATAAAAAGTTCAGCTACTTATCTAGGGGTTACGATAACCTCTGAATTAGAGAATCTAGTCGACTTGAATCTAAAACCTATACTAAACAAAATGCAAAAAGATCTCCGCCGTATCAATAACCTACATCTCTCTTTGATCGGACGGGTGAAGGCTTTAAAAATGGTCTACTTTCCGAAACTCTTGTATATATTTAGAGCCATTCATCTAGAAATCTCAGACCAGTGGTTTAAAAGAATGGAACATATCTTCACGGACTTTGTCTGGTCATACATACAGCCCCGTCGTGCCTATAAACTACTGACACTTCCCAAAGAAAGAGGAGGATTAAGCCTTCCAAACCTTAGGCTATATTATTGGGCAACAGTCTTGCTATATAACCATGAGCTTTTTCTACTTGACGGAACTGGGACAGCTGGTGATAAAGACGCCCCTTCAATTCATCAAATAATATTAGGTGACAGAAGCACCGGCTATCTTTGGAGATATCTCTTCGATAGTTACCATAAAAAAGTAAGACTAAAAACACTCATAGCAGCGTTTAAAGTTTGAAAATCTGTGAGGAAAATGATAGGTCTGGGACGGTTATCTTTCTATACGCCCATACAAAATAATCCCCTCCTACCAGACATATTTAAAGATTCCTATATTGATAGATGGATCATAGCCGGAATTACTCATATAGGTTGGTTTTTTTCCTCAGAAGGGCTATATTCTTTTGAATTTTTGAAAGACAAGTATCATTTGGAATGGAGAGATTTCTTTAAATATCTCCAAATAAGAGATTTTCTATCACGACGTGTGAGGGGAGAGGACACTATGATTAAAAGCACCTTAGCCGAAATTCTCAGCCACTATCAGGAAAAAATACGGATTGGGGGGTTATACCAGCTATTACTGATGCATTTATCGGATGACAGGCAGAAGATTATTCAGAAATGGCAAAAGAAATTTTACAATCTCTACAGAAGAATTTGAGTATGTATATGGGCTATCACAAACTACACTTATGTCAACCAAACTACAAACACAATTTTATAAAATATGTTTTTTTATGTACTATACTCCAGATAGAATCACCAAATAGGGTAGTGGGAGAGGGACATGCTGCTTCCGATGTAACCTACAAGATGCGGACTGTATACACATTTTTTCATCTTGTACCTCTTTAATTCCTCTCAAATCAAAAATCGAACATTTCCTTTCATTGATCCTCAAAACCGTGGTTACTCTATCTGATCAAACAGTTGTCCTGGGCCTAACAAATTGCACTAATCAGAATATCGGTCATGAATTGATTTTTATCTCGATGGCCGTATTAAGAATTTGTATAGCATCAGCTTGGTGAGATCCTATTGCCCCCTCATACCAACAGTGGTTTTCAAGACTTTTGGCAATTTTTAATCTAGAAATGGCAATATATAAAACTAAAGGTAGGAAACGTAGATTAAAAGGCTAAACATGTGGTCACCCTTAATAGAATGGTCTGAATCCGAGTGACTTATATAACAATAACCTGGCTACAATCATTTAGTTGCAATATGTACCTATCTAACCCAATGTTTATTTGTCTTTGAATAATCATGTGTTAATTCATCTATTTGCTTTTTTTCTTTTTTTATATATATATGCTTTTGAAATTCTTTTTGTTCCACATTTAATCTGCCCGATCGGAGGGGGGGGGGGGGTGTTGTCTTATGTGTTGTATTGTCTTTGTTCTGTACTAAACCCAATAAAAAAAGTTTAAAAAAAGGAAGTTTACAATCGACAGAGTGAATGGAGGCTCCATTGACATAATACCTAAGGACGCCCCATCTCTACACGTGATGCGTGTGCACTGAGGTTTGGTGGGCAGGGTACTCCATCATATTTGCAACAGAGTACCCTGTCTGCCAAACTCTAAATCAGGCCCTAAATTGTCCACCTACCACTGTACTATTTCAGCTTCAATTACATCCCAAAACTGTAGAATATTCATGCAGTAAGAAAACATTTTCTTTCTCTTATGTGTTGCTTGTAATTTACACCCTATGGTACTGTTCTGCCACACATATTTAACAGCCTCTCCTACTGTAATTTTATTGTGCATTGCCCTAACCTAGAGACAGCTCTTTAATTCTAAAAAAGAGACAAAACAGATCAATCCACTTTTATACACAATCAGGGATTACTAACATAATAATTAGTAAAATTGTCAGAGTGCTAGTATTGCTTATTTATTTTAACCTGTGATACTGCTGACCCACTTATTAAAGAATTTTACCAAGTCTGACAAATGAATGAATGACTGAGTGCATTTATGGAGCCCACAGCTACTCAACAATAGCATCCAGGCGCTAATAGTCTCGCTCTAACTAACCAAAAGCACCCCTAGCTGCAGAATGACCAGGTTTTGAGTAGTTTCTTAAAGACGGCCAGGTCAGTTACAGTTCTGAGCATTACCAGGAGCAGGTTCCAAGCTTGGGCTCCCAGGAACCTGAAGACAACGTACACTGTATTCTTTCTCTTCTGCTCCCTTTTTTGTTTAGGGTACATCCATTAAATGTGATTTCCACTCAGATATGGACCAGGTCATATAAAGGTGCATTGAGATAAGGATGGATTCCCCTGCGACAGCTCATACTTCACACTGCTATCATCTGTGAAATTTCTGCACCCAATAATATAAATATTGCAGGGGGAATTCCACGCCTGCTACACAGGATGACATGTTGGAATTACATTCTGGTGTATTGGTCGTATAGAGTGTGGAAGTTTTGCACCTGGCATTTAGGATACAGTATTACCAGACTTGATAAAACCCCACTCAATAATTCTGCATGATAAAATATCACAAAGATTAATATGAAAAATATACTTTAGGTTAGAAAGTAGTAAAAACTTTTCTAACCAAGGGCCTGAATTGAGAGCGCCTCCTGCTGAAGTCTCAGGGACATTAGACTTCACCCGTCAGCCATCTGAATTCCTGTGCGAGGGATTCTACTTGCAGGTGAGGCCTCCATCAAGTAATCCACAGCCTCTAGTTCTACTGCGAGGAACGCGGACTGGTAACCCTTGTTAACTTTGTGTGGGCTGCTGAAGCTAATTGAGAGCTGCCGCCGCTGAGAGCCCGCCTTAATTTGAACCTTTCGAACCTTCGCTGAATCTTTGTGGGCCGTTAAGAGAGAGCTGTAGCTGCTGAGTGCCCACCGCTGTACTTCTGAAAATATTGAAGATAGCTAATAAAGTCAAGCTGCACCTTTTTTGTAACATATTTTCCCGATCATGTCTAGCAATACAGAAATTAACATATTCATTACAGCCTCAAGATTTTTGATTTACATCAAAACTATATAAAGTATAAATGCCAATGTATCCTTCCATAAATATGCAAGGAGTCAAGAAGTATCGAAAGGCATGTCTTTTTTTTACTTTTCACTTTGAAAATTTCTTTTAGTTAAGAAATGGCCCAAGTTCGGTGTTAGACCTGGCATCATCGGTGTGGGTCTCCCTTCCTCTTTTCACTTCCTATCTTTTATGTTGGCTGGATTTAGATGCTCTCGGCGCTGTGCCACTGCTAATCAGTGCCACAGCGTGAATGCTCCCTGTGTAAAGATGACTGTATGATTTGGGATAACCATAGTTACCTGTCAGACCCTAGTATAAGTGCATTGTGTGTGCCCAGGGCTGGTAGACCAAATACGGCTGGTGGGCCTGAAGCGCTGATTTGCGCTACCCACAGAAGAAGCTTTTAAAGTAAGTTTCAGACCTGCCATTGCAGAGTCTACTGGCAGTCCAGAACTGCCTTTGTAACTATGAGGTGCACCCACTTCCCAGTCCCTGCAACTTCCGTTCGCAGGGTGCGTTGTCTGTGACAGGAAGAACATGCCTAGGTCTGTGTAGCATATTCTAATAGCGAGTTAACCTCCATTTCACTGTTTACTATTGTGAGGCTATCCGTTCTCTTAGGCCAGAATGGGCAGGCTGAGTATTACATTCCACAATCCTACCTGACCCCAGGAACCTGATAGGAAATTCGAATTTGATATGTTTAAGCTCAGGACATTGAGATACATCTTTTAGTAAGGATCATTTGTATATCCTGTGTTTGAAAATGCTTCTTCTAGAAACAAGGTATTTTCTCGCCTAAGCTTTCCTGTAGGCTTTGGGAGTATGTGTATTGGCCGTCTGATTTTGGCCCTGCAGGGCCAGCTGGGTCAGACCTGGCTGGAGAAAGAGATCGGCATTCAGAGCATTGGGAGGGGTGACTCTTTGATCTGAGCAGGGCCGTGCCAGGCAAGGTGGGCGTCTGATAGCGGACCCCCTGATTCCCAAAGGGCATGATGATGCCTCGTAAACCAAGTGTTCCCCGACCCCACCGAACTGGTTCTGGTTGGATTCAGTGACTTGTGACTTTAGAGAACAAAGAGTTGTTAGGTATAAAATGCTGCGCTGAAACCTCTTTCACGTGTGTTCCTTCTGGATGTCAAGAAGAAACTCTGTCCGAGTGAACAGAGGAAAGGACTTTGAAACTTTCACCAAGCTTGCTGAAGAAACTACCCGAGGGCCTGAATTGAGAGCGCCTCATTCTGAAGTCTCAGAGACATTAGACTTCACCCCGTCAGCCATCTGAATTCCTGTGCGAGGGAATCTACTTGCAGGTGAGGCCTCCGTCAAGTAACCCAGAGCCTCTAGTTCTACTGCGAGGAACGCGGACTGGTAAACCTTGTTAACTCTATGTGGGCCGCTGCAGCTAAAGAAGAGCCGCCGCCGCTGAGAGCCTGCCTTAATTTGAACCTTCAAAACCTTCACCTGTGCGCCTGGGCCGCCACAGTTTAGAGAGAGCAGTAGCCGCTGAGTGCCTGCCGTTGTACCAGCCTGGTCGAGATCATCATTTGTCCTGTGGGCCGCTGCAGTTAAGAGAGAGGTGCTGCCGCTGAGTGCCCGCACCTTTGCCAGTTTTGCTTCATCGTGATTTGTCCTGTGGGCCGCCGCAGCTAAGAGAGAGCTGCTGCCGCTGAGTACCGCACCTTTGCCAACTTTGCATCATCTTGATTTGTCCTGTGTGCTGCCGCAGCTAAGAGAGTGCTGCTGTGGCTGAGTGCCCGCACCTTTACCAACTTTGCATCATCATGAGTCGTCCTGTGGGCTGCAGCAGCTAAGAGAGAGCTGCTGATGCTGTGAGCCCACCACAGAGCTGCACAATAAGAGTCATCGCCTCCACCTGCCCGGGCCGCCGCAGCCGCGTGCTGCTGCCACTGAGAGCCCGCCTGTCCCTGAGTGCCCGAATCATTGTGAGTGCATGCTCCGGAGCACTGCAGCCAAGAGTTTTGGAGTCCACCTGTCACCGTCTCCGCTTCTTCGAGAAGCTGGATGCTGTGTCCCCTTCCAACGGCAGGTAAATGGTGTGCAACGGATCGCGTAGACCCAGGCCTTGAACTCAGTCAGTGCCACGTTCTGGTGAAAACGTTATTGCATTTTTAAGTCCATACTGATTTACGTACATTGTGGCTTGTTAAAATGCTTTCAGAGTCTTGTGTTAAACTTTAGATAAAGATACTATTTTTCTATACCTACTTGAGTTGTGTCCTTTTGTGGTGTTGTTACTGCCTGATTGTGCATGGTCATAAATGCTTCACACACAGCCTCTGAGATAGGCCTAACTGCTCATGCTACGTTACCACAGGGTTGAGCAGGGGTTATCAAAGGGGGTAGCCCACTTGCCCTGACTTAGGAAGAAGGGTCCCTATTTGGACATTGGCGCCAGATGTTAGAATGTTTTGTTTGATAACACAATTTTATTAGCTCCTATTTTGCAAGCAGAAACAGACTGTTTCAGGAGTAGTACATAAATGAACGGTTATCGCATTCATCAACAACTGGACAGCATGTGGGAGCAGCCTCACCCCGTAATAGCCTCAAGTCCAATGTGAACCCACCACTCCCCCCAGATCTTATTAGACTTCCCTGCGCCTGGTAAACCAGTTTTTCCATCATGGCACACCAGTCCACATCCGTCCTCCATTCAGCTAGAGTGGGGACAAGAGGGGATTTCCACCTAAGGGCAGTGTCCCTCTTTGCAACCAGGGATGCTATCCCACCAAAATCCATTCACCTTGGGGACCTCCCAAGTCCTCCAAAATGCCCTGAAGGCCAACTCTCTGCCCTGAAGTCCAACTCTCTGTAACAAGTCCACCTTTCAGAAAAGGGTCACCTCAATCTCATGCCAAAAGCCCTGCAGACGGGGGAAGGACCAGACCATGTGGAAAAGTCAATATTCAGGTAAGAGCAGTGAAAGCATACAGTTTGTGATAGTACCCCTGCATTCCATAAGCGCAGAGGCATGAGATGGGAGGCATGCAAGTAGTACAGCTGGGTTAGCCGCAGCCTGGAAGAGATGACAATCGTCTGAGGTGTCACATGTGCGTCACGCATACCCACCCCATCTACTTCTGCTTATCGATAAGGAACTCCTCTGGGGCATTAATGATTAGCGTACGGTAAATACAGGAGATTACCCCATTACCAAGATGACACATAAGTACCTTGGCCTCTTGAGGGTGGAATTCAGGGAGGGTGGTGAAATCGTGCAAGTGGTAGGACAGGACATTGCATAGCTGCAGGTATTTGTGAAATTGGAAACGTGCTGAGGAGAAGTGTTGTTGCAGGCATTGAAAGGAACAGAGAAATGTCTGCTGTGCCAGATGTCCCCGAGAGTAGTGAGCCCAATCCTGTCCCATACCTCAAAAGCCCTCAAGCGGGGCCTTGTGCTGCACCCAGTGCCCAGCTCACAGGTAGGGTAAGCTGCATGGGTGTTTTGTCCCACCCCATAAATAGCAAGGCCACCCACCACACCTTGATAACCAGCAAGCATCTCATACCAAGCGAATGAGTTCCAACTGATAGGCCAGATCATTCCAACCCAATTAGTCATTAATTAATGACTACCAGTTGAGATGCCCAATAATAGAGCTGGTCTTCAGCCATCCCTAGACCACCATCATATGTTGACTTCCTGCCATTACCGAACACTAAACAAGGACAGCAGTTTGCCCAAAGGAATTTGCAAAGTGTAATATTTAGCGTCTGAAACTAGCAATGTGGGATATCATTTGGGAAGTGTGGAGCGGTGTAGAAGAACCAAGGGAGGATCATTATCTTAAATAAGGCTACTCTCCCCAGCATGCTGGCCAGAAGCTGGTCCCACTGCTGAAAGTTGCACTTCATGTTACAGACAAGTGGCTTAAGTTTGAGGCACCAGGCTAGGTGGAGATATGAAAGTCAAGATACTAGAATCTGAGTCTCAAAATGGGTATGGACTTTTTACAGTCCACTGTGAGGCAGACTTACTCAGGTTTACCTAAAGCACAGAGGCCATTTCGTGGAGGGACAGGATCTCCAACACTCAGAGTCCTGATAGAAGCGAGCACTCAAGAAAAAGAAGGATATCATCCGCATGTAGCACAATTTTGCCTTCAACTTAATCAGCAACCTGCCACCGACAAATCTGTGCATAAATTTGAATGAGAGGCACCAGAGGTGCGAAGGCGAGGGCAAAGAAAAGTGAGGAAAGGTAAAAACTCTATTGGATGCCTCTACCTATCAGGAACGCATCAGAGAGCATTCTGTTAATGCGCACCTACACCATTGGGACAGTGTAAAGCAAATGCAAATAGGACCTGAACCTGGGGCCAAACCCCATTCGTTTGAGGACATCAAAGAGGAAGAAACAATCTAATAAAACAAAGTCCTTTTTGTAAATTGACCAGGGACGAGTAAATGAATCTGGCTGGGACGCAGCACAAGTTAAGGCTGTCTGAACCTGCAGAATGCTGTGTTGAGTGCTATGGTTGGGCATAAAACTGCCAGTGGTCAGAATGGATCAGAGTTGGTAAAGCCTGTAACTATTGAGTAGCCAGGATTGTGGCATACATTTTGGGTTTTGCGTTAATCAGGGATATCGACTGGTAAGAGGAGCAGTGTACCGACTGCTTGCCAGCTTTAGGAATGACCATTATCGTGGCAGTATCCCTCCCTGGTGGGAAATGTCAATTGGTTAGTGCCTCTGCGAACATGCCTAGTAGAAATGGGTTAAGCACGTCACAGTATTTCCAGTACTACTCCAGCAGGAACCCATCAGGCCCACAAGTTTTCCCAGATTTCATGACAGCCACCAGCATTGCAATTTCGTCCAACATTAAGGGCTCATCTAGGTCTGAGTGGAGTGTAGGGGGAAGTTGGGGCAAAGGGATATCACTGAGAATCAAGCTTGGCCATTGGTGGCAGAGGTTGGGCATAGAGTTGCCAGTAATATGCAGCAAATACTGCTGTAATCTCCACTGTGGTATGCCGATGAAGACCAGCACATCCACAATTTCAGGAAAAAATTCTAGAGGTCAGATAGAGGATGGACTGCCAGTAGAGCAAATTGCCACTCATAAACTTGTTGCGCCGAAGCACTCCAGCACTGTTGCATCCCCTAGTGTGAGCCAATTGCAGCTGGTATTCCAAAGTCATGGAGTGGTCCAGCAGGAGGCAGCCTCGCATCCATTATGTGTTCCTCAGGCTTAATGATCTGGGCCTGTCTCCCCCATTTCAGGGCCCGGAGGAAACTTTGAGCGTGACACCAGATTGTAGCTTTACCTGCTGGCCAGAGGGCCCCAGAAGACATGTTTAAATAGGCCAGGATTTCAGACTGCAGGAACACAGAGTATTGGGCACTCACCAGGCACCACATTTTAAGTCACCATGCAGATGATCTGGGTGCTCAGAACAGAAACAGGAGAGTGGACGGAAATACTCAGAGGGATATGGAGAATATCACTGACCAGAAGAAGAAGCAAGTCTATACGAGAGAATGTTTTGTGGGCAGCTGAGGTGTGTGTGTAGTGTCGGTCCCTTGGGTGCCACATGCTTCAGGCATCACACTTCCCCAAGGAGTCCATCCATAAGGAGAGCTGCTAGTCAGTAGACAGTCTATGAGTCATAGGTAGGCCAGAATAGTCAAGGAGTGGATCAAGTGAGACAATTAAATCTCCACCGATAATGGTGAACCCCAAAGGGAAGACGAGAAGCACTTCCTTACGTGCAGTGAAGGTCTGTGGTGGGGCTTGGGGTAGTATGTAAATACTGAGGAGCTCTTAGGGCCTCCCCTCCAAGAGAACCTCCACCCGCACATTACAGCTCTGGGTATCGAAAACAGTGGGGTCACCACCAGTGAAGAAAAAAACAATGAAGGAGCAGTGCCATCCCCTTCACCCAATGATCAAGCCCATATGATAGGCCCTGTCATACCCAAACTGCTTCAGGAAGGGGCACTGAGAGCCCAGGAGGTAAGTTTATTGAAGCATCTAGATGGCAGGCCTGGATCGCCTAGAGTATTGCAGAACAGCAGTCTGTTTAATATGGTCCAAGAGACCCTTCAAGTTCCATGACCAGATATTAAATTGCAGCATTGGAATCAGGGAAAAACATGCCAAAAGCTGTGGTGGCTGGGGCCTTGAGTCGACCTAGTCTTATACCGAAAGGGGAGATGTCCGCCACTCCCAGTCCAATCAGTGCCCACTATGGTGTACTTCTGGATAAAATAACCAGGAAGAAGAAAACCTAGAAGAAAAATCAACACAGTGAAAACAACCCCCACCTCATACTTCTCCCTTGAAGCAGCAGTCGCTCTCAACCACTTGGAAAAAAACCCAGAGAGTGCAGTGAGCGGGCAGGGGAGAACGCTTTGAACCCGGGCCCCCAGCGGTGAAGGGAGAATGTGGTGGGGACTGTTGGGTTGAGCAGAGCACAACCAAGTATTGATGAGGGGCGGCCCTGGACGGCAGGGGGCTTGCTGCAGAGGCCATGGAGAGAGTCCTTCCTGGCTATGGAACTAAATTGGCACCTGAGATAGGCCAGTGTGGTGTAAGATGCCATTTGAGAGACTGCGCTGGTGCTGGGACTTGCAACGCAACCATTAACTCCGGAAACCAATAGGGAAGCAAGGGGGAGCGCCCCCAGAATTGGAGAAAGAAACAGGAGCGCGAGAGAAGTAGGAAGTAATAGCACCACACCAGGAGGGAATGATGCAGCAGTAAGTAGATCAAATTCTTAAGGCCATCACTGACAATAGGAACACCCTTCAGCAGGACATCGCACATGTGGCGCTGGGGCTGGGCCTCCTTCGTGCAGATCATGCTAAGCTTGCTGACCGTGTAAAGCAGACAGAAGTAACTCTGGAGACCCTAGAGCTCACAAAGAAGGCACTAGAAGTTCAGATGGCGGATGTTACACACCAAATACAAGCCCTAGAGTGAAGAGCTGAAGATGCTGAAGGGCGGAACCGAAGGAATAACGTACGGGTGGTGGGGCTGCCGGAAGGAGTGGAGGGGGCCAATATGGTGGACTTTTTGGAAAATTGGCTGAGAACTGAGGTTGACCATGAAGGCCTGACCTCCTTCTATACTCTGGAAAGAGCGCATAGGATGCCAGTTTGGCCGCTGGTGTCTGGCAGGGAGCCCAGACCGGTAGTGGCGAGGCTACTCCATTATAAGGTCTGCTGAATAAGGCTCAATCTTCGGGCCCCTACAAAGTGGACAACTGCAACTTGACACTATTTCCGGATTATATGTTTGAGGTACAGCGCCGCCTTGCTTCGTTCTTGGCGGTCAAGAAAGTGCCAAGGAGGCATGGACTTGGTTGGAATCTTACAGAGTGGGCATGGATGAGGCAGGCTGCAACATGGGGGCACCAGCGGAGGGGCCAAATCCAAGCCGGTAGCGGCGCATCAGAAGACGCAGTCCTAACGCTCAAAGACCCACGGAGACTCAAACAGAGAAAGAACTATCAGCTGCATTGCTGGTTGTCATGGCAATATCTCAAGAAAAAGGAGCTACATCGCTGGTGGCGACAGAATCGGAAAAAGGGCTCTATGGGGTCGTAATCTGATGAGTCGGAAACGGGAAGTGTTCGACTGCCACACGTGGCACCTGGGACAGGGGACGAGATCGCTAATGGTTAATACTTTAGAACCATTCTATGAGAGCTATGGGGGGGGTCGTTTTATTTTTTGCTGATTTCCCACTCGCCTGTAGGTGCCTATGAGATAAATGGTGGTGGGGTGGACAGGGATGGAAGGGTGTTTGAAACACGTGGTTCCCTTATAACACATTGCCTCACAAAATGTTGGGGTTTAGACATCGTTAGGGGTATGGCGCAGGATAATGGTGGCATTGTAGATTGGACTTTTCCGGCTCTAGGCCGCCTCACCTATTTTTATCTGTTTGTGGTTTCTTGGTAGCTACCAGAGGAGCAGTTAGTGTAATATTTTGGATGGGTACTAGATTCTTAGGGCCTGTTCCGGGGTAAGGGTGTTGGGGAAATTTGTGGGGGGGGGTTTGGGGTAGTTAGGGCCACTGCTGTGTTCATACGGGGTGAGCTGTTGTTTGTGGGACTTAGACTGCGTCATGGGGGCTTTACCTGAATTAAAATGCCTGGAATGTTCGGGGATGTATACGATGACGAGACACCATGAAGTGCATGTTTATTTGGTGCGCAGGGGGGGTTCATATAGCCTTCCTCCAGAAAACTCATATTAATCAAGCCAAAGGGTTAGCGTTTGAAGTAACCCTGGGCGTAGTTCGCGGAGTCGGACTCCGCGGAGCTACGCGAAGACGTAGTTGCACTCCGCGAACTACGCGTAGCTCCGCAACCATGCGGAGTTGCTTGCTGGGCCCGTTCGCGCGCCGTTTTTCGTCTTCGGGAGCGCGGTGCGCGTGTTCGGGGCGTTGCCTGCATGCTCGGGATGGCTAGCGCGCACAGTCGCACGGGAGGGTTTACAAACATGGTGGCAGACGCGACCGGGAAAAAGCGAACGCAGAACCAAGGTAAGCCATTGCCGCGCACGCGATAATGTTATTTAGCGCGCGACAATGTTATTTAGCGCGCGACAACTACGCTCCGCACCGGATAGCGGAGTTATCGGCAGCTACGCGAACTCCGCGGAACGCGGAGTTGCCAAAACTCCGCAAACTCCGCAAACGGAGCGTAGTTCTTCGCCCAGGGTTAGTTTGAAGCACAGGTGGAGAGGGCAACTTTTTTACACAACATTTTCAGCTTTTGCTAGGCGGGGCACTCATATGGGTTAGAGCGGGAGTCACAATACAGCCGACGCAACATTTGGTGGATCCGGAAGGGAGGTTTGTGGTAGTGGCGGGTCGCCACAATGGGGCAGAAGTGACTCTGTGTAGTATATATGCCCCTAATGTAGATCAGATATCCTTCTTTAATCACCTGTCGGGGCGATTAGCGCCTTATCTGACTGGCCCAGTTATGATGGGAGGGGACTTCAATTCTATTGCGGATACCGAGATGGATATATTCCACCCCCCGTTGCCCGATGCTCCTATACATAGACTCTCCAAGGTCAGGCGTGAATGGCAGAATAGGTGGGGGTTAGTAGATACATGGGGTGCGCACCACTTAGGGGAGCGGGTTTATTCCTTTTTTTCCACCCTGCAGGAATTGCATGTGCAGCTAGTTGCGATATTATGCACTCCTGACATCCATGCTAAAGGGGGCCACAGTGAATACCTCACGAGGAAATTGTCAGATCATAATCCGCTACTGGAGAAGATACACTAGGTCGGGGAGAGGCCTGTGGTGCCGACCTGCTGGTTACGACCGGAGGCATTGGAGGATCCTGTCTTCTGTGAGAAAATTAGGATGGGTATCACTCAATATTTTAGCAAGAACGAGGGCACAGCATCAACATTGGCACTAGAGTGGGATGCCTTTAAGGTAGGGGTAAGAGGCCTATGTATCACTAAATTGGTGGGGGTGCGGAAGACAATCTTGAATGACATAGATACAGCAGAGCAACATTTGCGAACAGCTGAGAGGGCCCGCCCAGAGAACCCGGATGCACAAGGAGAAGTTTTAGATGCAAGGGAGGCAGTAGCTGCACAGGTGGAGCGGTTGCATTGCTTTGACGACAGATCATATTTGTCGAGGGAACATGCGGAAGTGCACAAGGCGAGTACATTATTGCCGTGTCTAGCTAACCCGGCCCCGGGGCACACCTATATTAGACCTGACAACTTCAACGGGAGGGTCGGTGTATACCCAACAGGGGATTAATGGTTTATTCTAGGATTATTATACTGAGCTCTACCGAAGCAAATTGCGGGATACCGGGGACGATGAACGGGATTTCTTGACAGAATTGGTGCTGCCGCAGCTGGAAGAGGAGCAACGAGACCTACTAGGACATGATATCACGTTAAGGGAAATACGGGGCGCAAACAAGCATATGGCGCGATATAAAACACCAGGGGTGGATGGGCTACCCATAGAGTTCTACTCAGTATACGTTGACTGTCTAGCTTCAAGGTTACTGCCAGTATTTCAAGAGGCGCTGAAGGTAGAAATGTTGCTGACATCTACTTGGGAGGCTGTTATTATCCCATTACTGAAGCCCGGAAGGGACCCCTCTGATAGGCCAGCCTACCGCTCACTATCAATGTTAACCACTAACTATAAAATTCTGAGCAGGATCCTTGTGACTTGACTCCTCCCGTATATGGTGCAGTTGATCCACTCTGATCAAGCAGGATTTATCCCCACCTGGAATTTCTACTAATGCGAGACGCTTACTCCGCATCTTGGGGGAAGATCACAGTCAGGTACCTTCTGCGACGGTCCTTTCGGTAGACATTGAAAAGTCTTTTGATAGCCTGGAGTGGCTGTATTTGTTTCAAGTTATGCGAGTGCTGGGTCTGGGGGAGTCTTTCGTGAGATGAACAGAGATCCTTTATAGATCAGCGACAGCCCGAGTGCGGACGGGAATGACTATTTCCTCTTCCTGCCCAGTGGGGTGGGGCATGTGACAGGGATGCCCACTCTCTCCTCTGCTATTTGCATTGGCGATTGAGCCGTTGGCTGCACAAGCCAGATCGGGCGGCATTACCGTGGTGTGGATTTATGCAGAGATATGCAGTATATATCGCTTTATGCAGGTGATTTACTTATGTTCCTGGCAAATATGGAGGAGGCTTAGACCTGCCTGTTCCCTGTGGTCCCGTCGGTGACAGGTCCCACCCGGACGGAGGGTATTCGATGGGAGCCTCATTGCTTGCTTTACTTAGGAACTAATATCGAGCACACGATGGAGCACCTTTTAGAAGATAATATAGGCAGAGCTATGTGAGGAATTAAGGGTAGTCTAACATTTTGGGGCACTCTGCCACTCTCCTGACACCGTCCTGACTCGTGCAGATCCGGTTGCTCCCCTCTGTCCTCCTGGGTATCGTAGCGCTATCCCTATGCTGCTTTGCTCTGTGCTCTGTGCCTGCTTTCATCCTAAACTTTATCACTGCGCCGCATTGGGATTTAATTGTGCTCTGACCTTAGCGCTGCTTTGTAATTGATTTGCACTGTGCTAAAATCGTAGCGCCGCTTTCTACCTTTCACGTGCTCTGCTCATAGCGCTGCTTTGTGCTGCCCATCATAGCGTCCTCCACTCAGCATTATTATTTGTAATTCCATTTTGCAGTAATAGCGCTCCACTGCTCGCCCCAACCTCCCCCTGCTTAAAGTTGTTATTGTTGCAGCCATTTGCTTAGTGTGACGTCCAAGCCCGTCCCTCCAATCACGCTCCCGCCTCCCAGCTGAGCCTGCCTCCCACTGATAGAACAGGTCGACCCCACCCCCCCCTGAGAGCTGTGACCGTCCTGACTCGTGCAGATCCGGTTGCTCCCCTCTGTCCTCCTGGGTATCGTAGCGCTATCCCTACGCTGCTTTGCTCTGTGCTCTGTGCCTGCTTTCATCCTAAACTTTATCACTGCGCCGCATTGGGATTTAATTGTGCTCTGACCTTAGCGCTGCTTTGTAATTGATTTGCACTGTGCTAAAATCGTATCGCCGCTTTCTACCTTTCACGTGCTCTGCTCATAGCGCTGCTTTGTGCTGCCCATCATAGCGTCCTCCACTCAGCATTATTATTTGTAATTCCATTTTGCAGTAATAGCGCTCCACTGCTCGCCCCAACCTCCCCCTGCTTAAAGTTGTTATTGTTGCAGCCATTTGCTTAGTGTGACGTCCAAGCCCGTCCCTCCAATCACGCTCCTGCCTCCCAGCTGAGCCTGCCTCCCACTGATAGAACAGGTCGACCCCACCCCCCCTGAGAGCTGTGACCGTCCTGACTCGTGCAGATCCGGTTGCTCCCCTCTGTCCTCCTGGGTATCGTAGCGCTATCCCTACGCTGCTTTGCTCTGTGCTCTGTGCCTGCTTTCATCCTAAACTTTATCACTGCGCCGCATTGGGATTTAATTGTGCTCTGACCTTAGCGCTGCTTTGTAATTGATTTGCACTGTGCTAAAATCGTAGCACCGCTTTCTACCTTTCACGTGCTCTGCTCATAGCGCTGCTTTGTGCTGCCCATCATAGCGTCCTCCACTCAGCATTATTATTTGTAATTCCATTTTGCAGTAATAGCGCTCCACTGCTCACCCCAACCTCCCCCTGCTTAAAGTTGTTATTGTTGCAGCCATTTGCTTAGTGTGACGTCCAAGCCCGTCCCTCCAATCACGCTCCCGCCTCCCAGCTGAGCCTGCCTCGCCCCTCCCCCTCCACTATCCATTTATGACAGTTGCTCCCGCGCGCAGCGTTCACGCGCAGCGACCGCGCCCCATTCGCGCCGAAGGTGCGCCAAAGGTAAGCCCGTCTACGCCCGTCCGCGCCTGGACCGCGCCCAGCGCCAGACCCCCTGCCCCTCGCGCTCCCAAGCCCTCCCGCATAACCTATGATGCCGCCTCCCTCCTAGCCCTTGACCCCGGTCGCGCCCCCAACTGCGTCCAAGCCACTCCTGGACACACCCATGGACCTTTCTCCTGCTACTCCTGCAAATTCAGCGGCACCGACAACATCTCCGCTACGACCACACCACAGATTCCCGACCCCAACCACCTACAATGCATCCTTCTCAACACCCGATCGGTGCACAGGCACGCCATTGACCTATGGAACCTACTAGACACCTTCTCTCCAGACGTCGCCTTCCTTACGGAAACATGGATGAATGCTTCCTCCGCACCAGACATCACCATTGCCATCCCTGAAGACTATAAGATCACCCGCAAAGACCGTACCAGCCACACAGGAGGAGGAATCGCTATCGTCCATAAGAAATCTATCCGCATCTCAACCAGCTCTGACGCCAACCTCGCCAACTCCGAACACCTTCACTTCCAGATCCACATCGACCCCAAAACAACACTCAGAGGCACTCTCCTCTACAGACCACCAGGACCCCGCGCAAAATTCAGTGAAGACATCACGGACTTCATCTCTCCACACGCGCTCCCCTCCAAAGACTATATTCTTCTGGGAGACCTCAACTTTCACCTTGAAAAGATAAACGACCACAACACCGCCACCCTCGTGGACAACCTCGCCAACCTCGGACTTAAACAACTAGTCACTTCCCCCACCCACATCGCAGGTCACACACTTGACCCCATCTTCACATCCAGCAATCATGTCTCCTTCAGCCACACTACGGATCTCCTATGGACCGACCACAGCTGCGTTCACTTCACCTACAACAAGCCGGAACCCATCAACCACTCCCAACCTACCCTGCAAAGAAACTGGAACAAAATCACCACGGACCAAATCTCCGCATCGCTCCTTCGAAACTCCCCAGCCCTCTCTTCTCACGCCAACGAAGCCGCCGCCAACCTCACCCTATGGTTATCCAACACCGCCGACACCTTAGCTCCACTGAAAAAACGTCAAAGCAAACCTGGCAGCAAGAAAGCCTCATGGTTCAACGATGATCTCAAGAAGTCCAAGAAACTCTGCCGCTCCCTTGAAAAGGCCTGGAAAAAAGACCCAACCACCAGCACCAAGAACGCCTTCAAAAGCGCCACCCGCACTCACCACCAACTGATCCGAAAAGCCAAGAAAACAGCATTCAAGGATCGACTTGACAACAACGCCCACAACAGCAAGGAAATTTTCAACATCGTCAAGGAATTTTCCAATCCCTCGGCCAACTCCAACGACATCACCCCCTCTCAAACCCTCTGCGACTCCCTAGCCTCTTTTTTCCACAACAAGATTGCAGACATCCACAACAGCTTTGACAACCAACCCGGAAACCAATCCACCCTACCATCTGCTGACCATCTTCCCCCCGTGAACACCCTTAACGCCTGGAACCCAATCTCCACTGAGGACACCATCCACCTGATGAATTCCATCCACTCAGGATCCCCCACAGACCCATGCCCTCACCACATCTTCAACAAAGCAGACTCCATCATAGCACCGCACCTCCGAGACGTCATCAACTGCTCCTTCAACTCCGCTACCTTCCCAGAAGACTGGAAACACGCTGAACTCACCGCCCTTCTGAAAAAACCAACAGCGGACCCCACCAAACTCAAAAATTACCGCCCCATCTCGCTTCTTCCATTCCCGGCCAAAGTCATCGAGAAAGCCGTCAACAACCAGCTCGCCGCCTTCCTCGAAGCCAACAAATCCCTCGACCCCTCACAATCTGGCTTCCGAGCAAAACACAGCACTGAGACCGCCCTCATCGCAGCAACAGACGACATTCGAACTCTACTGGACAATGGAGACACAGTCGCCCTCATCCTCCTCGACCTCTCTGCAGCATTCGATACAGTCTGCCACAGCACCCTTCTACAACGCCTCAGAAACGTCGGAATCCAAGGAAAAGCACTGGAATGGATCACCTCGTTCCTCACCGGAAGAACCCAGAGAGTCCGCCTTCCTCCATTCAAGTCCGAGGCCTCTGAAGTCATCTGCGGCGTACCTCAAGGATCCTCACTCAGTCCCACCCTCTTCAACGTATACATGAGCCCCCTCGCGGCCATCGCACGCCAACACAACCTCAACATCATCTCTTACGCGGACGACACTCAACTGATCCTTTCTCTCACCAATGACCCCAGCACCGCCAAAACTAACCTACACGAAGGAATGAAAGAAGTTGCCGAATGGAATGAAACAAAGCCGTCTGAAACTGAACTCAGACAAAACAGAAGTCCTCATCTTAGGTACATCCCCCTCTGCTTGGGACGACTCCTGGTGGCCGGAAGCCCTCGGAAAAGCACCCATCCCGACAGACCACGCACGGAACCTTGGCGTCATCCTGGATTCTTCACTCTCAATGAACAGACAAGTCAGCGCCGTATCCTCTTCCTGCTTCAACATTCTTCGCATGCTCAGAAAAACATTTCGCTGGATCCCCTCCGAAACAAGGAAAACAGTCACCCACGCTCTGGTCACGAGCCGACTGGACTACGGAAACACCCTCTACGCGGGTACTACCGCAAAACTCCAGAAGAAACTCCAACGAATCCAAAACGCCTCAGCCAGGCTCATATTAGACATCCCACGCAACGAACACATCTCTGGTCACCTTAAAGACCTCCACTGGCTACCCGTCAATAAGAGGATCACTTTCCGACTGCTTACCCACGCACACAAATCACTCTACGACATCGGACCAGATTGCCTCAACTCTCGACTGTCCTTCTACACCCCCTCCCGCCAACTACGTTCTTCCAACCAAGCCCTCGCCACTGTACCTCGCATCAACAAGACCACCATGGGAGGCAGATCCTTTTCATACCTGGCTGCTAAAACATGGAACTCACTCCCCGCTTACCTTCGCCTCACCCAGAACCACCTAGCGTTCAGAAAGCAGCTTAAAACGTGGATATTTGACAAATAATCCTCCTCCCCTTCCTAAGCGCCTTGAAACCCTCTGGGTATGTAGTGCGCTATACAAATTTTATGACTTGACTTGACTTGACTCTGTAGCGGGTCGGTTGGCACGCCGAAGAGGGTGGCGCTTCCCCGGTTGTTGTACTATTTTAGGACACTGCTGATCTGGATACCGAGCTCACTATTCAAAGCGCCCGACTCCATGATAGGAGGATTTCTGTGTTGGAACGGTAGGCGGTGGGTGGCACTGGCCACAATGATGCGCCCGCGGGCCAACGGGGGATGGGCGGTTCCAGACTTTGAGCTGTAATATCTGGCAGCTCAACTGCAAAGGCTTACACAGGCATTAGCTAGGGAGTTCAGGGGCCCGGATGGCCCAGAGGGTTGGTGGATCCCATGTCATATATTGTCCTTTACCATTCTTCAACAGCAACTGCAGCTTGGGATGCTTTCTCAAGAGGAGCAGACACTGAGGCTGTGTTGGAACCGGAGCCAGTGTAGAGTTGGGATTGCCCGCCCATATGCTCCATAGATTCCTTTGGGTATGTGTACCGATCTTCCGCATGGGTGGGATTAGACCACATTGGCTGAGTGGGAGGAGCTGGGGGTATTGCGAGATTATACGAAGACGGCGCTCTCTTACCCTACCAGACCCTGCAGGATAGGTACGGCCTTCCTAGGGGAGATTTCTTATTGCATTCAGCCCTGGTGTCGGCAATACAACGTCACTGGAAAGAAGGGCTAATGGACATCTACGGCGTGCCAGTATGTTGTGATGGCAGCGGGGACCTTCAAAGCTTTAACGTGCCAATATTGGTGTTAGGTGTTTGGTGAGCAAGGGGACGAAGCAACAGAAATGGGAGGTAGACCTCGGTAAGGAAATTCCTGAGACAACATGGGCCCAGCTAATCGATAGAGCATGGAAGAGTACGCGCAATGCCAGGTTCCAACTGGTTCACTTCTTTATATTACATAGGGCGTACTTAACCCCTGCTAAGATCAATAGATATTTTAAAGTGGATGTAGCTCAATGTCTGCGTTGTGATTTGAAAAGGGCGGAGTTTCACCATATGATGTGGAACTGTCTGCAATTCGGAACGTACTGGGAGGAGGTAGTCGGCCTGCTCTGCGAAGTTACGGAAAGACGGATAGAGCAAGACATGGGTACGTGTTTACTACACTGGTTTCCACATACATCTAAAACAAAATTCACGAGTAAGATCTTGGACTTAGGATTGCTGCTGACTAAGAGGGATCTCACAGTGCATTGGAAATCCAAGCAAGGGCCCAACATTGCACAGTGGAAGGCGGAATTCATTAAGTGGGCAACAAGTGAAAGCAAGTTCGGCTTTAACATGCTAAGCGGTCTAATAAAGATAGAGCGCTGGAGACTGCTGAAAAGGCATGGGAGGCCTTAGTCATATCGTTACATGTTCCCGAGGCAAACTCAGATGAGGGCTCAGTCCTAGATGCACCTAAGGGGATGCCACGAAACACTGGACCAATAAGTAAACTCCTGACATGCCCAGGTAGCGCTGCTGCAGCAACGGAATGATAAAGGGCTGGGTTGAGCAGTCTGGATGTTAAAGGGCTAAGTAACATTGAGTGATATATTATATTATTTATTTTTCACTGTATGAAGATGGGACCCTCCGGTGGCTAGGGATGGGTGGGGAGGGAGGAGGGGGTGGGACTGGGTTACTTAAGTATTGAAATGGCTATCAGTTAAAATAACAGAGGCCCACTATGACTGTTAGTAGCGAATAGCTCACTCTATGATCCTTGAATGTTACAGCGTAGGGTGGATGCGAGAAATAGGCTAAAGATTGTAAACATAAGAGTCATATAAGTGTAATGTTGGGGCCGATGGGAACATTGCCCCAAGGGGCTAATGTTATGTTATATACTGAGCCTCGCTTACGAGATATTAAATGCCAGATGTTTTTGTTCTTCTTGGAAAATTCAATAAAAATATATATTTTTTAAAACAGTGCACATTGGAACAAGTACTAGTACTTGATATATGATTTTGATGTTAACAGGCATGCTTGAAATCATGCATACCAATGTAGCACGCTAAGGTTTCCAGGATTAGTTTGTTTGGGAAAGGTACAGATAGGAATGCTCCACTATCACACATTGAATTTAGCTAACTTTCTTTAGGTGTAGCCGCACCCACCATGTCATTCGACACAATTTCTAACCTTAAAGAGAACAGGGCAAGCATCCGCGTTTACACTGCAGAACAAGCACCCAAAATGTATTCTTTAGTACAGGAAGTTAAATCTTTCAATGTGCAGGGCAGTTACATTTCTCACCAACTCAAGCAATTTGAATATCCTACGAGAAGAGAGTTAAACCAACGATTACATGCATCCACACTGGTGCAATATCACAAAGCAAAACGTAATCCGAGGGAACTAAGACTCTCAATAAAACCCATGCTTTTTAGATTTCATCAAAATAGCATATTTATAGATAAATGGTACGCTATTCTTAATAGGTTTTCTCTATATTTTAAGTTGTGTGGAACAAATTGGTTTATAGGCACGCTACATGGCCAGGTTAAAACTTTACACCAATTCTAACCACTGATTTTGACATGCACGAGGTGCATTGCAAATAGACCTATGACTGGCACACCGACATGTTGGGATTTGCACCATGATACTAACAATATGACAGAACCATTACACTTGAAATTGAGTTGCTTTACAACTTTAAACAGTGCCATTTTGTTTTTAAAGAAGAATAATGCCACACCCTGCACTTTGCCATTTGAGATTAATCTTTGTTTTCTACAGATTTGTCCCCTGATGAAGGGACACATATCCAGAAATGCATTGGGTTTGGATGAACAGAACATTTGTACACGAATAATCAAAGGATTTAAATTCTGTAATGTGAACAGAATGAAGAAGTGTTAATGTACATTTCTGAGAAATTATATTTCAATGTGTATATGATGTATGAAGATTTGAAATGAAAACCATGATGAAGGGACACATATCCAGAAATGCATTGGGTTTGGATGAACAGAACATTTGTACACGAATAATCAAAGGATTTAAATTCTGTAATGTGAACAGAATGAAGAAGTGTTAATGTACATTTCTGAGAAATTATATTTCAATGTGTATATGATGTATGAAGATTTGAAATGAAAACCATTTTAAGCCAATATTCATCAATCTTGAAAGCAAACAACTGAGTGTGTTAACAATTGTATTTACAACCGTTCTCATTGGAACGAATACTAGTACTTGATATGTGATTGTGATGTTTATAGGCATGCTTGACACATGCCTACCAATGTAGCACGCTAAGGTTACAAGGATTAGTTTGTTTTTGATAAAGGTACAGATAGGAGTGCTCCACTATAACACATTGAGTTTAGCTAACTGTCTTTCAGTGTAGTAGCACCCACCATGTCATTCAACACAATTTCTAAACTGGGCAAGCATCTGCGCTTACACTGTAGAACAAGCAAGTAAAATGTATTCTTTAGTACAGGAAGTTAAATCTTTCAACTTGCAGGGTAGTTCCATTTCATAACAACCCAAGCAATTGGAATATGTTATGAGAAGAGAGTTAAACCAATGATTACATGCATTCACACTGGTGCAATATAACAAAGAAAAATGTATTCCGAGGGGACATAGTGCCAGATGTACGTCCATTTGCTTTTGCAACTCGCAAATTGCGAAAAATTGGGACTCATAATTTGTGAGTTGTAAAAGCAAATGTACAACAGTGTCAGAGGCACTGTTAGCGATTCCCAATGGGGTCGCAAAATGCGAGGCTCATGATTAATAATGAGCCACTCGCAATTTGCAACCTTATTGGGAATGACTTGCCCTTCTTAGGGATGATGGCTTGCATGGCTTAGCAGGCGTACATGTCTGGGACTGCTTTTAAATAAAGCAGTTTATTTTTTTAAATGCAACCCGTTTTCCTTAAAGGAAAATGGGATGAATTAAAACAAAAAAAAGAAAAAGGTTTTCATTTAATTTTTTAAGGGCAGGCGGTGGTCCCTGGGACCGATGACTGCCCTTAAAAATATTTTCCCATGCTTCCCACAGGGGAAGGGGTCCTCTGGGTACCCCTTCCTGTTTGTAAATGCTTTACCACCTAATTGAAGTAGGTGGTAAATTGCGATCATTTTCCAACCGCAATTGCGGCCACAAAACAGGCATATATAGGGCTCAGACCCGCTATTAGGAAGGGATACCCTTGAAACTCCCCTTCCGAATAGCGAGTCGCAAATCCTAATTAGCGAGTCACAAATAAATTGAGACTCACTAATTAGTGTTTGTACATGGCCCTTAGGTATTTTTTCATGCGCAAATGGGTCGCAAACCCATTTGCGTATGCAAAAATACGTCGTACATCTGGCCCTAAACCATGCTTTTTAGATTTCCTCAAAATAGCATAAATATGGATAAATGGAATGCGATTCTTAATAAAGGTTCTCTAGATCTTAAGTTGTGTGGAACAAGTTGGTCCGCAGGCAAGGAACATGACCAGGTGGTAGTTATAACTTTACACCAATTCTAACCACTGATTTCGACATGCACAAGGTGCATTACAAATAGACCTATGACTGACACACACCGACATGTTGGGATTTGCACCTTGATACTAATAATATGACAGCACCATTACACGTGAAATTTAGTTGCTTTACAACTTTAAACAGTGGTACTTTGCTCTTAAGGAAGAATAATGCCACACCCTGTGCTTTCTCATTTGAGATTCATCTTTGTTGGTTACAGATTTGGGTCCTGATGAAAGGACACATGTCCCGAAATGCATTGGGCATGGATGAAGAGAACATTTGTACATGAATAATCAAAAGATTTCAATTCTGTGATGTGAACAGAATGAAGAAGTGTTAATGTAAATTTCTGAGAAATTGTATTGATATTTGTATAATTGCATGAGGATTTGAAATGAAAACCATTTGAAGTAAATATTCATCAATCTTGAAAGCAAACAACTGAGTGTGTTAACATTTGTATTTGTAACAGTGCAGATTGGAAAGAGTACTAGTATTTGATATATGATTGTGATGTTCCTAGGGATGCTTGACATCATGCCTACCAATGTAGCACACTAAGGTTACAAGGATTAGTGTGTTTGGAAAAAGGTACAGATAGGAGTGCTCCACTATCACACATTGAGTGTCCCTATATATTTAGATTGGGTGGTTCTGTGAGTCCCCAGCAATTCTACTTCCTCTCGACATTGTCCTGACTCGAGTCGTGGTTTTTCTACGTCTTTCTTAGTAAATGGTTTGCCCACCCCCCGGGCCCACTGTGTATTAGTGCTATTTACTTAGATTTTTTTGCTAAGGTATTGTGTGCTTTGTGTCTATCTCCTTGTGAGAGATACTGTAACATACTGGATAGTGTTATATAGTAAATACATATTTTTATAAATACTTTGTGTGGTTCTTTTACATTTAATCTATACTGTAAGATTGCATTCTGGTAAAACAAGCTGCTTTACACTCCTTCAAGACTAAGCCTGAAGGCTGCTCTTCACAGCTACCACTTGGATAGCTTTCTCAGGTTGTCTGAGACCTCCTAAATCACCATAAGGGTTGTCTGGACTGGTGCAAGGTGCCCACTTACATTAGTGGAAATCATATATCAGGCCAGCTTCTCACACTTCCTCTCAACAACGAACCGGGGCATCAGTGTCCATTTCAGCACTCGGGGTTTGAGCCAGGCCTCAGAGTATGGACCCTTGAGCCTTTCAGGAAAGCCAACAAACTGTGAGTTATTCTGCTGTAATCTATTTTCAGCATCTTCAGCACATGACTCCTGGGTGGTAGCTGTGGTAGTAAGTTTAGCGACGGAACATTTGAGTGTGGCCACTTCATCCTTCAGAGTGGAGAACCTACCCTCCGCTTCAGAGACCCAGCCAACCACATTGCATAACTCTTGGCACAACAGCACCACATCGATCCCCATCTCTCCAATGTTGTCTTCCATTGCCTCCCTAAATGATTGTAGGGCTTATAGGATAGTGGTAAAGTCAGCTGGTATGGGCAGTGTTGACGCTGAGGGGAGATCCCCAGGAGGATCAAGACCAGGAGCGGCCTGAACCGTATACTTGTCCGTCTTTGCCTGAGCTTGGGCACCAAGGCCCTTGTCCCTGCCCATGATGTGAGTCTGTAATGAACTGAGGAAAGCACTAGCACTGAGATGTGCTAGTGTCACAAAGGGCACTGATTTCAAGCGTGCTGGAATCACCAGCGGATTTTAGTCAATAAAGTTTTCCAAAAAACTTGAAGTTGTTTTTCACTGAAGTATTTTATTCATACTTATGAAGATATATTCATGAAGGTATTCAGTAGTTATACTGTGTATTCAATTCCTTTTACAACAATCCATATGTTCCAATGCATTTCGGCCCACTGGCCTTCATCTGGGAAATCTATGAAACAAGGAGTGGTATCTGTCACTAATAATACTTCAAAACAAACAATACTTACATTACTAAATCTCTATCACACATTGTCTGGCATCAGTAAATAATGTACATGCTTTGTTAAATAGGGAGTTAAATAAACAGCCTTTACATTTACACATGTGAAAACTAGCTATCTGGTATTTAAACCGTTTACACTCATATGTTGTCCGATGTTAAATGCAGCTTTGTAACATTGCTAGTACTTCTCGCAGTCAGATTAGCTAACATAGCGCATTACCAAGCAAGCGTTCTTTAGCGTTTTTTAAGGATACTCGTGGTTCGAGAGTTGGGTAGATTCGCGCTGCCTCGAAGAGGTTACAATCATTTAAGCGTAACTCCTTCTTGTCGGATATGCTGGAACTCAGGTTCTATCAACGTAACAAATTAGCTAACGTGGCGCATTAATAAACAAGCGTTCTTTAGCGTTTTAAGAAATACTCGTGGTTCAGGGGTTGAGTGGATTCAAGCTGCCTCAAGGAAGTTACAAACAATTAAGCGTAGCTCCTTCTTACCGGATATGCTAGGAATCGGGTTCTATCGGCGTTGTGAAGCGGGACGCTCTCAACGCGGTACAGGTTGGCGTGTGACGCGTGTGGGTTGTACTACAATCTTTTAAAGGCGCGCGTTAGTAAATTAAAGGGCCAGTGTCTGAATGTGTTTCTTGGCAAAGATAGTTGTTACAATATATCGTACTATGGTAACAGTATGTCATAATATACAACTAGCGGAATCATGTGTAACAGCATCATAAATAGCAACTAAATTCAGTTCTTTCATTTATCCCCTGAGGGCGCAGAGTTTGTAAGTAAAATATCCAATGATTTTCACGTTTCAGTAAAGTCTTTCTGTTATCTCTTTCTTCATTTTTTTCACAATCTCCAATATGCATGCTCTGATCTGGTTGATCTGGTGGTTTTGTTCAATGAAGTGGTTGGCAACCGCTGATTTGGGTACTTTTGTTCTTATATTACTTTTGTGTTCAGTCAATCTTGTTTTAAGTTTACGTTCTGTTTGTCCCACGTAAGCTTTTCCACATGGGCATTTTAACATGTAAATGATGTTTTTTGTGTCGCAGGTACCGTTAACCTGTAGTTTGATCTTGTTACCCCGCATGGGGTGAGTGATGGTGTTACCCTCCATGATATTATTGCAATTGCTGCAGTTTCTGCATGGGATGGTACCTTTGAAAGTTGTTTGGGGTTTTGTGAGTGCAGGTTTTTTTATGATTTCACCTAGATTTTTGGCTCTAGTGAATGCGAACGTAGGTTCATCCTGAAAAATATTGTTGACGTCCAGTTCGGTTTTGAGCATGCACCAATGTCTTTTGATGATTTTCTTGAATTGAGGGGTGATAGTGGAATATTTACTCACACATGTGATTTTGGTTGTTTTTTCACTTTTTTGGGAAGAGAGTAACGTCTGCCTGTTCTTTGCTGTGGCTCTTTTGTGGGCATCTTCTAGTACCTCATTTGGATATCCTCGTTTCTTAAATTTGTTAATCATGATTAGTGCTTGTGTCTTGGATTCCTTCGGGTCTGAGACAATCCTTTGTACACGGAGTAATTGTGAATATGGTAAGTGTTGTTTGAGAGGGGTAGGGTGGAAACTTTATATGCAAGCTGATTGTTTCGATCAGTCATCTTAGTGTATAGAGTGGTTTCAAATTTGTCACCTGTTTTAAGGATGGTTACGTCCAGGTAGTTAATTTGATTCTCGTGTACTACATGGGTGAATTGTATCCTTGGATCAATCATGTTTAGTTGTTGGATGTTGTTGATCAATAGATCTTCAGTATCTTTCCACAAGATGAAGATATCGTCTATATATCGCAAATATAGACGTAACCCTTGTTGCCACTGAGCATTTTGTACAATGTATTTATTTTCATACTGGTGCATGAAAATATTCGCGTATGCTGGGGCTGCAGGATTTCCCATGGCGGTGCCAGACTTTTGTAGGAACCATTTATCTTCCCACTTGAAGAAACTGTGCATCAATGTGAAATTGAGTAATTCTAGTAGGAATATTTTCATATTTTCGTCATATTCCATCTGAAGTAGAGCTGTTTCTACGGCCTCTATCCCTAAAGTGTGGGGTATGGAGGTGTACAATGCTTGTACATCAATAGTACACATGAGTATCTTTTCATTAGGGTCCAGTTTCACATTGTCCAATTTATTTAAAAAATCTGTAGTGTCTTTAATGAAAGAGTTCACGTTGATGACATAAGGTTGAAGGTATTTGTCAATTAGTTTGCCAATAGGTTCCTGTAAGCTGCCACAGGTTGATACTATAGGGCGACAAGGTGGTTGTAGGGGGTCCTTGTGAATTTTTGGTGTTAAATAAAACCTAGGTGTTTTAGGGTGATCCATGGTGGGGTATTTTTTTCATCTTGTCATCCACGCATCCTTTGTTGATGCCTTCTGTAATTATGGTTTGTAATACCATTTGTATTTCCTTAGTGGGGTTTGTGTTAAGTTCCATGTAGGTATTTTCATCCCGGAGGTGAACTTGAGCTTATGAAGTGTAGTAATCTTTATTCATGATGACCAGAGCCCCACCCTTGTCCGCTCTCTGGCAAATGATATTTGGGTTAGCTGCTATGTTTTTAAGGATCGCTAGTTCTTTCTGGGTGAGGTTTTTACATTTGGTTTTTTTGCGGTAGTTGATCTTACCTAAGTCTTGTTTGACCAGTTGTTCAAACAAATCCAAAGTCTTGTGGCTAATGGGGGCCATGTAGGTGCTGGTAGTGGTGAGACCTTTAAGGGAATCTTCCTTACTCTGTTGTTGATCCTGTTGTTCACCTACTATGTTAGCGAAGAAATGATGCAATCTAAGTTTTCTCATCAGTTTGAAGAAGCTTATGTTGACTTCTAAGTGATTGGTGTGAGCTATGGGTACAAATGACGTACCTTTTTGAAGAGTTTTCATTGGTAGTTTGTTGAGGGGAATGTCAGAAATGTTAATGACTAGGTTGTCTTGGTTTTCTTCTTGTCTTTCTTGGACATCATGTGTCTGGTTTGCGGAGGGTCTTTCTCCTTCACTTGTTCTGGGCTTTCGTCTTGACCTCCTCGGTCGTCCCCTTCGTTGGGGCCTTCTCCTAAAAAAGGCTGAGCTGAAGTGCTTGCAGTGGCTGTAGATGTTAATCTGTGGGTCTTTTTCCGGAAGCATCTGAAGTGCCGTCTGTATCAGAGGAAGAGGTGTCAGTTTGTTGTGTATATGGACGGTTTTGTCTTTTTCTAGCATATACCTCTGCCCAGTTGTATACTTCGTTTAGTTTATAGTCGATAGTATCGCGACGATATTTACGCAGTTTTCTTTCATTAACCTCCTCTGTGTGTTTTGCCAGTTGAGTTTTAGTTTCCTCTAGTATTTTGTTGAGTTCCTCAGTTGTCATCATTTTACCTAACTCTTCTTTTACTGTAGTTAAATCCTTCTCCAGCTCCTCCAGTATTTGGGACAATTCTTCAACTATCAACTGAGGAAAGCACTAGCACTGAGATGTGCTAGTGTCACAAAGGGCACTGATTTCAAGCGTGCTGGAATCACCAGCGGATTTTAGTCAATAAAGTTTTCGAAAAAACTTGAAGTGCCCTTTGTGACACTAGCACATCTCAGTGCTAGTGCTTTCCTCAGTTCATTACATACTCCAATGCAGGGAGTTAACGAAGGAGCACGATCCACAACTTAAACCTGAGAACTACCCCTTAGCTGTGCACGGCTATCATCTAAATCATGATGTGAGTCTCCCAGCGGGTCCTCCCGCAGGGGCCAGTAGTTCAGGAAGGATGCAGAGGGCTCAATATATGGGGCCTACTGGTTCATGAGATGTTCTTACAAGCAATCCTCTCAAAGCCTCACATGCCCCTCCACTGCCCGTGTGGCCTGCTCTTCAAGGTCAATTGAGAGTCAGTGTTCAGTATGGCCGCCTGAGCCCAGTAAGGAATAAAGCAGGGAAGCACCAGGGCGCAGGAGGCTATCAAAAGCACATTGAATGCAGACAGTCCAGGTATCCAGGGTCCTTCAGGCTAAGGGCAAGCAGAGGAAGTTCACAGGTATGGTGAGGGTGAGAGACACAAGCCCCCACACAGTGGTTTAGGAGCCCTACCAGGCCAGAACCCACTGCCCCAGAAAACCAGACAGTAATCACAGGTGGGCCCCAATTCTAGACGGACCCACCACTCGGTCCGCTTACTGCCACACCCTGAGGAGCTAGGACAGCATGAGCAGCGTGGCTGCATCTTGACAAGTCACACCGGGTTGGGCCTCTGCGGAGATCAATCAGGCAAGTAACAAAGCATGGATCCATCCAGAGGCTGGGTGATCCAAATCTGCTACCTCACAGCACAGCTCCAGGCCCACCCCAGAATAATGGTGTTGTGTTATAGAGTGATTGTTGTCCTGGTACTGTGTTGACTCTTTTGTACTATGTGATATTATGTTTTAACTGTATTGGCATGTTACTTTGTGTATGTTATTTCTTGTTGTTCCCTTTAGATATGTCAACAAATGCTTCTACATTTGCAGCCAAAAGCAGCACATGCTTTTAAAGTTCCACTTACAAGCAACTGTTTACCACTATTTGAGGTAGTAAAATAGCGCTACTCAGGGTCTTCAACTATTTATGACACCATTCAGTCCTTAACTGTGTCTGAAATCATGTCTTAAATTAGCCCTTGCAGTGCTTATTTTATTTGATAGGGCCCTATTCGTTCATCAGTATTGTCGGAAAGCGATCTTGCATTCATCAAGCACTGCCAAAATAGTGCTTACAATGAGAGATTTAACTGAGCCGGGTGAGTCCATGTCTCAGGCCCAGTAGTTATTAAAATTTTTGAAACGGGCCTGTATCCGGGCCCTATATTAATTTACTTAACTTTAAAGGCAAAAAACACTGGTTGAATTCCGAAAACTGCAAGTAAAAAACATTAAGATAATATATGTCCACGATTTAATTCATTTTTATATTTCACATGCTTTACCTAATCTTGCATTCCCTAAGAGTGTAAGCTATTTCTAGATGTTCTGTTCCTGTATTTTTTTTGTGTAGCATATTTCTCTTGTATAGTGCGTAATGAAATACTTCCAGGTGTTTACAAGGTGCCACGTTGAAGAGGGCTGAAGTTGAGGTTAAAGTTTCTCACAATGCCTGTCGGTGTATTAAAAAGATGTTGAGAATCCATGGTCATCCAATCCTCAGCCTCTCTGCAGGCAACACAAAGCAATGTGTTATGTACTGACACCTTCCCCAATTACTGGAAACATGCCAAGATCAACCCCCTACTGAAGAAGCCTATCTCGGACCCGACAGACCTCAAGAACTTCAGACACATCTCCCTCCTCCACTTCCCAGCCAAGGTCATTGAGAAGGCCATCAACGCCCAATGTCCGAGTTCATCAAAGTCTCGGACCAGACAGACCTCAAAAACTTCAGACACATCTCCCTCCTCCTCTTCCCAGCCAAGATCATCGAGAAGGCCATCAACGCCCAACTGTCCGAGTTCATCGAAGTGAACCACGTCCTTGACACCTCCCAATCTGGTTTCTGAAGCAATCACAGCACAGAGACTGGACTCCTTGCTGCCACTGACGACATCTGCTCCCTCCTCGACCAGCGCAAGACCGCAGTCCTCATCCTACTAGACCTCTCGGCCGCCTTTGACACTGCACCATAATCAGGAGACTCCATGACGATGGCATCCGCAACAAGGTTCTGGACTGGATCCACTCCTTCCTCACCGGCTGGACCCAGCGAGTCAGAGTTCTACCGTTCCTATCAGAACCCACAGAGATCAGCTGTGGAGCATCCCATTGTTCATCCCTGAGTCCCACTCTCTTCAACATCTACATAGCACCCCTTGCAGCCATCATTAGAAGTCACAGACTCCCTAACCAATGAACACACAACCGCCAGAACCAACATCCACAGTGGAATAAAGGCCATTTCTACCTGGATGAAAGACAGCTGCCTCAAGCTCAAGTTGAACAAGACCAAAGTACCACTGCTCATCCTCATCCTGAGACCCACCCCTTCAGCTTGGGATGATTCCTGTTGGCCAGCCGCTCTGGGATTTCCCCCCACCCGATGGACCAAGCATGCAACCTCAGCATCATTCTGGACTCATCGCTCACCATGTACCACCAAATAAACACAGTTTCCTCAGCCTGCTTGTACACACTCTACCTGCTTTGAAAGACATTCAGATGGATACCCTTGGAATCCAGAGAGATGGTCAACCATGCCCTTATCACCAGCAAACTCGACTACAGCAATGCACTCTATGACGGCGTCACCCTGAACCAGCTCAATAAACTACAGAACGTCAAAAAGGCTGCAGCTTGGCTGGTACTCCACATCCCCCGCCGCAACCACATCATTCAATATCTCCAACAGCTCCACTGGCTCCCAGTCAACAAGCAAATCACTTTCCTGCTCCTCACTCACACCTACGAAGTTCCCCCAACGAAAGACCAGCATACCTGAACCACTGCCTTACTTTCCACGTACCTGCCAGACAACTCCAATCAACACAACTCGCCTTTGCCTCCATCCCCAGGATCCACAAGACCAGAACCGGAGGAAGGTTGTTCTCCTACCTCGCCACCTAGACATTGAACACCATGCCCCTCCACCTTTAGCTATCTGCGTCACTGACCCAATTCAGGAAGGACATCAAGATCTGGCTCCTCGAAGGATCCTCCACCCAGTCCGACCAGCAGCCCCCTTCCCCAGCGCCGTGAGACCCTCACGGGTGAGTAAACAGGCTATACAAATTCCTGATTGATTGAATGATTGGTTAGTTGTAATGCATTCTTGTTAGACTTGGCCCATTTTGCAGAGTTATCCGTAAGCTCTTTGCTTGTTACTCCTATTTGTTCCTGACCTGTTGTTGTTGGTTTTAGGACTCTAGGCACTTTACCACTGCTAATCAGTGCTAAAGTGCATATGCTCTCTGTGTAAATTGGGGAACATGATTGGCATATTTGATTTACTGGTAATCCCCTAGTAAGGTGCACTGTGTGTGCCAAGGCTTGTAAATCAAATACTACTAGTGGGCCTGCAGCACTGATTGTGCCACTCACATGGGAAGCCCTGAAAATGTATCTCAGACCTGCCAATGCAGTGTCTGTTTGCAGTTTGTTAAGTGCCATGTTGACATTGCAAGTGCACCCACTTGCCAGGCCCTAACCTTCCCTTTTTTTACATGTAAGACACCCCTATGGTAGGCCCAAGGTACCCCCTTGGGCAGGTTGCAGTGTATGCGAAAGGTAGGACATGTACTGGTGTATGTGACATGTCCTGATAGTGGAACACTGCCAAATTAGTTTTTCACTATTGGAAGACTATTTTCCCCATTGGACAGAATGGGAGTTTATTTATAACATCTTATAAATATAAATTCCCATTGGAGCAAGATGGAGAAATAAAGTTTAGACTCTCTGAACTCAGAATTTAATAACACATCTTTTAGTAAAGATGGTTTTTAAATTGTGTGTTTGAAAATGCCACTTTTAGAAAGTAGGCATTTTCTTGTTGAACCATTCTGTTTGCCCCTGCCTGTTTGTTTATTGACTGTCTGGTTTTAGAGGGGCTGGGGATGTGCATACACTGTGGACAGCCCATGGAGGCGGGGGGTTGAGGTGTGCCTGACCCTTCATGGATGACTCAGAGCTGGACTAAATAGATCCTGGCTGGATTTAGAGTAGTGGGAGGAGATTTCCTTGCATCTGAAGAGAGCCAGTGTCCTTTGAACAATGCTGTCTCTGCACCCTGTGGTCATGCTGCACCAGTGAGCACAGAACTGGTTTGGACTCAGCTCAGACACCCTGGCACAAAGAGAACAAAGACATTTTAGGGTATAAGTATTAGAACTAAAACCCCAGAACTTTAGACTACTTTTAGAATGAAGACAAACCTTTGCCAAGAAGAGGAACTGGAGAAATTGAGGAAAAGTAATGCCCATTTGCTGTGTGCTGTCTAGGGTTGGCCTGCAGTAGCTGTTTCTGTTAAAGAAAGGAGAAGGACTTTGTTGTGTGCTGTGTCCCTTCTGCTTGGGGAAGATCTCCAAGGGCTTCCTCAAGCTCCCCTGAACTTCCTTGCTGGGAGTTCTGACCTGCCAAGAGGTACCTGTGACTGTTTGGCCTCTGGAAGTTGTTCCTGCTGTTGGGAGTTGGAAAAGCAAAGCAACTATAAGAAAGTCAACGCATCACTCTTCTTGCAGCAGTTTTTCTGATGCTGCACCGCTGTGCTAGAAGAATCTCCACACATTGCCGCACCTCTGCCAAAACCAAGGCAACGCCTACTGCCGCTGCAAGAACCGACACATTGAGGGATCGTGGCAGAAGAAACTGACACAGCGTCACTCAAAGTCACCGCATTGATCAACGAGACATCCCGGATTTCCCCGCATCGTACCTGTGCACAAGCTTTCCCGACGCATTACCCATGGACCAGAACCATCTCAGAATCGATGCATCACTTCCCCCTACAGACCGGATTCAACGCATCACTTCTCCTGTGTGCAGCAGAACTGTCGCATTGCCTCCAAATGGTCTCAGTAACTGACGCCTTTCTTTGTTTTTCGACGCTTCCCATCTCTGCGGCTGTTTGGCCTTGTGAATTTTGTTGCAACTACAGGACTTTGAGAGAAATCACGCATCCATTGTTTTCTATAGGCCAAATTGTTTGAAACCTTTTTAAAGTTAAGATGGCGGACTGACGCCGCCAAGCGAAGGAAGCAGTGCAGAGAGGCTCCTGACCTACCCAATGTGATTAACGAGGAGAGAGGATTATCGAACTAAGGCAAACGGCTTAATATTAAGCGGAATAAAAGGGGAATTGAAATACCTGCAACCACGAGTGCCGTTTCTCGCAGAGAAAAAAACGAGCTGTGTGTCGAAGCGCTGATACTAACGCCGATACTTCGATTCTCCTGCCGCTGGGTGTGGCAGACTCTGCCGGTGTGGAGGCTCTCACTAACTCGGACGCTGTCTGAGAGCCTGCATAGGAATGAAGGAGATAAAAACGCACTCATTATCAACGAGCTGCCCGGAGAAGTGCCTGAGCCGTCTAGTACTACGGATGTATCTGACAAAATAGAAACTGATTTGAATATCGAAATTATTAGTGAAAGCCGGGATAATGGAGACAAAGGCGACGAGGGCTCAGACTCGGTAGAGCAAGTTTCTCTATGTGCTGAAGGCAGGATAGAATTCTATCTAGATAAAGCGAAAGAAAACATCAGGCCATCAAACTTAGTTACTCTTAGAGATAGCGAAACAATTGAGGCTTCATGCATTCATGGTGCTTTCTCTGCAGAAGCAGAGGCTGCAGAGGAGAGTCTAAATTTTGAATATGAAGAGATTTCTGATGAAGAAGAAACAGGCATTACAAATATTAAGGCAAATACTACCAAGTCGTCTGGATTAAAGAAAAGGAAAATGAAAGCTAAAGCTAAACTGAAGAAAGGCATCAGCAACTCAATGGCTAAGGAATTATCCATTTTGAGTAAAAACATGAACAGTGATGTGAGCCCTTTAAGAAAATGGATACAAGCGAAAGGAGGGGTCAAAAATATTGCTTTGAGACTATCGGGCACAAGTCCGGAAGAAAATATAAACTTAAAGGATAAAACAAATTCATCCTTAAGATCTTTATGTCCCCCAATGTTGTCGCCCGCCTTGACTTACCCCGATATATCTGGAAATATTATTGACACAGATGAAGCTGACACCCCTGCTCTGGCCACTTTTCATCAAACAGGTATAGCTACAGCTACATCCACTGCTCCAGATGCTATCACCGCCGCTCATACTAGCCCCCCCAGACGGTGGCTGAGGAAAAAGCTGGAGATAAAGATACTGCCGTAGCTACCAGGTTGCTGGAAACCTTTACAGCTGGTACCATTAGCCACAGCTATTATTGCCAACATTGCCAATGCTGTTACTACCTCTTCTGCCTTAGACACTAATGAGCTGCTGATAGAGGAAGAAGCAAGGGGTCTAGATTATGCAAACGCCTCCTCTACTTACTTAATCATGCGGACTTTAATGGCTCAATGGCAAGAGGGGCAACAATACTTCCTTCAGCTGCGAGAAGACAATACTAAACTGCAGACTTTCATGCAGGAAGTATCTAGCAAATTGGGAGGGGTAACCCAGGAAATTGAAGAGCTTAAACAAAGAGTAGTTGAAGTTGAAGAAGGGGCTACTCGAACCGAATCTTTAACCCTCTCACATAAAGAACAAATAGCCAAGCTAGAAGCGAAAGTAGAGGACATGGAAAATCGGGCGAGAAGATGCAATCTTCATCTTTTTGAAATACCTGAGGGGTCTGAAGGTGCAGATCCCCGGTCTTACATAGTGAAATGTTTCCAGAAAGCATTTGTAGATTTTTCAGACTGGGATTGGGATTCACAATTGCAACAAGTACATAGACTGCCTCTTTTTAAAAAAAACAAAGAAAGTACATTTCCACGGCCTTTATTGATAAATGTTGGGAATTTTCTGTTGAGACAGGCTGTGTCTCTAAAAGCTAGATCTAATAACCCTGTAACAGTGGATAATGTAACCTTTTTTGTTCGCTCAGATTAGAGTAAAGATACCATGGATAGGCGTTGGCAGCTACGTCAGATAATTGATTCCTTCAAAGTTATAGGATGTATAGTATATCTGCAGGAACCAGCTCGCCTTAAGGTGATTAAAAATGGGCAAGTACATTTTTTTATGGACATAAAAGAAGCTGAACAGGCATTAGCTAAATGTAGTGCCTAAATAGGTGCTGGAGATAATAGGATTTACAATTTGTTTATTTTCCCTTTTTTTCTTGTCTTATTTCTGGGGGAATATGTTTACCTATCAGAAAACAATGAATAGAAAAAGAAATTTTTGACATACGTTTTGATATTGATGTTCGTATACTTTCTCCTTATGAGGGTTAAAAAATAATTTCCGTTTTGGGGATAGTCGGTGGAAGCCTCCTTGTCTGTCACTACAGCGGCAGCAGGGTCTAGGGGGGTGTTCTCCCTACAGGGACTAAAGGGGGGTGTATGTGCATGAGCTGGGTGGGAATTTAAGGGGGAAAAATTTGTTGCAAGATGAAGAGATTGCCAATAGAAACAAAATGAAGTATTTTTCGTTTTGTTTCTGTATACAGCGGAGAGCTAAATATACAAATCATAAGATATGTCTATGTTTCGATGTTTAGTCTGGAATGTGGCTGGTCTCAATAGCAAACATAAAAGGAGACTTGTGCAGGAAGAATTAAACATGCATAAACCTCATTTAGCGTTAATTTCAGAAACTCACATTAGGTTCCAGGACAGAAAACTCCTTGGACAACTAGCGTACGAGCTTATTGTTTGTTCAACTCTTGGTGCTTCCATCCGTGGGGTGGCAATACTGAAACAGAAACATTTAGCGATGGAAATCATTAAAACTGCGGTGGATCAGAGGGGTAGATGGGTGATTATTCAAGTCCAACTCGAACATAGTAATTATGTATTGTGTCTACTGTATGGACATAATATCATTGATCCCATGATGTATGACCAGCTAAACACAGAATTATTGGAATGGGAGGGTGAATTGCTCATCATGGGGGATTTCAATTGTGTAATGAATTATAAGGTAGATTCCACAAGGCAAGGTACATCATCAAGGATGCGCAAAGTTAGGGCCGCTATATTAGAACTAAGTCGAATCCGTAGTTTGAAGGATGTCTGGCATTCCAAACATCCTAATATAGCAGGTTTTACGCACTACTCAGCACCTCACAAAGTTTGCTCCAGGATAGATATGATCTGGGCATCAAATCGAATTCTGGAAAACTGTAATATAGAACTTTGCCCGAGAATAACATTGGACCACAATCCCATTATGTTAGAATTTAATATCTCTGACAAGAAACAAATGGTCAGGCAATTTACATTTCCTAGATATTTACTCACAGATGCATTGTTTATATTGCAATTAAAAGAACACCTTAAGGAATTCATTGAAATTAATTTGAACTCTGCTGCAATAATTTCCGTTTGGGATGCCTGCAACTGCATTATAAGAGGTTTTGCCCAACAATATGTACTGAAAAAGAACTCTGAGAGTAGGAAAGAAACAAAGCTAATAACTTCTAACATTCTATCGGTGGAGCAACAATTAGTAGAGGCTCTTACCCAAGGAAAATTAAATATAGAGGAATTAAGACTCGAGCTAGTGAAGTTGCAATCAGAAGTCAAGAAGACGTTAAGGGAGAGATATAGTGCAAAAAGTCATAAATATCAACTGTCACAATACGAAGGTGGAGGCAGAATAGGCAAAGGGCTAGCTTATAAAGTGGCAGATAAGAAAGCTAGAACCAATATTAAAACAATCCAGGGATCTGACTATCTCATGTATAACCAAGCTGATCAGATATTAGATCAATTCGTTAAATACTACCGTAATTTATATACTTCAGAAAATAACCCTACCAAGGAGAATATCTCTCAGTATCTTAATCTACATTTGCCTAACCAAAAGGATAATAAAGCAATTAAACAACTGAGTTCAAAGATAACACTCACTGAAATAAAAACTGCTATTCTCTCCTTGCCCTCGGGTAAGGCGGCTGGGGATGATCTGTTACCCATAGAACTTTATAAGATATTTATACAGGAATTACTGCCCCTTTTTGAGTTAGTAATAGATTATATTGGAGAAACTGGAAAGGCCCCTATGTCATGGAAAACTGTGAAAATCGTATTTTTGCTTAAAAAAAATAAAAACGCCGGAAAAATGTGGGCCATACAGACCGATTTCGCTGATAAACTCAGACGCAAAAGCCTTTGCAAAAATCTTGGCCAATCGGCTAGCTCCTCTTATGCCTGAATTGGTTAGTAGTCAACAGCATGGGTTTGTAATAGGGAGAGACACCACTGCCCACATCAGCATGGCTATTACAGCGTTTGATGTAGCTTCAACTAATCTCACCCCACTCGGAATGGTTATGCTTGATGCTGAAAAAGCATTTGACCTGGTGGGGTGGGAATATCTTTTGGCAGTACTAAGGGCTTATGGTATGCATTGGCAATATTTAGGATGGATTTTCTCACTTTACGATCGACCAACAGCTAAGATTAGCTATGTAGGTACCGATTTTTCTAATTTTCCGATAGAAAGGGGAACAAGGCTGGGTTGCCCTTTGTCACCCTTGCTGTTCGCCCTCTCTATGGAGCCCTTTTTAAACTCATTGGTGGCTCAAGATGATATCATCCCATACAACAGGGCGGGAATAGTTTTTAAAAAAACGCATTTGCAGATGATATTGCGATCTTTACCACTGATGTAGCTAAGGCTATTCCTGTGAATATTGAGGAAGCAAAAAAAATCGGGGACATTTCAGGTTATAAACTAAATACAAGCAAAACTCAAGTAATTGCCAACTACAAACCGGCGGTCCCGGTTCTTGGTCTATGCTCAAATGCTGTTTATTTAGGAATTAAATTGACGGCGAACATTGAGGAAATACTAACACTGAATAACGACTCGCTGTTAAAGGAAGTAACGCTTTACTTAAAAAACTGGCATAAGATACCACTTAGCTTGACAGGGCGTATTAATCAGCCGATTTTGGCGCTGCTGCAGGCGAGTGTTTGGAGAATCATTCGCCACACCTGGCACAGCGGACACGCCCATTGACACTGGCCACGCCCCCTTTCTGTCCTATGTAAGCGCGCGCTGACTGCTAGCGCAGTGTTTACTGAACCACTCCTGAGGCGAAAAGCCGGGAGCTTGACAGGGACATCTGTGATTTTTAAAACTATTGTGTGTAACTTGCATTTTATTTCACTCACCCTTGGCCTCTGCCTCGTCTCACCAACACCCTGCTCAGCCGATTTTGGCGCTGCTGCAGGCGAGTGTTTGGAGAATCATTCGCCACACCTGGCACAGCGGACACGCCCATTGACGCTGGCCACGCCCCCCTTCTCTCCTATGTAAGCGCGCGCTGACTGCTAGCGCAGTGTTTACTGAACCACTCCTGAGGCGAAAAGCCGGGAGCTTGACAGGGACATCTGTGATTTTTAAAACTATTGTGTGTAACTTGTATTTTATTTCACTCACCCTTGGCCTCTGCCTCGTCTCACCAACACCCTGCTCAGCCGATTTTGGCGCTGCTGCAGGCGAGTGTTTGGAGAATCATTCGCCACACCTGGCACAGCGGACACGCCCATTGACGCTGGCCACGCCCCCTTTCTCCTCACCCCTACCTTTATAATATGTTCACTCACCGGAAGCGCAGCGGGCGCGACGATTGCGCGCCGAAGGCGCGCTTAAGGCAAGCTCGTCTGCGCTCGTCCGTGCTGAGACTGCGCCAGAGACTAGCCACTCTGACAAATGTCAGCCACATCTGACTCCTAAATCAACCGTTCTCACTTATACTTCTGAACAACTTTGGAACTTGAACTGCTTAACGGAAGTGTCACACCCCTTACCTCATCTACTTTACTCCAATCTTAATATAGGGCCGCACAAATGCCCATTCTGCACCTCCCCTATACATCCCGCTATCCCTATTCCTAAGGTCCTAGGAGCACTTATCAATGTTCGTTCAGTCTCTAAACATAAACTTGAAATTCTGGAATTTATCGAGTTACATCACATAGACCTCCTCTTCATCACCGAAACATGGGGTGATGACTCCTCAGGCCCAGACTTTAAAGCAGCCATTCCCGAAAATTACTGTGTCTGTAGACTTGATAGGAAGAAACGTAAGGGTGGAGGAATAGCTATAATATATAAAAAGCACTTTAAAGTCAAATTTCTCGACTTAAATGACAGCACCTGCGAGGCTGCTTCTTTTTCTATCACTATTTCCGATATCCAATCATTTTCAGGTATCCTACTCTATCGCCCTCCGGGGTCTAGAACGAAATGTCTTAAAAACCTCAACAACTTAATCGAGCTCTCCGCAGGAGCTTCTCATTTGAACATACTGGGAGATTTTAATTTTCATCTTGAGGCCTTATCTGACACTGACACCTTGACGCTAACTAATGATCTAGTTGCTGTTGGCCTACAGCAAATTGTCACGCAGCCCACTCACATAGCCGGTCACACTCTTGACGGGCTATTTACTAGCAATCCTCTATTGACTTTATCAAACGTGACCCCTCTCTTATGGACGGACCATTCAGCAGTCTGTTTTTCTTTAAAACTGACTCCTCTGCCTTCTCACCCACCATCCCACTCTCCTACTACGACAAGAAATTGGAAAAATGTCGAACCTTCCCACCTTTCAGCTTTGCTACTACTGAACATAATCCCTCTCTAGCTTCTGTCAATTATTTGAACAGCCTAAACAAGGCTTGTCATACCCTAGCTCCCCTTCAAACCTGCCATCACACCAGACTTTCCCCTTCAGCCCCATGGTTCACAGAATCCCTTCGACTGCAGCGTCAACAGTGTAGAAACCTTGAGAGACGCTGGCGTCGCCACTATAATGAATCAGAAAAAATCACCTACAAAAGTGCTCTCTCGAGATACAAAGACCTCATTACAATGGAAAAATCATCCTACTACACTTCTCAGATCACCCTGGCAAAAAATTCAGCAAAAAAACTATTTCAGGTAGTTACTCATCTTTCCAACCCTCCTTCCCCCAGCTTCCATGGAACCCAATCCCTTTGCGACTCTCTCGCAATTTTTTTCAAGGAAAAAGTCACTGACATTTTCTCAGCCTTTTCCCTTGCACCCCCCATTACCTCAACCAATTCCCCTTCCAATAATGATACACCTTCACTTCCGTTCTTCGAAGCTGTTACGGAGGAACAAGTTCACCGACTCATCCTGGGCACAAAATCAGGATCACCTCTAGATCCTTGTCCCCCTGCCATCCTTAACCAAATTCCTGAAGCTATCTCTCCTATCTTAACGTCCATTTGCAATTCCATGTTTACAACCGGTATCTATCCTTCAGTATGGAAAGAGGCCATTGTTAAGCCGCTTTTAAAAAAACCTACCCTCGACCCCCTCCTTCCTGCCAGCTACCGTCCCATCGCCTGCCTCCCCTTTCCAGCAAAAATTTTCGAAAAGGCGATGAACTTGCAATTATCTAATTTTATAGACAATAACAATTTATTAGACGAGACTCAATTTGGTTTCAGATGGGGTCACGGAACTGAAACTGCGCTACTCAAAGCAGCAGATGAAATCAGAACAACCCTAGATATGGGAGGAGATGCGGTACTTATATTGCTAGATCTTTCAGCAGCTTTTGACACGGTCGATCATGTCACTTTGATCGACCGTGTCTCAGCTATAGGTGTTAAGAACAAAGCAAAAGACCTTCTAGCATCCTTCCTAGCTGACCGTCATCAAACCATCCAGATGGCCAACTTCACTTCCCAAACGTTCACTCTCCCCTGCGGTGTCCCCCAGGGCTCCTCGCTAAGTCCGACACTTTTTAACATTTATGTTTCGGACTTAGTGAGGGTAATAAAATCTTACGGAATTGCCCTGACAACCTATGCTGATGACACCCAACTTGTGCTTTCTGTACACAATAACGGGACATCAGTGTCCGCAAACTTTCAAATGGGAATGAAGGCCATCAGCTCCTGGATGTCATCTAACTGTCTCAAACTAAACTCTGACAAAACAGAGGTGATGACATTCGGGAGGTTGAACCCTACTTGGTCCTCTCACTGGTGGCCTTCGGAGCAAGGAGATCCACCTCAACCTGTCACCAAGGTTCGCAACCTTGGAGTCATATTTGATGACAAATTGACATTTCATCACGTCAATGCAGTGGTCTCCTCTTCTTTTTACGTCTTAAAAAGAATAAAAAAACTGCTCCCTTACCTTCCATCATCGGCCGGCAAAACTTTGGTTAGCACATTGGTTTTTTCAAAAAACGATTATTGCAATGCTCTCCTATTGAATGCTCAGAAAAAAATTATCAATCAACTTCAACGTGTCCAGAACGCCTCGGCTAGAGTCCTTTTAAACATCCCCAAATTAAAAGCCATCTCCTCCCACATCCGCCAATTACATTGGCTCCCGGTCAGGAGCCGTATAATGTTTAAAGCCCTGTGTATCACCTACAAGGCAATCAACGGCGTGGGCCCCCAGTTCCTTAGAGCAGCTTTTTGCCCGCTTGATCACCCAAGAACTCTTCGTTCCTCGTCGGCACATATGCTGAAAGTCCCTCGAACAAAAAAGGTCAACTGGGGTGACAGGTGTTTCACTATCACTTCATCCAAACTCTGGAACGCACTGCCCATCTACATCAAAACCGCCCCAACTCTCCTTAGTTTCAGGAAGAAACTGAAAACCTGGCTCTTCCCAGTATAACTTATCACTTCAGCGATGGTTCGATATTCCAGCGCCGAGACACCCCCGGGTATTTGCGCGCTCTAAAAATGGCTCAAACATAAACATAAATATAAACATTAAAATGAAAATTGTGCTTAAATTTCTCTATTTATTTAGAGCTATTCCATTTTCAAACTAGAAGGCATTTGTAGTAGTTTTGTATGGGGCTATAAAAAGGCACGTAGATCAATCAAGCTTTTGAAATTACCTATTGAAAAAGGAGGTTTACATTTTCCAGATTTCAGATTGTATTTTTTTGCAACTTTCCATCGTAGAATACGTAGTCTTATGAAAAGTGAAAGCTCGCTATTCTTTCATCAATTTATGTTGGGATTAGATTGTGAGCAATTTTTGTTCCGTGTCCATGACCCGAACTACTTTAAACGAGTAAAGTTCAAGACTGCAAAACACATTATAAAGATTTGGAATCAAATCATGATTCTGGATAAGATATCTTTTTTTTTAATTCTGAATTACAAATATGGGGAAATCCCGGATTGCCTGGAATTTTTTCAGATGGAGCGGGGATTCTTTGGGCAGGCCACGGCATTAACACTCTTGGAGATCTATATGGGTCTGATGGTCAATTAGGATTTACTTCATTGGAGCTCTTATATAATTTAAATGATGGTATGTACTTCAAATATATTCAAATACGGTATTTCCTAGTTCGGAAAATGAAAATTGCTGAAGTTAGGTACTCAGATCTATTAAAATGCTTGTACTCAGATCGTACTAAGTCACTCATAAGTGAGAGCTATGGTTATTTAATTCTAGGCAAGATTGAGGACTGTGGGAAAATGGCAGCTAAATGGTCTAACAGATTGGGAATTAACATTAGTGATAATCAGATCTCTGTTTCTCTCTGTCAAATTAATAAGGAAGTTCATTCTTCAAACTTAAGGCTACAATTATATAGATGTAGCAAAAAAGAGCCCAATATCTGGGTTCAGGGACCTGTCTCGTGTGGTGGCTAACTTCCAGATACTATCTTAAGTGTAGCCCAACAAGAAAGAAAAAATGTCTTTCTTATAGTCCCCTCACTCACCGGAGTTTCCTCACGGTGACATGCTTCATCATCGGGGTCCTCCCAGTTCTCTACGAAAAGGGGCGTGCTACGACTTGCGAGCTACGTAGGAGCACTGAGTAGTGAAGGACTATGTGTGGTGTAAGGAATGTGAAGTGGAGTGGATGGGTGTGTGTGTGTTTAAAAATACTGTGCTAGTGGGCCTCAATGTTTTATTCTGCTCCTAGACCAGTATGTTAAAAATGGGGTTATACTGTGTACCAACCAATAATGTAGTTGGGTTCAGTATTTGGTCAACATGTTTCACGCTACCCCCAGCGTTTCTTCAGGACCATACAGGGACCAGCCCTGTATTGTACCACTCCTAAAAAACCTAAAGTTAGGAATTTATTAGTGCAACATATATTTACAGTGATTAACGTTGTCCCTATTCGGTACACACGTGGTTCTACATACATACGCTTGACTTTTAAGGCGAATGTATAGTTCAATGGTGAACCTGTAAAAGAATGAATAAAGAACAATTAAAAAACACCTCGCCCCTATCTCTGCCGAGATCGGGGACTTTTTTCGTCCTTCACAAACATGCACGTTTTTGATACATGCACATATATGCATACAGACTATATGGTGTGGTTTCACCATATTGGTGCGTGCATACTTTCAGATCCGGTGTCTGTTCGCCAGATGCCCAACAAGTGAACTTAACGTGGAAAAAGACAAACGGAAGTGACTATACATAAAACAGTGGACACACATTTAACACACAACCAAAGGAAACGTTTGAATATTTACTTTTGTTGGCGCTTAATAGCACATCATGGTCTCTTAGGGGGGCGGTATTGCCTCGGTGGAAAACAATGCTAGAAGGATTTTTAGGGTTGTAGAAGACGTGGTTAGTGATCGAGCGTCTTTTACATATATCATTTAGTTAGAGGTCTAGTACTCGCTACCCTCTCTTGGCGGTTAGGTCAGATACACTTACTTCCTAATCAGCAACCCGCGCCGTGTTACCTATCAGCTTCCCCTCGGACCGCATCTTGCAATGTGGTCCGCGGGTTTGGTTTTTGTTTGTTTCGATTTCCGGGTTGGAACTAGACCGTCGCGCTCAGGCGGCCATCTTAGATGGATGCAAACGAGCGTCACATGCGTCTTTCTTCCATGCCGTTTGTTACTCGCCCTTATTATCGAACCGGCTTTTTAGAAAACACAACGTTTGGGGTAATGTTATAATAAAAACAAAGAATAAAAATGAAACAATGGGCATTCTTCACAAATAGGGATTGAAGAAAACGTGGACAAAAAAGTTACCACAGGATTAGTTGATATGGTTTATGATATATAACAAATAAACCAAGGATGGAGTGAAAAAATGGAGTTTGAGAAGTATTGTTTTAATCATGTTTTTCTATAATGGTTTTAGGGGCATTATAGTTCTAGAATGTTATTTTTCATGAAAGTTATTTTTCAGCTCTAGGATTCAGGTACATTAGTTTCAGGATGTTATATTTCAACGATTGAAGACACCCCAAGGTATGTCGTCATTCAACCCACTTATATCTGTCTGTAATCTGAAAACCCAGCGTTGCTCTCGTTCGTGAAGAGTTTTTTCAATGTTGTCTTTATTTACCACACACTCAAGGACTACCCATCTCATGTCATTTGGTGTGTGATTCTTCTCAATAAAGTGGTTAGTCATGCGTGTGGTGGATTTCTTACAACGTATGTTGCTTCTATGCTCAACAATTCGAGTGCTGACCTTTCTTGTGGTCATGCCCACATAATGTAAATTGCACGTGCAAGTGATCAGATATACCACCCCACTTGTATTGCAATTGGAAAAGTGTTTTAATTGCCATGTGGTGTTGTTGTTAAAAGTAACTGACTTTGTCACTGCAGTTAGATGGCAAACACTGCAGTTGTTACATGGGTAATGGCCATTCGGTAGAGGTTGTAGTCTGTTAGTATTGATCACTGGTTTAGGTCGAGTATGTACCAGATAGTCTTTCAGGTTCATTCCTCTACGATGGCTGAACATGGGTTTTGGGATATTTAGATCACCACTGTTTAGTATGCTCCAGTGTTTTTTGACAATCTTGCTGACCTGGTTGGAGACTTTGTCGAAAGTTGTGATGCAGATGGGTCTTTCGTTGGTTGAGGGTTTTTGTACCTTTGGTTCCAGGAGGGCATCCCTATTATTATTGCTCGCTCTTTTACAGGCTACTTTTATTACTTTCTTTGGGTAATTTCGTTGTTGTAATTTTTTACTTAGTTCTTCTGCTTGTACTAAGTAGTCTGATTTGTCTGAACAGTTTCTTCTCAACCGTAGGAATTGTCCAAACGGGAGGTTTTCTTTTAGATGTCTGGGGTGGAAACTGTTGTAGCTTAAAAGGCAATTCCTTGAAGTCGGTTTATGGTGAGTGGTAGTTGATAGGGTTCCATCATTTGCCCTGATGTTTAGATCCAGAAACACCAAATGGTTCCTGCTCATGGTGTTTGTGAATTTAAGAAAAGGATCTTGTTCGTTTAGCCAGGAGCAAAAACTCATGGCCTCCTCTTCCTCGCCTTTCCAAATCAACAGAATGTCGTCTATATAACGCTTCCACATTATTATGTGGTTAGTATACGGATTGTTGATGGTCAGAATTTTCTTTTTCTCAAGCTGATGGACATACAATCCCGCTACGCTCGGCGCAAAGGTGCTGCCCATGCTGGTCCCATGTTGTTGGCGGTACAAAGTTTCCTCAAAACGGAAAAAATTCTCTGTGAGGGCTAGACGGCAACACTCAAGCACTATATGTCTTGGTGTATGATATTTCCAGTCTTCTTCAAATAGCACCTCTTCCAGGATTTCCAAAGTTTCCTTGTGCGGTAAACTAGTGTAAAGACTCTCCACATCTAGGCTTATTAAAATATTAGATGTGGGGTCAAAATTGATCTCCTTCAATAGACATAGTACATCCTTTGTATCTTTGAGATACGTATCTGTTTTTTGAACTATTGGGCGAAGGAAGGCATCAGCATACTTAGACAGGGGCTCTAGAATGGAGCCTATTCCGGACACTATCGGTCTCCCGGGTGGTTGCTCCATATCTTTATGGATCTTTGGGATCGTGTAGAAGTATGGGATTGTAGGTTTTGAATTTACTAAGAAATCAGCTTCTTTTTTGTCCATCCAGTCATTTACTGTGCTCTCCTCAATGAGGTGTGCAATGCAGATCCGTAGTCTTTCAGTCGGGTCTTCCTTGATCACAATATAGTTCCTTGTGTCTGCAAGTAGACGTAGGCATTCTTGTCTATACTTTACAGAGTCCTGTAGGACAATTGCTCCTCCCTTGTCCGCCGGTTTTATTGTGATTGTCTTGTTATTTGATAGTTCATGGATTGCTTCAAATTCCAATTTAGTAGTGTTTTTGAACACCTTGATGGTATTGGGGTCAAGGTCTTTTACATCTTTCATTACAGCTTTCTCAAAAGCTAGCAATTCGACTGGTAAATTGTGAGACGGCGGGACAAAAGTTGAACTTTTCTTCAAACCTGTGTCCGTTTCTCTGGTAATTGTCTTATCTTTGTCTTTGAAAAAGACCTGGAGTTTCAATTTCCTCATGAATTCCTTTAGTTCACAACATAGTTTAAATTTATCAGTTACTGGAGTTGGGACAAAACCTAATCCTTTATTTAATATTCCAATCTGGACTTCTGTCAGAGATATAGAGGATAGGTTGACCACTAGATCTAGTGGTTGCTCGTCGTGGGTTCCGGTGGCCCCTTGCTGCGTGTGTGTCGTCCCGTTGTTTCCACGGGTTGGGCCCATTGTACCTGCTGAGCTGTTTTCGTTTTTGTTCTCTGGGTCGTCTGGCCTCTCCCTAAAAAAGGGCGGTTTGGATTGCCCTGGTGGGAGTTCCAATTTTGGAAAGGTTGTTGTGGATACATTGGTGGAAACTGTTGCGGCCCATAAAAGAAAGGAGGCGGGGGGCCGAAAGGTGGCTGGTAAGATGGCCACATCTGTGGTTGGTTTCCTCGATTTCTACCTGAGTTTCCTCTACCCCTTCTTTGTTTTCTATTTGTTGGGTAGTTGTAATATTTAGGAGAATTGGAATTCTCAGATCCACTGTCAGATCCATCGCTGTCTGTATTATATCCAGGATTCCTGTTACTAGGTTTATAGTCCTCTCGTATGTATGGATAGACTTTTTCATGAGAAAAGCTTTTTTTGTCTTTATCCAATTTGATGTACTTGGTATCCTTGAGACTAATCTCAAAGTCTGTCATGCTTTTGTTTAGTTCATCAAGTCTTTTTTTAAGATCAGCAGGTGACTGGAAAGATTTAAGGCGTATTTCTAGGGCCTGTATCTCTTCTTTTAATGTTTCAGATAAACGCGCTGCCGTCTTTATTATCAAGACCAGCCAGTCCCTGGTACAATGCCATGAAATCAATGACCAATCTTTTTTAAATTGTTTATCATTTTGAAAAATGAAGGGTTCATTTCTGACAATTAGACCTCTTGGTGCAGCACTGATTTTGAGATATTCCGCCATCATAACTCCATGGATTAATGTCTTTATCTGTGTTCTTTTTAGTTCCGTTATTTCATCCCAGCATTGATTGGAATCCCCATTGTCTCTGTTGTCTCTATTTGGTGCCCCCGTGTGTGGTAGTATGGACGCCATTACTCTCTCAATTTCTTCCTCTGAGAATGAGAGGCCTGTAATCTCCGCCATTGTTCTTAGTTTCTCAAGGTTGGGTCAGTGGTGTGTGTTACTGTTCTCATAGGACAGGTGTTTGAAAAACTGTCCAAGAATAATATTATTCCCGCAACCAACGGGTTGCCATTAACATGTACAAAAAAGGGGGGAGAAGGAGGTACTTAAGAACAGGTCATCCTCCTAAAGAGATTAATGTAGCAAAAAAGAGCCCAATATCTGGGTTCAGGGACCTGTCTCGTGTGGTGGCTAACTTCCAGATACTATCTTAAGTGTAGCCCAACAAGAAAGAAAAAATGTCTTTCTTATAGTCCCCTCACTCACCGGAGTTTCCTCACGGTGACATGCTTCATCATCGGGGTCCTCCCAGTTCTCTACGAAAAGGGGCGTGCTACGACTTGCGAGCTACGTAGGAGCACTGAGTAGTGAAGGACTATGTGTGGTGTAAGGAATGTGAAGTGGAGTGGATGGGTGTGTGTGTGTTTAAAAATACTGTGCTAGTGGGCCTCAATGTTTTATTCTGCTCCTAGACCAGTATGTTAAAAATGGGGTTATACTGTGTACCAACCAATAATGTAGTTGGGTTCAGTATTTGGTCAACATGTTTCACGCTACCCCCAGCGTTTCTTCAGGACCATACAGGGACCAGCCCTGTATTGTACCACTCCTAAAAAACCTAAAGTTAGGAATTTATTAGTGCAACATATATTTACAGTGATTAACGTTGTCCCTATTCGGTACACACGTGGTTCTACATACATACGCTTGACTTTTAAGGCGAATGTATAGTTCAATGGTGAACCTGTAAAAGAATGAATAAAGAACAATTAAAAAACACCTCGCCCCTATCTCTGCCGAGATCGGGGACTTTTTTCGTCCTTCACAAACATGCACGTTTTTGATACATGCACATATATGCATACAGACTATATGGTGTGGTTTCACCATATTGGTGCGTGCATACTTTCAGATCCGGTGTCTGTTCGCCAGATGCCCAACAAGTGAACTTAACGTGGAAAAAGACAAACGGAAGTGACTATACATAAAACAGTGGACACACATTTAACACACAACCAAAGGAAACGTTTGAATATTTACTTTTGTTGGCGCTTAATAGCACATCATGGTCTCTTAGGGGGGCGGTATTGCCTCGGTGGAAAACAATGCTAGAAGGATTTTTAGGGTTGTAGAAGACGTGGTTAGTGATCGAGCGTCTTTTACATATATCATTTAGTTAGAGGTCTAGTACTCGCTACCCTCTCTTGGCGGTTAGGTCAGATACACTTACTTCCTAATCAGCAACCCGCGCCGTGTTACCTATCAGCTTCCCCTCGGACCGCATCTTGCAATGTGGTCCGCGGGTTTGGTTTTTGTTTGTTTCGATTTCCGGGTTGGAACTAGACCGTCGCGCTCAGGCGGCCATCTTAGATGGATGCAAACGAGCGTCACATGCGTCTTTCTTCCATGCCGTTTGTTACTCGCCCTTATTATCGAACCGGCTTTTTAGAAAACACAACGTTTGGGGTAATGTTATAATAAAAACAAAGAATAAAAATGAAACAATGGGCATTCTTCACAAATAGGGATTGAAGAAAACGTGGACAAAAAAGTTACCACAGGATTAGTTGATATGGTTTATGATATATAACAAATAAACCAAGGATGGAGTGAAAAAATGGAGTTTGAGAAGTATTGTTTTAATCATGTTTTTCTATAATGGTTTTAGGGGCATTATAGTTCTAGGATGTTATTTTTCATGAAAGTTATTTTTCAGCTCTAGGATTCAGGTACATTAGTTTCAGGATGTTATATTTCAACGATTGAAGACACCCCAAGGTATGTCGTCATTCAACCCACTTATATCTGTCTGTAATCTGAAAACCCAGCGTTGCTCTCGTTCGTGAAGAGTTTTTTCAATGTTGTCTTTATTTACCACACACTCAAGGACTACCCATCTCATGTCATTTGGTGTGTGATTCTTCTCAATAAAGTGGTTAGTCATGCGTGTGGTGGATTTCTTACAACGTATGTTGCTTCTATGCTCAACAATTCGAGTGCTGACCTTTCTTGTGGTCATGCCCACATAATGTAAATTGCACGTGCAATTTACATTATGTGGGCATGACCACAAGAAAGGTCAGCACTCGAATTGTTGAGCATAGAAGCAACATACGTTGTAAGAAATCCACCACACGCATGACTAACCACTTTATTGAGAAGAATCACACACCAAATGACATGAGATGGGTAGTCCTTGAGTGTGTGGTAAATAAAGACAACATTGAAAAAACTCTTCACGAACGAGAGCAACGCTGGGTTTTCAGATTACAGACAGATATAAGTGGGTTGAATGACGACATACCTTGGGGTGTCTTCAATCGTTGAAATATAACATCCTGAAACTAATGTACCTGAATCCTAGAGCTGAAAAATAACTTTCATGAAAAATAACATCCTAGAACTATAATGCCCCTAAAACCATTATAGAAAAACATGATTAAAACAATACTTCTCAAACTCCATTTTTTCACTCCATCCTTGGTTTATTTGTTATATATCATAAACCATATCAACTAATCCTGTGGTAACTTTTTTGTCCACGTTTTCTTCAATCCCTATTTGTGAAGAATGCCCATTGTTTCATTTTTATTCTTTGTTTTTATTATAACATTACCCCAAACGTTGTGTTTTCTAAAAAGCCGGTTCGATAATAAGGGCGAGTAACAAACGGCATGGAAGAAAGACGCATGTGACGCTCGTTTGCATCCATCTAAGATGGCCGCCTGAGCGCGACGGTCTAGTTCCAACCCGGAAATCGAAACAAACAAAAACCAAACCCGCGGACCACATTGCAAGATGCGGTCCGAGGGGAAGCTGATAGGTAACACGGCGCGGGTTGCTGATTAGGAAGTAAGTGTATCTGACCTAACCGCCAAGAGAGGGTAGCGAGTACTAGACCTCTAACTAAATGATATATGTAAAAGACGCTCGATCACTAACCACGTCTTCTACAACCCTAAAAATCCTTCTAGCATTGTTTTCCACCGAGGCAATACCGCCCCCCTAAGAGACCATGATGTGCTATTAAGCGCCAACAAAAGTAAATATTCAAACGTTTCCTTTGGTTGTGTGTTAAATGTGTGTCCACTGTTTTATGTATAGTCACTTCCGTTTGTCTTTTTCCACGTTAAGTTCACTTGTTGGGCATCTGGCGAACAGACACCGGATCTGAAAGTATGCACGCACCAATATGGTGAAACCACACCATATAGTCTGTATGCATATATGTGCATGTATCAAAAACGTGCATGTTTGTGAAGGACGAAAAAAGTCCCCGATCTCGGCAGAGATAGGGGCGAGGTGTTTTTTAATTGTTCTTTATTCATTCTTTTACAGGTTCACCATTGAACTATACATTCGCCTTAAAAGTCAAGCGTATGTATGTAGAACCACGTGTGTACCGAATAGGGACAACGTTAATCACTGTAAATATATGTTGCACTAATAAATTCCTAACTTTAGGTTTTTTAGGAGTGGTACAATACAGGGCTGGTCCCTGTATGGTCCTGAAGAAACGCTGGGGGTAGCGTGAAACATGTTGACCAAATACTGAACCCAACTACATTATTGGTTGGTACACAGTATAACCCCATTTTTAACATACTGGTCTAGGAGCAGAATAAAACATTGAGGCCCACTAGCACAGTATTTTTAAACACACACACACCCATCCACTCCACTTCACATTCCTTACACCACACATAGTCCTTCACTACTCAGTGCTCCTACGTAGCTCGCAAGTCGTAGCACGCCCCTTTTCGTAGAGAACTGGGAGGACCCCGATGATGAAGCATGTCACCGTGAGGAAACTCCGGTGAGTGAGGGGACTATAAGAAAGACATTTTTTCTTTCTTGTTGGGCTACACTTAAGATAGTATCTGGAAGTTAGCCACTACACGAGACAGGTCCCTGAACCCAGATATTGGGCTCTTTTTTGCTACATTAATCTCTTTAGGAGGATGACCTGTTCTTAAGTACCTCCTTCTCCCCCCTTTTTTGTACATGTTAATGGCAACCCGTTGGTTGCGGGAATAATATTATTCTTGGACAGTTTTTCAAACACCTGTCCTATGAGAACAGTAACACACACCACTGACCCAACCTTGAGAAACTAAGAACAATGGCGGAGATTACAGGCCTCTCATTCTCAGAGGAAGAAATTGAGAGAGTAATGGCGTCCATACTACCACACACGGGGGCACCAAATAGAGACAACAGAGACAATGGGGATTCCAATCAATGCTGGGATGAAATAACGGAACTAAAAAGAACACAGATAAAGACATTAATCCATGGAGTTATGATGGCGGAATATCTCAAAATCAGTGCTGCACCAAGAGGTCTAATTGTCAGAAATGAACCCTTCATTTTTCAAAATGATAAACAATTTAAAAAAGATTGGTCATTGATTTCATGGCATTGTACCAGGGACTGGCTGGTCTTGATAATAAAGACGGCAGCGCGTTTATCTGAAACATTAAAAGAAGAGATACAGGCCCTAGAAATACGCCTTAAATCTTTCCAGTCACCTGCTGATCTTAAAAAAAGACTTGATGAACTAAACAAAAGCATGACAGACTTTGAGATTAGTCTCAAGGATACCAAGTACATCAAATTGGATAAAGACAAAAAAAGCTTTTCTCATGAAAAAGTCTATCCATACATACGAGAGGACTATAAACCTAGTAACAGGAATCCTGGATATAATACAGACAGCGATGGATCTGACAGTGGATCTGAGAATTCCAATTCTCCTAAATATTACAACTACCCAACAAATAGAAAACAAAGAAGGGGTAGAGGAAACTCAGGTAGAAATCGAGGAAACCAACCACAGATGTGGCCATCTTACCAGCCACCTTTCGGCCCCCCGCCTCCTTTCTTTTATGGGCCGCAACAGTTTCCACCAATGTATCCACAACAACCTTTCCAAAATTGGAACTCCCACCAGGGCAATCCAAACCGCCCTTTTTTAGGGAGAGGCCAGACGACCCAGAGAACAAAAACGAAAACAGCTCAGCAGGTACAATGGGCCCAACCCGTGGAAACAACGGGACGACACACACGCAGCAAGGGGCCACCGGAACCCACGACGAGCAACCACTAGATCTAGTGGTCAACCTATCCTCTATATCTCTGACAGAAGTCCAGATTGGAATATTAAATAAAGGATTAGGTTTTGTCCCAACTCCAGTAACTGATAAATTTAAACTATGTTGTGAACTAAAGGAATTCATGAGGAAATTGAAACTCCAGGTCTTTTTCAAAGACAAAGATAAGACAATTACCAGAGAAACGGACACAGGTTTGAAGAAAAGTTCAACTTTTGTCCCGCCGTCTCACAATTTACCAGTCGAATTGCTAGCTTTTGAGAAAGCTGTAATGAAAGATGTAAAAGACCTTGACCCCAATACCATCAAGGTGTTCAAAAACACTACTAAATTGGAATTTGAAGCAATCCATGAACTATCAAATAACAAGACAATCACAATAAAACCGGCGGACAAGGGAGGAGCAATTGTCCTACAGGACTCTGTAAAGTATAGACAAGAATGCCTACGTCTACTTGCAGACACAAGGAACTATATTGTGATCAAGGAAGACCCGACTGAAAGACTACGGATCTGCATTGCACACCTCATTGAGGAGAGCACAGTAAATGACTGGATGGACAAAAAAGAAGCTGATTTCTTAGTAAATTCAAAACCTACAATCCCATACTTCTACACGATCCCAAAGATCCATAAAGATATGGAGCAACCACCCGGGAGACCGATAGTGTCCGGAATAGGCTCCATTCTAGAGCCCCTGTCTAAGTATGCTGATGCCTTCCTTCGCCCAATAGTTCAAAAAACAGATACGTATCTCAAAGATACCAAGGATGTACTATGTCTATTGAAGGAGATCAATTTTGACCCCACATCTAATATTTTAATAAGCCTAGATGTGGAGAGTCTTTACACTAGTTTACCGCACAAGGAAACTTTGGAAATCCTGGAAGAGGTGCTATTTGAAGAAGACTGGAAATATCATACACCAAGACATATAGTGCTTGAGTGTTGCCGTCTAGCCCTCACAGAGAATTTTTTCTGTTTTGAGGAAACTTTGTACCGCCAACAACATGGGACCAGCATGGGCAGCACCTTTGCGCCGAGCGTAGCGGGATTGTATGTCCATCAGCTTGAGAAAAAGAAAATTCTGACCATCAACAATCCGTATACTAACCACATAATAATGTGGAAGCGTTATATAGACGACATTCTGTTGATTTGGAAAGGCGAGGAAGAGGAGGCCATGAGTTTTTGCTCCTGGCTAAACGAACAAGATCCTTTTCTTAAATTCACAAACACCATGAGCAGGAACCATTTGGTGTTTCTGGATCTAAACATCAGGGCAAATGATGGAACCCTATCAACTACCACTCACCATAAACCGACTTCAAGGAATTGCCTTTTAAGCTACAACAGTTTCCACCCCAGACATCTAAAAGAAAACCTCCCGTTTGGACAATTCCTACGGTTGAGAAGAAACTGTTCAGACAAATCAGACTACTTAGTACAAGCAGAAGAACTAAGTAAAAAATTACAACAACGAAATTACCCAAAGAAAGTAATAAAAGTAGCCTGTAAAAGAGCGAGCAATAATAATAGGGATGCCCTCCTGGAACCAAAGGTACAAAAACCCTCAACCAACGAAAGACCCATCTGCATCACAACTTTCGACAAAGTCTCCAACCAGGTCAGCAAGATTGTCAAAAAACACTGGAGCATACTAAACAGTGGTGATCTAAATATCCCAAAACCCATGTTCAGCCATCGTAGAGGAATGAACCTGAAAGACTATCTGGTACATACTCGACCTAAACCAGTGATCAATACTAACAGACTACAACCTCTACCGAATGGCCATTACCCATGTAACAACTGCAGTGTTTGCCATCTAACTGCAGTGACAAAGTCAGTTACTTTTAACAACAACACCACATGGCAATTAAAACACTTTTCCAATTGCAATACAAGTGGGGTGGTATATCTGATCACTTGCACGTGCAATTTACATTATGTGGGCATGACCACAAGAAAGGTCAGCACTCGAATTGTTGAGCATAGAAGCAACATACGTTGTAAGAAATCCACCACACGCATGACTAACCACTTTATTGAGAAGAATCACACACCAAATGACATGAGATGGGTAGTCCTTGAGTGTGTGGTAAATAAAGACAACATTGAAAAAACTCTTCACGAACGAGAGCAACGCTGGGTTTTCAGATTACAGACAGATATAAGTGGGTTGAATGACGACATACCTTGGGGTGTCTTCAATCGTTGAAATATAACATCCTGAAACTAATGTACCTGAATCCTAGAGCTGAAAAATAACTTTCATGAAAAATAACATCCTAGAACTATAATGCCCCTAAAACCATTATAGAAAAACATGATTAAAACAATACTTCTCAAACTCCATTTTTTCACTCCATCCTTGGTTTATTTGTTATATATCATAAACCATATCAACTAATCCTGTGGTAACTTTTTTGTCCACGTTTTCTTCAATCCCTATTTGTGAAGAATGCCCATTGTTTCATTTTTATTCTTTGTTTTTATTATAACATTACCCCAAACGTTGTGTTTTCTAAAAAGCCGGTTCGATAATAAGGGCGAGTAACAAACGGCATGGAAGAAAGACGCATGTGACGCTCGTTTGCATCCATCTAAGATGGCCGCCTGAGCGCGACGGTCTAGTTCCAACCCGGAAATCGAAACAAACAAAAACCAAACCCGCGGACCACATTGCAAGATGCGGTCCGAGGGGAAGCTGATAGGTAACACGGCGCGGGTTGCTGATTAGGAAGTAAGTGTATCTGACCTAACCGCCAAGAGAGGGTAGCGAGTACTAGACCTCTAACTAAATGATATATGTAAAAGACGCTCGATCACTAACCACGTCTTCTACAACCCTAAAAATCCTTCTAGCATTGTTTTCCACCGAGGCAATACCGCCCCCCTAAGAGACCATGATGTGCTATTAAGCGCCAACAAAAGTAAATATTCAAACGTTTCCTTTGGTTGTGTGTTAAATGTGTGTCCACTGTTTTATGTATAGTCACTTCCGTTTGTCTTTTTCCACGTTAAGTTCACTTGTTGGGCATCTGGCGAACAGACACCGGATCTGAAAGTATGCACGCACCAATATGGTGAAACCACACCATATAGTCTGTATGCATATATGTGCATGTATCAAAAACGTGCATGTTTGTGAAGGACGAAAAAAATCCCCGATCTCGGCAGAGATAGGGGCGAGGTGTTTTTTAATTGTTCTTTATTCATTCTTTTACAGGTTCACCATTGAACTATACATTCGCCTTAAAAGTCAAGCGTATGTATGTAGAACCACGTGTGTACCGAATAGGGACAACGTTAATCACTGTAAATATATGTTGCACTAATAAATTCCTAACTTTAGGTTTTTTAGGAGTGGTACAATACAGGGCTGGTCCCTGTATGGTCCTGAAGAAACGCTGGGGGTAGCGTGAAACATGTTGACCAAATACTGAACCCAACTACATTATTGGTTGGTACACAGTATAACCCCATTTTTAACATACTGGTCTAGGAGCAGAATAAAACATTGAGGCCCACTAGCACAGTATTTTTAAACACACACACACCCATCCACTCCACTTCACATTCCTTACACCACACATAGTCCTTCACTACTCAGTGCTCCTACGTAGCTCGCAAGTCGTAGCACGCCCCTTTTCGTAGAGAACTGGGAGGACCCCGATGATGAAGCATGTCACCGTGAGGAAACTCCGGTGAGTGAGGGGACTATAAGAAAGACATTTTTTCTTTCTTGTTGGGCTACACTTAAGATAGTATCTGGAAGTTAGCCACCACACGAGACAGGTCCCTGAACCCAGATATTGGGCTCTTTTTTGCTACATTAATCTCTTTAGGAGGATGACCTGTTCTTAAGTACCTCCTTCTCCCCCCTTTTTTGTACATACAATTATATAGAACCATCTGCCAATTATACTATACTCCCCAAAGAATCTCTAGTTGGTTACTAGGTAATCAATCTAATGAACGCACTAAGTGCCCTAAATGTAACTTGTAAGCGGCTGGCATAGAGCATATGCTTTTTTCTTGTCCTGTACTTGCCCTGTTTTGGGAAGGAATAACTGAGGCTTTAAGGACAAAACAAATTGTATCTCCGCCACTTTCCGCCCATTTGGTTCTACTAGATATACAGGACACCAACAGCTTACACAAAGATTTGTTATCTATACTATATGCCTGTGCAAGGCTGGTTGTAGCTAGGTCTCGGATCTCTACTCAACCTCCACATGTTATGGAATGGTGGGCTCTGGTCATGGAAACTCACACAATGGAAATTGCATTAGCCAATTTAAGAGGATGTAGGTCATTGTTAAAAAGCGAAAAGATCTGGGGAACGTTTATTTGATTTGATTAATGGAATTTTTGAGTCCAGCTAATATTTATTTAATAATTAATTGTCTTTTCAAATGCTTTGTCTCCTCATTATTTTATTTTCAATTCTTTAATTATGTATTGTTTTCCTCTGTTATAGTTAAGGCGGAACGATTTATAGTTATTTTCGTTATGTATCTGTAATGTTTGTGTATAAACTTTCTCTTGCAATAACAATAACGAGATGAGAGACAAGATATACAGGTGGTCAAGATGTGGAGCGAAAAATTATTGTCTTTCATTGATCTTAAATAGTAAAACTCCAAAGACAAGCTAATAGATCTGGCTCATTTTAGATGTATGTCAGTTGTATTATATAGCTGGTGTCCTAATAGAAAGCTCAGAGAGAAACCAAAATCCCATCCAGGAGCCACACTAGGGAAATCAGAGAAATGTTGTTTACATGTTTAAACCACACCCTTAATTACAAAGGCCACGCTCCCTTAAAATACCCCATAACGTTTCCATCCCACTTTAAGGCCTGCTTAAGATAATACACTAGATACTGTGGAAAATGTGAAAAGACTATCCCACGTAGCAGTTGGTGCATTTTGGTAGTTAACTTAATATTTTCAATGATAGTACAATCCTCGGGTACTGTTTGACGAATTTCAATAAGCAGGTCTTCCTAGCCAGAGCCATTGAGCCACACCCTAGAGGCAGCGGCGACCAGCAACATTACTTTATTGTGGGGCGCGAAGCCCAAAACGCTCACCATATATGGCACACAGGTTCTAAATAAGGTCTTCTTCTTCCTATCGTCCTGCCGCTCTCCTTCGACAGGTTGGGAGGAACTTCTACCCTTGTTCGACACAAAAGCAACTATTCGCTCCAGGATTGGTTTGACCAGGCCAACCCAGCGCTCAGTTTTAGGCTGGGGGCCTGCGGCTGCAATCCCTCAGCTGTTTCCCAGCCCTGGGATTGTAGGCTATGAAGTGCACAGATTAGCATGGCTGGCTGTAGGCAGTCGGCCAATCTGACATGGGCACTGACAGGGGCTGAAGTAATAGTGCAATTGCACTAATTAGCCCTACCCGCTGCCCTCGCACTATAACAGCAGGAGCCTGGAACACATTAATAAAATTGTATTTATTACCATTTAATTAATGTGTGTGCCGGATGCTTTGGCAGCAGGCAGGGCAGCGTCCTCCGCATTAACGGAGGAGCCACCGCTGCTCAGAGGTCTGCATCGAGGACAGCCATGCCCAGAGCAGGGCTAGACTTTCCCACCACTGCAAGGCCGGCCTTTGCAGCCTGGCCTCAAGTAGGATGAGCGCGTATTTGATATCACCACGTCTTCTTCCACCTAAACTCAACCAAACGGAAAGCTGCCCTCAGTACTTTGAAGCGGCTCCTGGTATGACATTGTGACAATTTCCTGGTGCACAGAACAGATAGACCTCTGCACAGCTGACTAGTTAAAAGTTAACCAACAGAGGAAGTGAATGCATATTCAAGTATTAATAATGTGGGATTAATCTGTGCTACCATCTGCTCTGAATCAACATAATATCTTGTTCTCTTTATTAATAATAAACCACTTTTTATTCTGTGAATTTTAAATAATTGCTAATGCAATTTTGCAGACCAACTTTAATATGTTAACCAACACACAGCAATTGCACAAAGAAAACTGAATGCAGGAAAATAAACATCTGCTTTAATTTGTTATCGCATTTAAAGCACTTGTTCATTTCAGCAGTGCTTACCTGCAGTAAATTTAATCAACAAGCTTTCAGATAATCAGTAATTGCTGAGCGCCATATATACGAAGAGCATCGTCACAGGTCTTCCTTATCATGATGGGTTGTTCACTCATTAACTTGACAGGATTTTATAGGGATAGAGATGCCTCAATAATTTACCCAAATTCAAAATATTCAAAATTTTATATTTTCTTTGCAGTTACCTTGATTTTTATTAACAATTAACTGGTATGGCCCACTACTTTGTCAAATTTGAATGTATATGGATTCAGGTAAACAGATAAGGCCATTGAATGAGAGAGATAATGTTCCATTCCTGTGCTGTACTTTTGAAAGTCATTATTTGAGGTCTACTGGTCCTTCAGAAATTAATCAGAACTATTGTTCCCAGAACAAATTAGCTGTAAACGAAAAGCGCAGGACTGAAAAATGGTTGACATGTTGACATGGAGGAACCGTACAATTGATGCTCTCTTCTGACAGGTGTAGACATTTGCATGTGGGAGAGCATTTGCAGTGGAAGGTACAGAACAAAATGAAGGTGAGACTGTAAGGATGAGTTGGGGTCTTGAGTTCAGTTAGTGTGGGAAGTAGTGAGGAGTCTGATAAGGATATGAAGAATATGAAAGTTGTGACAACTCCCTTGTAGGAACAGGTCTGTAGTAGTTTGCATAACGGAAAGTCTGGGTAGTCTATGTGGGGAAATACTGAATCCTTCAATTTTTTCTCCTTGGTGCAGGGAAATTAAATCATAAAAAAAGAGTTGGGCAAGGCATTTTTATTATCATGTACCGTATACATTTTTTCCAATTCACAGTGAATGCCTATATACATGATGCAAAAATTGCAATTTACCTCTTGTTTCCATTGGTTCTATGGCAGTGCAATTAACAAACCCGAACAGAAAACTAATCTCCACCACTGTCAGTTACCCAATGACTCAGTGACAGCACCTCCATTGCTGCTCAATGCCACAGACAGCGTCCATAAGAGCAGCAACTTCCAGACCACCGGAAATTATAATGAAGGTTATTTTGGATTTAATTACTAGCCATGATTTAAAGTTAGGTAGGAACTAATTGTAGCATGTTGGTGTTGTGAAAATAAATTGCATAACATAGGTAATCTTTTATTTAATGTATTTTATTGGCATACACAAAGTTCTATATCGCAGCAAGTAGACAGCAAAGGCACCTATCTAAACCAAACTCTCTTTAAACGAGAAAAATCATAGAATAACATGCCAGCTTGCCTTATCCCTAAAGGTAAGAAAGAACATAGGGGCATATTATCAAGGACAGGCGATACATTATCGCCGCTTTTATCGGCAGGAAACTGCCGATAAAGCGGCGATAATGGCCTTGATAATATGCTCTATGAATTCCAATCGAAGCCCATGTTAGTTGTGTTCACATCGAACATGTGCTTCAATTGGAATCCATAGAGCATATTATCAAGGCCATTATCGCCGCTTTATCGGCAGTTTCCTGCCGATAAAAGCGGCGATAATGTATCGCCTGTCCTTGATAACATGCCCAATAGGTCCTAAATACCCCATAGAAAAGGTGCAGAACATGAGAAAAAGGATGGAAAGCACATCATACAGGATACAGATTAAACCAGGGTGGGCTAAGAAACCTCTTCCATCCCAGACCGGATGTGCCTTTCACATCCTGAGCTGGATGTCTCTCTTACGGATGAGCTTGATGTTCCTCTAGCAGTCCAGGCTGGATATTCTGTAATGCACCTCAGGTCATGCAGAAACTGTAAGATTGAGTAGATGGCCATTACATTTTCCGATAACACAAAAACACCTACCAAGCTTATTAGCAAGGATATATTTCCAAGAATCTAGACAAAAGTTTACAAAAGTGGCCTGCTGAATCGTTTTATTTGGATTCAGTCTTGATCCTGAAAATTCACAAATAAAATCTTATTGAAATATAAGACCCGTGATAGCTATCTTGTAAAATAAATACATTTGCCTCAAAAAAATTAGTTAGCACAACTGAATTTATGTAAACTCACAGAGTCTTACATCTTATTCTCCTAAAGCAAAAGAGAAGGTTCTATGACTATACATAAACTTGTGGTTACCATCTTTGTTTTTAATTTTTTCCCCACTACCTACCCCTGCCCCTCCATTGCCTCTTTGAGTAAAGTATGCCCCTCTTGCAATTCTTGAATGCTGTTTACTATATTCTATAGAATGTATCATTGCAGGTTTAAATCACAGTGCTCAATAAAAAAAATGAAAATAACAGCTTAAAACCACACAAACCACATCTCTGCCATGAAGACAACAATTCTAAATGTAATTTGGAAATGTTTCCATAGACTTGCTTCTTTTACTAAGGGAATTCACACAATTCATTAATATGGTTATTGGTTCTGATTTTCAAAAAATTCTTTTTATTTCAATGGTCTTTGAAGTGTGTAATACTACTGTTTTTTGGTCTTGTACACTGTAACTTTACATCATATCTCATAAGGACAGGGTTGTTTTAGCATTTGACGGATGGCATTCTGTCCTTCAGGAAAGTCCAGAGAACATTACCTCAGCCGTCCTGATGGACTTCCATCTGTCATATTTAGAAATGATTGCCAGCCCAGAGGTCAACTCTGCACATTGAAAGGAACAGCTATTAAAGTTGTTCCTTTCAATGTCTAAATGTTTGGTGGATGACTGTCATCAATTCTGAGGTCCATTCGCCAAACGTTTCAAAAGTTTTTCAGAAACTAGTTCCCGAAGTGGGAGTTTGTTTCAGAAAAACAAGACACAAATGACTCCCCGCACACTGGGAGTTTTCTCCCAGGGATAGGGGGGCTATTATTTTTTATGTACCTCGTTGCCAAGTTTTTCCTGGTGATGGTGGACTGAAAAAAAGATATTGCATTGTCCAACCTAATTAGGGTGTAATGTCCTTCCTCCAAAGGGACTACGTTGTCTGGCTAATGAAGGAAGTTTTCAATCCACAGAGTAAACTAGGGTTCCATTGACAGAAAACCTAAGGACGCCCTGTCTCTACACGCGATGCGTGTGGACTGAAGTTCGGTGAGCAGGGTAATCCCTCACATTTGCAACAGAGTACCCTGTTTGCCAAACTCTCAACTACCACAAGCATTTTTAAGCTTCAATTACATCCTAACACTGTAGAACATGCATGTAGTCAGAATGCATTTTCTTTCTCTTTTTATGTGTTGCTGGTAATTTACACCCTATGGTACTATTCTGCCACACATATTTAACAGTCTCTCCTATTGTCATTTAATTGTACATTTCCCTAACCTGGAGACAGCTGTTCAATTGTACAAAAGGGACAAAAAAGATCAATCCACTTTTATACACAATCAGGGATTACTGACATACCAGTTAGTAAAATTGTCAGAATTCTAGTGTACAGTAGACAAGGGATTCTAGTTGATTATGATGTGTGCTCCAATTCTTCCTACACTCCAAAACAATGGACATATAATAAAGCAAACATTGCTTATTTATTTAAATTCATAATGTTTATTGAGCCAAAATATTGTGCCATCTGCTTTATTTTAAGATGCTATCAACGATAATGGCGGACAGAAAAAGGGACCTGACTAACAAGAAACAGATAATGTATTAATAGTGTTTTGTTACTCTCGTTTTAACAAATCATCAATTAAATGGGGAAGCTACTAAACCACTTGAGCAAACATAAACATATTCTTAATGAAAACCCAAATTGAAAATTATGCAATTTAATTCACTGCAATTGGACAGTATGAGTTGCGTTGATGGTGCCTTTTAATCTCTTTCTTTATACATCAAGTATGCATTTAATAATATGTTAACTATTCTTTTTTTCTTCATGGTTTAATTTCCACATGTCATAGCTTATTGTCCACCAATTGAAATGTACTAGCTACTGAATTAGGAGTTCATCAGTTTCCTCTATCACATCAATTTTGTGTGACAGTTGCATCGTTTCACGACTACAGATATGCCTCTGAGTTTGAAGAGAAGAAGCTTTATTCAAAATATATATAAGTGCACTAATAATAAAACAACTTGCTGTTATGGAACCAATTACGACAAACATCTCATTTGAACCCTTGTTCTTTGAGACACTTTCCATAATCTCAAATGCTGGAACCCACATGTTGGCTCTCACTAGATTTGAGATTTCTGATCGAAGGGAGGATTTGTCAATGGTACATATTGCAAAATAGAGAGATGAGCTATTTCCTACAGGGATATCCTTAAGTGGAAACATAAATGTTTCTCTGGAGCCTGCAAGTTGAGGTGTTAGAGTCGAAATGTTGAAAGATGTAGCATTTACAAAATAGTTTTTAAGCTTCCGTGGACTTTCATTCATTCGGATTTCATAGGTAGATGCTGGAGACAAAAAAGAAATCTGTTAATATTCATTTGTTGTTAAATGATTAAACAGGTTATTACAATATGAAGAAGCGCAGCTATATTTTAGTTGACCTAAACATAAGGTGATGAAAAAATGAACATCAAAGTGCACCGGCAAACAAAGAAACCGCAGTCAATTAAATAGCTTTATTTGATTTTTTAATCAAAACAGTAGTTCAGCAAGATCATACTTTTGAATATATAATTTGCTTTTCTTTCTTTACTATTTTATTGAATGTGTGCTATTTCTTTTTTTGCTAGCAGAAATTATTCTGAAAGAAAGAGTGGGCACTTTTCATATTTGGCCCCATCAGGCGAATGTGCTAAAATGATATCCCATGGTAATTGGCCATGTGCCATGTATAGTATGCAGTTGCATACTAAGGACTGGAATAAAACAAATGTTGAGAAATGGACCAGAAAAGGAACATAACATGCATTTTACTTAAACAAACACTTACCTTGGAATTTGTTGGCTATTGACATATATTCAACTGCAATGTATGCATGTATCAATATCAGGTATGATATTCATGCACTTTGTTGGTGGCTTAAGATAATTTCCCTATCTCTACCCAGGCGATTTATCAGAGTTTTATATCTGTTGAGTTGGTACAAACAAACATATACAATAGAAGGGGTTCCCCAAGGCAATAATGGATATAGGCAGGAAGGGAGGGGATCGAAACACAAATAGAAAAGACCACCCTGCCAGAGTAGATAATGAGTGGTCCTCTACAGGATCCAATTCTGTTAAGGTGGGAGCAACATTAACTGCATATCAGGGCCCAAGACAACAGATAAATGGGATTCAAAACATGCTTTTTATAGAAAATATATATTTGTATTGATTTTTATGCAGTTAGTCATTTCTAAAAAACATTCACGGCTTGTAAGTTCAGGGATTAATAAAAACAATAAATACGATTTATCATTTCATATAGGAAAAGAAACACATTCATAATGTTAAGTGTTCCACTCACTCCAGGACATGCGAGATCTACCTGTCTGAATCGGTTGAATGTGTTTGAATGTGAATGACCCCCTGAAGGTGTGAGTCTCTGGTGAGCCCCCTGAATTGTCCTAGAGTGAGTGGAACACTTAACATTATGAATATGTTTCTTTTCCTATATGAAATGATACATCGTATTTATTGTTTTTATTAATCCCTGAACTTACAAGCCGTGAATGTTTTTTAGAAATGACTAACTGCATAAAAATCAATAAAAATATATATTTTCTATAAAAAGCATGTTTTGAATCCCATTTATCTGTTGTCTTGGGCCCTGATATGCAGTTAATGTTGCTCCCACCTTAACAGAATTGGATCCTGTAGAGGACCACTCATTATCTACTCTGGCAGGGTGCTCTTTTCTATTTGTGGTACAGCAAAACATGGCAGACTGGATCAATAAACATACCCAAGGGTTAAACGAGACAGAGGGTGACAAGGAGCTGCATGTTTCAGGAAAGAACTAAGGCTGTAGTTATTCAGGTTACATAAGCAGCAGCTCTTAAACAATATTGCAAATATGCACAGGAAATGCACAAGACTGCTGTCAACAAAATAAAACTTAAAGGACAGACTTTAGAGGTCAGGAAGAAATATGATTGATTAAAAAGTTTTTTAGAGAGCAGTGAAAACACATATACGTCGATCAACTTCCAGGTCTAAAGAATGGCGGTGGAGATTGACAGCGATTGACAAGTGGAAGTACAGAGGCATCTATACAATTCGAAAGCCTCAATCTTTTTACAAGTTGGTGACTATCAAACAAATCGTACAAACAAAATATAAAAATATAACGAAGTAAGAAGGTAAAACCCAAAACGGCACTACTGAAACACCAGTTTTATGCTCACCTGTGAGCATAAACAGGCTGCAAGCTTGCAGTCTTTACAAACTGATCTGTAGCAGGCAGAAGCTGATCAGGACTTGCATCTTAACCCAAGTGAGATGGCTTACAAGCTATAACTAGAGCCTCAACAGGGTCTGCACACAGTTTTTGCTTCACCCAAAGTACAGCTTGAGAGGCACGTAGCACTGCAACACCATACATGAATCTCCGCTGAAGCACCTCTTTCCATGTCTAGTAAATCCTATGTATGAGCCAGGTAGTTGGGGATTGTGTTATTTTGGAACCTCAATATGAAAGCAAAAGCTGGATTAGTAGAAAGAGCAGCCATGGTCTTCCTTGATCTATCGGCAGCATTGGATGCGGTCAATCCCAAGTTGCTGATTGACCGTATTCACAACATCAAGATCAGAGGGGCTGCTATGACCCTACTAAGATCTTTTTTCTTGGACTGGAACAATATGTGGCACTAAAGAAGTTTGTATGAGAACACTTCTGCTTGCCCTGGGGGTCCCTCAGGGATCTTCGCTAAGTCCAATGCTGTTTAAAGTGTACGGTACCTTACTGGCTAATTTTATCAGCTCTTTTGGATTCTCCCTTAAATGCTATGCTGACAACACACAGATTGCTGTTACCCTCTCCAGCCTTGACAATGACACTGGAACTAGATTCCACAACTGTATGCGGGCAGTGAGTGACTGGATAAACAATAACTGCTTGAAATTAAATTCTGGGAAGTCAGGGTTCATCCTATTTGGCAATCAGGTCTCTTTTTTATCCCCATACCAGTGGCCGAGGAGCTGAGAACTCTTACGACTCCAGTTAGGAAGGCTAGAAATCTAGGAGTGTTAGTTGACAAAAAGAAAACCTATGGTCATCAAGTAAATTCTGGCATTCACTCCTCCTTCTACACATTAAGGATAATAAAAAATCCTTCCATACATTCCTCCTGATTCACCAGAAGTGGTTGTCACATCCCTGGCGCTTTCTAGAATAGAATTTTGCAATGGTCTATATTTAAATATGCAACAGCAACTCGGGAACAAACTCCAAACAGTGGAAAATGCTGCTACACTCTTGCTGGTAGGGCCCCCTAAACTTCAATTTGCCACTCAAGCCATTCAAAAACTACACTGTCTTCCATTCAGGCAAAGGATCATCTTCAAGGCTCTGTGTATTGCCTGTAAAGCACTGCACAATATGATCCCGAACTATTTGAGATGCAGCTTTAAATGGTACTGTCCTGGCATGATTCTGCAGTTCTATATGGGCAAAAATACCATACTCCCCAAGATCAAATGCTCCACCTGAAGAAGCAGAAGAAGCGTTGTTACTTGAACAGCTAAAACGTGGAATACTTTACCTCTGCATGCTAAATCCATGACTAGCCTGCTATTCTCCAGAAATCATTAAAAAACATAGCTGTTTCGTAATCTGTAAGCTCTTTTTCAACCTGTTTTAGCAGAGATAGTGCCAAGATACCTCTGGGTATTCGCGTGCTTTAGAAGTATTTATGACATAACATTTAACATAACACTATATCTGACCTGGGCAACTTGTTGCATGTCACATTTTCTTAAGAAATAAATACTTCTGAAGATATGAGATACAGCAGTGGTTCCCAAACTATGTGCTAGATATGCATCTGTTTGCAGAGCACCAGGCTAGTTTTGAAATCGCACCTTGGTGACACCCCGCAGAGATATGGAACCACTGACCTATGTTAAGACTAGCATCCAGAAATGTTATCTAAATCCACATATGTATGCTGCCTTGTGTGAATGTGATTTCAAAAACACTCAAGGCACCTTAAAGTTTGGCTTATTGGGGTGCAAACTAATACATAAATATATTTCTGACATACCCCTGTCACCTTGTGAGGCACACGGCCAAATTAAAGGTTCACATTTCACGCACTTAGTCCTTATAGTTGTTGCATGGTTACAATAAGTAACATATCCTTGTAACAATAAATCATAATCTCTGTGTCATGGCAAAACATATACTTAAACAAATAAGAAACATATAGGCATATAAACAAACTGATGTGGACCTAAATGTAGATGACTGCTAGATCATCAACCATCAAATCCTATCGCCAACTACTTTATTACATTGATTATACATGTTACCAGTAAACATTCCATCAAATATAATGCATACATAAACACAGTGCTGCTGTAAGAACAAAGGTAATTGAAGGAATTTGCAGCATATATAAGAATGGTTCATGCTTGTGTAAAAAAACATAATTTGCCACATGTCATGAGTGTCAGGGCAAGTAGAGTCATCACTAAATCAATATTGTGTAAATTTCAGTAATCAAATGTTTCATGGTTTGGCTCTACAAAGCATAATTAATTTCCTTTGTCAAATTTAACTATGGATATTGAATAGTATTTCCTTTTACACTGAAAATAAACCATATGTGTAAAACAGGCATTATTTCCAACGACGTTGAAATTAAATTATTAAGTGTTAACCTTCAAATGTACACTTGCTTCATTCCTGTTCAACATATATCAACATATATCATAATTCCATCATGCACATGTAAGTTCACAAATACTTCTAATATGTTTGTTAATATTTTATTTAAGGTGATAAAGGCTATGAGCTACAGCCATGGATGATGACCGTCCTTCACAACTGCACAGAATGATGGTCTGAAGCGATACAATGCCTGCAATGTTGTTGGAAGGATGTTTGGGGTACTTAAATTTGGCTGAGAATGTGACAGTGAGGATGAGGAGGATGATGAATCTTAATCAGAAATTGTGCACTCAATGACATGCTGTACCATATGAGACAGTGTAGTGGCACATATTTTTGCATAAACAAATACATTTTAAACAAAAACCTTTTAGCTAATTGTGGAACGTTAATAAACATGGATGTTGAACCCTTTCAGAGGTCATGAAGGAATGGTTCGGTCATGAGCACCAGAGCTAATGTGGTCATGACCGAACTCCATCTTCTGCAAACAGCAGAGGGATTTCTTTTTTTATATTTTTGCCTCAGGAGGTGGGGAAGAGCTTTCCCAGTCTCCCAAGTCATTTTTTTCATATGCAATGATGATCACACACATGGCACGCTGACATCATCACATATGAAACTGAAATTAGCAGATTGGCTAGTTTCATTGCGTAGGTGCTCATGGGGATATTGCACCCCCCGCCTCCCAGCACTGAAACACCTGGTAGAGGTACTGTTTGCCCCCTTGCAAAACCAGGTTGCCTTGTGATGGGTAAGAGGAGGTGTGGCTTGGGTGGAACCCCCCACGTTTTCCAACCCAGAATCCCCTGCAAACCTCAGATTTAGCTGAAGAAAATCAAATGTTCTCATATTTCTGTGCAGGAAAGTTGTGGGATTACCGGGGTGACACAAATTTCCTACCACCCAGTGTTCCTCCAGGTCTCCCGATAAAAATGTTGCCTCCGGTGTTTGGGTGGGCCAAGTACCTGCAGCAGGGAAGGGCCCAAAATTATTGTGGAAACATTAAAATAATCTATCACAAAATGACCCGGTTTTGCAAAGGGGGCACATGCGTTTTGGTCCAGGGCTCGGCGGACATATAAGGAAACCTACCAAACCCACACATTTCTGAACACTAGACACCCAGGGGAGTCCAGGGAAGTGTGACTTGCATGGATTCCCCAATGTCTTTCTACCCAGACTCCCCTGCAAACCTCAAAAATAGCTAAACAAAAACACAGTTCCCCCACATTTCAGTCTGTGATCACCTCACCTCACAAATATCCTTCCACTCAGCATTTCCCTCAGACTCCTGAGTAAAATGATACCTCACTTGTGTGGGTGGTTCAAGGGCCTGCGACTGGATAAGGCCAAAAACATAGGGATTGAGGGGATAGCACAGTGAACTCTAAGCGCTATATTAAAAACAAATTACATTGTTAGGTGATTCTGCACTGGACGCCCACACAAGTGAGGTATCATTTATATTGGGAGACCAAGGCAAATGCTGTGTGGTAGTTCAGTTACAGGTGAAAACGTTAGCACAAATGGCAGTTTTTCCAACTCAATTTCAATATTTATTTATGTTAACTGTCGGGTTCTATAGAAAAAACTTGAAGGATCTACACAAATGATCTCTTACTGAATTCAGAATGTTGTCTACCTTTCAGAAATGTATAGTTTTATGGGATCCATTATTGCTTTTACACCCATTTCTACCACTAACTGGAAGGAGGTTGAAAGCAGGAAAAATATGCTAGGTCCCAGTAAAATGCAAAAACTGGGTAGAAAAGTTTGGTTTTCTGACAAAGTCTATCTTTTCCTGAAATCTGGGAAGATGGTGATTTTAACACCACAAACCCTTTGTTGATTCCTTTAGCAGGGGGGAAAAAACAGATGCTTTCTTCTGAAGCACTTTTTTCCCATGTTTTTTTTAAGGTCACATGGCAATTACACACCGAGCGCACAAGGAGGCCACAAGGAGGTCGCACCCGACGCAATTTTTACAAAATATATTTATCATAATATAAGTTTATTACAGTTAGAAATATATAAATGTTTAAAATAATTTAGATTTTCGCGTCCTCTCATATACTGTTTAAAGTTATTTAGACATCATTTTGAGACAAAAAAAAGGAAATGGCGTACCCGGCGCAATACTAGACGTCTGGAACGTAACACATCAGATACCAAAGTAGTACCGGCGGTGACTTCATGCGTATATGATGTTAGGTGGGACACGGTGCCACGAACTCGTTGGATACGAAATGCACATCATTTAATCATTTATGAGTTTAGCAATATGGCGGATAAGATTTGTGTGGTGATAGAGCTTGGTACGCTACCGGTATGGGAGTGTAGTTTTCTCCCCCACCCCAAAAAACAATAAATTATTTTTAAAGTTAAAAAAATGAAGTATAATAGAGTTCCAAAATATTTAAAAATATAATAGAACAAATATAGGTTTTATTAACATTAAAATATGAAATTAACATTCAAAAAACCTTCGAAATTCACTTAAAAAAATCATAGGTTTTACAGACATTATAGTTAGGAATTATTATTTAAAAAACCTTAGAAATTCACACAAAAAAACAAAGGTTTCATGGACGTTATAGTTAGTTGAACATTTGACTCAAATAAAACCAGAGAAATTTGCCTGTTATAGTTAGTTGAGCTAACTATAACTTGCGCACCCGCAATGCACTGCTGATGACGTCACATATTACATTACTCATGACATGGTCCATGGCATCACTGATGACATCTCAAATAACATCAATGATGACATCACTCATGACATCATCCACGTGACAATCTGATGCACATACTGGTGCTCTAATATAAACTTTGATACACCCATTCTAAAATGCTGACTGCTATTTTCGAAACCAGACAGAAGAATGCCATATACTACATAGCACTCACTATTTCCTAGGTCTACACACACATCCAGTCACTTATACATATAGTTACTCATCAATACAGGACTATAATATGCACTCATACATCTATACATGCAGTCACACGCTGCCACTCATCCATAGAGTTACTCACACGCCTAGTCAGTATTAAAAAGAAAGAAGCACATACCCATTTAATCATGAAAACAGTTATACACACCAACTTCGTTATTTTTAGACATACCACCTCACTTATTTATACACATACTAACACATATTTACTGTCTTATACAATTACTTATAGAAGCAGGCACTTAATTATGCACCCACTCTTGAAATAACTTAGTCTCACGTATACTCATTTATATACTCCAACACTGACATATAGTGGCTTAAAACATATGTAGTTAGTCACAGATATACCACTGACACATTTATTTACTCACCAACACACCCATAGACACACTAACTCACCCATACAGCCCTTTCCAGATGCACTTTTAAATCCATACAACCACTGAATCACCTACTCAGACATCTATGCACTGACATACACACACCCACTCACACAGACACTCAGGGACTCATACAGATACTCAGACAATAAATCAATAACCTACATAGACACTTGTGTAGCTATTCAGCAACCCATGCAGTTGCTTACACACCAATGGAAAGACTAATACAGACGTTTACACAGTTTAGTCACTAACCCATGCATTCAGTAAGACACGTTCAATCACTCACTTATACAGTCAGTCACGCACATACAAAATAATTCCTTTAAGCACTTGCAAATGCGTTCATTCTTCAATACACCTTGGCATATATATATAAAAAAAAACATATTTACGATTTTATAGAAACAAACATTCACTGGATGAAGCCATGAGTGATGTCATCAGTGATGTCATTTGAGATGTCATCAGTGATGTCACTGACCATGTCATGAGTGATGTAATATGTGACATCATCAGCAGTGCATTGCGGGCGCGCGAGTTATAGCTAGCTCAACTAACTATAACAGGCAACTTACTCTGGTTTTATATGAGTCAAATGTTCAACTAACTATAACGTCCCTGAAACCTATGTTTTTTTGTGAAAAAAAAATAAAAAATAAAATATATATATATATATATATATATATATATATATATATATATATATATATATATTAACGCTCCAATTGTACCAACAAAGTCTCGGGTCACTCGTGGGCGGGTGCTTGTGTGCGATGGTACTCGCGTCAAAATCAAGGCTCCAAACTCCGTCCTCCTTTATAGAAAAAAGTACAGCACTCCGGGGGTAAGGCAGTATTTCTTTATTTCGCCGTTAGCAGTATGAACAGATGCGTTTCGGACGCAAGTCCTTCTTCAGTGTTTACTCCTAACGCTGTAAGGGGGCTGTTTTTAAAAGCGTCATCATATCATGCCCATTGACATTAATGACGGTATCAAAATCGCTTTTATCGCACTTGCAAATGTGGCGGCCATCTTTGAATATTTCACATTCAACATGTTATTCAGATGTATATCATCAGACATGTATAATAATACATATCTAATCTCGCCGTGTATCGGCATATCTGCCGCTGAAAGCTGGTGTCTCAAATTATCTAGCCGTGTATCGGCATGTCACCAGCATCATTAGCATTGCGCATATTACAATTTCAATCACCGTAATTGACATTCTTACATATTCATTTTTGAGCATGTTCTTGATGACTTGTCTAAATTCAAAACAGTTTTTAACAAAGGAGTAATAGGAAAAGGAGCAAGGAGAAGGGTGAATAAATAGCTATAAAAAGTATCAAAGTCAGCTTAAAGATAGTGCAAAAGTACAGTGTATACTTCATTTGCCTAGATGTACCATCAATTCTTCTCCACTATTCATCCCCTGTGGGCTCTTTGTTTGCATGTCAATGATGTATCGTGACTCTAGTCTGCGTAGTCTCATCAGTGTACCCCCCCCCAGGATTGGCTGGAACATGGTCTATGCCAAAATATTGTAATAGATCCCTATTACTTTGGTGCTCTTTAGCAAAATGCCGGGCCACCCGATACGTTGTATCCTTGTTGGTGATGGCCCGTTGGTGTTCCAAAATTCACATTTTTACATTGTTGATGGTACTGCCGATATACTTGAGACCGCATGGACAGGTCAAGCAATACACAACATACGGGGCCAGGCATGTGATGAACTTATTGATGGTTCTGGGAGTATGCATACCAGGAATTTTATATGACAAAACCCGTTTGCTTTTCTCACAGGCTCTGCATTTGCCGCAGGGGAAGAATCCTTTCATGTCTTTTAAAGTACCACTCATTTTTTGTTTAGGAGGCATAAGGTGACTCTGTACCAGTTTGTTTTTAAAGGAATTTAATTTACGAAAAGTGATTAGTGGGTGTGGTGGGACATCTTTCCCTATTGTTGGATCTAATCGTAATATATGCCAGTTTCTGGTGAGTATTTTCCTCAGATGATTAGCATCATCCGAGAAGGTTGTTATCATCCTAAACTTGTTGGTGACTTCCGGCTGCTCTGTCTTCTTTTTCGTGCTCAACAGGTCCTTTCTAGGAATTTTTAAAACTCTGTTGAAAGTTTTATCTAGAAGAGTGGAATCATATCCTCTGGTTTTGAATCTCATCATAGATTCTGTAGCTGCAGTTATAAAATCAGAATCTCTTGAGCAGTTCCGGCGAAGTCTAAGTAATTCGCCGTACGGTATGCTACGAATTAGATTAGGAGGATGGCTACTCTTAGCGTGCAATATACTATTGCACGCTGTGGGCTTCCTATATAGTGATGTCTCAAGTGTTCCCTCATTAACAAAGACTCTCAGATCTAGATAGTGTACCTCATTTCTACTCATTTCGCAAGTAAACTTCAGATTTAAGTTGTTTTTATTTAAATCTCTGATGAATTCTTCTGCCTGTTTGAAGGAGCCCCTCCATACAAGGAAAAGGTCATCGATATAACGACGCCACACAACTATGTGTTCTGCCCATTTGGCATTGTCGCCTGCAAGGGCCACCTGCTCCTCCCACCAGCCCATGAATAAATTTGCGTAGCTGGGGACGAAGCAGGTGCCCATTGCAGTCCCAGAGATTTGTTTAAAAAGATCGTTTTGAAACATAAATATGTTGTGTGTCAAGCAACATTCCAATAATTCAATTAACATCACTCCATGTTCAGTGTACTTCATAGCTCTTTTCTCTAAAAAGTATTTCACTGCCTCAACTCCTTGGGCATGTCAAATACATGTATAGAGGCTTATGATGTCGAGAGTTATTAGTACATATGTTAATAGTTTCAACTTGTGCTCTGAAGTCTTTAGTATCTCTCAATACGATTTCAACTTCACAACAAATTGCAATAGAAATGAGTCAATGTAGGTTGAAAGGTTCTCAGTGAGTCCTCCCTTTGAGGAGACAATCGGTCTCCCTGGTGGTGTATGAAGGTCTTTGTGCACCTTCGGTAGTTGATAAAAAGTTGGTGTTACAGGCTCTGGGTTTCTTAAAAATAGGTATTCATTCATGTCTATTACGCCACTTGTTCAACAGCTCATGATATGTTGTTATGCTCTGTAAATATTCTTCTCTATTCGTTTTAATGTAATATTGAGAATCCTCCAGCTGACGGAAAGATTCATGACAGTATTGTTCTCTTGGAAGCAGGACGATATTTCCGCCTTTATCAGAGGGCTTCACAATAATCTCATCGTTTCTGCTAATGTCCAATATAGCATTAGATTGTGCTTTTGAGAGATGGTTCTTATTAGGGGCCCGTTTCTGCCCAGTGGTTCTAAACTTCATCAGATCTTGAATTACCGCGTCCGAGAAGGTGTCAATAGCAACGTAAGGCATCTCTGGATTGAATTGTGATGGTGCCTTAAAGTTGGTCAAAGGTGCTTGTTGTTCTATGTTTGTTCTTCTGGCTCTCATTATTGGGTCGTCACAATTGTCTAGATTTTGTTCTGTCTGCAATTCTGTCATGGTTTCAATAACATTCAGATCTTTTGTACTTAAGACATCCGTTACTTGTACAGTTAATCTTTTCTTTGTTTTCTTTGCATCCGTCGTTGAGGGTTTCAAAGTGAAGAATTTATGTAACTTGATTTTTCGAACAAGTTTAAAAAGATCTATTCTGGTTTGTGTATATTCCAGTTTATCATTGGGACAAAAGGTCAATCCAAGTTGTAGGGTGTCCTCTTCTTCCTTGGTCAGAGTTTTGTCGGTCACATTGATAATTGTGAGGTTGGAATTGGGGTTCACCATCTGTTGCCCCTCTTCTTGCGGGAATTCTGGGGTCCTGTTCCCCGTCTTCCTCTTCCCTTTCCAACCTCCTCTTCGGGTTCTTCTTCGCTTTCGGGGGGTCTTGATTTTCCACCCCTGAGCCAACTCTGGCGTATTAGGTTGAATTCCAAATGAAAAGGACTCTTCAACGTTTCCTTTGATGACGTTGCTCTTTCCTCGCCTGATTGCTCCCCCTCGGTGACTTCTGACTCTGATGTTTCAACTCGTGCCGTTGGTGCAACCCCTTTCTTTTTGTTCAATACCTTAGGCGGAGCATCAAATTTCTTTGAGAAGGTGAGAATTCTGCCCAGAGCGTAATCACACTCATCTCTTTCATATTTTTCTTGTTTTCTTTGTCTGATTTTCAGTTCACACTTCACCAGACGTTTCTTCATTTCTTCTCGTAAATGCTCTTGTTTGGCTTTGTCACTATCCTTCGCAATGTCCTTTTCTAGATTAGCGATTTCTTCCAATATTTTTGCCCTGTCACTCCACGCAAACTTGACCAGCAGGTCAAGCATAGCCTTGCAGGATGCCGATGTAAGCTCCGCCCATTGTTCTAATAGTTTGGGATCGGGTTCTCGTAGGCGGGGACTGTGTAAATGCGTAGACCCCTGGGGACCCTGTTGACATCTATGTAATTCTGGAGGGAGGTGGCTTCCCACCATTTTCTTATCTCCCTCTCAGTGCATCTTTCCAATTTCACAAACAAATTTTGGAGTGAGCTCCGAGCTGCTGTCCCTCCGCCTACTGTGTTTGATGTGACTGTTGCTGTCTGTGTTCGTTTTTTAAGCAAATCCAATGCCGCCTCGCGGCAATCTGCTTCTCCGTGCCCAACCTTTTTACCCCACACACCTTGCTTCAGAGTGTTAAAACGACTTAAGATGCAGTCACGAGAGGGAAATCTTAAATACGGCTTACCCGACACTAGCGTCCCAGTCCTGTGTCGATCCACCGTTTACTCGTTTGTTTCCTCTCGAATTCCGTGTTCTCCAAAGCGGTGCCCCGATATACGAATTATCGCTCCAATTGTACCAACAAAGTCTTGGGTCACTCGTGGGCGGGTGCTTGTGTGCGATGGTACTCGCGTCAAAATCAAGGCTCCAAACTCCGTCCTCCCTTATAGAACAAAGTACAGCACTCCGGGGGTAAGGTTCTGGATTTCTTAAAAATAGGTATTCATTCATGTCCAACATTGATCTATTACGCCCTTGTTCAACAGCTCATGATATGTTGTTATGCTCTGTAAATATTCTTCTCTATTCCTTTTAATGTAATATTGAGAATCCTATAGCTGACGGAAAGATTCATGACAGTATTGTTCTCTTGTAAGCAGGACGATATTTCCGCCTTTATCAGAGGGCTTCACAATAATCTCATCGTTTCTGCTAATATCCAATATAGCATTAGATTGTGCTTTTGAGAACTGTTCTTATTAGGGGCCCGTTTCTGCCCAGTGGTTCTAAACTTCATCAGATCTTAAATTACCGCGTCTGAGAAGGTGTCAATAGCATCGTAAGGCATCTGTGGATTGAATTGTGACGGTGCCTTAAAGTTGGTCAAAGGCACTTGTTGTTCTATGTTTGTTCTTCTGGCTCTCATTATTGGGTCGTCACAATTGTCTAGATTTTGTTCTGTCTGCAATTCTGTCATGGTTTCAATAACATTCAGATCTTTTGTACTTAAGACATCCGTTACTTGTACAGTTAATCTTTTCTTTGTTTTCTTTGCATCCGTCGTTGAGGGTTTCAAAGTGAAGAATTTATGTAACTTGATTTTTCGAGCAAGTTTAAAAAGATCTATTCTGGTTTGTGCATATTCCAGTTTATCATTGGGACAAAAGGTCAATCCAAGTTGTAGGGTGTCCTCTTCTACCTTGGTCAGAGTTTTGCCGGTCAAATTGATAATTGTGAGGTTGGAATTAGGGTTCACCTACTGTTGCCCCTCTTCTTGGGGGAATTCTGGCCGCCACAATTGCAAGCGCAATAAAAGCAATTTTGATACCGTCATTAATGTCAATGGGCATGATATGATGACGCATTTAAAAACAGCCGCCTTACTGCGTTAGGAGTAAACACTGATGAAGGACTTGTGTCCGAAACGCGCCTGTTCATACTGCTAACGGCGAAATAAAGAAATACTGCCTTACCCCCGGAGTGCTGTACTTTGTTCTATAAATTTGAATTTAAAAACATTTATTGAGCGCTCTTATACCAAGCGGTTTCATGGCGCTTTGGAGATTACGACCAGCAGACAGCGGCAGGAGAGGACATACAAGGTGGCAAAAACACTAGAAAAAAGAAAAGTTTTCAAGTTTTTCCGGAACTCTAAATAAGAGGTTTAGGTTCAGAGCGCCAGGGGGAGGGAGTTCCAGAACACCGGTGCAAGGGCCGCGAATTTCGCCCAGCCAGCTTTCTTTTTCTTAGAGCGGGGTAAGGCCAGGAGTGCCATGTGAGTAGAGCGGAGTTCTCTGCCCGGTAAGTAGGGACTGACAGCTGAGCAAATAAACTCAGGAGCAGTGCCCATCCTGGCCTGGAAGGTGAGGCAGCCTAGTTTGAATAAGAACCGTTCTCTCACGGGCAGCCAGTGCAGTGCCTTCAGCAATGGGGTGGCTCGATGGAATTTGGGCAGTCCATGAATCAGGCGGGCAGCCTGATTCTGCACTAGCTGCAAGTGGTGTATGGCATAGGCCGGCGCGCCGTTGTAGATTATGTTTCCATAATCAAGGCGCGAGAGCACCATAGCCATTACAATAACCTTTAGCGCCGGAAGGGAGAAAAAACAGGATATTTTCCTGATTATCCTGAGAGAGAAGGAGCAGGAGGATACCACCGAACTGACTTGGGAGTGCACAGAAAGTTGAGAGTTAAGCAGAATCCCAAGGGTTTTGACTTTAGGGACCGGGAGTGGGGGGGCACCAAGTGATGAGGGCCAAAAAGATGGGGACCATGGACTGCAACCACCTCCAGTCAAGACCAGCTCAGTCTTGTCTGGATTAAGCTTGAGGTGGTTGCAGTTCATCCAGTCCTGAATGAATAACATAACAGTTTGAACATTCTGAGCGGACGAGGGGGAGTGGGAAAGATTGAAGATTAGCTGGAGGTCATCTGCGTAATTGAACACTGTGACCTCCAGCTGCTATAACATAAAAATGAGGGGGTAGATGTATAAATTAAACAGAAGGGGGCAAAGTGAAGAACCCTGAGGGAAGCCACACTCCACCTTACGGGGGGCGGCAGTGAAGCCAGCAAGGTGGACCGCTTGAGCCCTGTCACACAGGAAGGACTCAAGCCATGAGAGGGCTAAGCCCTCTATGCCCGCCGCCCTGACACGGGTGAGGAGGATGGAATGGTCCACCGTGTCAAAGGCGGCGGACAGGTCCAGAAGGATAAGGGCCTGCGGGAGATTGGTGTCAATGCCCTCGCGAAGTCCATCCATTACCGAAATCACTACCTTCTCCGTGGAGTGTAGAGGTCGAAAGCCCGTCTGAGGTTCCGTGACGATTTGAACCCGTGTTTTCAACATTGTCGTAAACTCATAATTTTGGTACCAGTGAACCGCAAATGATCCATTTAGCATGTCCTGGTGTTTTCGCCATGCTACGAGCAAGAGCACTCTTGTTATAACCATATTTCTGATTCACCCATAGCATCCATTTTAGATTATGGCATCCATCTTGTATTCTTGCCCTCACATAGTCAATGGACACACAGTGACCTCTGATCAATTCATTTCACTTAAGGACACGTAAGCTTTAGCCGGCGATTCACCTTGCCAGTGACACGTGCACCTTAGGACAGAAACGCTGTGGCCGCATGACTCGGCAAAAGCTGCCTTCCCTGCCTGAGGCCAGTCCTGCTATACTGGTTCTCGTGTTCGTTGGCCTGATCATGATTAGGCGGCCGAAGCTGGTAGCCTTGCCCATTTACGACCCACAAACATCTCTTATCCTGTTTTTCTATCTTCTGCACCTGGCTCTGCTCCTTTCCTTCTGGGCCTTTATTAGGGGGAGGTAACGAAATTTACGATGAGGCGGTCCGGCTCTTGAATGAAAAGATGAAATGGGATTATGATGGAACAGTGGAAACCTCTCGTTCGTAATGTTTTGACATCAGATATTGTTGACGATTCCTGTGTAACGCCAAATATTTATTGTTTAGGACATAAAGGTTAAGAAACGTACTAGTATGTGGAGAATGTTGCCCCCAGCTAAATAATTTGTATTTAAGGAGCAACCCACTTTGTGCAAATCGAACAGGCTCCTAGATTCTGCCCGTGTGTAGTTTCTGTGACTTCTGTGTCCCTGCAGTAATAAACCTTTGGTCTTTGACGCCACCATCGAGAAGCCCGTGTTTGTGTTTATTTGTGCACCGAGACAGGTAGAACTCAGGGGTCTTCGGGTGTTGTCCCTGACACCTCTGGACCTTAATAAAACTCCAGAACTCCAATTGGCGCCCAACGTGGGGCGACGTCATTCGGTACCGGTCCAAAAGCCTGAAGAGTTCGAGAAGCTTTGTGTGAAGATTCCAGAGGGAGGCGCCCCACTTCATCGATCCCGGCATATCGCAAAAGTGGCCCGACGTTCTCTTCTACGAGGATTCCCGTTCGGACGGCTGCAGTGGTCCGCTGCCTTGACTGTCGCCCTGTCTTGGACCCGAGGTGCAGACCTTAGTACGGCGAGACGAAACGGGTTTCTCCTTGGTGACGTCTTCAGTGCCTCAGTTAAGTATTAAGTGGTTGCTAGTTGTTTGGTTACTTCGTAAGGGTTTGCTCCTGTTTGGATAATCCTTTTAGTTCCTTGGTTTGGTTTGGTTTCGTAAGATTATCACTGGTTGTTCTAGTTACGATAATCTTTTGGTTTAGTTTGGGTTTCGATACATTTGTTCACTTTGGTAGGCCTAAGTTCTTAGTTCGAGTGCGCACCTTTGTTTGTGTTTGTTCTGTATTCCGGTTTATAAAATGGTAAGTCGGAAAAATTGTATGTTGTCGTGTTTTGGTTGCAACAGGGATTCCCGGTTGGAGGACTCATGTCTGGTTCCTCCGATTGGAACTCCTCTTTATGATCTTTACTGCAAGCACGGTGTGGGTCCTATATCTTACAATGAGGTATGGATCCGTTACACGGAGAAAGATGGTGTCCTTAGTTGGCCACTACATGGTAGTTTTGAACCCGAAATTCTTGATAATTTAGAAATGAAATTGTTTAAGAAGAAAGCCCGGCCGGCAATGTTTGATTCTTTCCGTTATTGGCGAAAAGAATCCAAACAGAGAGAAACTAAGAAGTTGAAGAAAGAGCAAAAAGAGCAAGAGTTGACTTTAGAACAGTCTGCCAAGCAGCTGCAACTCAATGAATCTGATTAAGCGATAGAGGTAGCCAATAGAGAGCGTAATTTAGCGATAGACAAGTGCTACTCTGCCTTGCCATCGAGTACAGCTAAGATAGTAGAGGACCCTGAAAAGGATCCCCTGTTGTCTTACTTGTTAAGTTCACCTCCACCGTATGCACCGAATGTTTTGTTACCGGTTGCTGGACAGCCTGGTATACCTGCTCCTGCTCCGCTGAATCAAGCTCCTGTACTCCCTGTGGTTAACAATATTCCTCCGGCACCCCCTCTTCCAGGGTTGCCAGCTCCTCTGCCTGTGCCTGTAGTACCTGTACCACTAATACCTGTTGTTTCACAAGCTACTTTGCCTGCTACCCCCACTATTGCTGTTTCCTCTGTTCCAACTACTACTCTACTTCAAACTTCTGCAAGCTATGTGACTCCGCTTTCTGTTCGTCGGAGAATCACTGATTCTGTCTCTAATATTCTATCTCCCTTCTACAAAACTCTGATGAGGAGTCCTGCCTCTGAATCTGTTCAGAGACGTAGTCAGCTTCCTAGTAGTGAAGAACGAGGACTATTAGATTCTACTGCCCTTAGGTGGATTTCGAAAGTTGGAAGGTATAATGTACGAGATGTATGAGATACATTTATGCAATGGAATGAACCGACACAGCGCTATGTGTTTGATGTCATGTGTTCCCTTTTACGTGAAGAGTGGGAGGAGAGCGAATCTGAACAAGTGCCGGATGAATTAATCCATGTTCAACAAAAATTTGCTGCAGGTATGATAGTTGGTCAAGAAGTAAAAGAAGCAATGGAATTAATTTTAGATTTTAGATTTGATTCTTCCCTTCGTTCACCAAGAGATGTAGAGAAACGTAGTACGAAACAAGGTCGTCAATATCCTATGAGAGAAGTTCCTCCAATTTGGCGCGAAGCTGTGCAAGCTGATGCGGCCCATGGTATTGCAGCCGTTCCTGCCCAATTCCAGAGAGTGTGGATACACATTCCGTGGAAACGAGCTGAAGTGTTAGCAGTAAAACAGGCCTTGCCAGATCCGCGTAAAAATCCCGCTGGATATTACAAAGAGTTGGCCCAGACGGTTGAAGCTTGCGTAATGAATTTAGCGGATATTGACATGTTATTTGGTAATGTAGTACCGCAACCAATTTGGGCTAAAATTCGTAAAGAAAATCATCCAGTTGCACTAGGTGGTGATTGGGCAGCTATAATAGCGGCAGATGGTCAACAAATAGGTGGTTCTAAACCCGAACCTCTAATTGCTGATTTGCCCGGTAGAATAATCGATTTAATGAAAACTCTGATGCCAGCATTGCGCGTTACCTGGGACAAGTTGTCCGCATGCAGGCAGAAGAAGGACGAAAGCGTTTCCGACTTTTTCACCAGATTTGAAGAAACTTTGGTAGATCACAGTGGTCAGGATATGAGCACGGAAGGAGGCCAGAAATTATTTGTTGATAAATTTGTGCACAATCTGTTACCAGAACTCAGCAATAAATTAAAAGATTCTGAATGTGCGTGGGCTGTCTCTACGACTGCGCAAATACTTGCAACTGCCCAGTACTATGAAAATAGGGATAAAGAAGAGAAGGAAAAGTCAGATAAGAAAACAAAAGATTTAAAAACCAAAGTCCTTTTGCAGCAGGCATATCCGCCTCGCACGAATCAGACAAATACACAGCAAGGGCCATACCAGAGGACCGACTATGGTTCTCAGAGACCGCAATACAACTGGAATCAGTGTGCCTACTGCAAAAAGGAAGGTCATTATAAGAATGAGTGTCCAGTACTAGCACAAAATAATGCTGCTGCAGCTCAGAGAGGTTGTGGTGGTTCTATGCAAAATTCTAGAGGTCGAGGACGAGGTGCTATGCCTCCACAAACGAATGATCGCCCTTCTAATTATTTTGATCAGCGAAACGGACAATCTGCACAACCAACTAGATCTCAACAATATCACGTTGAGGATTACTGCGAAGTTAGTGAGGAATTTCAGCAAAATGAGTACTAGGACAGCCATGGACAAAGAGAGGGAGTAGTATCAGTTCCAGTAGATCAGAGTGGGCCTTATGTTGCAGTAGCCACATCAGGTGTAGTCGAACCGTTTCTGTTGGATACTGGTGCAGCAAAAAGTTCTATCATACATGCAAAACTCCCTGGCGCACCTTTGTCTGGCTTAACAAATGCTTCAGTAGGTTTTTCAGGCGCCCCTGTTCACAACCCCGTATCTGGTCCTTTGTCTATTTCTGTTGGGCCTCGTCAATTGAAGGCACCCCTGATTTTGAAGACTGGTTGTAATGAAAATCTGCTTGGTTTAGACTTGTTAAAACGCCTGTACGCGACTTTGTACTGTTCTCCGTCAGGAGTACAGCTTACATTGGGTAAGAGAATCATCTCCCCGATGTACTTATCAATGGATGCGCTCCCGCTGGAGCTGCGTTCTCTCCCTGATACTCTTTGGGCGACTGGTCCTAACGACGTAGGTCTTTTGGAAATTTCACCATATGTAGTAACTTTGAAAGCAAATGTCAAATTTCCACGAATCCCACAATACAAGATCTCTAGTGAAGGTGAACGTGCGCTCTTATTGATAGTGCAAGATTTGATCAAGAAAGACGTAATAGAGGAAACTAGAGGAAATGTTTGTAACAGCCCTGTACTGCCAATTCTAAAACGCACTGATCCTTTAAAGCCTCCAGTCTATAGATTTGTAATCGACCTTAGAGAGGTTAACAAAATTGTGATCCCACAGTTTCCTGTGGTTCCAGACATTACTGCATTGTTAACGTTGATTCCTGCTACAGCCACATGGTTCTCAGTTATCGACTTGAAGAATGCCTTTTTCAGCATTCCGATAGCCGAGAAAAGCAGAGATATTTTCGGCTTCTCTCTAGGAGGCCGAAGCTTCAGGTTTAAACGTGCTCCACAAGGCTATTGTGAAAGCCCATCCATCTACAGCCAGGCATTAAAAAGTCAGTTAGATTCGTTTGTACTTCCTCCAGGTTCTGCTTTGGTGCAATATGTCGATGATCTTCTAGTGGCTGCCGATGACAAAGAAACTTGCAAAGCAGCTACAATTTCCCTACTGCATCATTTGTCTAATTTAAATCACAAGGTGTCACCTTCCAAAATGCAATATTGTTGTCAAGAAGTGACCTACCTAGGTCATCTCTTGTCAAAGGAGGGAAGAAGGTTGACCCCACAGAGAATAAAAGCAATTACGCAGATGAATGTTCCTAGCACACAGAGAGAAGTGCGTGCCTTTTTAGGTATTACCTCATACTGCAGGCAATGGATCCCAAATTTTTCTCTTTTGGCAAAACCATTGGTGGCCTTGACTGGAAAAGGTGTTCCGAGTCCGGTGCCATGGTCTGCCGAATGTCAGCAAAGTTTCTCTGAGTTACGAAATGCACTGTGTTCAGCTCCTGTGTTGGGAACACCCGACTACAGTAAGCCATTTACACTCTATGTACACGAGAGAGAAGGTTGTGCATTGAGTGTTCTGACGCAACGATTTGGTGATAAACAACGCCCTTGTGCGTATTTTTCATCAACATTAGATCCGGTAGCCAGAGCGTTGCCTAGTTGCTTGAGAGCTACAGCAGCAGCTGCAGCGTCCATTCGACAATCTGCTGGTTTGGTCATGAACAACATGCTAGTGGTCATGGTTCCACACGCAGTGGACACGCTCATGAACCGAACCAAGACACAGCACCTTACCTGTGCTAGATTATCAGGCTATGAGCTGACACTGCTAGCAAGTCATATTCAGATTAAAAGATGCAATGTATTGAATCCAGCAACATTGTTGCCGACTAGTCAGGAGTGGAGTGATTCTGAACCACATGACTGTTGTTTCAGAACCAAGGAGGAGACAAAAGGACGGATTGATCTTAAAGACACTCCATTATTAGATCCAGATGGCACGTTGTATGTTGACGGGTCTTGTTTTAAATTGGAGAATGGTGATGTAACAGCTGCTTACGCAGTAACGACTTTGAGTACGATTGTGGAGACTGCAAGAGTGAGTCAGAATTCTGCCCAAGCTGTAGAATTAATTGCATTGACTAGAGCATGTGTTTTAGCTAAGGGAAAGAGAGTGAATGTGTTCACAGATAGTCAGTACGCGTTCGGTGTAGCGCATAGTTTTGGCCGTTTGTGGAAGGAAAGAGGTTTCATTACGTCCCATGGGACTAAGATCCAGCATGGGCAGCTAGTCAATGACTTGTTGGAATCTCTAACCTTACCAATGGAAGTTGCGATTGTGAAGTGCAGTGCTCATCGAGCAATCACGGACGATGTTGGTCGTGGAAATGCCTTTGCTGATGAGACCGCTAAACAGACAGCTAGGAATACGATGAGTAGGATGTATGTTGCAACGTCTGCAAGATGGATTACTGAATCGGGAATGTGTGAGGACACAGTGGAAAGTGTGAAAGCAATTCAGGAAGAAGCGACTGAAGAGGAAAAGCTTGCATGGAAAGAGAATACGGGTAAATTGGACTTGAGTGGATGTTGGATGTTGCCTGATGCGTATGTGCTTGCGGTGGTAACGATGGCGCATGGAGCAGCGCACATCAGTTCTAAAGGGATTTGTAAGATGTTGGCTCCAGTCTGGAAGAATGATGGAATTAGTAAGTGTGCAGAAAGAGTGGTGAAAAATTGCATGATATGCCTGATGCACAATCCTGGCAAGGGAATTCCCACACCCGCTGGTCACTTCGCTCCTCCTTCTTGCCCCTTCGAAGTGATTCAGTTGGATTTCATTCACATGGATCGATGTAACAACCTTAAGTACGTCCTAGTGGTAGTCTGTGCTTTTTCAAGGTGGATCGAAGCATATCCACTCAAAGATAATACTGCCTTGTCCACTGCCAAAATCCTCCTAAAAGAATACTTCCCCAGATATGGTATGCCACGGATTGTATGGTCAGATAACGGGAGTGAATTTGTAGGGAAAGTTATGCAGAGTGTGTGTGCAGGTTTGAGTATTAAGCAAAAGTTTCACAGTGCAAATCACCTCCAGTCAGCAGGTTTAGTTGAAGGCTACAATGGCACCCTCAAGCTGAAACTGGCCAAGATGCAAGCCTCCACTGGCTTGTCCTGGCCAGATGCACTACCCTTGGCCCTGTTATCTACAAGAGCGACTGTGCATTCTCGAGTAGGGCTTAGCCCCTATGAGATTGTGTTCGGTCGTCCTGCTAATGTTTGGGGGGTACCTAGACCGAGGGAGTTCAAACAACTGGAATACCCAATGCTAATTGATTACCTTTTTGACTTGACTGCTAAATTGAATCTCATTCACCAACAGGTTTTCGATGCATTGCCAAAGCCTCCGGAAAGTCCAGGTCATCAGCTGAAACCCGGAGACTACGTTGTCATCAGGAACTTTGGACGGACCAGAAATCTTCAACCCAAGTTCGTCGGCCCGTTCCAAGTATTATTGGCAACAAGGACTGCTGTACGTGTGGCTGGTAGAAAAAACTGGGTCCACGCGACACATACTAAGCGTGTACCCCTTCCACTCCCTTATGATAACTGGGTGAGAAAAGGAATTGGTGCCTCTGAAACCAAACCAGTTCCTAGATACGTTCCTTTCAGCGATGCAGAACTGATAACTGATTCACCGAACTCCGACTTCCCTTCTGAAACCGCTCCTTTAAACACTGAACATTTGTCCTCTGCATCAAACGAACATTTGCCATCTGCGAACTCGAACATTGTAACTCCTGCTGAAAATAGACTATTTCCGGATCAAACAACTCCAGGAAAATTGAGATACAACCTACGTTCTCATTCTAAGGACTAATAAAGCAGGAAACTGCCTATTTTTCATATTTTGATTTGATACATTGCCTCCAGCCAGGAAGTTTGCTAATATTTTGTATTTTTCTATGTATATTTTGTTGTTTTAATTACCTTGCCGTCTGGGTAGCCGTAGGGTCGTGGCTTTGTGCCTAGTTGAATCTGCGGGGGGCAGACACAAGGTCGGTCTTTCTGTTAGTTCTGGGAACTCCCAGGGCTGATAGAGGCATTTTCAACTACGTACATATCATCAGTGGTCGCAAGCGGTTGTAGAAGATGGAGCTTCCTGGGCTGCACCGAGAGAATGTAATTTATGTTCGCAGAAATAGGTTATACAAGATTCTTCATAACAAATGTTTTCTGATGCAATGTGCAATTACGTTTTTGATTGTTTTAATAACGTTGGTGGGTGGAATCGTCTTTGGTATACATTTAATTTTTGCACCGATAACAACTACAGTACCTCCCCTTGATCTTGTTTCTTCTACTGTTGCTTCTTTTCATTCCTTTCACCCGTTCCCTGAACATGAGCAAGCTCGACACTCAGAATTTATAAATAACACTTTTGTACAACTCTTGCATCAACACCAACTGGTAGTTAACACAACAGACTGCTGGGTATGTGGTTTAATACCACACACTATGGATAAAGGCATTCCCTATCTGGTCTTGCCTTTTAGCTATAATGGATCATGTCGGGCCTTCCAAACTGTATTTATCTATGCTCTCGAGACCTATCCCCCGCGTCCTCCACGTTCTGCTAAGTATAACTCCGTTAATAAAGCCTTGATAAAGGGAATAACTGACATGATTAAAGACGTCAATAACTCCCCATCTGTCCCTAGAGATGAACTACGAGTTTATCTAAGTTGGAATTCTACGAAGTACAGTATTAGTTTGGGTGAAAGCAAGCGTAAGAGCTCCACTCCAGTCTGGGTCGTACCTCACCGAGGTCAATTCTGCTTGCAAGGTAATGGGAGAAATCCAAGAGCTCGGCTAGGGAAGAGTGACTGTGTTGAGACTTATGTGTATCCGTCAAACTCTTCCCCTGCCTTCCTAACTGCTAAGGGTACCTACTTCATCTGTCAGGATAGGGCATATACATGGCTGCCTGCTGACTTTCCAGGTTCATGCTATATTGCTCGACTGTTGCCTCCGACATACACTGCTTCCCCAGATTATCACAAGACCAGAGTAGCAAGAGGTGTTTTCAGCAAAGAAGATACCGCTGGTCAGGAAGCCGGAGACTTTTTCAAAGGTTTCCTTCCGTTCTTGGGGCCTATGGCCTATAGTAGAAATCTACGTCAACTAACACGGGTAGTTGAATCTACTATTACAGAAACTGCTGGTGCCCTTAGTAATTTAACAGCTGAGCTCCAGGCGGATCGTCTCATGACGTTACAGAACCGTATGGTTCTTGATGTAATACTTGCAGATCGAGGTGGGGTATGCAGAATGATCCAATCGAGCTGCTGTGTTTTTATTCCCAATAATGCTCCGACCGTGTACGAAGCGATCTCTAAGCTACACAAGATTTCCGACTCTATTCACGTAGACAAGGGAAATTGGTCCTTAATGGAGTGGCTTTGGACTCTACTATCAGCGTGGGGATGGAAGGTTCTGATGGTCGTTGGTATTATCCTAGTATTCCTATTCTCGTGCTGCCTTATTATCCAATGTGGTCCCGCTTTGTGTAGCCTCTGTGCTGCAACCTGTTTCAGAAAACCGCCTGTGTTTGGAGACAAGGTACGAGAAAGGATGATGATGCAACAACATATCATTGACCTAATGTACATCGAGATAGACTCTGACATAGACTGAGTAATTGCCTATGTAAGGGCAAAAGGAGGGTCTGAGGTTCCGTGACGATTTGAACCCGTGTTTTCAACATTGTCGTAAACTCATAATTTTGGTACCAGTGAACCGCAAATGATCCATTTAGCATATCCTGGTGTTTTCGCCATGCTACGAGCAAGAGCACTCTTGTTATAACCATATTTCTGATTCACCCATAGCATCCATTTTAGATTATGGCATCCGTCTTGTATTCTTGCCCTCACATAGTCAATGGACACACAGTGACCTCTGATCAATTCATTTCACTTAAGGACACGTAAGCTTTAGCCGGCGATTCACCTTGCCAGTGACACGTGCACCTTAGGACAGAAATGCTGTGGCCGCATGACTCGGCAAAAGCTGCCTTCCCTGCCTGAGGCCAGTCCTGCTATACTGGTTCTCGTGTTCGTTGGCCTGATCATGATTAGGCGGCCGAAGCTGGTAGCCTTGCCCATTTACGACCCACAAACATCTCTTATCCTGTTTTTCTATCTTCTGCACCTGGCTCTGCTCCTTTCCTTCTGGGCCTTTATTAGGGGGAGGTAACGAAATTTACGATGAGGCGGTCCGGCTCTTGAATGAAAAGATGACATGGGATTATGATGGAACAGTGGGAACCTCTCGTTCGTAATGTTTTGACATCAGATATTGTTGACGATTCCTGTGTAACGCCAAATATTTATTGTTTAGGACATAAAGGTTAAGAAACGTACTAGTATGTGGAGAATGGTGCCCCCAGCTAAATAATTTGTATTTAAGGAGCAACCCACTTTGTGCAAATCGAACAGGCTCCTAGATTCTGCCCGTGTGTAGTTTCTGTGACTTCTGTGTCCCTGCAGTAATAAACCTTTGGTCTTTGACGCCACCATCGAGAAGCCCGTGTTTCTGTTTATTTGTGCACCAAGACAGGTAGAACTCAGGGGTCTTCGGGTGTTGTCCCTGACACCTCTGGACCTTAATAAAAGTCCAGAACTGCACGCCTGGCGGGGAGAGAGGCAGTGATTTGCCTCCACATGGGTGCTCAGGGTGCTGGTGACGTGGGTTTCCAAAACCTTTCCCAAGTAGGGCAGCAGGGAAATGGGACGATAATTGGAAGGGGATGAGGGATCGGCGCCAGTTTTTTTTAAGATTGGGATAACAACCGCTGCTTTGTGAAAGTTGGGGACGACACCATTGCTGAGCGAGTCGTTAAGGAGTGTGAGGGGAGGGGCAGGGCAAGCCAGGAAAATTTCTCTGAGGACGTGGGCAGGGCCGAAGTCCAGAGGGGAGCCCGACTTTACCCGTTGAAGGAGGACGGAATTTGGCGCCTTTATATATATATATATATATATATATATATATATATATATATATATATTAGAATTGATGTATGTATGTGGAGTCCACTCCTGTGGTCAGAGCCAGAGAGGGTTAGAAAGCTGTGATGGTTGTTTTTACCTCACACATGGCTATAAGCATCAACATGAAATTAAATCAGTGTTGATAGGTCACCATCCAGGTATGACAATGTAAGTAGCATGAATACTGCTACCCTACATGTAACTTGATATTGTGCTTCAAATCTAATGTGACTACATGATACATTTGTATGATGTAACACTGTTCATGAAATCTGGTAAGAGGACCTGCATTTATGTAGGAGCATGTTTAGGTTGTATGATTTACAACAAACTGTTTTTCAGTGATATTTCATATTAGGATATAATATATCTTTATTTTTGGCTAGCTCATATGACAGCGGATGAACATAAAACATGTGGAGCCTGGAAGACAGAATATTCTGGTATCCACAAGATAGCTTGGGAATATCGAAAAATTGGAAAATACAATGAATCAAAAAAGGCAACAGGAACATGGGGTGCATCTTAATTTAGCCCCTACTGCTTCGAATGGCAGAATAACCACTCATTAGAGCAGAAAATCAGCATCCACCCCAAAAGAACAGGACCAAGTAAAAGGGCCAAGCCAGCAAAAGGAAAAAAGGCACCTTAAAACACTTGCATTATACAGAGTAATGATCAGACAACTAAATGTTCTGCTGGCAGTTTGATGTAAATTAAACAAACAGAACACACTGCTAGTGCAGAACTCAAAAATGCTAACCGGTGCCAGGAGGTACGATATAAAATTGCTCAGCAATTTTTATTATAATGCTGACTCTCCCTGTCTCAGTCCCCTTCCCTGGTTGTATATGTTATTAAATGTTGTATGTTAAATAGTTAGGTTGAAGACTAGATTAAAAAAAATGTTAATAGTAAGAACCTCCATGTAAACCCTGGCAGAGAGGAAACTCGCAATATGCTTGGCAGGACTGCGGTGGCCTCGCCAAGCATATTGCATCCTTCTGAACACCGCCATGTCACCTCTAGGCCACGGCGGTCGCCTGGTGGTAGCGGCCATACCAGGGCAGTCCAACCGCTCTACTTGTAATGGGGTGGTCGGACCACTGGGGCTGCAGTTGCTGGATCACCAGACTCATAGTTAGGGCCTTAGTGACACACTTTTACATACAAACTTCACCCCAACGTAAAGCAAGGCCACCTGCTAAGCTGCGTTGCATGAAAGGAAGAGAGCAGAAACATGCCATATCTACTAAGATATGATACACTTTTGCTCTCGCATAACGCTGGCGCACTTCAGGCAGCCTAGCGCTTATGAAGGTACCCTTGAACCACGGTGTAAGGGTACTTGCATTACATGGAGAATTGTTTCTGTGCAGGAAGAGATACCTTCCTCCAACACCACAAGGAGAGATTACATGTGCCCCATAAATTTGTGCATAGGGAGCATTTCTGCTTTGTTCCCTTTCAGGCAATGCAGTGCTACAACTTTGCTTGCTGCCCTGCATTGCATGTAAGTTTGGTAAGTATGGTCCTATGTTTGTAAGTGTTCATATAGAAAAGTGTCACATATAATTTACATGCATTATGTTATCCCTTATCCTGTACATCTTGCTGGTCCTCTACATCAGCACTACCATGATCTCAACTTCGGCAATCAACTCAGATGCTATGTGATGCCACCTACTCCTCCAATATGTTCAACATCTCCTGGACATCCGGTACGCATTGCAGCCTTAAAGTTCCCTGCCAGTTTTTCTTTTGTCTTCTGTTTGGGGTCATGCCACCGTTTTTCTATGCTCAACTATAGTCCTTCGAGTTGGTGCCAACAGTTGATCTTGCTCACTATTGCTTGCGTAAAGCATCCTTTTTGGTTAATGGTAATTTAGAGGTAACAATGAAAGATGTTTGTTTTTGTTCACCTCACTTATCAATGTATGACTTTCCTCCTCTGTGAAGTTCATCTTCATCTTCCTTTTCCCTTGGGTTTCAGGAAAATCTTCATGGTTGGTACCCTCCTGCCTTTTTGACACTCCTTAAATGGTGTAAGATGGTGGGCTGTTGGTACAAACATTTGCATTGCGCTGCATTGCAATTTTTCATACTTTCACACCATGGATTGCACTCCTGAATGCCGACTTATAGCATGTTAAGGTGTCCTGTGGCGCACAAATCAGCTTTGAGTCATGCAGGTAGTAATTGCGTTGTGCCGCATCTACAACATTGTGCAATACTGCATGACGGACCTCTTGGCCCAGCTTCATGGTTCGCCAAATGGTAAATATGGTGCATCCATGACACAGGAAAATGGCATAACACAGTGCTACATATTTTCATGCAACACTGCGAAATGCAGCTTTTCCTATGTTTTCATATACTTATGGCCAGTAAAACCTTGGTGAATGGACCACCCAGGGCCTTATTCGCAAACTACACTTTGTAGTATGTTTTGTCGTACTAAAGAGAGGTTAAATATATTTGAATCCTTGACAGTAAGAGACACTTCCTTTTGCATCATATCATTTCAATTATATTCCATGATTTTCGACCATGGACACAGCAGTCCATGCAAAAGATGAACTTATGCAAACATCTATGATGGATCAAAAAAGCATTTCAAATAGTATCATAATCATTATATTTCCAAGAAAACGTCACAAAACAGCTACTGAGATAGCTTTTTTTATGCCTTTCACCATATCACTGAAACTAAAGAAATCTAAATTGAGATTTTTTTTGTCTTTAAAAATAATGATAATTAAAAAAAAAGTCAAATGACAATATGATGTAGGTGGGCAGCTTCTGATTCTCGTTTATGAGTTGCTCACAACCTGTTGAAAATGTTTATGTCCACCCCTTATTAAGAGGCAGAACAGTCCTGATTACTTATACAGTGCCATGGCAATTTTCAATTCCCCAGTCAGTCCAATTTTTTTTCTTCTCTATGTTCATTCTTGGGCAGAGTCTTTTAGTGCCTTAGGCAGAATTGTATCTAGTGTAATTGCGTGAGTCAAACAGGTCATTTGAAATGCCCCTTTCCCCTTTCTGAACACCAAATGGCCAACAGTCACTCCATTTTTTGTCGATTAATTTAAGAGCAGCACTGTTGTTTCCAAACTCTTACATTTGACATTTTAGACTTTTTACTCAGAGATATTATGGGGTTAGCCAAGACCTTTTGATTTTACTAAAATTATACACTTATCAGACTTACTTATATGGGGCTTTTAGGCAGCCCTTGTCATCCATTGATCCATTGTTGATCAGACACATTTCCGGCTGTCTACTACAGCATTCAGCATAGAGCAGTTGGTCAGCCCATTTTAGGAACTGGCTAACTTCCCTGTGAGTGATGGCATTCTGCTATTTCACAATAGACACATCCACCACAATGGGCACTAAAAATACATATAATGGGAGCATAGCATCTTCCTCAGCAAATACATTTACAAAAGCAATGAGTAAACAAAACAAGCATTGTCATAGCCAATAAGACTGGCGTGTGACGGGTATGTCCAACGTGGGTCCTGTGCTCACTGTGCCAAGGGAATCAACCAATACCTGGCTAATGAGCATGTAATAAGGTCAAAACTGGTCCTAGGTTGTTTGTGTTCCGGTTCAGGTAGCACCTGGCAGCTTGGGCAGCGGCCAAGCCACCACTATGCAGAATGCCTACCCCCAGGGCAGCAATGAACTCACTCTGCCCTGGGGGCAGTGCATTCAATTGAAATATGGTACCGCTTCTCCAAAGTCACTCCCTATTTCAGCACTTTCAAGAGAGGAGACGGATCCTCTGCAGGCGGGCACAGAGGGACTTCTGGGGGGTCCATGGGACCCCCTTTCTCCTCCCTAGAGGGCTGCCTTTAGGCGGCGCACTTAAAGTGGCCCACCTTTTTGTGGAACACTTTCACTGAGCCTCCTCAGGTCATTTTTACCTACCTCTGCACCTGCATCCAAATTATGGCGCAGGCACAGAGGCAAAGTTATTCCCTCAATTGCATATGGCCACGCCCCCATGCAAGTGAGGAAACACCTTCTCATGATAGAGCCTGCACTACATGTGTGTTGAAAATGAGCCCATAATTCTATCGATGCCCAGGCTGCTGGCGCAAACCGCCTCTTAGTTCCCATGTTGAATAATTACCAAATAAAGAGACGGGCGCTGGAAGCAGGAATCAAGAACAGAGTTTAATTCTCATGAGGAGAGCCAGTCATTTCGGACACGAAACACAGTGTCTTTCGGGAGGTGCTCTAACAAGTGAGCTGAGACTCTGGCTTTTATATCTTACAAAACACTTGAGAGTACAATCAGGACAGTATGACGCAAGGGAAAAGACATCCCTATAATCCTCGTGTCAAGCCTACCCCACATGCGTTCACAATAGGGACCCTTGACCTGCTGATAAGAGGGGAGGGGTCATCACGCAGTTGAGTGTTCTGCCGAGTCTTAGGATGTGTGCGCCTGATCATATTACAGGGGGTGGGGAGGCCTTGGATCAATAGAGGGTCCTTTGAAGGAGAGGGGCCTTATACAATAAGGGGGCAGTAAATGGTATCTTCCGGCTTAGGCGATGGCCTCGGACATGTGTGGTCGGCCGGGCTCGGGGGAAGGGGTCATCAAAGGAGTGGTATTCATGCCGCGTGGACAATCGAGCGCTGAAGGAAGGCTTGTCAACAGAGGGGCATTCATGGAAGGGAAGGAGGTGTTGGTCAGGCGCGGCCGTGACTCCCAAGGACAGGGTCTTGCAGAAGAAGAAGGTTTATGACTTGCCCATGTGAGGAGAGGGAGGGGGTCAGGGTGCGCGCAGGGTCAGAGTCGCACAGAAAGAGAGAGATCCTATGACCTGTACATGAGAGAACAGGGGCAGTCAGATACAGCTGGGGGGCTATGTCAGCTGAGGCGAAGGATGCTTCTTCGAGAGGGAAATGGGGAATGCCTGGGTCAAGCAGGAGGGTTGCTTTTCACATCAGGGTCGCGCAAAGGGAGAGGGTTTCATGGTCTATACATGAGAGAGGGGGTGCAAGATACGCGCAGGAGGGAAGCCGGGGATTCCAATGGGTAAAAAGGCCATGGTGCCCAGAATGGCTGTGCATATGCATATAGGTATGGGCTCCCACTGGCGGAGTGATACAGTCAATAGTCTATGGCATTCATGGTGTTCACAGGGAGAGGAGTGGGAGAAGAAGGGAAATGAATGCTGTCTATGTACATCAATTTCTTCAACTTTCACAGTCGCCCCTTTTTACATAACAGCAGTCATTTTTGCAATCGATGGGTTTACAGATAGACAGGCATCGCTGATGAATTAGCATTTTGTCGATACTTAACATTTGACGTACAATTATAGGCAGTCGAGGTGATGGGCAGAATGCAGCACATAGGAAATTGCATTTCGTTGTGTTCCTGACAATTAAACGCACTACATAGCATAAATCTGTCTAACTTACAAATGTGACCAATGAACAGTTTTGACCAGGTAGTTGAGAGCGGAATTCAGTTCAATATACAAGATCTCTTCGTCACAGTGTCTTTTTATCATTGAGCCATTACTGGTAGGCTCTAATCCGGGTACTTTCGTTGGCGCTGTTGAGCACCGGCGGTGGAGCTATAGGTCCAGCTCGGTTCTATCCTTACGTGTTGCAGGGTGCGGTCAGTCCTCTGCTGTTAGACCACAGTCCTGTTCCCTAAACAATCCGTTTGGCGGCGCCTTATGCTCGGCACCTATAGTTCTGTGGCAACACCCTATTCCCATATGAATGCAGTTCTTTCCTTTGGCAAAAAGTCACGTGGGAAAGAGGGTGAATGTGGTTCAAATAGTCGATAGGAGAGAGAGAGAGAGCGGAGTTGGGTCAGAGTTCCTGGGACACACAAAAGGGACCAAGGGAGCAAAGGATAACAAGCAGGCAGGCCCATCAATCGGGCCCAAAGAAGGCGGACGGAGACTCCAGGCACACGTGGGTTAGCAGTCGGAGGGCTTCAAGGCGGCCCGTCATTTTTCATTTTCCACGTTGAAATTGCGGTCTCGTCCCGTATCTTGTTGCTCTGCAGCTCCACCTTTGGTCGATGTCATACGTGTCCCAAGATCTGCAGTCAGGCTGTACGTCACATCTGACCCATCTCCTTCGGTGATCGTGAATCTTTGAATAGGTACAAGACAACGTTTTAGAGAAATGGCAGAAGAAGATATCTACGCATATGAATTCCTCCCTCAATTCTACGCATTTGAGAGTTTATGCTCATCGGTCACAGTCAGAGGTCTATTACCAAGCAGTCCTTTTAGGATGAATGTTAGCGCTTTACAAATAAAATAAATACAAAATACAAATACAGTGCATGTGTCAGCATTCCTACTGAGTTTATGGCAGGTTTATTCATCGTCCCATTTAGAATTCAAGTGAGGACAAAATAATATTTCCATCAACTGTGCATTACATCATATTCAACATTAGCGGAGCATTTCCCTTCAGGACTGGCTAACCTTTTCAAACAGGGCGGGGGCGCTATCGTCGAGAGTCGGGCAAAACAATGTTTTCTCGAGGGTCAGCAGCTACTCATGGTCATCATGTTTACATCCGGGACAGCAGCTGGGGTCTATCAAATGGGGAGGGTATACTTCGGGCGCTCGCGCTTGGGTGCGAAGGGGTGGGGCAATCTGGGCATTGGGTGTCAATCTAGACGTTGGCGTTCGTCTCTGAAGAACAGACATAAGGTGCCATTGACATACAGTTCCCCTATGAATGGCCAGATTTGGGGGACCTTAGCCGTCTTACCTGTCCTTTCCTTTTCAGCCAATTCAAGTTCATTTATTTTTGTAGAAAGGAGAGGTAGTAATATGGCGAGGTACAATCATTTTTATTTTGGTCAATTTCGCTGAACACCTCCGCGTTCAATAAGTATCAAATCAGGCTGGTGCCGGTGGGGCACAATTTTACCAAAAAGAGGGAGAGAAAATAGGGAGACTCTCATAGAGAGTGAGAGTCGTCCGCAATCTAAACGAGCCATTCGGTACACGTATGACATGTAGAGAGAGAGAGAGAGAGAGAGAGAGAGAGAGAGAGAGAGAGAGAGATAAGGGGGTGGCGAGAGAGAGAGAGAGAGACGTGTACGAAAATAGGTCATTTAGTGCGCTTACAACACAGAACAGCAAAGGTCAGGTAACACGCAAATACAGACAGAGGGAAGACATAAATCCGTACATTACACACACCCAAACTCAGACAGGGAAGACGGCACATGCATTACACATATATAAGACATTCACGACAGGACAGGAAACAACAGGTGGCCAACAAAATCCATATTATATCCTACGTATCTTTACTAACTTATTTATCTATGCGCTTAGCTCTTTCTACCCTTCCCTCCTTTTCCTTCTCGCCAGTTATGTCGGCCAGCGTTCCCAATTGCCAATACTTACACCTCAGTCGTTGGTCGGTCAGAAATTAGCCTGGTCGTGCTATTTACCCATGGTTGGATTTTAAACCATTTTTCAGTTCCTTCCTTTGGTGGGAAGTTCTCCGGGCTGAGGCAACGGCAAGTATTGATCGGGAGAACAGTCGGGCAGCTTGGCTACATCTATAAGAGTGCGAAAAAGGGGGGCAGTGCATTTTGAACACCAGCAACATTTCTAACTTCCCAGACGGGTGGTGCCGTGATAACCCTTACCCGTATATTTTTCTTTGTCCTTTCCCTACCCAGTCAAAACGTCCAGTTACATTATTTAACGCGTCGTTTCTAGTCAATTTTTCGTCATTCAGTACCTGTCCAGTTTCTATGTCAGTCCATCCTCCCAGTTGCTATGTTCTAAGGAGGAACAGTCATGTTTAAGTCTACGTCTTTTAAAAACTTTTATTTGTCATAAGGACCATGCTCATATTCCCTTCTTCCCCCTCTCATTGGCGGTTCGGTCATCGTCCTTCTATACATCAGCCAAGGTTCCGACGTGACCTGCAGAAGGGAGGAGAAAGAAGGGGTGGGGGGGGGCAATATTCAAACCTCATCAGCATGCAGAAATCCGGAAATGTTTTTACCTACCACATACTCGACCTATCTCCACGTAGTGCATTCCTCTACCATCACGGCGTTTAAGCCCAGAGGGACCAGTAATGTCAGACAGATAATCATTGACGATCTGCGTATCTACATGAGTTACTTGGTCGTAACCCCTTTTGATCGGGTACAAGGGTGGCGGTCAGGTGGCATTTCTGTGGTGTCGTTTTAGGGCTTCTAAAGCACTTTTCCGGCTGCCTGTGACACATAGTGTGGCTGCTAAATATCGGGTCCTTTTTAACCTTTAGCCTTCATCATACTTTCTCGTTGCTCACAGTAGTAATACATTCAAAACTCATTTAATGCAACCGCTACAACTATGCTTTCGTTTTCAAAATACTTTTAATAAAAAGTCTTGATGTATAAATACAGGCCTATAACCCAGTGGACTGGCCACGGAGCAGATTGGAACTGTACATAGGAAGAACAAAGCTGGTGGCAGTTCATTGCATAAAGTGCGGCAGTGCAATAAAATCGTATTAACTCCCCAACAGAGCAAACATGATGCATGTCAGTAATTCATCTTTAATAAATTCATGAATTCATTATCCAATGTTCATTCATTACCTAAATTACACCAATTCATTTTCCAACTCATAATCAGTACCCACCCTAAGTCAATTCATTGTCCAAGCACATACTCAATATCCTTCATATCTACTTTCATTATCCAAAACGTTATATATATCTCGGGGCAAAAAGCTTGCGCAATCAGGGCGCAACAAAGTTTATTCAAAACGTCTCATTTTGTGTCGGCGCCATTTTGGGTGGGGTCAGGCGAGTTCCAGCACAGTCAGAATGTCTCTAGTCTCGCATGGTTGGCCCAGAACCTTCCGTTGGCAGTTCAAAAAGTTTTGTGCTATGTGGTTAATAGTCTAACAAATATGGACCATTAGTCAAAGAGTGGGGAGGGCGGCAACAATTTTCCTACCGGGTCATTCTGGTGTTCCTCCGGAACTGAACAAGTCTGTGCCGTGGCTGCATTTTAGCCATTTCCAATCCGAGGCTGGCGCCGGCAGGAGTTGCACCGATGTCGTGGTTCCCAGTGAAGGGGCGGGGGCACCCATGCAGGGGGGTCGGGGGCCCCCCGGCTCTTATAGAATCTTCAAGGTCGAGGAGAGACGATATGGAGCGTGTGCCCGTCCTGGGCAGAAGACCGCTTTTTGATGTTGACCCTCTTTAAGTAAGAGCATTGGGGGGGGGTCGCTGGAAGCCTCCACCTGGAGGGAGGTGGGGGAGGCTCGTTCGCGCCGCCTCCCCCTTCCAGTGACCCCGCGCCGTTCCTCGGCTCCGTCGCTTCGATATTGGCCGTGCCAGCCATTGAAGATGGGGGGGGGGTGGTCGGCGGCTGAGGCAAGACAGCCCCCCCTCTTTTCTCTTGACATGTGGCGGGACTACCTGGAACTGTCCAGGGGTGGATACGTGGCAGGACTACTTGTCACTATGCAGGCGATGGCATGTGGCGGGACTACTTGCAATTATCAGGCGTTGGGTGTAGTTGCGGCCATTATAGCACAAAGAATGCCGTCATCCTCGCCTTGGCTTCGGCCTTCGACGAAAGCCGGATCGGGTGAGAGAGAGGGGTGGTCGGTGGCCGAGGCAAGACAGCCCCTTCTCTCCCCGCGGCCTGCAGGGCGGCAGAAGAGAAAAGATGGAGAGGTCCTTGTCATTCTTTGGACCGCCTGCCCAACATCACCTCCTACCGACCGTGGCCAGGCGAGCCCCTCGTGCCTCGAGGCCTCGCCTTCCGGATGGGCGTAACCGCGGACCTGTTGCACTTCGGGAGCTTCCGGAATGGGGGTAGGTACCTATTGAATTGTTTCTATTTTATGTGACCGTTATTTGGGCGTGGCGGGCAATGAGGCAGACATGTTGGGAGCAGGAACAGGCAGTGAAGCCTAGCTACCTCGTGGCTATTTTTTGTTTGTCAAACCTTTTCGCCATTTTACATTTCTTATTACGAACTATTTCTAATGTTTCTTATTTTTGGTGAAGTCAAAAGCTCATCAGGGGGTTACTGACTTAGCCTGATTTCTTTTTATTTTCTTTCTTTTCCTTAGCGTGTTTCGAGCTAAAGTCTTCTGTTAGTAGGGAACGGTGATCACTTCATATTTTTATGTGTCCTTTTCACTAGGGGGTACTTCTGGACGGACCAGACGAGTTCCCTCCAATAAATGGTCCGGGGTGGAACGAGATTATCGAACAAAAAGGGGAACATATATTCCTTCATTAGGGTATCATCCTGGACAGACCGAGCGATGTACTTCCACTTACTAGGGTAGCCTCCTGGACGGACCAGTCGGTCTATTTCTACTAAATGGCCCATGAGTGGAGAGCATATGTCCTCCATAAGGGTAGTCTCCTGGGCGGACCATGCGAGCTACCCCCCAATAACCAACCAGTGGGGAGTGGGTAGGACTGACGAATTCACAAAGGGGCATAACCTACCCTTTTCTACTTGCAAAGACTAGACAGAATATTTCTATTTCACGTTGTTTGCAAATAGAAAATACCTCAAACGAAACAATTCCTGGGACAACAATGTCCAGGCAACCAACCAATCAATGGGGAGAAAAACAGGCATGACGGATTACAACGGGGACAAATGTCTGCATTACCTGCCCTTCGCTATCCATAAAGGGAACAGAATATTCCTATTCGTCTCTGTTTGTGGACAGGGAAGATCTCAAAGAGCAACAATCGATTATTAATCGACTTCAAAACAATCAGTGGGGAGAAAAGTAGGCATGACGGATTACAACGGGGACAAAAGTCTGCATTACCTACCCTTCTCGATCTGCAAAGAGGGACGACGTTCCTATTCGTCGCTGTTTGCAAACAGAGAATGTCTCGTTCTCCAGAAGAGAACCAATATGTCAAGTAGCCTTCAAAGCTAAATGAACCAATACCAACCAATACAATATCAGTATACAAATACCGATTTTCAATACAATCAATCAATCAATCAGGTGGATAGAACCACCCTACCAATCAGGCGTAAAAACACCCTACTTAATCTTACCCGGACCGGACCATACGGACAGTTCTTCGTCTTCCTCCTCCAGCGCCTGATTGTTCTCTTACTCCATGTAGCATTCCTGTGGGATTCCAGTCAGGACAATAGGTCACTCAAGAGAGGTCCTTTCAGAATTGGTGAAGTTCTTTTGATCGGCAGCCGGGCTAGGGCCCTCTCAAGGCAGGTATACTCCGATCATTTTAGACGTTCACTTCTTCGTCTGGATCTTTCTTACCGAACCCTATGTCACTGATGGACCCCGCGTTGGGACGCCAATTGTTGAAAATGAGCCCATCATTCTATCGATGCCCAGGCTGCTGGCGCAAACCGCCTCTTAGTTCCCATGTTGAATAATTACCAAATAAAGAGACGGGCGCTGGAAGCAGGAATCAAGAACAGAGTTTAATTCTCATGAGGAGAGCCAGTCATTTCGGACACGAAACACAGTGTCTTTCGGGAGGTGCTCTAACAAGTGAGCTGAGACTCTGGCTTTTATATCTTACAAAACACTTGAGAGTACAATCAGGACAGTATGACGCAAGGGAAAAGACATCCCTATAATCCTTGTGTCAAGCCTACCCCACATGCGTTCACAATAGGGACCCTTGACCTGCTGATAAGAGGGGAGGGGTCATCACGCAGTTGAGTGTTCTGCCGAGTCTTAGGATGTGTGCGCCTGATCATATCACAGGGGGTGGGGAGGCCTTGGATCAATAGAGGGTCCTTTGAAGGAGAGGGGCCTTATACAATAAGGGGGCAGTAAATGGTATCTTCCGGCTTAGGCGATGGCCTCGGACATGTGTGGTCAGCCGGGCTCGGGGGAAGGGGTCATCAAAGGAGTGGTATTCATGCCGCGTGGACAATCGAGCGCTGAAGGAAGGCTTGTCAACAGAGGGGCATTCATGGAAGGGAAGGAGGTGTTGGTCAGGCGCGGCCGTGACTCCCAAGGACAGGGTCTTGCAGAAGAAGAAGGTTTAAGACTTGCCCATGTGAGGAGAGGGAGGGGGTCAGGGTGCGCGCAGGGTCAGAGTCGCACAGAGAGAGAGAGATCCTATGACCTGTACATGAGAGAACAGGGGCAGTCAGATACAGCTGGGGGGCTATGTCAGCTGAGGCGAAGGATGCTTCTTCGAGAGGGAAATGGGGAATGCCTGGGTCAAGCAGGAGGGTTGCTTTTCACATCAGGGTCGCGCAAAGGGAGAGGGTTTCATGGTCTATACATGAGAGAGGGGGTGCAAGATACGCGCAGGAGGGAAGCCGGGGATTCCAAAGGGTAAAAAGGCCATGGTGCCCAGAATGGCTGTGCATATGCATATAGGTATGGGCTCCCACTGGCGGAGTGATACAGTCAATAGTCTATGGCATTCATGGTGTTCACAGGGAGAGGAGTGGGAGAAGAAGGGAAATGAATGCTGTCTATGTACATCAATTTCTTCAACTTTCACATGTGTGCCAACACTATCAGTATTACAAAGGGCGCAATGTATAAATCAGCCAGAGATGCTTAAGCTTTACTTATTTTCCAAACTAGCAGTCTTGCAGGCCTCTTCTAGCTGCTGTGTGCTAGCATGAATAAGGAGAGAATTGCTCTGGTCCAAAATGTTTATTTCCGTACTTCTTATTTATACCTAGATTAGGAAGCCCTTCTTTCTGCAGTCCCCCACATAGCAACAAGACGTTCCACAGTTGTAAATAATAATATTTTGTTATTTAGTATTTCTTTTTAACACATTTTCTCTCCAAGTTTCGTTTTGTCTTGCTACTTTGGCCATTGAGTCTTTTCTATTCCAAAAAACATGAGCAAACGAATGAACAGTGACAGACAAAACAGGCTCTATGTTGGGACCTTGTAATAAATAAGTACAAGCGGAATTTGAAACAATGTTTGCATAATAGGCTTCCTCTGAAGTCAGAAGTACAATGCACAGGAGGTTAGAATAATCGGCGTATTGTAATAATACATCTAGATGATGTTTTGTACTTCCCTTTTTGAGGTTGCTGATTTTACAAGCACAGCACTAGGAAGGAAGGGGTATATTAAAAGGTGCGCCATGGAGCAAACGGGGAAAGTGTGGCGTGTGTATAATACAGCCCCTGACATTCAAACCATTTAAAGAAGTATCATGTATTTTAGATTTACTATTTTTAAGCCCAAAGCAAAGCAAAAATTGAGTTGTCAAAAATGCCAAGTTTCACATCCAGATTAATGTCATTTACTTGTCAGCCACCCAATGCCTTTGGTTTCTGGAAATCTGGAAATGATTATTTTGAACCAACCATCTATAAGAAGTGCCGTGTTGTCTGTTCTTTTAGGTATCATTAAAAATAAGGAATAATGCACAGATAAGGGCACATCATTGTAGCTTGACGTATTTTAAATTGAAGCAGCACTCAGTACACCCCGAATAAAACTCGTTCTTGCTATAAGATTTTAATGGTAGTTAACCTGTCCTTCCTCAGCCCACATGTTACAGTATGTGTCTCGATTTTCTAATTGGTATGTAATGGTAAAATTGTGGAGGTCAACACTATAGGTTACATAAAACCGGATAAAAAACGCAAATAAAAAAAGAGTAAAAAAAACAGTAAAAATACAATAGGTAACAATGTTATTTGATAGGTCGAGATTAAAAATCTACGGGGGTGAGAGGCCACAGTCTTAACATGAGCTGTGACTGAGATCAAACAAAGTCAAACTAATCCTTTGCCTAAAAAGATAAAATGATTTCGCGGGGGAATCTATGGTTCATCCTTGGTAGCTTGAGTCAAGTAGCAAAATGCCCCCTGAAACAATTCATCTGATATACTACAACTAAGAAAAGACAAATTAGAATGTGCAAATCAAGGAAGTTAAAAAGTGTTTAATAAGTACAATTACATAGGCGTGAAATGAATTTGACGCAGCGGAAAAAAGTATGGCAAATAGAAATGAGCATATGTACTTCAGGTCAAAACAGACCTGTTAAGTTCTAGTGAAAGTAGCTGTTCTCAAAACAGCCACCAAGGGCCTGCTGTAAAAAAAAAAACGGGACAGTATAACAAGGCAATCTCTTACCATCTACGTAGAGAGGAAATATTTTTTTGTTAGGATGGTTTTAAAAAGTGATGGTTTTGGTCTTTGTTAACAGCCAATGTTCTGGTTAGAAGTACCTCGATGTAACGTGTCCAATTCTCTTCAGACTCTAGTTTACATTTTCCTTTCACTTTGCTAGGGGATCCCCAACCACACTTCAGTTAAAAACCAAAAAGTGTCTTTCTAACTGGGCCTCTGAATTTCTCTTCAGCAGCATCGTGTTGTCTTAGTCTACAGGATCTTTTTTACTGCCAAGGCACAGGGGAGAACTGTCACAGAGGAGGCCGCAGCAACGCCCACTTAAAATTGGTCCACCGGTTCTCTTCCATGAAGTCTCTACTTTGAGCACTCTTCAGGTACAGGAGAGAAGTTTTACAGGATCAAGCAAACAAGGCCAGGAATCCTCCATCCATGGGGACCTGAAAAATGCTAACTCTAACAACTACCACTTAGAGCAGCCTTTTAGTTTCAGGTTAATCTCTACAAAGGCCTCTGTCATGAATTTAGGGATTTTTCACTGTGGTAACTGTAAATGCCTTGGGGCACATGCATCAACCTATTTAGGAAGTGCAAACGGTGCGAATCGGTAAATTCGGCCGTTTGCACTTCCTAAATATGTGTTTGGGATGCATCAAGCATTTTTGAGTAATTCGGTATTTTTACCGAATTCCAAAAATGCGATTGCTTTTAAGGAATTGCAAATTTGCAATTCCTTAAAAGCAATGCATCATTAAAAAAAAAATTGCGATTATTCAAATTGGAAGTGCAAATTACCACGAGGTTCAACCTCGTGGTAATTTGCGAAATTGTTTAAAAATGCTTGAAAATGCTTTTTTTAAACTGTCCAGTTACAGACACACATGTCCTTAGGACATGTGTGTGTGAAACATGCACTTTCAATTGCATTTCAGGGGTGCAGGGGGGGGTCCTTTGGACCCCCCCCTGCACCCATGAAATTTTCTAAGTGCCACTCGCAATTTGCTACTGCCTTCCAATTGACTACATTGATTCCTATGGGCCTCTAGGCCCATAGGAATCAATGTAATGCCATTCCTTAATTGCACTTCGCAATTAAGGAATCGCAATTTCCGAAAATTAAGAAATCCTAAAAACTTTTAGGATTTCTTGATGCATAGCATTTTGCATTTCCTAAATAGCGATTCCTTAATTTTTGCTATTTAAGAAATGCAAAATCCTAGATTGATGCATGTAGGGGCTTGTGTTTTCTCTGGCTCCTGCCAGCTCTCGGCTGGAAACAGGCCAAGCAGAACACTTTACAATTACTTTGTGATTACCAATGACCCCTAAGTGAATCAAATTAAAGTTACCACACGTCCTCTTCCCATGATTGTGAGTAATGGGACTCAGTTCCAGGCCAAATGTATCACCAAGTCACAGAAGAATATCATGGAGGTCCAATGTTTCGTTTCCACTCATCTTGCTGAATCTGCAAAGCCATCTCTAGGCCATCCAAGTTACGCCCACAAAGAATCAGTAAAGATATTCACCTCTAAACCCCTTCCGTGCTACCTGACATGTTAATGTTCAGCACCTCTTGCCTGAGGAAGCTCCCAATCTCAAAGGAACAGGCGCTGCAGGACCTATTCCCAGGAATATTGTGCCCTGAAAGTGCTGAAACATGTCTTCCCTCATTCCTGAGTTTGTTTGGTTGTCTTCGTTTCGAATAGTATTTTCTGGCCCGCTTAAAAAGCGGGACATTAGATTTAAGTAGTGGAGACTAGGTATGAACAAAAGGAAGTTGGTGAGGAACATGGACGGCCTCTTGCTAAACACTGCAGATGACAATCAGATCAAGCTATAATTATTAATATATCATTGCTAAGCTGCAGAGGTAATGCAAATATAATCATACCATTAAATGTTTCGCACCAGATGAAATATACTGCAAATGCAGGGTTTCTATGGTTTTCCTCATAGATATTAGCAAAGTAGTATTTGTATCCATATTCATATTTGAAAGCAGGTAGTGAGCCTGATGTAGGAAACATAGACTGTTTAAAACACGTCCATTTTTCATTCAAGGAGGAAAATTAAGTCTTGTACCCCATAATTAAACTTTGCTCAACTGTGTCAATCTTGCACTCCAAACGGCAGTTGAATTATCAATGTGTGAGGTATGACAACAGTAGGGTGAAAATATGTTTTTTTAGAACTTTGCACATGTATGTGGGTCATTGCCAGACGGCCTCAGCTACTCCAGAGGTTAAAATACCTGATGTCTAGAGTAAAGGTTATTTAAAAGAACGTTTAGAAGGCTTTAGGTTAAGTTCAGGTTTAAGAACAAGTTTATAAATGTGCTAAGCTTAACTTTCATCACTATCACAATAACATGAAATGATAAACCATCCGTGATGAACAATAGGGTCAGGCCTACTGTGCTGTTGACAGATCATGCATGCTTCTTTTCATAAACTTTAAACCAAAAGAAAAATCATAATCTTTATTGTTTACAAAGACCCTGAGCAATGACGTACTTCCTACACCAAACATAACAATACTGCAGAATTACATCACTTGTATTGGGAAAACGGTGAAAAAATTGAAAACAGGATCCTTAAATCACTTTTAGCTTCTTTAGCCAATAGGTCCCTTTTTAGGTCAAGCCTGGGCAATGCATGCTTTGATCTGTGTTAGCCATGCTGTATTGGAATATGTTCTTGAAGCCCCACCCACTCTACGCCCATATTTGTCATTAGCTGGTATCATTGTCCTTCATAAATGCTGGCTTCTGATTCACTATTAGGCTTGTTAGTTACTCCATAGTACCACCCTGTCTTTATCTGTAACCTCCAATGAGGACTGGCCCTTTTACTTCGGTTGTTATACGGTATGTCTTCTTTAGTCTGTGCCTCAAGGGAACTGTCCAGCCAGAACTGCCAAGCCTGGTCCTCACTGGACTAGAAACAAGCATCCTAGGAGCGGTTTCGGGGTTTCACCCCTCCTCAGCCAGAATGCTTGTTTCCGGTCCAGGGAGGACCTGGCTTGGCAGTTCGAGCTGGACAGTTCCCATGAGGCACAGGGTCAAGACTGATTTGCATATGGCCAGGTCTAAACTGGGGTGGCATGGTGAGCAAAAGAATGATGGATTTAGCCCAGATCTCTTGACTGGGGGTGAATGTTTTTATTTGTTCTGCAATCCGTTCATCAATTGTGTGTCTTTTGCTTTCTTTAGTCTGCGAGCACAATTTTCTTCAACACCTTGGCTGCTATGGGGTTTTCCCCTCCTGTGCTGATCATACATGAATCCCATTGTTCATGACAAGGTCAACTCGTCAAACGCACAGCGCAGGTAAAACCCATGACGAGCTGACCTTGTCATGAGCATGGAAGGGGTTAAAGAGTTTCTCTTACTGCAGGAGGGTCTCTCATGTGCAGTTGTGACCACCGACTTGTTTAACTTGTAGCAAACGAGGAACTCTTCAGGGGCCATGGGAGACAGAAGGGGGCAATTCAGCGATGCCTTCAAGCATTTGAATTGCAATAAGCCTCGCATTCTCGAGAGTTTAAGCTATTGGCATTGTAAATAAAAATGCCTTTTATTTATGTTTTTAAAACTAAAACATAAATAAAAGGCATTGTCATTTACAATGCAAATAGCTCACACTCCCGTAAATGCCAGACCTATTGCATTGCAGAAGCATGTTTAATGTGGTCCACAGGAATTCTCACATGTCAGAATACAACAGCGTTAAAGCGATGCAAAAAATCCACAGTTGATGTATCACTGTGCGGATGAGCATTTGCTACTTTTTAATACAATCGGACTACTACTTACAGTTGAAAGCTTCTTTTACAAATTATGTGTTTGATCTTGTATTTGAGAAAAGATCCTTAAAATAAAACATATTTGTAAAAAAGAACAGCTTACCTTGGCCTTGGTCATAATTATCGCCTGGTGAAGTCCATGAAAAATAAATATTTTCATCGTCTGTTTCCACTTGAAAGTCAACAATTCTGCAAGGTGGAAAAGCGTCTAACTGGGGTCCAGATGGAAGTTGAGACACCATGAAAGAGCCTCCAGTGGCTGTTCTAGTGAAACTTTCAGTGATGGTGTGAATGTCAGCCTCGGTGAATAAAGGCTGTGGTGGGTTCATTTGGATTTTACCTATTGTACAAAAAAAAGTGAAAAATATTTTTGTACTCTCTTACATCCCTAGGAGTAAACTTATATTTTTCAAGTAGCCGTACAAATAAATGTGAATATAAGTTGGTTTTGCATATAGTTGTAGAGCTGGGTGAGTGGGCAAGGGACACTCAGGCGATATACAATTAAGTGAACATGGGGTATTCGACCTCTGCTGAAAAAAAAGAGATTCACTTCAAAGGGATGCACAAGATAATTGCAGATTGGCCCACCTCATGATAGTTACCCATACTTCTGGTCTGCATTTCACAAAGTAGGTTTTTATATAAAGCCTTTTATTTTTAAACCTGCACCAAAAGAAGAAAGCTGATTATGAGATTGGAGGTCCTGGAAGAGGCCGCTATGCCAGCGTCCCACTGCAGGACTGCCATACTCACCCGTCGGCTGCCTACCAGATCACGATTAATGTCGTGGTCAGGCAGGCATTCTTTTGGCATTCCTAATAAAAAGGCACCACAATGGGAACTCCAAAGACCGTTCCTGCATGGCAAGAACTGTGCATTCCATGCTGTGCAGGAAAGGGGGTGATTGCACACGGCGGGGTACAACATGTGCCTTCTGCAGGCAAACCATGGTCCTGAGGAAACAGGGGGCCCTACAGGGTCCCCTTTGTTTCCTCACCACAACAGTTTCCATGGGGGCCACACTGCCATGAAAACTGTTGCAGCCAGGACACTCCTAATATGTTCGGCGGAGCTGCAGCAGCACCACCAGCATATTAGAGCCTTCTAACCGCCATGATCCCTGGTGGTTCCGCGGGCTTGTGGCAGTTCCACTGCCGTATTCATAATACGGCAGGTGGACCACCACCACACGTTTGGTAGTCCGATGGACCGCCAAACCTGTAATCAGGCCCTTAGATTTTGACAGACTGGAAGTTCCCACCTTACTGACTTTAAGGATGTCCCCTCCTTTTTAGAGGTGAGGGATTCACTGGGTTCGTAACTGTCTTAGCTGTCTCCTGTCATATGAAACTCTGCTTTCTTTTTACCTCAGTACTGTTCAGTAACAGTGACGGGGCAGGATGACAATCACTGAATTGTATTGCTCGGGTGCACCATATTTAGCAGGAAAGTCCTGGGCAGCAAAAACAGAATCCTAACTTTTCTACTCCTAAATGCCCTTGGTGAATGCCGAAAGTCGTAAAGTTAGGATTTTGTCTCAGTTAAACTTAAGTTTTGGTCTTACGTTTACACTTTATGACTTTTGGCATGCATTTACAAAGGGCAGTTAGGAGTAGGAAAGTTAGGCTTCCTAACTTTTCTACTCCTAAATGCCTTTGTGACTACCAAAAGTCGTAAAGTTAGGATTTTGTCTAAGATTACTTTTGTGAATCGGGCCCACTGAGTTAGTGGGTTATAAATGATATCATAGCTTTACAAAGAAATGAGACCAGTCTACTACATGACACAACAAATAATAACTGTTGGTGATATAAATAACAAAAAATAGCAAGAGTAACTTCTTAGCAATGGGGAGCTAGTATTTAATTAAAACTAAGGTTACGAAAGTCATGAAAAGTGGACTCAAAGTCAGAAGTTGACAAGATTAAGCGCTTACGCAACACAAGGTTGGCAAGATGCTGCTGATGACTGATGTTCTTCTATATCTGAAAAATGGATCACTTGTTTATACGGCTGGGTAAATGGGGCAAGTGTGGGCTATTGCTTAGGTAATAAAAGATCTTGCAGTTAGTTGCTGTAGCTTTCACCACGTCTGCCACACCAAGCACCGATTCACAAAGGTAAACTGAGATGAGAATCTAACTTTATGACTTTTGGTATTCACAAAGGGCATTTACAAGTAGTAAAGTTTGACTTTTGTCTCAGTTCAATGTAAGTTTTTGTCTTAAGTTTAACTGAAACAAAAAATATAACTTTACTACTTTTAAATGCCCTTTGTGAATACTGAAAGTTGTGAAATTAGACTTTCGTCTCATAGTGAGCTGGCAGGCAGTCTGCCAAACTTAAATAAAACGGTAAGTCTTTTTGGCACCAGAGCATGCAAGGTTATGCAAACCACACAAATCATTCTTTTCAGCTTTAGCTTTAAAAGAATCCAAGCTTCATTCTCCTAATGTAGGAGCATCATAATTAGGTTAAATGTTCTGCACGTTTAAAAATACAGCTAGCATGTGCCAATACTACTCTACATTTCAGTATAAGACTTGTAAATGCAGAAGATTCTCTATGCTTCTATCTTGAGTGTGTGCATTGCCTACCTACTATAAGCAAAAGGAAGACGAATTGCATGCAGTTAAAATGATTTAGTACAACCATAAAGGATTTGAAATATTACAAAAGAGAGATGAAAAGTGAAAGGAAAAGAAAAATTATATTGGTGGACACTGCATTTTTGCTTATCACAACTTCCTGCATCAATAAACAATAACAGCATCTGGACAATGCATATATATTCAGCTGTCAAGCTGTTTCCGTTACTGGTGCTTATTGGCATCCTTTTCGACGAAACTATCAATCAATACATCCTTTTCTATTCAACGATATTAAATATATAAGTAGAACAATATCACTTTGAATAGAATTGAGACAGTCTACAAATCTTACCTCACCAGTGGCTATTGTTCGTGTTCTGAACTATCTATAATTAGTACAATGCACATTGTCACAATGTTGCTATGAGCACTTTTTAGATGATTGATTTATGAACTATCATTCTTGCTTTTCTATCCTTAGTCTCTGTGTGGGCAGAGCATCATTCTCAGCTATTGGTGTTCAAGAAATGTAATTTTTAGAAAATGGAGTCGGAGCCCCACAGTGCTTCCTGATAAAACATCATTGAAGCAAGCATCCTTTAAAATTTCAAAACTTTAACATTATTGCATCAATTACCAGTGGCAGCATTAGGACAATGCCTATATATTTAGCTGTCAAGATGTTTCAGTTACTAGTGCTTTTAAAGATCCTTACTAAGATCCTTTCCCAGGAAACTATCAACCAATCAATCATTTTCTTTTCAATCACAATAAATATGCAAGTGGAACAATATAACTTCGTAGAAAATGTTGACAGTCTCCAAACCTTACCACACCGGTGGCTATTCTTGGTCTTCTGAACTATCTATAGTTAGTTCAATACAAGGGGTCACTATGTCCCAAGAAGCAGTTTTTAGATCAATGATTTTCAAAATATCATTATTGTTTTTTTTCTATTCTTATTATTGGTGTGGGCACAGCATCATTCTCAGCTACTGTTGTTCAACCAATGTATTTTTAGAAATTGGAGTCTGAGCCTCACAAATGTGCAAGCCGGTAACAGCATCCATAAAGAAAGCGGCCTTTAAAATTGATAACAAATAATCAAATCCAGTATTCAAAACATCTTGTAGAAAAACTTTTATTTTATTTTTGCTAGATATATATTGCTGGGGAAGACACTACACATAATACTAATAAACACGATTAAAAGGAAACAATAGGTAGAAGAAACAACGGAGACAGATATGAGCATACGGACACCAAATCAAGTTTTACCACAAAACAGTCCAACAGCGTCAATCACTAATGTGTACAAAGTTGAGTATTTTTATGGAATTGACTAATTATCTCTACATTTATGTTAAAAAGATTTGCATTCTGCAAGAAATACAAATTTATCAATTGTATTCATAGACCATGCTTTCTCAGAGCCTTGATTTGACTTCCACTGAGTCGGAAAAGCCTGTAGTCTGCCTAGCCCCATATGTTTCTGTTTAATAGGCAATACCACGACAGCCACATGCAGACACGCCATTAACAGCTGAGGTCCAATAGTTGTCAAGCAAAAATTGATTTAAGGGTTTCCATTTTTAATAAATGTGCAGAGTTTCTACGCATGCTGATGAATCAAAAGCTCAGTATTGTGCAGAAAGACCCCATATTATGCTACTGTATTGGTTCTCCCATCACATTACACTAGATTCTAGAGATTTATTATCTAATAAGCTGCTAATTAGGTACTAAACGTACATTTGAACATACCCATAGTGGCATATTCCACATAGAAAAATGAAGATAGGGCTAGTTCTTTAAGGAACTTGTTAATTGTCAATAAATTTGGTTGGATCCTGCCTCTAAATGGTACCTTTATGGAAGGTTAACATGTTATTTATTTAGCTGTGAGAAGTTGGGTTGTTAGTTGAGTGGGGTGTTAATCTTGCTCAAGAAACAGCCACTATCTCTGTCAGGGCGAACCACAAAAGTCACTGTATTAACTTGTGCTTAACCCTCTGTTAGTTTGGCATAAAAGCAGTAAGCAATTTGTAATATTTTCACAGCACCCAAACAGTAATAAAGTGAAAACACAACAAAAGAAAAATTCCACATATAAAAAAATTGAGTTAGGTTTTTTTTTTGTAGTAAACTTTATTCGGCAACCAAATGCTATCGAAACTTGCAGCAACCAAATAAATACAGAAAAAAATGTAGAGTACATAAAAATAAGCATCATTGCAGCAAAGATTTTACATTCCAAAGCTATGCAGGTTTTTTTGATTTATCAATGTTAACAACCTGTTGAAGTGCCATGGCATAGGAAGATAATTCAAGCATAGACCTAATTTTCCTCCAGTACAACAGAGGGTGCAGTCTAGACGTATTTCCAATTGATGACTTACCCATATCCAGCTTCAAGGGAAGTAACGGGGTACTCAGAGGAATATGCACCAGATTCTTCAAGAATTTATACTTACAAGTTCATCTAATTTCTCTAAGCCCCATAGTTAAGCCCCATAGAGTGCACCCCTCAATGCATTGAGATCAAACATTTGGAGATCTGGGGCACAAGTTTACTGAATGAGGATTGATGTTCTTTAGGAAGTACCCCAACTGTGTGCCTACGTTTGAGAGACCTCTTGATTACGTAGGGTTCCAGGACATCCTTTATGACACCATAATGCTTAAATACTGGAATGTGGCAAACCTCTCAAAGGAAACCCCGCCCAAAGTAGGCCTTCCCTATATGCTTTGTGGGGCTTCATTGACATATATTTGGTTTTTGAAGTATTTACCTCAAAGCTGCGCATGACATGGAAAGCTTCAAACTGATTCAATAACAAATGCAGGCCACCTGGGGTTTTCGACACTTGAAGGGTGTCATTGGCAAATAGGAGTTTGGGAATTTGCTCCTTATTTAACAAACCTGCATCTGCAGGTTTTTTAGCAAGAAACTGGACCACATCGTTCAAATAAAGAGAAAAAAGAGTTGGGCCAGAAACACATCTCTGACAAACACCATTGGACGTACTAAGGGCCTGATTACGATGTCGGTTGGAGTTGCCTCTGACCGACATCGCTGCGGATGTGGAACCAACCGACCTCAGGTCAGCAGTTCTGAAACTGCGATTAGGATGCGACTGCACATGGTGTCATCGCAAACTTCCTGCCCGCAGCACAAAATCCCATTCAGAAATGGACGTTTTTGCACATCCCTGCACAGTGTGGCAGGCACATCACGGTGACTGCCACACGGTGCAGGGATGTGAAGGAGGGCACCATCAGTGTCCCCCAGGGCCACAAGCGGAGGGTCAGGGGAGAAGGGAGCCCAGCTAGGGGCCCCAAAGACACTTTCAGACAGCAGTTCCATGTCGGAAAGGCTGACATGGAACTACTGTCGGAAAGTGCCATCATAATCCTGACGGCGAAAACGCCGTCCGTTAGGGATTGTGAGACGCTTCTGACTGGCTGACGGCCAGCCCGGCGCAACAGAGTCCGATTCCCTGGCCAGTATAATCTCCGACCACTGTCATTGTAATATGACTGTTGGAGTTCAAACCTACCATGTCAGTTGAAAAGCCTCCCATCAGCGGTCAGAGATTTTCAGACCAACGTCATAATTGGGCCCTAAATGATTCTGTGAGCTGACCTTGAGTTTTAATAAATGATTTGACACAAAAATGAAAAAACTGCAATCAGTAGAACCAGAGATAGGAATTTTCAAAAATCAAAGTATAAGCTCATGCCTAAAAGTTCTAAGTGGCAACTTTAGATATCTAGTCACGCAAGACTGGGTCAAAGTTGGTAAAGAAGACCAACCGGGATGGAGCGTGGGTCGATTACAAAAAGTGGATTGAGTCCGGTCAGCTCTTACCTTCGGACTTAAAAGAAATTTAGTGGAAAATGGCTAAGATGGTAAAGTTCAGTGGGGCAAGGCTGCCGGCGGTGTCTGAGGAGGAGGCATCGTAGTCGTGGATCTGCTGGTCGAAGTTCTGGTGAAGATTTCTACACTCAGGCTAAGCGCCTGATTACTATATTGATGGTCTGACTGCTGGACCACCATTGTGGCAGTCAAGAGAATGCTGCCAAACCAGACGCTTCTCAAATGCTGTATAATGAATGCACCGCTGGGCTGGTGGTGTTGTGTCGGCAGTGCCACAGCGGTGGTATCCTCAGCTCATAGAAAGAGCTTGAAGCATATGCTGCCACTGTGTCAGTGCCGCTTGGAAGTCAGTGCACTGTTTGCCATGCACCCTGCCGTGCATGGCAAACAGTGCATGCATGACAGTACAAGCAGAGGGGGGCACAACATGTGCCTCCATGCAAAACCCCCCATGGGCAGATTTGCGCTGTGGCCCTGTTTGAGGTCCCTTCACTGCCTTTCCACCGACCTTTTCATGGCGAGTTCCTTGCAATGAAAAGGTCAGTTGTAAGGCTTGTCGGGATCCATGATCCTGGCAGTGGTGGCGGTCTTGCATCGAGCTTGTGGCGGCACTGCGTCAACCGCGTATTCGGGCGGTCAGAGCACCCAGGAGGCAGCAGTCGAATTGCTACTACAGGTACGGTGGTCTTGGAACTACCATATTTGTAATTAAGCATTAATCTCTTTTGGAAGTTGAAAACCTCCAGAGAGACAAAGCTGTAATATGTAGCCGACGAGGGCTCCATGAGGCAAAAACCCCTTCTGCGATGGACTGTTGAACAGGGTTTACTTATTTAGATAAGAATGCAGTAGGAGCAGCAAGGAAGTCAGGCCAGCTGGCAATGCAAGTTGGAAGGATCTACAAACAAGTAGGTACATGCCTGCTATCCGTTCTCAAAGCACATTTTAGCCCAAAACTTTTTAAGTCCCAAGTTCAGCATTGTGGTTATTTGGGCACCTTTAACACCACTATGAAGAAGTATTTCCTCATGGTACAGCAAAGCAGTTTTCTGTAGTACACAGCAGGATACTGTAGCAGGCTGTCATGAGAGTCCTTCCGCAGATGCAGAAAGTGAACTGAAGAGTGGGTTTAAGGGTCCTATTTTTATACCTGGTGCTTTCTCTGAAGTAGGAGAGGTTTCTTGAGAGTTTCCTTTGAAGTGCTTGGAATTTCTTTCCTTCTCTCCCCTGGCTCCGGTCTGACTATGAGACAGTTTGAAGTCCTTTGTGTGAAGGCAGGGCACAGCCTGTTGATTTACAAGTGGGACTACACCCAGCTCTGCCAGTAATGGTCCAGCCAGGCACACCTAATCACTCTACTGTGTAGCTGTCTGGGAGGAATAAACAAGCAAAACCAGCTACACCCAGGAACAGGTTTTTTTTTTGTATTCCTCATATACCAGATTGGGTATTCTAGCTAGGGTATCTCCTCCTCCCTACATTGCGATGTACGAACCTTAAGGATTATATCCTTTGTAGGGGAGGAGGGCAAAAACCCTTCTCTAGACATGGCTGTTTGCTATGTCCACTCCATACCCTTTCGACCTTGAAGACCCTTTCTTCGGCAGGAGAACAAGCACCAACAGTACCCAGGTGAAATCATAGGAACACTTTCATCGGTTCCGCCAAGCCACAAGGGCCGCCCAGATCTTATCTTGGCTAGAGCTGTCACAAGCCATATCGGACTCGCTAACATACACAATATACTTCAGACAATCCGTAAATGTAGGGGCATTCTCTGACTTCCAGGCCTTACAAATTTCACGCCTTGCTAGGATAATTACATAAAAGATGAATTTAGTCATCATATCCTGAAGCTGGTATTCTGCCCCTAACCCAAAGAAAATTGTCCTAGAAGAGATCTCAATATGTATACCTAGGACATCAGATATGAACTCTCCAATTTTAGTCCAATAGGGTAACAATCTTGGACATTCTACGAACATGTGTATATCGTCTACAGCTGGGTCCTTACACCGTGGGCAGCTATATTCAAGATTAGTAATTCTAACCAGTTTTTTTGGAGTTATATAAACTCTGTTCAGGGTGAACAGATGATTGCGCTTTAAGGGGGCAGATTTCACCACTTTATTTAACAATTTAAAGGAATCTCCCCATAATGCTAACAAGTTATCACATTGCAGGTCATCTATTTCTCCCCATAGCTTGTTGAGTTCACCCTCTGTGATTTCATCCTTCTCATTTAGTGCCTCATACCAAAAGGAAATCTCCTTTTTCTATCTACCTTTTCTCTTCACCGATTCAAATTTTGGGTTGGTTGTAAACTCCCATGGAATAGTAGACCACCAACTGGATAGCTGATAGTATTTGAACCTGGTGAGAGTTCTATTTGTCAGCCTAGAGAGTGAGTCCCACCCCAGTAACTGGGATTTATCCAAAAGATCCTGCCACTGCATGATACCAGCTGTTTTAAGAGGAATTGATAATTGGTCTCTGAGACATTCTGGCGTCCCAGGCGAATCCCATATAGGGGCCTGGGGTGTGTAATAGGGAATACCTAATTTCTTTCTCACAAACACCCAGTTTCTCAGGGCAGTCCCTAACACCTTTAATCTAACCTTCTTATAGAATCTTGGATCCCCAAATTTAAATAAAAAGGATTCTTGCCCTAAAGGGGTGCCATGCAATAATGCCTGGAACAGGCTTCATGTCAGGTGCAGCGGGCTTAGGCTTCTACCGCATTTTCCCTCAGAAGGAAAAACTACAATTACCGGGGTGCCCAGCCGGGCGCATGGGTATTTCTGCCGCATTGAGCACGCAATCAGCGCGCGTAATTCCTTCCGGTTTAGGATTCCAGCACCGGACTCAGCAGCCACAGAGCTTGGGTCTTTCTTGAGGGATGCTGAGAGTGAGATCCTACGCTACCCCCTCCAGGTATTCCATCTTTTGTTTTCACACACGCACTATGAGAAAACTGGAGTCTTCAAGTCTGTGCTCTGTTACGATTACCTCGTATACTTGGAGTCGAGGTAATCGTTTTTTGGTTCTCAGTGACTGTTCTGCAGGCTTCTAACTACGGATGTTTCCATTAATTTACTTTCTGGTGCATTTTGTGCTTGGAACTCACGAAGGAAGGATTCTTGTTATTGATTTTCCATAGGGTGACATAACCTTATAGGGAAAGTGTTATTATTTCCAATTGGGACTTGTGGTTTTGATTCTTCCCTTCTGACATTTATTTTGTACTACCAAAGTTGGATTAGCGTTCAGGTGAACGCAAAGAGTTCTTGTTTTCATATGGGATTAAAATTCAGTGGCTCGAGACTTGAGAATCAGTACTAACCTCCATAGGATCGTGCTCTCTCCAGTTCATTCCATTGATGTTTGTGGTATGGTAAGAGGTGATTTACGATTGAGGTGCTTTTGTGTTTTGTTTTAGAAGTAAACAACAAGGAAGATAACGTTTGGATGGCCTTTAGTCCAGATGGAAGTACGTCTATATAGATGGTATTTATACATTTGAAGGTATACTTCATTCCTGGCGTTTAGCGAGATTAATAAGGGTAGAAAGCTTGATATTGAAGTGCTAATGTGTTGTTTTCTTTCACAGCTTCCTATTCCCTGCAGTTCTCTTCCCTAATCCCTATCCCTCACTTCACCACTTCACCACTCTATGTATATATATATATAAAATCATAGAGTTGGAGAAGTCAGGAGGTGGACCATTTTGAGCAGCATTCCGGTTCAGAGATGATCACATTCGCTGCAACTGACACTTCAGGCATCAAATAGTTAGGGCAGGACAATGCCAACTTTCTAAGAGTGGCATTTTCATGTCACATTAAACTTAAAAGTACATGTCCAACCTTTTAATTACAATACACTCTGCCCTTAGGGGTGACATACATGTAACTAAAGGGGAGTTTCAGCCTTGGTAAGTCAGTTATTGTGCCAAGTTGAATTGGCATTTAAAGCTGCTAGGAGGATGCAATGGCAGGACATGTTCCAAGGGGCCACATAAGTGGGTGGCACAATAAGTACTGCAGGCCTAATATTAGCATTTTATTTACCAGCCCTAAGTATATGATATACCACTGTAACAGAGATGTATAAGTAAAGTAAATATTCCAATCAGGTGTAGGTCAATATTACCATGTTTGAGGGAGTGAGCACAAGCACTTTAGCACTGGTTAAAAATGGTAAAGTGCACATGGTCCTAATGCCAACAAAAACTATTTCAGAAAAAATAGGCGGGGTGAAGGTAAAATCTGTCCAACAAAGCCTCATTGAAACAATCCCTGCCCAGGGATGCAGTAAGTAGAACAATATGTGAGCTAATAAGACCACTTGAGAAACATCTGACTCGGATTCTGTACATGGACTAACCCACAAAAGGCCACCAGAGTGATAATTATCTAATATAGTGAGCCTATTTTTCCCACAGCTATCTCAATTAGTTCCCAGTCAGCAGGCACCCCACATACCAACTCAACAGTGATTCTCCTGCTAAATAATACATGCTCTCCCTTATTCTGTGACCTCTGCTGTATTAGAGATGTGTTATCAGCTAGACTAGCATGTGTGTGACTGACTCATAAGAAAATTTAACCCTCTGATGTGCCCTACCTGACTTCTGGTTGACCCCAAGTGCCTGGATTGTGCAAGCCTTTCTATTAGCGGATTTTGTCTGGAAGATAGAGGAACTAGAAGCGTGCACTAACTCCCCAAAAGCAAGAGTGGTGTAAAAATGATTAGCCCGTTCCTTGAGAAACGATCATTACAGATTAGACATGTCTGCAAAGTCTGTGATTGTTGCATGCCCAGAGGCTATGTCCAGGTTATATTTATCCAGTGCGTCTGAGCCCTGGAGACACTTAAAACGTTTGAATACTGTTGCTATGACCCTCAAGTCCCATCAGAGGACCTCGGGGAGGTGCACTCACGAGTCTAGGAAGTAATGTATTTTCAGGCATTTGCCTGCATTCCTGTCCACTAGCGCCTTTGTATCATGATGCTCTATTCAGCAAACCTGTTCATTATTGTCTACAGGTGAGATAAAACCGACTCCTCAAACGCATTAATGACAGAGAGATACTACCAGGATCATTTAACAAATCTGAATTCTTCATTGGGGGTAAAGAAGCACCTTCCCTTGGTGTTTCAGTAAAATATTGATTTAAAAATATCGGGGAAAAAATATTGTGGTATGCAAATATTGTGGTGCCAAATATCATTGGTATAATATTGTTTTTAAATAATACTGATGTTTTTATTATTGTTTTAAATAATAGGGTGGTTAAAATATTGTTTTTATAATTATTTTAACATGTTTTAGTTTACATAATAATTTTGTGTGCTACTATTGTTTATGAAAAGGTAATTTTTCTATAGATATAGCTTGCAATTTTAAGGTATTTAGAATTGTATATTTAATTTATAGTCCTGTAGCAGATTGATGGGTTTAAAGGTGGATAGGGTGGTGGGAAGGTAATTAGTTAATAATATGTATTATGAATTATTTAATACATTTTGTTTAATTATATGATTGATATTTATTTTGTAAATTATGTAATATTGTTTTAAATTCTTCATATGCTATTTACAGGCTGTTAGGTTTGTAGGGGTATCAGGTGTGAAGGTAATTAAGTAATAATTAATTTAATTTAATTATTAACTGCTAATTAGTTATTGAATTGATTTTAATTATGTCATTTATGGAGTTTTATTTATTTTACCTATATTGTAGTTGAGGGCTGCTAGGTTTCTAAAGGTCTAGGGCGGAAAGATAAGCAATATTTAATTAATAAGTTATTTAGAAAAATTAATTCATTATTTAATTAATGTTTAATTATATAAAATATGGAAAACTGATTTATTTTATGAGTATGTTAGTTGTGGAATGCTAGGTGTGTGGCGCTATAGGGTGAAATATGTCATTTATAATTACATAATTTTCATTTGTAAGTTAATAACTTAATTGAGTTTAAAATATTTCAATTATGGAATATTTAGTTATTATAATTATATTTCAGTTGTTACAGGCTGCTAGGTTTGTAGGGGTCTAGGCTGGAAAGTTAATTAAAAAACAATTACTTAACAATCACTTATTAATAATTAATTCAATTGACTTTATATATGGAAAATATTGAATACTTATTTGTTGAGTTTTATTTTCGGTGCTGGCTGCTAGGTTTGTAAATGTATAACGCGGGAAGTAACTTAATTAATAATTGAATAACTATTATAAATATAATGTTTATTCATAATTTTTATATCAAGGGATTAATATTTTTTCTACATTCATTGTGTTATTTATATATGTGATGTGTTTGGAGTTAAGATTTTCCCTACTCTTGTTTAGACTACAGTAGGAATAGTAAAAATAACCTCTTTGCAATTTGACACTTTCCCTACGGCCTCCGAAGACCTCTTAGCAATCCCCCTGGATTCGTGAAGGGTCAGCGTCCCTAGATGTACAAATTTGAATTTCTTTCAAAAACTCTAAAACTACTGAACGGGTTTACATCAAATTACAAAAATGCACTCTCTCTGGACCAAGAGTCTGTTTATATATTCAAAATCCCTGCATGAATTAACATGGAAAAAACACTGTTTTTGACCATACCTTTTTCTCCGCCCCCGCTTGACTGATCGCTCCAAAACTTTACATGCACAACTAGAATCAACGGGGTACATTTTCTGGGGAAATTTAGTCAAGATTAGTCAAACGGTGCCAATGCTATAAGCAAGTCAAAAAACATTTTTCCTATGGGAACATGGTCCTAACTATAACTACCTACTAGCACTCTATCACTTTATATATGCAAGGGAAATAAGTGGCGTTTATGTACTGCAGGGACGGGAAATTAGGAAACCAGCAGAATATATTAGATAGTTCCTATATAATAAAACTATTTTTAAATATTGTGCAAACCCCGAAACATATGGAATTTCAACTATTTGTTATTCTGAAGCATCAAGTTACAGTCTGAACATGTACCAATCATAAAAATGTATTTTTTAATTCATTTTAATTTCCACACATATGAGGGGGCACACTTTATGTTTACTTAAATTCTTAATTCAGGACTAAGAAAATAGGCTCATTTAAATCAGCATTTAAGCTTTGATTGTTGAAACGCAAACACATGGGATATCCTTGAAAGACATTTAAGTCTGGTATATTTTTGTTGAATACTATTGTATTTTACGAGTATTACGTATGATATCTACAATGTAATATGTTTTTTTAAACAAAAGCATTTAAGCATGAAATGCACCTAAAATGGTATAGTCTATCTTCTTTTTCCATGATTTATTTAAAGCACGGGCACTTTAAAAGGCGGTGACATAACCTAAGGATTGTCATGTGATCAAGGCCGCTAGTTCGGCTGAAACGCGTAATGGCAGACTAGGGTGAAATAAAATAATTGCAGCACTTATCTGGGTCCACGCTCGTTTTTACTAGGAGTTGGAGTTTGAGACGAGGTGTTGGGACATTTTATATATATATATATATATATATATATACACGCGGAAACTCCAAACACCACTTCCGAGTCAGACGGGAGTCAGACCGGCGAGGAAACATAGGAGACGGACCACCAAATGCGCTTCACAGGGTCTTTATTGCAGGAAAGTCGGTAGGCAAGAGGGCACTGCGCGTTTCGGGCTTGAAAAGCCCTTGTTCACATGCAAGTGAGCCAGTTAGAATTTTTTAATTTTATAATGCAGTGCACACCCAATCAGCCCGCCCAGTCACATGATGTCAGAATGTCACAGAAATGAAAGACATACTACTCTTGTCTGTGGGAGCGAAGTGCTACATACGGGCTTTTTACATTTCGCAATTAGTGTGTAAATCAAATAAGCAATCATTCTAGATACAATGAAATACAGCACTATGCAATAAAAGTGCAATATAGTTCCACAAGTATTATTTGTGATGATTTCATATAATCAATTCCAGGATAAATCCATTTAGAAAAAACGTAAAATTCACACAATGTATTTAAAGTGACTGGAGGATCTAAGGCTGATTCATAAGTGCAAATATATACAAATTAGACTGGTTCCAAGCCTGCGTCAAGTGGTGTATATTAAAGTGCATAGGGAAATAAGGGGAATGGGGATAAAGTGCTAAACCCACATATTGCAAAGTATCCTGTGTATATATATATATATATATATATTCACTGAAAAAAACATAGGTTATAGACCATATATAGTTAGGAATTCGCATTTACAAAACCTTATTTTACTCACACAAAACCATTGAAATTCCATATATAGTTAGTTGCACTAACTATATATAGCGCACCCGCAATCCACTGCTGATGATGTCACATATTACATCATTCATGACATGGTCAGTGACATCACTGATGACATCACTGATGACATCTCAAATGACATCACTGATGACATCACTGATGACAACATCCAGTGACTGTATGTTTCTGTAAAGTTAAAATATGTCTTACATATTGAAGAATGAGTGGATGTATAAGTGTCTGGATGAAGGATTTAGTAGGTGCATGACTGACTGTATGAGTGAGTGATTAAATGTGTCTCACTGAGTGCATGGGTTAGTGACTAAACTGTCTTAATTTGTGCATCATTATGTCTGTTGTTCTGTAAACTGTTGCATGTGTTGATAAGTAGCTATATGAGTAACTATATGGGTTATTGATTGGTTGCCCAAGTATTTGTATGGGAGACTGAGTGTGTGTGTGGGTGGCTGGGAGGTGTATGACTCTGTGCATAGATGTGTGAGCAGTTGATTCACTAGATGTATGGTTTCAAAAGTGCATGTGGAAACAGCTGTATGGGCGGTTGACTGTGTGCATGAGTGTATTGGTGAGTGAATGTATATCTCAGTGCTACATGTCAAAGTAAGTACATATGTAAAACACAGTACATGTGAGAGTTGACATATATAAATAACTGTGCATAAGAGCCAGTGAATGTGTGAGTGGCTGTATGGATCATTGTGAACTTGTATCAGGGATTGTATAAGAGAGTAAATATGTGTTAGTATATGTTTGAATAAGTAAAGTTTGTATAACTGTATAGTTGAGGAAATGGAGGTGTGATTGATTCTTTGCATGACTGACTAGGTGTGTGAGTAACTCCATGGATGAGTGACAGTCTGTGAGTGTCTGTTTACACTGATTGTATCTAAGGTTATATTAGAGTCTGAAGAGGTTCATCGTATTATCACATGAATGATATCATCAGTGATGTGATCAGTAATGTCAAATGAGATGTCATCAGTGATGTCATCAGTGATGTCATTTGAAATGTCATCAGTGATGTCATTTGAGATGTCATCAGTGATGTCATCAGTGATGTCACTGACCATGTCATGAATGATGTAATATGTGACATCATCAGCAGTGGATTGCGGGTGCGCGATATATAGTTAGTGCAACTAACTATATATGGAATTTCAATGGTTTTGTGTGAGTAAAATAAGGTTTTGTAAATGCGAATTCCTAACTATATATGGTCTATAACCTATGGTTTTTTCAGTGAATTTTCAAGGTTTTGTAAATGCTAATTCCTAACTATATATGGTCTATAACCTATGGTTTTTTCAGTGAATTTTCAAGGTTTTGTAAATGCTAATTCCTAACTATATATGGTCTATAGCCTATGGTTTTTTCAGTGAATATATATATATACATATGTAAACATATATCATCTGTATATCTATATAAATACAAACATAAATGCATGCATACATATACTTATATGCATACAGATGCATGTTATTTACATGAAAGTTGAAAAAACACTAATAAAAGCAAAGCTAAAAAGCCACCTCATTACAAACAGAATGGCTTTAACTTAAATGAGGGCGAGATCTATTGCATTTTCAATGCTTGTTTACTTTGGTTCCATCAAGAAGGCATTCAGATGTGTCACACATTTGCCATAAATTCTGAATGTTAGCACTCTAGTTGCACATTAGATCACTGTAGTAAAGCTACTGCTCACCAGGGACGTCTGCTGCTGGTATTCAAAGTGCATGTTTCAGTCTGCATGTCAGAATTTTTTTAATGAAATAGAAGAGGATTTGAGAAGTCACTCAAAATGATCCCTAATTTTTCTTTCTGAAGCACTAATCATACTTTCTATGGCAAAATTAACCCCCTCATGTTGTTCCTTTTTAAATTGAGTGTTTTCAGACTTACCACTTCATTCCAATCAAGATGGCTTCTGGTGTGCCATACTTTTGTCATAAGTAAGACTGTTAGCGCTCTAGTTGTTCTTTAGAACACTCTGGGACATTCTGTCATTGGGCTATACTTGGGGTACATCTGAGTGATATTTGGGCTACATTTAGGCTCTTTTGTCTCTGGTGGCCATCTTGGGAGACTGTATGTCAGAATTTTTTAATGAAATTGAAGAGGGTTTGAGAAGTCACTCAAAATATGCCCTAATTTTTCTTTCTGCAGCACTAATCATAATTCATATGGCAAAATATACCCCCTCATTTTGTTCCTTTTTAAATTAAATGTTTTAAGAGTTACCACTTTATTCCAATCAAGATGGCTTCAGGTGTGCCATACCTTTGTAATAAGAAGGACTGTTAGCGCTCTAGTTGTTCTTTAGAACACTCTGGGACATTTTGTCATTGGGCTATACTTGGGCTACATCTGGGTGATATTTGGGCTACATTTGGGCTCTTTTGTCTCTGGTGGCCATTTTGGGAGACTGCATGTCAGAATGTTTTAATGAAATAGAAGAGGATTTGAAAAGTCACTCAAAATGTGCCCTCATTTTTCTTTCTGCAGCACTAATAATACCTTCTATTGCATAATATACCCCCTCATTTTGTTCCTTTTTAAATTAAATGTTTTAAGAGTTACCACCTTATTCCCATCACGATGGCTCCAGGTGTGCTATACCTTTGTAATAAGTAGGACTGTTAGCGCTCTAGTTGTTCTTTAGAACACTCTGGGACATTCTGTCATTGGGCTATACTTGGGCTACATCTGGGTGATATTTGGGCTACATTTGGGCTCTTTTGTCTCTGGTGGCCATTTTGGGAGACTGCATGTCAGAATGTTTTAATGAAATAGAAAAGGATTTGAGAAGTCACTCAAAATGTGCCCTAATTTTTCATTCTGCAGCACTAATCATACTTTCCATGGCAAAATATACCCCCTCATGTTGTTTCTTTTTAAATTAAATGTTTTAAGAGTTTCCACTTTATTCCAATCAAGATGGCTTCAGGTGTGCCATACCTTTGTAATAAGTAGGACTGTTAGCGCTCTAGTTGTTCTTTAGAACACTCTGGGACATTCTGTCATTGGGCTATACTTGGGCTACATCTGGGTGATATTTGGGCTACATTTGGGCTCTTTTGTCTCTGGTGGCCATTTTGGGAGACTGCATGTCAGAATGTTTTAATGAAATATCATGTATCATGTATATTGGTCCCAAGATGGCTGCCAACACTTCTTGGATGAAGTGCTGACAGCCAATCAGATCAGATGTGTGGTTAGGCTCCGCCCAGATATATATCTTTTTTTGAACCTAAATTACTCAAAATCCACTGGAGCACATATATTGAGACCTAGCAAAGGCACATCGGGCTAACAGTCCCTACAATTTTGCCAAGTTTCGTGCAAATCCATTCAGCCGTTCGAGCTAAAAGTGAGGCCAACCGCCCTATGGAAATTAACATGGGAAAAACGCGTTTTGGGCCCCCCCTTTTTTCTCGGCCCCCCTTTGATGAAACCCCCCCAAATTGCCAGGGGCTGCTCAGAAACAAAATGTTCCATTTTCCTGAAAATTTCAGCCAATTCCGCCCACAAACGCCAAAGTTATTAGACATAGAATTTTCAAAAATCCCATAGAGAAAAAATCCTAACTATATATACCTACTGGCGACCGCCAGTAGGTAATATATATATGTATATATACATATATGTATTGCTAACAACTCCTGTCTTAAGAATCCAATAGCCCAGTGTTTCCCAAACTGTGGTCCGCGGACCCCCAGGGGTCCGTGACACATTCCCAGGGGGTCCATAGGCAACAGTTTTAAAAGCACAGAAATGTTTCTTGTAGAATTAGCAGCTTTCCAGCAACAATAAAAGTGTCAAGAGAATGCCAGTGATTAATGTACCTGCTGGAGAGTGAGGAGAGTTTTGTTCAGTGGCAGCTTTGATTTAACTAATGCAGCACAGAGGGTTAATGTGGCTACTGCAAAGAACGTGTAACATGGATCTTAAAAAGCAGTATTTTATATGCCTAGGTTCGTGGTTACTGCTTTTGTCACAGAGATTCTTTTGTTACTGTGCACTTTATAAGTGACAATCGTAATTTAGCAGAGGGACCTATAAACTGTCATCAAAGAGCTGCTTGCAAACTGCATGGCACCAGTTAGTAACTTATATTTTGCCCCAGTTATTAATTATCCTGATGCTGCTAAAAAGATATATTTGGGTGGAAATACCTTTTTAATGTTAAAGTCAATGCTAGCCACTGTGTTATGTTCTGAATCCTGAGATTGTGCTTTTCCAGACCAAGCACTCTTTAAACATTTTAAATACACACTGATTTACATGTATGATTAATGTCTCTATATGTGTGTTATGTAAAGTGCTCTGACATCCTACAATGGTTTGAGAGATGCTATAAAACAAATGAAATACATGTGACAGGGGGGCTATTACTTTAATATAAAATACTAAGGGCCAGATGTACGATCTGTTTTTATATGCGCGAACGGGTTCGCGAACCCGTTTGCGCATGCAAAAACCTATTGGGCCATGTACATAGCCCATTTCGCGAGTCGCAATTTGTTTGCGACTCTCTAAATAGGTTTTGCAATTTACTATTTGGAAGGGGCATTCCCTTCCAAATAGCGAGTCTCAATCCATGTACATATGTGTGCTTTCGCAAAACAGTCACAATTACCACCTACTTCAAGTAGATTGTAATGCATTCGCAAATGGGAAGGGGTCCCCAGGGGACCCCTTCCCCTTTGCAAATGCGTGCAAAATTATTTATTAAGGGTAGGCAGTGGTCCCAGGGACCTATGCCTGCCCTTAGAAAATGATAACAAAACATTTTATTTTCTTTTTTTTTTTAATGCATGGTAAACAGGCTGCATTTAAAAAAAAAACTGCTTTATTTAAAAGCAGTCCGAGACATGGTGGCCTGCAGAGCCCAGCAGGCCACCATCCATGGGAGGGCTGGACTTCCCAATAGGCTTGCAAATTGCGAGAGGCTCATTATTATTAATATCCTCACAATTTGCAACCCCATTGGGAGTCCCAAACCGTGTTAAACACACTGTTGTACATTTCATTTAGGGACTCACAATTTGCCACTCGCAATGTGTCGCCAATTGCGAGGCGCTAAATGAAATGGTTGTACATCTGGCCCCAATATCCTTAGTACTTTGAGTATTTGTTTAGTGTGCACACGTGTGTATTTTTTTCGAATTACTGTTTTAATGTTTGAAATTTAACTCATACAAATTTCTTGGGGGTCCCCGGCTTCCATTTGTAACTCAATGGGGGTCCTCAGGAATCTAAAGTTTGGGAACCACTGCAATAGCCCACAGGGGGCAAGGAAAAGAACAGGTACGGACCACAACAGCTTGAAGAATAAGGTGCGTTTATTTCCAATTAGACCACCACAGCATGACACGTTTCGACCGAGTCACCCCGTCTTGATCACATGACGTGCTTGCAACAGGAGTGTCATTAAATAGTGATTAACAAAATTCCACTCCTACTAATTGAGTAAATATAGACAACATACTTTCAATAGAATACAGTACAGATAATTATGCAGGCAAATAATGACCAACCCTAGCATAAACAATAAGAGCTCTAAATCTATAAAAGTAAGGAATGGCGAAAAGTGCAAGTGCATAGAAAAGTGAACTTCGTGACATATGTAATAAATCTTTTTAACAGGGAGTCAAGCGAAGGTATTGACTGTGACCGGAATTATATCTGAATATGCATACTACCCCATAGGATCAACCATCATGAGGACATATACATGTGCAAATCAGAAAAATGTGTTATATATCCTGATAAGAGATCCACTATTGACAACTGACTAAGCCTAGTCAGATGTATATCTTTGATTGAAATAAACCATCTAATACCAGTGGATATCTCTATATAATCAGACTGTGCAAACTATGCATGTGATGCTACGTAGTGGAGACAACATAATGAATAGGTGTTAAAAAATTAAATAATAAGTATGAGGATTCAGAAGATCATATATACATATAGTGTGAGCAGCATAATGTAAATGGATGAATCCATTCTATTCATAACGTGCAAATTATAGCCAGTTTTAAAGTGCCAAAGTGTAGCAGCAAAAAATGTCAATTATATAAAAAAAACATATTGCTGTCTTAAGTGGATAGGATAAACTATCAGGCGATTGCTATGCTAATGTGAGTATCTCATCTATCAAAGTAAAAATAGATCTGCTTGTTATGTAATCCCCAGTACAGAGTATCCACAACACCATTAAAAACCTAGTTCTCTAAAACAAAGCCATCACTGCAGTTAAAAACCAACTTAGTGGCTAAAAACTATAAAAGATTGGAAATAGAAAACACAGTTAGAAATATGGGATAGTGGAAAAACTCCCTGGAATAAATACATAAATCATAGCAAAAACACCCGACAGATATCCAAACTTTACACCATAAAAACAGATTAAAAAATCCCAGTGGCTGCTAACCGTGAATACATTGTATAACTTACAGGGCAGTATAATGTGATAGAGAATACAGTTACAAAAAGTTATGGAGATCTTCTCCTGTATTCAATCCATTTGGCATTTTTGTGTCTAGTGTCAAGATGTATTCCGACTCTAGCTGGCGTAGCTGTTTTTCTCTGTTACCCCCTCTTGGACGTTTAGGAACCGCATCAATAACAAAATATGAGAAATCTTTCAGGCTATTACTGTGAACTTGTTGAAATGAAGGGCCACCGGATAGTTATGATATATGTGTTCACTATATTGCGCAAATGTTGTAAAACGCAGTTGAACACTTGGAGCTTCGTACTACCCACATACTTGAGGTGACAGGTACATTCAAGTATGTAAACGGCAAAGTCAGTGCTGCATGAGTAACGACCCTTAATCTGGATAGGTGTAGAGTCAAATGCATTGGTATATTCATTTGTATTTATAACAAATTTGCAAGCCCTGCAACTGTTGCATTTGTAGAAATCATTTTTAAGGGAGAGCCAAGTGGTGGGTGTCTTCATAACTTCCGGGCTGGTTCTTACCAGACAGTCCCGCATGGAAGGGGCTCTTCTAAACGTGATTGAGGGGGTATCAGGGAGTACCTGTGAAAGGGTCAGATCTGTTTTGACAATATGCCAATTCCTGAGGATAATATTCGTCACTTGTTGTTGCTAGTTACTATAAGTGGTAATAAGTCTTATAGTATTGGAATCGGCTGAATTCAAAATTGTGGTTTCTGATCCAGAAATAGTGTTCATAGTTCCTGATCTGTCATTGGAATTGGCCTTCGTGAGTGCTGCCACTAGATCACTGTTCTTGTAGCCACTAAGTAAAAATCTATCAAAGGCCTCTGTCTGGCAGATTTGTCTGCCTGATACAGCGCTGCATATTCTATTGATCCTAAGAAATTCCCCATATGGAATGCTCCTAATTAGATGTTGTGGGTGAACACTGTGGGCATGTAAGGTGGAATTACCTGCTGTAGCCTTTCTGTGTAATTTCGTATGGATTGTATCATCCTTGATGTAAATGTCCACATCTAAAAATTGCACCCTCTGATCACTAATATGGGTTGTGAACTGTAAATTGGACTCATTAATGTAAATGGTGTTCACAAAGTTCTTGGCAGACTGTAAATTACCATCCCATATTATGCAGATGTCATTGATGAATCGCCACCATTCAATAATGTGGGCCACAAACCGCTGACCATGAGTGTGCCTGAGGACATGCTCCTCCCACCAGCCGACATGTAAACATGCATAGCCGGGGGAGATGCATGCCCCCATAGCCACCCCATGCAGCTGGTAGTACACCTCTATATTGAATAGAAAGAGATTAATATACAAACATAACTCAATTATTTTGAGTATCATAGCATTTTGTTTGTAGCACTGTATACCTCTAGAATCAAGAAAATATTTAACAGCTGTTAAACCATCTTTATGTAGGATGCTAGTATAAAGTGAGCAAATATCCATTACAATCAGCAAATAGTTATTTTTCCAAGTCACTGTATTCAATTTAGTAAGGAAATGACCGGTGTCCTTAACATATAATGGTAATTTTTCCACAAAACTTTGGAAAAAGAAATCCACATATTTAGAGGTCGCCTCTAACAAGCTATTCTGAGCAGATATGATCGGGCGACCTGGAACCGGAGTCTCATTTTTGTGGATTTTGGGAATGAGGTAGCACACTGGAGTGATGGGATGGTAATTTTTCAAAAACTTGTACTCATTTTTGCTGAGCAATCCTTCACGCTCCCACTGAGATAGAAATCTGTATACTAATTCTTTAGTGTTGGTTTGTTGGGTTACTCTGGAATAACAAGCAGCATCTGAAAGGTGGCGCTCAGCTTCCGCCATGTATATAAATATTCACAGAAAAAACTGTGGAATATTGCAGGTCCGCCACTTGAAAGGATCCGGGAAAGTGGCCACTGCTATTAGCAGTCCATCACTGCATGGAGACGCGGGGTAACTGTACCTTCACGTCACTGCCCTACTTGGACCCTGATTTGCGGCTGAGGCATTGGGGATTTAAGGCAGCTATGAACACTTTCATTTGGGGACTCTCTTGGTTGCCATTAAACCTTTCCATCATTTGCTCAAGGCACTACAGCGCTGACATCAGCAGATACAGCTCTGCTACTGCATTTCACTGGAGTGATACATGCTGGAAATTGGAGTCTGACACATCCCGATTGCAGCTGCTAACGATCAGTAGCGGAATGAGCTGAACTCCTGCCAGTGGGAGTGCTGTGTTATACTTACAGGAGGGACAAAGCAAGTCTCAGTGCAACAGGCATCTGAGGAAGGCACACTCGCCGAAATGCATGATGCCCTGCACTTTGTGAATAAATGGCTGCCAAAAATATCCCCTGCTGTGTCCTCTGGTCTTTCCATTTGGAGGTTATCGTTTTATGTGTATCTATATC